>NC_090934.1:898406590-899031590 GCF_040938575.1 Ambystoma mexicanum
TTGGAGTTTCACTGTCCTACCAAAATACGGTAGGCTTCTTAAGGTGGCCTGCAGAGAACAAGTCTTTGTTCCCTGAAAAAGGTAAAATGGACACGTCATCATGTAGCCATTGAAATGACACAAAGCTGCCACCAGGCAAGCTGCCAGTGGGCAGCATTCCCAGCAGGGATGGAGACTGGCTCAGGGGAGAACAATACAGAGTTGAGTTACATCTTATGTGAGCCCTTGAATAAGGAATTCCTCAGGGAAAAGATGTTTGTAAAGCAATAAGGGCAAGAAAAAAGGGAATCGCCTGTCGTGACTGCTTAGGACCCCCACCCAACAACCAAACAGCATCTATGAATTGTGCAGATCTGAAACTCACATCAGTTTACCACACACAGGCGCACCACATCCTGTTAGGCACCAACAACAACATGACAAAGCCAATGCAGAGCCACACGATGCCACCCAGTGGCTGTGAAAAAATGTCCAGACCAGGATGCACTGGGAGATTTCAGAAGATAACGATGTGTGACATGTATGGCGTTGTAGAGCAGTCTTTAACAACAGTGGTTCCTTTAGGGTATGAACATGTGGGCTAGGTAGGCAGCTTGCGTAGACCCCCCTAGCAGTCTGCTGACATGAATATCACACTCAGCGTCAGATCCTTTTCTCACACTATCTTTTTTCAAGTATGGATTCCAACATGCAGCTGTTTTTTAGTGGCTATAGCAGACACAGCTAATAGAGTGGAAATTAAGCTTTCTCTGGCAAATCTCAATTGCAGCAAGGTGTTAATGTGTGGTTCATTATCTCTTTGTTGAGCCACTAGCTTCTCAATCCCCCAGACGGTTCTTCAATCTGCGCCTTTTACTTTACAAAAAAAAAAGGAATCAGAAAGTAAAGTAAAAATATCTTTAAAACATTAAACAGCGGAATAGAGGAGGAATGGGGGCCAGGGCGCAGTACCAAAGGGTATGATTGTTACTGATGTTTCAAGGCACGGTTTGTTGTTAATCCATATTTGGGCATTCATAGACCATTTGCTAACTTCCTGGCCGGCTATGGGACCCTCCTATAAGTTAAGCTGTGGGTATGAGTCGTCTACAAACATCCAAACCAGTGGCTACAAATTATTTGAGTGAACTTTAGTAATGTATACATTACTGCTAATTGAGGCTAGGGCAGACTTATACGGTACCCTGCCAGAATTGTTATTGATGGGAGACAGTTTTCCAGTTCTTCTGGCTACTAAAAGACCAATATCTAAGCCTAGGTAAGCCTAGGTTTAAAATTACATTTAAAATATACTAGGAGATGAAATGTTCAGTTGTACACTGATTTTGGCACAGACTGCTTAAAGGTTCAATTGCACGGGTGTGCATGGTTTGTAGGGCCACGAGGACCAATGCCACAATGTGATTAAATATGAAAATGAGATCACTTTGATATATGTCTATGGGAGATACCTTCACATGTCTGACAGCAGCCATCCGGCGTCATCTTTACGGTGCCCTAAATGGAAACAAAGAACAGTGATTATTAACTTGGGTTGGCTGTCACGAATGACAACCTCCATCACACACAATATGGTATAAAAGAAGAGCAGGCTTTGTTTAGGAAAATGTGTCATCACTACATGTAGAAATGGAGCAGGCTTTATGGGATGCAATGTTTATTTTGGAGAAATATTATGAGTAACCTTTTTCTTGATTTGTACTATCACGCAAGGCTAAAAAAATCAACTGCATTTTTCCAAACAAATATATTGTATTTTTGCACCTCTTCCTGCAAAAATTGATGTTGGTGTGTTTATAAAGAAGAGGGTTAAGTATGCAACCACTCTGATGCTTGTTTTCAGGCATGGGGATTTACAATGCCTCGACTCTATGCCTCACAGTATATGTTGAGACTAACTACAGTGGTGCCATTTGTCTGACGATGGGAATCAGGCATAGGAATCATGAGCAACTATATTTAACTGGCACAAGGGTGAAGAGACCTCATGGGAATTAGCTCATCTGCCCGACTTTGTTTTACCAAAGGACATGCGCATTGATTGCCTTGCTCTAAAAGCAGGATGTTGGTGATCATATTGGACAAGCTCTCTGCTTTGAAGAATCTATCTTTTAAGTGGAATGACATAGAATTATAAATCAGCAAACAGCATTATAAATCAGTCAAAACGTGTATACGTTTAAGTGGGACATTACCAACCCCTTCCAGGCTGTCACATGATGATCCCTAGCTCCTGTACAGTTTTTGTAAAGTTAGTGTTTAAAGAAGGAAAGTAACAAAGATGCATAGTAAAATGTGATTTATATAACGATACCCATGTGTCTGCCACATTTTGTATTTATTACTTATTTATTTCTTTTTATATATCTTGAACAAGGCCTGCATGCATCTGAGTGCTTCACCATGAATACATACATAGTCAACAGATTACATAAAACTCCAAATTGAAATATACAAATATAAAAAAATTGGACTCATTAAAAATTGAAAGAGCAGATAACAATAGATAATAGAATCAACGCAAAATACAAACAAGATTATTTCATTTTAGATTTCCATAGCTATGCTTTTAGGATTTTCCTAAATCTTAAATAATCCTGGATTTTATGTCAATCAGTTTGTAAACGTGCACAGCAGCACTTGAAAGGGACCTTTTAGGGAAAGATGTGTGTCTGAACTTCAAGTAGTAAAAAGTATCGACTATGGAGTTCTCTCTACCCTCCTGGGATTTTAAATTTGTCCGCTAGGTGGTGGTTCAGAAAATGGCTCACTGTATACGTTATAAATAATCATTTTAAAAAAATCCTAGCTTTCATAGGTAACCATTGAAGGCATTGCAAAATCGGTTTAATGCAAACAAATGTCCTGATCCCCATGACCAGGCATGCAATGCATTAAGTACTGTGTTTACAGGGGCCAAGGATGCATGTAGAATTCCAATTATGATGGAATTTCCATAATCAATTTGTGACAAGACCAATGATTGAACTAACATCCTGAAATGATCAACCAAAACATAGTTTTGACTGCTTTTAAAACAAATAGTTGGCAATAAGAGCATTTTACCAACATGTTAACATGGGAGGTAAAAAACGATTTAGCTTCAAGATAAAAATCTAAGGATTTGGCTGAAAAATAGAGTTCAGTGGAAGACCTGACTATCCTGGAATTAATAAACCAACTCTAAAATAATTCTTGATATGAAGAGTTGAAGAATAAAATGACTCCGTCTTTGAGAGGCAAAGGTTTAAAAAGTTAGAGGACATGTGATATTCAATAGCTACTAAGCAATTACTTTACTGCTTCAAATCATGTCCTAACACGATTCTAAAATATACTTGAGTGTTGTCAGCATATTGGTGAATATCAACTCCATATTTGACCATTAGATTCCCTATCAGCAACATGTATACATTACAAAGCAGGGGAGAAAGTATTGACCCGAGGGACACCTCAGGGAACTAAAAATAATTTAGATCACGAGGTCCTCATCACAGCAGTTTGTTTTATGTTCAGCAAAAAGGAGTGTAACCACTACAATACAAATTCTCCAGTCCACATTTGACAATATAGTATATTAATCAAGATCTCATGGTTGTGTAGAATGCAGCCAACTCCAATAGCATCAATAAACAAGAGCCTTCATCATCTACAATTCACTAAATATCATATACAAATGTAGGGTAACAGTTTCTGTGCTACAGCCTAGTCAATGCCAAACTGAAATGGTGCAAGTAGATTCTGTTTAAAGATCCAATCATTCTAAACTTTTCCAAAAGTGGCAGAGAAGTAACTGCCTATAGGTTGGACAAACAATTTTGGTCCAGATCAGGTTTATTCAACAAAGGGGAAACATGCCCTGTTTTAAGGGTATCTGTGAAACAAACAGACCTAAGAGAGTGATATATACATTGTATAAATCCAGGAAGAACAATTTGAAAATGCTCTTTTACAATAGAAGCTGGGAAAGCATGATCCGAGAAATAAGTAGCTCTAATCTTATGCATTAGCATTGTAAGTTTAGCTTCATCAGGGAGCATAAAAGAGTACCATGTTGAACTTTTTTTGCAAGCTAGTGATCGAGCACCACAGGCTAAGAAAGGCATATTGGATAATATTTTGGCTAATGCAACAAAGATAACAGGCATTTGGGATTGCACCTTGCTCACTGGTAGTTCTGTGCTGGCAGTGACTAAATCCCCAATTTCAGCTGACCATTTTGCCCACAGTCTCAACTTCTCTATGGTGGCTCTTATGGGGAAGGGAGGCATCAGCCTTCCCAATTGTTCTGCAACCATTGACAATAATGGCTCTTTGCTTAAACTATGTCAGTACATAGTGGTGATCCTCCAATTTGTGCCTCTGAGCAAAACATTTTTTCCTCTCCTGATCTTGAAGCACTTGTGTCTCCGACTCAGACGGACTATGAATGTTTTGAGGAAGAAGAAATGTCTATAGCGATTGCCCAACTCTCTCCAAGGTGCTGGAGGCAAAGACTGAGGCAGTGCTGGCACTATGTGTCAGCATTGCATCTGAGCAAAGGGAAATGAAACTAGATGTAGAGCAGTCTTTGTGCTGCAGTCTGTCTACCATTGCACCAATTTTTTGGGAGGACCCATGAAATCTACCTGACACCGCGGAGCGGTAGCGGAGCTCGAGCAGAGGTAGAGCAGTCTTTGCAGTCCACACTGCCTCTGTGCTCCAGTCTGTCTACCATTGCAACAATTTTGTGGGAGGGCCCATAAAATCTACCTGACAACCGGAGCGGTCGCGGAGCTCGAGCAGAAGTAGAGCAGTCTTTGCAGTCCACACTGCCTCTGTGTTCCAGTCTGTCTACAATTGCACCAATTTTGTGGGAGGACCCATAAAATCTACCTGACACCGCGGAGCGGATGCAGAGCTCGAGCAGAGGTAGAGCAGTCTTTGGAGTCCACACTGCCTCTGTGCTCCAGTCTGTCTACCATTGCAACAATTTTGTGGGAGGACCCATAAAATCTACCTGACACCCGGAGCGGTCGCTGAGCTCGAGCAGAAGTAGAGCAGTCTTTGCAGTCCACACTGCCTCTGTGCTCCAGTCTGTCTACCATTGCACCAATTTTGTGGGAGGACCCATAAAATCTACCTGACACTGCGGAGCGGTCACGGAGCTCGAGCAGAGGTAGAGCAGTCTTTGCAGTCCACACTGCCTCTGTGCTCCAGTCTGTCTACCATTGCACCAATTTTGTGGGAGAACCCATAAAATCTACCTGACACCGCGGAGCGGTGGCGGAGCTCGAGCAGAGGTAGAGCAGTCCTTGCAGTCCTTGTCAGGACTGAAAAGGCTGCAAGCAAAATGGACATGGACTCAGATCAAAACCCACTACAGCATACGCCGGTGAAGCCAAATAATGAAGGTGAAGACGCTGAGAAAAGATGTCTTAGAAGCTCACGTCCAACGCTTCAAGTGTGTCTCCCTATACCACCTAGGCAAATTGCCAGGTTTCGCCTGCCAGGACCACCAAACATAGGCGCAACGCCACCATATGAAAGCCCTATCAATATACTGGGCGAACAATTCCGCCCACCAAATCAGCACTAAATTGTCAAAAAACAGCAAAAAAAGAAGCACCACTGGTCGCTGACTCCCCATCAAATCAAAGTATGCACCCAAACTCAAACCCCACGGTGAAAACTGCAACGATCAAGTATCACCCAACAAAGGTAAATCTCCACGATGGGGAGCAAAGTGAAACAGCCTCCACAGCCCCACATGACCAGCTCCCTGCTAGTAGCAGCCCAGTGCAGTCGGTCGGAGGACGGACCGCGAGGGAATCTGCTCAAGCAGGTAGAGCCGGTGAACATGAGGCAAGCGAAGCTTCTCAAATGAAAGACTAAACCACAGAAGTAACAGGAAGCTTACCGCCTTGGAGGAGCAGCAGGTAGTGGACATGACTACTCCCCGTGCTGCCTCATTGGAATCACGCCGGCTGGAGGATCTCCGAGGCTGCCGAGAGGCTCCGGCGAATTGGACTAGCCAACTCCTCGCGCTGCATCATCGGAATCACGCCAGCAGGAGGATCCCTCGAGGCCGCGTGGAGGTCCCGGCATCCTGGAGTCCGAGCCACGGCCTCAACCTAGAAAAGCGCAGAGCCCACGGAACGCACAGGCGCCTACAAAGCTGTCGGCGTTGCTGGAAACCAGGGCTCAGATACACGCAGTCCTGGAAGCTGAGGCTCCAGTGCAGGGTTTAGACCAGCACAAGACTCCCGCTGCCTCGGACTCAGAGATCTCTGTGGGCTCACGATCGCCCCCCGTGGAACTCAAGGGGGCCCAGCCTTCCTCCAACACAGACAAATAGCTCCCGGGGACTACCCAGGCTACAATCGCAGAAGAGTGGGAAAACATGAATAATAAACAACCACCACGGCAAAAAAGCAAAAGAGTGGGAAACCCCACACTAAAGACCCACAGAACTTCACAACCATTCACCAACTCAGAGAAAAAAAAAATAAAGCACGAAGACAACTAAAAACAAAAAAGGACAAGCTAGATCCAACAAAGGAATCACAAATAAAAACAACATTCCGCAATTCTTTAAAATAATTTTTTTCAAGACAAGGAAAAAGAAAACATGAAGTTCTCACAGAACTCACAGATGATGAGATCCTTGAAGCTCTAATGGACCCCCTACCAGCCTCAAAAGCTCGCAAAACAGCCCCTAAAACCTGCGACATCACAAAACAAGCAAATAACAAGCCGGATCTGGGATTACCCCCGCAGCAGGAGCCTAACAAGCACCCTCTACAAGGGGCCTTACCATATAACAAACAAAACCCTGACCCTAAGGCTACGCAGGACAAGAACCCTTGAGTTTCAGTGACAAACACAACGGGTCTCCCACATGGCGGTGAGTCCTTACCGCTTCCCGCTGATGCACCTTCGGCCCCAGCAGTGGCACAAAGGGAGGCAGAAGAAAACAGTGACTCCCTTTTCCTGCCTCCTAACACACTTTCGCCTACCCTGAGAGAAGAACTGCACAAAAGCACTGATCAATCTCACTTACCCCCTTGCTCTAAAGCTGAAGAAGACAGGCAGTTTCCAACAACCCTAAGACCTGCAAGAAAGAACTCATCATTTTACGTACCGAGAGAAATCCGACTCTCATAAAACCAGTTCCATGAAAGGCCAACACACGAGCAAGCCCAAAGCACACCGGCTAGAAACCATCGTAAAAGCTACCTGACACCAAATGAAACACCAACAAAAAATCACGACATGATGACAATAATGTCGGCCATCGCAATTGCCTTAGCACCTTTTGGGAAACTATATGAGGCCTTAAATGAGACATTAAAGGACCACACGACTCTTGCCGCATTGATGCCCACCAAACTGATTTATTTAGAAGGTTTCATCACTGCAAAGGAAAGAGAGACAAAAGTAAACCATATTTCCTCTACCGTACAAGAATATTCCCAAGCAAATCACATGAACAAATCAGATGGACACAATAAACAACAGTGAAGCATGGAAACACAAACAGATCCGCCCCCACGCCCTGCACTTTTCAGATTTACAAGTAACCAACAAGACGCACAAACAGTAAAGAACAAATCTGAAAGCCCAAAATGTGCAGCACCTGGTAAAAAAAAATGATCCAAGCCTGTGTCATTATCGGATCACCGATAAAAGCCAGTCCACTCCTGAAGCCCAACCGGGCGTCAAAGGATCGCACTGAAACCTCAAGATATAAGAGTCATACAACCAACACGGCCGGGAGCATGCAAGGCAAGCTTTTCGCCAAAGAGAAGACGCAAAATGCCAACCTGCCTCTACACAGCCAACAAAGAACAACCACCCAGAGAACCCAAAGGTCGCCTCAACAGCAAGCACAAAAGACCCTAGATCAGTGGAAGAGTTAATGGCAGACAAAAACTCCATGAACATAACCCTACAACTTTCTCCTGAACCAAAACCAGTGGTAAGCAAGACAGCACTTGAAAATATACCAACATCATTGAGGAGTCCTGAAAGAAAACCATCTCCCAAAAAACACAGATGGAATAGCTCAACAACATCACCTCCTAAATCATGGGAAAGGTCAAGATGTCCAAAAGGCCCAGCCCACATCAAACAATTCGAATCGGGTATACCCTCAAAATCAAAACAAGATCTCAGAAAAGCGAACAAAAGAAACAGCTATCAATCCCAAGGAAGAATCGTACACATTTTTTTAAGGAACATAAAGTGACAGACCGCAGAACCTCACATCGCTCCCCATCACGCTGCAAAGAGACCCCGACTGGAATTAGCAAAACCTGTGACCCTCAAGGGCAAACAAAGAAACTGGCCGCAACAAAAATCTTCAAGCTAGAACAAACGGAAAAAAATTCAGAAGCTGTAACATTAAACTGAGGAACAATCATGAAGATCCTAACAAACATCATGGACCTCAAACACATAAGACCAGATGGCATCACACTTGTTGTGCCCTACCACAAAGCGCAGAAGGCAAAAGCTTATTTACACATAAAAGAAGCCTCAAGAGCAACACCGACTAAGGAGGGCATTGAGGACCTACTTAAAAGAGGATATCTTCTAACAGAGTTCCAGACAAAAACTTCTACCACAGACCAGCAGTCCCCACAAAAACCAGCGAGACCTCAAGGGCGCACTACAGATCCAGAACCGAAGCATACTACCGGCCAGAAAACAACTTCCGAAGCTCCCAAAGCCAACATCAGGAACCAGGATCCCAGATAAGCATACAAAGGAACAAACCCAAAAGCCTAGACAATCAGCCTATGAAAAACCCTACTTGGCAAAGGACAATAAACGTGCCAAAGAAACAGCAATGAAAGGGACTCCTGAAAAAACAAAACAAAACGTTCTATCCTTTGTCTCAATTAAACAGCTATCGGCCTGGCTACCGAAACCCCAGCACCACCACCAGCAGCAAACAAATAGCAACCACTGATGAGACAAGAAAAGAATGAAAACCCGAGAAATACAGTTGAAAAGAAACCTACACCATTTACATTAAAAATGGCCTTGTGGAACACATGTGGCTACAAACACCTGACGATAACAGGAGAAACCAACCTGGACAATTTCGACATCTTAGCTCTCCAAGAGACCTTGCTGACAACCACGCCAGCAATGGACGGATACGCAAAAGATGTTTCAGCAGCCACAAGAGGCCCGTTAGGCCGCCCATCAGCCAGCCTCCTAATTGCATTTCACTCAGGAAGTGGTTTGTCCATTCAAAAAAAAGCTGTCCTCCTCGCAAAGCCACCTTTCTGTACTAGTGAAGTGGGTCCGACCAGACTTAATGACGGAAAAAACCCAGGAAACTCCCATTGTCATAATAACAACCTACCGGAATCCTAATGCTATCACGGACGAGAGATTCTTACGGACCATAGAATCAGAAATCGACGATATACAAGCTAATTCTGAAATTGCGCTGATAGCCATCTGTGACGACCTAAACGCGAAATGCCCGAGCATAAAACCCCTTTCTCCAGCAAACAGTGTTAATCTCCGGGGGGATTCTAGGGACCAGAAATGGCGGAAAGTAATGGATTCAAGAAACATTTACAACACTGAACAGATCTCTCCAAAAGCATCTCAAATTCCAACATGTGAGAGAAATAGTCAAACAGCGACCATCAAATACATATTTGCCTCTGAGGCGATGTTAAACCCCGTAACATCTTTTAAGATAATAAGATCTAAAGCCAGCGATCATAAATTAGTTGGGCCTCTCAAAGACCCCCAAATCCAACAATGGCCGAAAAAGTCGAAGTGACTAACCAAGGAAATCGCCTACGACTAACAACAGAAAGAATAATGGAACTGACAACAAACTATAAAAAGAAACTTGCAAACAGCAACAACACAAGAATGGCAGAAATCGATTACCAGCCCCTACTGATCCCATATCAGGCTGGGCCCTCAAAACACTGTATAGGTACACAACTGCGTATCCACCTCTACGACAAACTCCTCGTGGAGAAACGATGAGACCTACGGAAATTAAAGTGTCAGGCTACTAAATCAAAATCAGTCCTGCTAAAAAAAATGTTCCAGGAGGGGTTGAAGAAATATGCGGCCTGGATTAAATTCTATCAAATAACACTCTACCAACACGACTCAGAGGAGATGCTAAGGAAGGTCACTGGTAGAAACTCCAGATAATTTTGGTCTCTTGTAAAAATGGTTGACAAAAACCAAGGCCCCACATTATCCAATAAGGTGAGCGACGAAAGATGGAAGACCCACTTCACAGCTCTGAACCAAACTCCGGCTCAGACACACACGCCATGCAGGCCCTCGTGCTCCACCCCCTGGGAAGATTTTTCTAACAAGGACGACATAGAAAGAGCGATTCGAAAACTAAAGTCCCCCAGAGCTCCAGACCCGAATGTGGTTACAAATATCAATCTAAAAAACTACCCCGCTGAATGGGCCTCATTCATCAGCATTGTCTTTAAAGAATCAAGCCAAACAAAGACAATACCTAGATCTTGGACCTCTGCGATAGTTGTACCAATCTTCAAAAAGGGAGATAGATCTGACCCCTGCAACTTTCACCCGATAGCTTTGCTGGACACAATTGGGAAAATCTACGGCTCACTCCTACTAGAAAGTTTCCAACGATGGGCTAAATGCTCCCCCCTGTGCGGACCCGTTTCAAGCTGGCTTCACGAAGAACATTGGAACAATAGTAAACATCATGCTGCTGAGCATCATAAAAAGCTAAATACGGGCAAAACAAAACAAGGTCTTTATGGCCTTCGTCAATGTAACTCAAGCATTTGAAAAGATCGACCGCAAACTATGGTCCAAACTGGAAACATGGAATTGTCCGAAACAAATACTAGAACCCATCAAAGCAGTCCACTCAGAAACCACAATGAGAGTGAAGCTGAACCAAAAGGGCGCCCTGTCAGATGAAATCTCAATCAACAGAGGAGTAAAGCAAGGCTGCCCTCTAGCGCCCGCTCTATTCACTGCCTTTCAAGGTGATTACAAA
The DNA here is from genome assembly GCF_040938575.1 of Ambystoma mexicanum. Lineage (NCBI taxonomy): Eukaryota > Metazoa > Chordata > Amphibia > Caudata > Ambystomatidae > Ambystoma > Ambystoma mexicanum. The sequence continues at coordinate 898,417,608 of NC_090934.1, forward strand.
GACTCATGCAAAGAGCTCAGAACCTTTCCACCTAAAATAGGTGAGTGTCCGGTTCCAAGGTTTCTCTACACATATGACATCATCCTTCTAGATCAGACCCCGATTGGTCTGCAACGCCAGTTGAACAATTTGGCCAGCTACATCTCAAAAAACAATCTTGAGATCATTATAGAAAAAACCAAGACCATGGTCATCGAGAAAACAACAGAAAAAACAATAAAACACTGTTGGAACCTTGATAACACTAAAATCGAAGTTGTCAAAGACTTCAAGTACCCTGGGGTAATGATAGACAGCACGGGCAACAAAGCAAAAATGCAGAGTCATCTCTGGGAAAAAACCCGTAAACTCACCTCCCAGGCACAAGCTATGGACAGAAAATTCGGGCGCTTCTCGCTGCTCCCGGTGATGAAGTTCTACAAAGCCAAAGTGGTTCCATCACTGACGTACGGAGGCGAAGCTCTCCTGACAATTCCATTGAGTCTTTGGGCTAAGCTGGAAGGATACTTCTGGTGGGAAGTGCTGCGCTTTCCAAAGTCAACTGCTATGCCGGCAATAAGGAGAGAACTAGGAATCATCCTGAAAGCAACAGTAGACTCGAGCGAAATGTCACTATACAGGAAAGTGACTATTCCAGATTCAGCACCACAAAACAAGCTAATAAATCAAGAAATACAAAAAGGAGTGTGCAAAATGCTATCAGCTTGGGCAGCAAAGAAAAAACACCAATTGGAGAAAATCGGCTGTGCCGAGGAGGACCTATTCCAAAATCCAACGAAAATCAAGACAAAGATGGACGAATGCGACTGAATAGAAACCCAAGACAGGTCTGACTCCAATAAACTACTCTCCCACCTCCCATGGCAAAGTAAAAAACTCAACGAAATCAAACAAGTCATTAGAAGGTTTCCAAACAAAAGACTGAGACAAACATTCTTAAGGGCAAAGCTAAACCTTCTTCCAACTAACGAAATTCGAGCACTAAGGGGACTATCAAACACCGCTGTCTGCAGATTCTGCAAGGAGACCTCTGAAATTGAATTGGTCCGACACCTGCTGACGAAGTGCCCAGAAACATTAGTTTTAAGAAAAGCGTATTTAAACCCACTTCTTGAACAATTCTCTCTTTGTGAAGAAGAAACCTGGTGGAACTGCCTAGTGAGTGGAAAAAAAAACAGCTGGACTATTGCGAAGGCTACGACACTTGAAGCCGCCCTGGCAGATTGCCTCAAAGCAGAAAATCAACCACCTCTGCCCGAAAAAAAAGACAAAGAAGAAAACGCTGACTTGTGAACCTCCGGATCAGCTGAAACACAGAAACATTTTTTCTGTGAAAGGGAAAAAAAATTGTAAAATCAATACATTTGATAAAAAAAAATAAATAATGAAAGTACTGTTGTCCAAAGTGGTAGGGCCTATAGAAAATGATAAACACAAATCTGCTCTGACAGAAACAGATAGGCCTGCAGTGCGCTCCCAGTTGATCACAGGAGCAGTCTGTTCTCGGGGTAAGGAGTCGGTGCTGTCAAAAATGTTATATAATAATGCTACTAAACGAGCAGGGACCCTCAACATTGTTGCTGCATCAGAGACTGATGCATGGATGCCCTTTGCAATGAGCTATCGATGATCGGCATTTCAGAGATATATGTGGCTGAAAGTCAGGGCAATACCAACAGTATTAAGAAGGCTGAGAAAACTAAGAAGAGAGTCGTTTTTCTAAATTCATCTCTCAGCTCTCCTACTGAACCTATGGACTCTGTAATCTTGACGTCCTCTATGGGTAGATCTCAGCGGATCACCAAAGCCCATGGTGATGGCACTTGTCGTCAGGTAGTCTTGCATGGGCCAATGGACAAATGGGTCAGTTCTAGCAGCACTGAGTCTGTCATCCCCACTGATAGATCTCAGGCCACATCAATTTTTTTACCGACTAGGCCTAAACCCACACCGAGAGACACTGAGTGGACTCGCCCACTGGGGACAATGCCTACTTCGTTTGGCTTCCCTGCTCCTGCTCACCTGCAGGGTAGTCAGACACAAGTGGTGGCCATTTCTCACCAGCAAGCGGATGTACATATTTATGCCTCTATGGGGTGTATGATTAAGTTAGATTCAATCTATCCGAAGAGAGAGGGCCCTTTCCTGAATCACACTAATTTGCTTACCATATTTAAATCCATTCCCTGTTAAGATAGTATCACCAGTCAGGATATTCTACGGATTGAACTGCCTAAATGGGACTGTGCACATAATTGGGCATTTACTGAATTTTGTTGATCAGTTGTGGCCTCCCTGTTATGGACTTATGCACAAGATTTAAATGTGAGGGGTCTTAACCTCACTATATGTAATATGTTAGATGGGCAAAAATACCAACTATTCTTGCAGGCCTCTATTAATAATGTGTCTTTGAGACTCCCGATGGCCTCAGTCAATCCAGGGTGGCCTAACACTTTACAACAATACTTGTGGCCACAAAAGCGTAATCAGCATGTAGTGAGGCGCGATGAAAGAGCCTACAGCATCCAGAATTCTGACTCCAGCAGCCGGTTGGTGTAATGAAATGGCTTAGCTGGAACACTTGCAGCTTTCGTTCATTTCTTGTACATCCTGTTGGCATGGCTTGCATTAGAAATTGTGAAATGTTTGTTTTACAAGAGACTTGGGCTAGGAAGGCATTTCTAATTGATGGCTATAACATTATCCATACAGTAGCCAAATGTGAGGAAAGGGGCAGACCTAGTGGTGTCCTGACTATTGGCACTGTGGTTAAGTATACACTAAAGAAATACCATATGGCTAGGCCATCGCCTTATGTCATGGCAGCCACAATGCCAATTATGGGATGCCTGCTCCTTATTATTAACATTTACGATGCTCTGGGTGGGGCAGATACTAGAGGCATCATTTCTGATATTGAAAACACCCTATTACTCTGGCAAGAGGTCTGTCTGAGGGTTGGGATCCTCATGGCTGGCGATCTGAATGCACCTGGCCTGCTTCAGGAACTATCTCAAGACTCTTTTGGGTCTGATGGGAGCCACATAGTTGAAGCGAATCTTGGCACTCATACAAACTCTATGTGGTTGAATTTGGTTGTGATGCAGGATCTTGTTTGTTTAAATGTAAAAGAGCCCAAATATGGGAGCCCTAAAGGTAACTGGTCGAATGGTGCTGGTTATTCCAGCCTAGATTATGTGTTTGTGAACAGGATTTATGCTGAATACTGTGGAGCTTTCACTACTATTTTCAATCCTGTCAGTGACCACGCAATTTTGGATTGGACCTCTAGAACATCACTTGCTAGTCGATCCAAATATATGCAGACCTCGGTTTCAGTTAATTTGCAGGGCAACCACATAATATTGAATAACTACAATGTTACGGCAATTAGTAATTTCATAGAAGGTAGCCATTCTATACTTACGAATTGGCTAATTGAACAAGGCTGGGACGTTTCTAATGTTATGAGTTTCTTAAATAACCATTTGCATCTCTCTTGGAAGACAATTGGCCCGCTACACATGCATCCTAGCAACTTTGATGTTGTGGAAGCAATATAATTACATCAAGAAATCAGAAACTCATGTCCCTATAGAGAAAAAGAGATTGATAGCACAGTCATCAACCTGGTATAAGAACTGGCAGCAGCACCATAAATACTCTAGGAATAACACAGCTTGGAAGGGTCTCTTTCAATTACTCTAGAGTAACTTGTTGGTATTTGTTTAGATCTTTTGCTAATGGCACCAGTGGCAATGAAAACATTCCATCAATGTTGCATGTTGGACTGGTGCCATTTTAGCATTATATAACAAACCTGAACCACAACATACCTCAATCTTATATATATATTAGATCCAAAGTTCTGTGAGGGATTTGATATGGATGATATTGCGATTATTATTGAAACCCTAAATGGCTCCAGAGCCCCAGGTCCTGATATGATGGCCAATGTAATATTCAAATCCAACCCAGAATACTGGACAATGATCCTGTTGAATTTATTTCAATTAATATTGAAAACTGGGCAAATACCCTTCAGCTGGCGTAAATCTATTCTTATCCCAGTATTTAAAAATAGTGATAGCTTCAATCCCCAAAATTATAGACTCTGGGCCATGCTTGACATTAGCTCAAACATTTTTGCTATCATATTGCAAAAAAAAACCTGATCTAAGTGGACTATTGCAAAAAATGTGCTATTCCAATTCCAAACGGGGTTTCTCAAATTGCATGCCACTTTACATAATCTTGGTATCCTGCAAACCATTATCTCCCAAACCCAATAGGACAGCTACGGTAATTTATACGTGTGCTTTGTGGATTTCTCACAAGCTTCTGACTCTGTCTCCCGTACTTGACTATGGACCAAATTGACTAATTAGGTTATCGACTGCACCCTTTTATACTTCTTCATTTCCTTATACACGGACACCACAGTGTTTCTCCTTGTTAATCAGAATGGTGAGGTTACTGGGGATATTCAAACCAAAACTGGTTCAAAACAACGGTGTGGGTTGCCCCCCCCATTATATAATCTATCTGTGGCGGACATGAGCTCCTGCATTGAAGAAGCACACAATTTCCCACCTTAACTTGGCACAGTACCAATTTCTTGGATCAGCTATGCTGACGATACGGTCATACTTGATCACACTCCAATTGGCTTGCAGAGGTCATTAGACGCCTTGGCGGACTATGCTCACACTAACGGTCTCAGGGTTTATAGTGCCAAAATGAAGATACTGAGGTTTGGGGGAAAAAAGAAGCTGTGTTATCACTTCAATTGGTGCTTTAATGGGAAACCACTAGAAGTTGTAGACAGATATTGGTACTTAGGAGTTCCAATCTGCAATAACCCTACTCTTTATACATTTGGTGCTCATGTACAAACCAAAGTTATGAAGAAATGGTTAGTAATTAGGAGCTTCATATGCAACAAAGGGGGCAATAATATGGAGGGCATGGTGGACATTTATCCTAAAAGTATTGTACCCATGGTAATCAAAAAATAGTCCATAGGCGTCCCTCTGCGAGAGCGAACACGGCTAAATGACCTGTTCTTTGGGAAGGTACCCACTCGAGAGTCTGCAGCCACACTTTAGCTCACTGTACCTTTCACAGAAGGGAAATATCAGTCATTGTCCCGCCCACATGGGCAGTCCAGCACCAAAATGCTATGGCAAGTCTCTTCTGAACAAGAGTACCAACAGCAACCCCAGACACGTGTTTCAGCCTTGTTGGGCCTCACCAGTGAGGTGGAGCTGTGCCTCTCTGAGCAAGGGGGCAAGGGGGCCATGCCTGCATGACCTTAGGAAACTTAGGGTGACTACACCTAAGTCCGTTAAACAATCAAAAAATAGTCCATAGTCGCCCCTCTGCGAGATCGAACACGGCTAAATGACCTGTTCTTTGGGAAGGTACCCACTCAAGAGTCTGCAGCCACACTTAAGCTCACTGTACCTTTCACAGAAGGGAAATATCCATTTACATATCAGTCATTGTCCCACCCACATGGACAGTCCAGCACTGAAATGCTATGGCAATTCTCTTCTGAACAAGAGTACCTACAGTAACCTCAGGTACGTGTTTCAGCCTTGTTGGACCGCATCCGTGAGGTGCAGCTATGCCTCTCTGAGCACAGCGAGCAAGGGGTCCATGTCTGGATGACCCTAGGAAACTTAGGGTGACTAAACCTAAGTCCCTTAAACAATCAGAAAATAGTCCATATGCGCTCCTCTGCGAGAACCAACACGGCTAAATGACCTGTTCTTTGGGAAGGTACAAACCGAGAGTTTGCAGACACACTTTAGCTCACTGTACCTTTCACAGAAGGGAAATATCCATTTGCATATCAATCTTTGTCCCCCCCACATGGGCAGTCCAGGACCGAAATGCTATGGCAATTGTCTTCTGAACAAGAATACCAACAGCAACCCCAGACAGATGTTTCAGCCTTGTTTGATTGTACCCATGATACTCTATGGTTCTGCCATCTACTCGGGCTCCATGGTGAAATGGATGAATAAAATTGAAGCTAAGCTGTTGCAATCTATTTTAGGGGTTTCTTCTTCTGTCCCACTGGAGGCCATATGCTGAGAATTGGGAGTTCAATCCATCCACTCCCTGTTGCTGCAATATGTCACTCCCCTACAGAGACAGATAATGTGTCTAGCTATATGACCAGGCTATATAGGGGGGGGGCACTAACAAAATGTCCTCAAGCAGCTTAAAGCAACTGCAATAGAGCACCTACAGAATCTAGACATCAACAAATATGAGTTGATGGAAGTTGCCAATGCTTTCAGCATATAAAAAAGAAGAATAACTTCGACTTCATAGCAAACATTGGGCACCTTAGCAACAAGATTATATATCAGTCATGCAGTACTCAAGGCTTCCGCCGGAATACACTCCAATCTTATCTAACTAAGCATCTCTCTTTGAACATACGCAGGTGTATAGTATATTTACGTTTTAATATGATATGATATGGCATTTGTAACGCGCCTATACACAAGTGTTTCAACCGGGAGCATACGGGGAGATGGTATAAACTAGTGCACAGGGAAAGAAGCTGCAGACTTTGTCATGAGTACATTAAGGCAGCGCGCCATTTGCTAACCCAATGCCAGTCTCTTACTCCCTATTATAATGCTTGCTATAGTGGCTATGTAAACAATATCTCATCGATTCAGGGGGACCAATTTTGGAACATCCTCCATAGTGCGGAGAGCACAGTTATGACAGCGTCGGCTTATTATGTATGGAAAGTAGCATTACATTATATATCAGGACTGAATACCTAATTTTATTGATTACTAATGAATGAATTATAAGGTGATTTTAACCTTTTAAATCAAAATGAATGTTCTTATTATCTTTCTTTTAGATTGCATTGTATTTAAATGTATGTTGGTTCTTTTATATGATTGAAACAATTTTACTTCTACAAATTGTTGTATTAAATTGGCAAAAGGTTTGTGTTATAACCATATGCTGTAAATACAAACATTGAAAAAAAGAACTTGCTCTTAGATCCAGAGGCCGCTGCAAAAACCAAGATGGATTTCACTAAGAACATTCTGCTAGAAGGCCCACTGCTCCAATTTGATCCAGATGGTACTCTTGAAAACCTTGAATTGGGCATCAAAAAGGGAAATGGGCCTGTGAGCAGCAGGCTTGTCTCTCAGAACTTTCTCAAGGATGATTGCCGGTTTCCACGTGGTAGGGAAGCTAAGTTTCCTCGCCATTGCTTTGAAACTGATTGTCAGTACGGGTGCCCAATTATCAATCAATCTTTTAAAGTAGTCTGCAGGAATACCATCAGGGTTCGGGCATTGATCTAGAGTCGGTGCTTGGATTGCTGCAACCACTTCTAGATAAGAAACATCAAATACATTATAACCAAGATATGACCTATGTGGTTTAAACCTGAGTTGGAAGGAATAACAGAAACAGTAGTGCTAGAAATGGCAGCCTTTTTCCATCATGTGAAGAGGAAAAATAGGAATCCCAAAGATAATCATCAATGGTGATTTCCATACCAATATTCTGTTTGGGCGCTGATATTGTGTATGCAGCCCGAGTTGCTATAATTTCAGATTTCTTGATTATTCTTTCTTGATTGTTACTGAGGGCGGAGAGCAAAATCCGTTTTGCTACATTGCATTCCTCATTGAGCCAGCACTTTCCTAACCGGGCCAGACTTGAGCTTCCCTAAACAGGCTTCATTAGTTTAAACCATACAATGTGCCCTCTATCGACAGTCCCAAAATTGTGTTTTTCGGGTTATAGGTGGAAGAGCAATTGGACCAGGGGATTTTCTTACAAGGGATGTGACAACGTTACTGCACTGTTGTTTTCTTCAGGGGCATGATTGCTTTGTGTTGCTATGTGCATCCAGTTGAGAATTAATCCAATCAGGTTTAGCTGACCCCACCATGTCAAGGCCAGGCAAACAAACCTGACTGAATGAATGTTCCAGATTAAGTCAGCAGGAAGCAAACACCGTGACAGAGCATTGTTTTATTTAACAAATGCAAGCACTGACCTACACCATTGTTTGATTCAAAGCTGGCACAAGCACCACCTCTCAGCCCACAAGAAAAAGTGAAAACCTCTCAGCTACCAAACCTCCCTATTCCAAGAACTTATAAGTGATTTTCCAAAGATGACCATCCTTCCACCATGGCATCCAATGTACCCCTATACAATGTAGCACCACTGTGGCAAAATTACACAAACATGTGATTAGTCCCTCATTCAAAATAGGCGTCTCCCAGCACAGTTTATATTATCCAAACCCTTAGTATCTGCAATCGTGCCTGTCTGATATTTAGCATGGGTGAACAGTGAAGCGGCCAGTCAGTTTGTTCAGATGCTGCGCTTTATACTGAGGTACAGGCTTGTCTTCTGAACAAGCTGTTACCTACCAATACCCGCTCACCCTGTCTTGCTCTCTGTTTCTCCCCCTAACTCAATTATCCTGCTCCTCTCCACCTCCTACCATTCTTTCTTGAAGCCTGACTGTTTTGCCCTGGCCTGAGTGCCCTTGTGTGCCTGCCCTTAGGCCAGGTGGTGACCACTCTAAAACACTCTCTTCCCACAGTCCAGGTGCAGACAAAGGGGTGCTAGCCAACCTGCAAAACAAATGATGCTATAGTCCACTGCACAAACAGAACATGGGCTATCACCTACTTTGCCAGACATGCCATACTATGTGCTTACCTTGCTCTGTCACAAAGGGCACCAGCCACAAGGGGGAATGTTTGCGTCCAATACTAATAACAATCCCCTTTTGACCTCTTCTAGACCTCCCTAAAAACTGCTGCCTTTGCATAATCCTTCTCCCAGGATCCTGCCCCATTTGCCCGCTCTCTCTTAAAGGGGCCATGGAGGCACCCTCAGTGTGAATCGATGGTTGAGCTCCCTCATCCCCCAACCTGGGCCACCGGCATAGAAGTTGCGCTAAAGGATAGCACCGCTGGGCGACCCAAGGATGTCCTTAAACGGGCCAGCACTTAAATTAGCCATCCCCTTGCAAGCCATTCCCTAAAGCATGCCATAAATTGCACCTGGGTAAAGCATCGACCCTTGCCCAAAAGATGCTCTAAACATTGCCCTTTTAAATCATACCACCTAAACATACCACCTAAACAAACATCTAAGCAATAAAACACATCTTCACATATTAAAAAAAAATACAAGAATAAACAGGTGCAATTGCTGCAGTCAGCCACACCAGCTGCCCTTTGCATATTTTCTTAGGGCTCTAGCAGTCCATATACAGTATCCTGCTTATCTTTAATGTGCAGGATTAGCCCCTCAATGCTGCTTTGTTTGGGTCCACTGTTTTAGAGCAGTGGCCCATGTCCCAATGGGAAGCCTTTGTCACCACCAAAGGGCCTGGGTCCAGTGTATTGTATTGTTTATTTATATAGCACCTATACACAGGAAGTGCTTCAAAGTGCTCAAGGAGGGTGGGAACATGGGGGGGGAAATAACATTCGCTCAGAGCCCTTGAAATTCAGCGACGATAACAGTCTGCACAGGCAGAGTAAGTGGGTAAAATACATTTAACAGTTGAGACACAGCAACTGATCCGTTTCAGGTCTTGCAGCATTCTGAAAGAGCAAGGGTGAAGTACAGCCAGTTGTGAGAGGGCAAATGTCAAGCAAGTGCAAACAAAGCATGCATTGCACAATGTAAGAGTCTGGGTGAAGGCAAAGCCTTGTATTTCAACTGTCCCTAGAATAGCATGATTACCGTAATAGCAGGGCCCCACACAATCATTCACGTTCAAGCTGACCAGGCAGTGAAAGACGCTCTATGGGGGCACCGACAGAAGACATAGCTCCTGTAGCTCCCCATTTTAGGGCTACTGATATATTGGCAATACTGAATGAGATTTTACTATGACCTGGCCCTCCAATCCCTGGCGGGTTTTAGGTATTTTGAAAGGAAGCTAACCAATGGGAAAGAGCAAAAGGTTGTCAGTGTCAGCTGCAGCCACAACAGCCATGAGACTGTAGCCCACTGTTGCTTCTTCTTCTTCTTCTTCTTCTTCTTCTTCTTCTTCTTCTTCTTCTTCTTCTTCTTCTTCTTCTTTTTCTTCTTCTTTTTCTTCTTCTCCTTCTTCTTCTTCTTCTTCTTCTTCTTCTTCTTCTTCTTCTTCTTCTTCTTCTTTCTTTTCTTCTGCCTATTATACGCTATTTGATGGAAGAAAGTAGTTAATAAACGCCTTGGTGTAGGTAGGTGGAGGTAGGTGTTAGGACTGTGAGAGAGGTCCTGGACTTTCGTTATTGGCTTGAACCCGGGCCAGGTCAGACGATCATGGCGGTCTAGTTCTCTTGGATGGCTTCTGGGTCCCAGCGGCACCGCCACAGGGAAAAATGGAGAAATGGCAAAGTTTAACTGATGTATTTTATGGTCTGAGATTAGAGATGACTTCCTAGTACATTGTTTAGGTTTTTAAATGGGTAGTGTGGGTATTTCGTGCTTTTCAATGCTGTATGAATTTGTAACAGTTTATGTTGCAAATAACATATGATGATGAAACATTAGGGGAAGTGGGGTTTCGAATGTACACGGGGGAGCTTCTGGGTGGTCAGTGGGGTGGAGAGAATGGTGTGCAGTGCACTCCAAAAGCTGACCCACAAATATTTACAGGCCAAAGAATCTTTGGTTCGGTAACCCACAAAAATGTATGAGCCAGTTTTGGGAATATTTGCCAGGTTTAAATATGACATCTTTGCTTTCAGAATCAGAGACGTGAGTTCCTCCCTTTCAGAACCTCAGGTTTGTTTACTGTTTCTTTTGGATTCAAACATGATACTCTATGACCTCCGAACACATATGTACAGCCTCCTGTGTTTTCAGAGGTACACTGTGCAGAAGCGAGACAAATATTATAAGTATTTCTAGTCAAAGAATAAAAGCTAATACGCATACCTGTTGGCAGATGTCAGGCACGAAGGGAGCACAAATTGTCTTCTCTTTCACCACTGTAAATGTTGTGCCAACTTTCTCACATCTGTATGAGGTACAGTTCAAACCAGGATCCTGCCAGATAGTTCCAGGCTGAAGTATAAAAAGAAGGTACTAAAAATTTGACATTTTACTCGTACCACATGCATATGGTATTCATAGCAGGATAACATAAGTGGAATAACTGGACGTAGCTGTTATCAACGCGCTTAAGCTAGGCGATGGACTCCACCACCTCCCCATTGCATCCCGTGTGACAGAGAGGCACCCAATAGTATACTTGCCTTCACGTCATACTATGAGAATCACTGATTATTATGTGAGCAGAATGCATCCTGTCCTTATTCTCCATGGCCATGCCATAGTAATCACCACCATTTAAAGTGTCATTGCTACTTCAGAAAATACTGTATGCCCCTTCTCATTGTTGATGAAGCATGTGATATTGAAAGCGTTTCCCAGAGTTGTACTGATTTATGGTAAAATGACCTGTCGAGAAAGACTGTGTTGCTTAGCACAGTTTAGGTATTTGGCATTTCTGCTCCCCCTAGAGGACAACGACGTCACAGCACTGGGTCTTACAGCCAGTCTAGTGGGGCCAGATTTTACTTAAAGCTGGGGTCAGACAACAGACATGGAAAAGGGACTGCATTCTGCTGAATCCCAAGGCACATGCCACATCAGAATCGCTCTGTCCCCAACTAATCATGTGATGGGTATATCTGAGTGTGCCCCCATTGCAGTGAGGTTGTGTGCATGTTTGCAGGATTTTGATGAGCACTATTGTATTGGTATTTTTGTAATTTTTTGTGCTTCAGTGAGACATAGGATTTTTTTATTGTGGTGCAGTAATTATGCTACAGTCTGATGATAGCGCACTGGGGACACAGGGTGCATTGGGGGGAGGATTGGGTGGAAGGGAGAGCGTGCACTGGAGTCCTTCCCCATACTCCCTCTTTCTAGCTATTTATTCTTCCCTCGTATATATTTCTTCTTCCTCTCCTACACTTTCCCCTCTCCTGTAATACTATGTATTCACCTCTGTTCCATGCTCTAATCCATCATATATTCTATCACTTGTATATGGTCCTTGCATCCACTGACATTTCATTTACTTGGCCTTTATCTCTACTATCATGTACTTTTCTTTTATTTCTAGGCAGTCTTCTATTCCATCATACATTTTTATTTTCGTTTGTTTCCCCTGTTCCCCTCCCCCGTTTTGATTCTTTTCTTGTAACTACGTAAGTTTGCTTGTATCAGCTCCACAGTGCCCTCGGGCTGCTGTGCGCTTTATAGATGTAACCCTTTCTCAATCCTCTCATACATTTCTCCAAATGATATTCCTTCTGTGTTGTTTACTAACGTGTTCTATTACTTCCATGCCCTCCTCTTCTGACACGAATGCTTCATGGTTCTACCTTATATTCTTTCATCTAGAAATACATGAATGCAGCCCTATACTGGAATGTGTGCCTTCCTTCTGCAAACTGATGGGCCTCTTATGTGCTAGACGCATGAATGAATCTGTTTCTTTTTCACTTTTCTAAAGTGGTTATACTGGGGATGAACACATTGGTGGAGCATGTGTGGCTACAATCAGCATATGATGTCAGCACTTGAATGTCTGGGCTGTACCTTCATCATCATATGAATTTGTATTTGGATTTCTCCATTTACAAATCAAATACAGTACACACAGTAAATAACCAAACATATTCCTTTACAATTTAAATGACCACAACACAATCCCGTTGGTTAAAAACCAACCAAACCTCCCATATTGCAAACGGCACAATAGGCACTTAAGGGGAGGGAGCAGGAAAGGGTGTTGAAAGTGAAGGAGAAATGGGAGGTGGACCTGGGACCCTCGATCTCGAATGAGGAGTGGGCTAGGGTTTGGGAGCTGGTAAGGAAGTCCTCGAGAAATGCGCGCTTCCAGTTGATTCAATGTAATATCCTGCATAGGGTATATATTACCCCAATGGCGCTTAAGGCAATGCATGGGGACCATTCGGGGGAAATGCCCCAGGTGTGGAATGGAGGAGGCGGGGTTCTGGCATGGGTCGCTTCTTACTGGTGTTGGCAAAACGCAGAATGGCGATTGCATGGAATTCCCCCCAGGGGCCGGCGATCCAGTTATGGAGGAAAGATGTGAGGAGATGGGGTTTGGCGGAGTTGACGGTGCTGCAGAACCTGGGGCGGAAGGGGATGCGGGAGAGGTAACGGTTCACTGGTCCCAACTGTTGAACGATCTGGCAAAAAATAATGACTTGCGTCCGCCGTGAACAATGGGTGCAGAGAAGGGGTTGTAATGAGAGGGGGAATTTGAAGATGGGGAGGACAGATGGATCCCCCCTGACCTTGCGGAACTATGAGTATCTGGTGCTCGGTTGCTGTGCCTGGGGAAGAAGACAAAGCGATGAATTATATGGGATGGAGAGTGGGAGGGGGAGCTAGAGGGAGGACAGGGGAACAGGGGTTGGGGTTTGATGTCGTGGGGAGGGGAGTTTGGGGAGGTGGGAAGGGAGGGTGTGTGAGCTGGGGAATGTTATATTAAAATGCCAAAAAAGTGTGTTTAAAAAAAATAAACATAGGTCAAGCAATACAACCAGACTAAAACCCTGAAGAAGCAGTCCCCATTTTCTATCGACATTGAGCTTGAAGTTTCAAAGCTGCAGTTATGTACTCATTGAGATCATAAATAAAGGTCAAATCCCCACAGTTGATTACAAAACACAAAGCTTTGTTAGATGTTTTCAGCTTATTACATTTAAAAAAAAGTAGGAGCAAGAGATGTCGAGCAGCTGGCTGGCGTGGGCAGATTAACAAAAAGTGCCTCAGATCTTCATTGTGACCAAGCTCATGCATACAGTTAGGTGAGCCTACTAACCATGCCAATCGTCTATTGAGTGGAGATAGATTTAAACAGATCAACAGCACCGTGGATTTACACGTAACCAGAGGAGGAAACTTTGAGAATCAGATCACCCAGTTTCAGCTGCAGTGGGATGTGTAGGGTGTGTGACCTAGGTGTGGCGTGTGACCCACCTTCCAACAGGAGAACAGTTCTTTGATAAGAACTTTTATGCAAAACCTTCATTTCACTGATTGTCAGACTACAGTGGGGATAGTACTAAGTATTCTGAAAAACCATGACTCTTATCTCAAAACCAGGATGTCTAAGTATTTCGTACTGAAGCCTTGCACATTGCAACCATAGTTACTCGCCACATCATTGACCTTAGTATGCACCTTGTATGTTTTTTTTATCATTAGGCTCAGTGTCAGCAGACTTCACGCTGATGAGGGAAATACCTGTTGAACTTGCAGGGTGCCACCCGCTTTCCTAATCACGCAGGATGTCTGGACGCAAGTGCCACAGCATTCACCATCCATCTTAACAAGCATGTTACCCTGTAGAGAGCAATGGGCAAAGAAGTACAGTCAGTTAGCCATCATAATCTATGGATCATTTTGTTCATACACATACAGGAGCTAAACCCGCAAACTACCAACATTGATGACTATAGCTGGCCTCATGTATCTTTCTATCCTTTGACATGTATTTAGCTGCTAGTTCAATTTTCGAACTTCCCCAAACCTGGTCTTGCCTTCACCTTTACCCCCTTGCCTCACCACTTTCTATCTCATCTTTGCTCTTAGACTAGGGGTTTGCAACATTTGGCTCTCCAGATGTTTTGGACTACATTTCCGATAAGCTCTATCCATCATAGCCAAAGGCGAGGGTTCATGGGACTTGTAATCAGAAGCATCTGGAGATCCACAGGTTGCAGACTGTTCCCTTATATCAGGGGTCTGCAATCTGTGGCCGCCCAGCTGTTTTGGACTAGCACTCCAGCTGCCTAGTCCTGAATGGAGTTGTAATGCATTCACCTGCCTGATATCAATGCCAAGCTACATCTACCCATAATGGAGGCCACTTGTTGCAAAGGAAATTGTGTTTTCAGGCCTGCAACATCTTCATATAAAAAGAACTCCATGATGATTTTGGGCGACTATGTTCCAATGCCCCTGAACCATTTCAAAAAGTGCAGTTTCAATCTTTCATAGGCTTGGGTAACGATTAATCAAAGTTTGTTCAAACATTTTCAGAAAAGGCTGAGCCTATGCAATTTTTGTCTGAATTCCTGATTGAAGGTTGAAGTTGAACACGTTCTAAAAAAACCTGTGTGAATCCCATTTACCACCCAAGCCACCCCTAGAACTCGATGATTAATGCTATTAGCACCCAACGGTCAACAGCCAGGGTGTTAATATTGTTTACCTTTGCTGGAAAAATGGCTGTGTGCATAAACGATGAGACGAATTCCCCCTTAAACAATCTACAGATGAAGATGATTTCCGGGTAAAGTAAAAGGAGGTAGTCCCTTTGCTATTTCCTTGCCCTGCAGATATGGGTGGGACACCACAGAGAACAATGGAGTGATAAACAAGGAAAGGTAAGGTAAGGGTGGCTTTTCAGAAGTAGGGAGTGAGGAGCAGTGGAATTTAATTTTCAGGTGCAGAAAATGGGCTTATACTTCCCAATTCAGATCATGTTCCAGACTTCGCGATTGACTGTCACATCTCCTATGGATGCTAAATTGTAGTATTTGTAAAGCACAACATTCACCATTTCCATGGCTTCTTTGTGCTGTCACAGAGATGAGGGGTTATTTTGTCAGGGATGGGATGCTCTCAGGGCATGTTCTCCAGGGGTGGTGGGGGGGGGGTACAGATGTGCTACATCCTACATTGCCAGAGCCACTATCGGGGCTAAGCTGGACTATTGCAATGTTCTGCTCCTAGGCACTTCATCAAAAAACATGAACAAGCTGCAAATCACACATAATAACGCCCTCAGAGCGGCACCAAGTATCCCAAGAAGAGAGCATATCTCCCAAGCCAGAAGAGACACCCATTGGCTCCCAATAAAAGGGTGGATTCTGTTCAAGACCCTCACCATCACACATAGATGCCTCTCGCAGTCTGCACCGAATTCACCAGGTATCCGGTAACAGACCCAAACGGGACCAATACTCACACCAGCCCTCAATCCCTGCCTTCAAAAGAGCCAAAGCCGGTGGGGCCAGTTTTGCGGTGTTACACACACAACCACTTCATCTCAGAAATTAAACTTCCTTCACTGTCTTCAGAAAAGCCCTGAAAACAAAGCTATTCAACTAGATTCTACTGTACTGTGTTCCACTGTAACCAAGGATTACACCAATATGATTATATTATGAACCATGTCTTGTGCTCCACTGTAACTAAGGAACACACCAGTATGTTCAATTCTTCAACCAAGTAATGTTTTTCCTTCCTTTGTACAAGTAAATCTTCTGTAACAGCGCCACGATGCCTCAGGGCCGCTGTGCGCTTTATAAATTCAAATAAATAAATAAATAAATCCTGACCCTTTAAGATTAAGACGTAAGTAAGCAGGGAAGCATTGGGTAGCACCAGGGCATTATTGAGCAACAAAACAGGTGAAACTAAACAGAACATTAATTGGCACATCTGTCAAAATCTGACAGCACAATGAGCAAAACTGAGCAACAAAGTAGCCATAGTTTGGGTCAAAGAAGGGTATATTAGAGCATCAGAAACAGCAAGTTTGAGCACTCTGACCTGGGAAAAGTAGGCTGCACAACCAGGAGATCAAAGCAATCTGTATAGCATACAGATGTGCACAGCTAATGCACTTGTGGAGTAGAAATGGCATATTTGAGCACTTAAACCAGCATATGTACAGTACAAATGGCATACCTGAGAAAAATATGTCTTATTTGGCCAGCACAGCAGCCTTAATTTAGCAACATATTAAGAATAATTGAGCAGCACGACCAGGGATTCTAGATAGCTTTTGGGGGTAACCATACTATATTTCCCTATCTTAAGCTGTTGTGGGCAAATGATTGATTGGGGAGTAGAACTGTAGTTCTCAATTCCAGCGGATTTATTTTTGGGTGAGAATATAAATATATATCCTATTGAAGCCAGTGTATGCATATATATAATAATTATTTTTGTATTGTCTTTTAATTGTAATCCACTATATTATTTTTAGCTAACAATTCCATGCAATGAATAACACATGTCCAAATGTTGGACTCTTGTAATGGTGAAGTGGCACCTGGGCAGTGCAGGTGGCATAAAGGGTCATTCTTTCCTTCGTATTTGTCTGATTTTAGGGCGCAAGGTCGTCAGGTACTCCGCTTATCTGGCACCATCAGTGCAACTATTATAATTGGACAGTGCAAAATGAATAATCAGGTAGCACCTGTTGCACAAATCAGATGCACACCTGACAACCACATTCCTGTACCGCCTGCTGCGCAAATTGATCTAATAGTCCAGACCACAGCATGGCACTTAGACCACTACCTTGATACCACTGGCAGTTCATTTGAATATATGCGAGGCACCCAGAGATCTAGGCATCACTGAGGCACATTATGACAGAAATGTTAATCTGATTTTGTTTTTTTCTGTCACAGAAACTGTATTGAACATATGGGTGGTTTTACAAAAATCGTTCACTGCTGCAAGTGCAAAAATTGCCACGTTGCATAACATATATTCACCCAATGCATATTTTTACACCACGGCACTAATTGCCTTAGACCTAGTCCTTTACCATGAGACAAAAATGCATTGGAAGAGCATTTCTTTGGACTAGGACAAGCTAAACCGACTTCTACCCCTGCAAGTTTCTTTAATGCCATGCCTAAAACTGATTGTTTATTTCACTGCACATGATTTATGATGGTCATTTCTTCTGCTGTATAATATGTAATTAGGCTCTACTTCTTGTACAGCATGAAAATATGCCTACCGGGCACCCCTTTCTTAAGGATACCCGTGTTTCTGATGAGTTGAACAACATATTTGTATCTGCAGAGGGGTGCTTCTTGTGGGCATTAGAGAGGAAGTATTATAATATGTGGAGGAAAAAAACTCAGTGTAATTATGTTTTGACTTGCATGTTATAAAAATGTCTTAGGTGAGAATCCCTTCAAACAACCCACCTGTTGCAACATGGTGCTGATTTCAAGATATATTCTAGGCTGGTTTTGGCTGCCAGTACACATCTTTTGGCATTCTGTGGGTGAAGAGCCTGGCTATCTGCAACCCAACCAGTCAGTTGCACGTTTCATAAGAGGCTGAAGCGACTGATCGCAGTGTACTCACCGGCTGGCAGCCCGTGTTGCAGCGGACGGGCTGACACGTTGGCACGTTCAAGAGGGTTGCAGGATCCTTCTTAGCAGAGCACACACACTGCTGACAAGAACCGTTGCTGGCAGGAACTGGCGAAAACAGCTGGGGGAGATAAATGGAAGTACACATTGAGATTTCAACAGAAGCGATGGGTTGATGAGACTGAAAGCATCTGCCCTGCTCGCAGGAGATGCGGTGAAGATCACCGGATGAAGTGGCACTTTCCCGGAAGTCTGTGCAAAAGAAGCTGGTGTCCCGAGGGTCAGAGGCAGTTTTTCTTTACACTTAATTTTGTCATGTGCAATGTGTGCAGACTTTTATATTAAGTATTCTTAACGCCCTGTAAAAACATATTTTTACAATAACAAACAAAAGACATTCATTCACCAAAAAATCATCATGGGACTGAAGGAACTGAGGGGGTTGAAAAACAACACAACTCCACAAATTCAGCAGTTATGGGTCCTAAAGCAAGCATAGCTTGGCCTCAGCTGTGCACTGCTCATCACTCCACACAGTGTGCTGTTACATGAAACATGAGCTCCTGAATATCAGTTCGTTTTGTTGTTGTGGCCCATCATTTTAGTATTAAAAGTAAGCATAACCAGTCTAGGGTACTATTGCTTTACCATAACTCGTGTATTCCTTGTATTGTGGGACTGTGGATATTTGCCTTTTATTTGTGTTACCATGTGTGAGTTGATGAGCAGTAGCATGGCACTGGCCAAGTAATTGCTCCTTTTGGAACACAAACTGGTACATTTTTTAGTGTTTTCAACTGCAACCATAGTATATGCCCAACTAAACATTTACAAACTAATTTTGAAAGCATTGTTGTATGCATGCCCGGGACCTCCACCGTTAGCAGCTATGCGCTGTAGGGACACCTGCATGCAATTTTAAACTTTCAGGTAAAAGTTTACTTTCCCAGTTTACATTCCGGCCTGTGAATAAGAAACCACTGCCTGCAAACTGCACTTTGCAGAGGAAGTTTACTAATGGATTCCTTTGAAATATACGTGATTTTGAGCAGGTGCAAACGCACAGGAATCCATTTGTTTTAGGCCTGCATGACAATCTCATACAGATGCGAAAGGAAGTGCTCGTGCAAGACGGAGTTCAGCAAAGTGGAGATTTCTGTTAAGACCTGTGGCGCTCCTCTGCCATCACGAAAATGGGCTGGAGTGTTAAAATGGAGGTGTAAAAGCATTGCGCCTCCTTGTCTGTCTCCATTTAAAGCATCACCCCATTTAAAAAGAGGCAGTCAATTTATATGCTTTGCATTAGAGAAGGCTAACCAAAACTGTACTTTTTAAACAATTTTTTTTGTTTTTAAATAATGTACATTAATATGTGTGATTTGGCAGTTTGAATGGACGTGGACTTTGGACTTGCCCAGGTACCTCCAACTTCTCCGTTGCCGCCTCCATGTGGTATGGCCCGAAGTAATGCATTTGGTCCTGCCTCCTTGGCCGTTTTGTCTGTGGCATCGCCTAAAACCATGTCCCGTGCACCTTATAGTCATTAATTATGTCGACTTAACATTGCCCGGGGCCATGGTCTAAATATTGTCACTTTATCTAGGTAAAGGCCTGAATCAAAGGCCCAATGTGTCCCCATGTCATGGCCTGTAGACATCCCATTTGACAGAGGACCTGACCGTGTGCCTTTGCCCATTCCTTGGCTATTCCCAGAGCCCCAATGTGGATCGTGCAGAGTGGCAATGTATCTAGGTTATGCTTGTCAGCCCGATATCTTGGGCTCCACCAGGCCACATGATGCGGCCACTAGGCATGTCTTCGGCACATGGCCAGTGGCCACTTTTCCTGGAGTATCTCTTTCTAACATACCCTGGGCAACACAAAATCACACATTGTGGTGAATATGTGTGACCTAGTGCCAAACCCAATGATCTCAACATTTTATTTTATTTATTTAGAACGGTGTTCTGAGAGGACTAAGAACAGTACAAAATTAAGGCATGCACAATCCAAGCAGGTAGCAAGGAAAATGTAAGAGCGTTGAGTAGAAAAAACTCGGATTTCAGGAGAGACTGTACTATACAGAGTGCAGGTGTAGATGTAACTGACAGTTGAAGAACATTCGAGTATTATGGGCAATACATTTAAAGCGCACCCACAATCTGAAAATGTTTACACACTGTGCAAAGAAATCAAACTCGTTTGTGAGAAGAAAAAGAGCCATCGGAGGGAGGTGGGCACGGGAGAGATATGAGTGGCAGGGGGAATGTGAAAGAGAAGATTATAGAAGGGTGAAAGATTGATTTTGGGGTCGGGTGTATAACGTAGTAGGGGAGACTTAAAAGAAGAGAGCAACCGTAGTCTAAGCTACAAATGCCAAATTCTTTTAGTGTTGTGGAATTACAGTTAGAAAAGGTAAGGATTTTGCAAATATTAAAAAGTTGGATGTTACAAGTGTCGGCAGCAGAGGGTATGTAAGTGAGAGCAGAATCAAACAGAACGCCACGATTTCAAGAAGAAAAGGCAAGAAGGTGGAAATTGAATGAAGATATGGAACAGAGTGTTGAAGGTATCTGCAGAAATGATTGAATACAAAAACACCTAATTAGAAATGACCACATTTTTTTGGTCGAATTCGTTATGGATTTTTGTTCATTTTTATTAAAAATAGATGGGGGGTGGTGTAAGGGGATAGGTTAAGGTAGGGGAAGTGGGAGGGTGCAGGAGGTCTGCCCCTGCATTATTAAACAAATTACTTCGATCAAAAACAATTCAGTCATTTTTCAGTAGGTAATTTCTTTCGATCATTTCACGGTAATCCATCGTTGACTGGAGGCACGAAAAATACAGTACTATCTTAAGATAAATATGAAGGCAGTGGGTGAGCCTGCAGTGCAAAACAGCTAGACGTCAGATAGTGTATTGAAGGTCATTGATGAAAGAAGGAAAATAAGTGAATACCTGTGAGTCATTAGTATATATGTGGCATGAAAGACCATAGCAGGGTTTAATAGATGAAAGGGGAGGCTCTATGATGAGAGCAGTAAACCACCAAGGATAGAACATTGATGGACACTGAAAAGAAGAGGTGGAGGAGAAGAAGACTTGCCTGCCCAGGATACTAATAAAGAATAGGAAAACACATAGGCGGAGATCTGAGACATAGGCAAGACAGATATATTGATTTAAGGCAAAATAGAGGAGAGTAAAGAAAAGTGAACCAGGTCAAAGGTATCAACGGTAAAATAAATATAGACGGAAGAGAGTTTAAAGTTTTGAGCAGTGGAGAAAAAGTTGATAACATGAGAAAGAGTGGTTTCTGTACAGTAGTAAGAGCAAATCCCAGCTTGAAGAGGCAGGAGGGCATTTGAATTAAGTTAGTGGGTGGTGGAGCTACACCACTACCTTCAAGAGTTTAAAAAAAGAGTGAAGAAGGAAAAGGACAGAAATTAGCATGGGAAGAGGGATCTGTGGAGGGTTTCATAAGAATAGGTTTCACAGTGACTTGTTTAAAAGAGATTTGACAGGCACCATCTTGGAAGGAGGAGTTAACAGGGGAGGTCACATGGGACATCAGTAGAGTTTAGACAGAGGGGATATAAGAAAAGCTGGAGGGGCTAAATATGCCGTGTCGGGATTAGGATGAAGAAAATTAGGTTGTTGTTCAGATTAAGCTAGTAGAGATAGGGAACATTAATAACAGGTAGGGAGACACGTAGGAGGGCTAAGTACATCCCCAGACGGGCTGCAGCAGGTAAGAGAAGAGTGTATTTTATCAATTTTAAAGGTGAAAAAAGGAGTCGAAGGCTGAGAGAACAGGCTAAATTGAAGGTTTGAGGGCACAGTAGAGAGAAGTTAGTTAAGAAGAGTCAAGTCATCAACAATGAAGAACAAAGTATGTAACCTGTGGTTGTTAATGGTGGTATTAACTGAAATACATGGAATCCTTATTCTGTAACAAAATGTAATGATAATTTAGTGTCCCACAACGACATTATTCAGCTTTGCCCTGTAAGGCGTGCAGCCTAGATGAGTATTCTAACATCGTACTAAAAAACGGCTTGGTAATCCCAAATACAATAATTCAAGAAAACCTAAAATGATTTCTGGCCATAAAAATACCTGTGACTCAATACTTCAAAATAAAAAAAGGAGTAGAGGAGACACTTAAGAGACATTAAATGTCTGTCGACTCCCTTATGTTTAAAACACCATAGGTTGGTTAACAGTAGTATAAAAACTGGGTCAAAGCATACAAGAGACAATTTGTCCAAAATGTCTCATAAAATATTCTGCGTTCATTGACTTCAAAGAACCTGACAACATTTTTCTCATTAATAAATCAAGAATACATCACACAGTCTGCTCTTCGGTGTAACCCAATTGATGAGCAGCTTTCCAATTCACAAACCACATAGTCCTCCAGCAAAGAAGTATAAGTTAGATATAGATCTAGCAAATTCACAATGGATGGTCAACCTATCCAGGCAGATTATATCTGAAATCATGCTCAAAAGTAAACCTAGCTGCGTCCCAGGCCCAGATGGCCTTTCCAACCTCATCTTCAAGGGAAATTCTGAAAACCAGATGAACATTTTAATGAAGCTTTATGACCTAATCTTAAAAACTAGTACTACTCCTTCCCCATGGAAATAATCTCACATTTTCCCAATCTTTAAAAAGGGCAACCTTTAAACCATCATCCCATAGCATTGTTGGACATAACAAGTAAAACAAAATCTTCAATAATCCTACAATAACTAGAACAGTGGTCTCAGAATTCAGACCATATATATATATATCATCCAATCAGGATTTAGGAAATGTCTGGAGATGATACTCAATGGCATAATTCTTAACATACTACAAATAAAAATCTTTGATATCTCCGTAACCAATTATTTTTACCTTCATTGACTTAACCAGTGGCTTTCATAGAGTCAACAGATCCCTTGTGTGGGTAAAACTTAATAAATCGGGCTGCCCATCTTCCATTCATAGCACGTTGGAATACATACACTCCAACAAAACAATCCAAGTTAGGTTAACACTGATGGGAGATGTGTTCAGACCAATTTTAGCTTTTACGGGATCATTCCAGGGGTGTGTTAGGCTTCCCTCTCTTTTTAATGTATTCATTTATGAACTGAATTAAATCTTTTTGGACATGAGATCATTTCCTCCTCATCTGTGTTCAATAACAGTGAATTACCTGGCCTATCATCATGATCCGGTCTCATGTGAGAGACTCCTATATGACTCCAATGATCCCTTGATGCTGCATATGACTATGTGCAGAAGAATGACTTAGAAATAAATATAGCAAAATACAAAATTCTAGTTTTTCTTGCACATAAAAATCGAAAGTTTAGGACATTTTTGGCAATTTGAATTGAGAAAGTCTGGAAATGTTGAAGTCTTTTATCTATTGAAACCAGATATGTGACTATACAAAGATATAAAAGACTAAAGACCAAGACCTTGGCACAGGCTGTTACAACAAGTAAAGATCACGTAAAATGTGGAGTTTCTCTATTCTCCCAGTGATTAGAATTAAAAATAAAGTGGTCCTGTGTATCACAAATGGTGCGGAACATTTAGACCCCTCATCACTAGCGATTTGGGCCACTCTGGAAGGAGTATTTTGGAGATATGTGATGAAACATTCAAAAGGTGTCCCCTCATTTATAATACATTATGAATTGGGACTATCATCTATCACCATTAGAGATGTTTGTGTAATGGAAACTGCTCTGCTTATATAGAAAAACTGTGTTTCTACCATCACCCTAATTATTTAAAGAGCTTTCAGAACTTGTGTACCTGAACAAGATCCTAGAATTAAAGAACATCCTTCTTTTTTGTAACAATCTCTTGCTAGAATTTCCCCTGGACCCTCTTTTTGCTTGTTTGTTAGAAGCAAAAATTAAAGCATTACTCAATGATTGGTGTAAGTATATACTTTTATCGACATATGAGTCTTTCTGAATGCCCCCTAAACTCACTGCCACCTTATTTAGTAACATTTCCTACCTATTATTAAGGACATCAATTTATGAGACTGTTTGAACTTGTTTCCTACACTTGAGCTAGTTGGTGCAAGATAGCACATTACTTGTGGAGAAAGATACTGTAGGCTCTGTAAACAAGTTTCTAGTTTACAAACTCTAGAACACTTTATAATTGATGACAATATATTGGATGTGTTAAGAGTAAAAAAATGTATAACCTTTGAACATGATGATGTTTTTATAAACTCTAAAGAATGTTGCTAGAGAATTTTAAATGGCAATGAAATGCCCCTGATGTTCGTCAGTAATTCTTTTTAAATGTTCTTCCATGAGTAATCTTATTTATGGATTAATTCATATTTTTGTTGTGATACAGTTCTACAGAACTTTACACAATCCTTACATAACATTATATCAATTAAACATAATATATATACAGAAATTGAGATGAACAAATTCCATGATAAAACATCATTAAAATGAATATTAATCCAAAGATTATAAAAGAAAAGGAAAACACACATACATAATCACACATTAATACAGTTAAAATTCATAATTTAGAAATGATTACTAATCATTTCATACCTGCACACTTCCAAACGCTACAAAGTGCAGAGCTCTAAATGTGGAATCCAAGCAATAAAACCAAAATTCCTCACTTTTAATTGAATCATATGAATGTACAAAATTATCAGAATTTACCATATAAAGCTCACCTATCTTTGAACATTTAGTAAAAACATGACTTTGGGTTTCAAAAATGTGTTTCATCTTATAAATCTGGCAATACCTTCTATCAGTTGCAATACAGTACTTTGAGGTGGCAATACTAAGAAGAGATAACTGCCTAATGTGGAAGAGTACCAAAAAGTGTTGCAACTTAATTGATGGGCAAATCAACAAATATTTTTGTGGGGACATACATATATGCTGTATTTCCATTATATCCTTATAATCCTTCAGCCCCCTTAAGTGGGTGCAATTCATATACCAGTCACATTTAATTATCTTATTCTTCCAGACTCTAAGTACTACAGACAAGTCAAGGTCCCTAGGCGGGATGGGAACCAACCTACCTGATCAAACAATCTAGAACAAACATAATCTAAGATAAGAGTCTGCTCCCAGTGCACTCATTTTTCTCGATAATGGGCTGCTTCAAATTTAATACAGGACATACAGGTTCTCTGCTCGCTTTAATGAACAGTGAGCCTTTTTTCAATAGCAACAAGCTTTGCAATGAGAGCAACCCTAATTCAAGACTGAACATTTTGATGGTAACACTCACTTTGAGTGCAAATATTCTGCGCCAAATGTTACCCTCAAGGATCCTTAGCCAATTCAAATTAGTAACAGCTTGTAGACCATAGAGTACTGCTGGCAGAAGCATTGCATATTCAATTGTATGATTCCATCCAGAGAGTAACCAGCAGACTGTCTAGCAAATGTATCAATTAGGACTGATAGCTGTGCTCTGTAGTTCCGCCATTAATGATGGATAACCCCTTACAGCATCAATAGTGAATCCCAAATAGGTATATTTCTCCACATACTTCAATCTTTGACCATAGAGAAAAAAGGAAGTGGGTTATACTTCGAACTAAAATGCATCACCTTTGTTTTATTAAGGTGAATACTAAGTTTGTTCTCAAGAGAATATTCCGCCAATGCCTCAAGAGAGTGAGTGAGCACTCCACAAGTATGATTAAAGATAAAATCATCGGCATAAGCTAAAGAAACAATATGCCTCTGATTATTACGTGTTGGGCAGTTCAACACCCTCCTCAAAGTAGACCCTAAGTCTGAGGGATACAGATTGACAAGCAGGGGGCAACACACATCTCTGTTTAACCCCATGCCACATAACTATTGGGGCAGTGAAGGACCCCCTGCCATACAATCTAATTTGTAGGCTAGTGTCTAAATGGAGCATATGGGTTAGACTAAGTAGGCCCCCAGAAAGCCCAATCTCTGCATATTTTACCATGACAGCCTTTGATTCAATGAGTCAAAGCCTGCCCATAAGCCCACTAAAACCGCAGATAGCACAGTGTTACCCTTCAACTTGGCTCTACCAACTAAATGATTGACGGTCAACATATTATAGGTTGTCGACAATCGCTTCCTAAACCCAATGTGAGAATCGTCAATCACCCCATTCGCTGTTGGCCACCTCTCAAGTTCTTTCAGTAGGATCGAGGCAAATCATTTCCCAGTCACGTCCAACATAGACAAAAGTCTATAGTTGGACGGACATAAGCGGTCACTCTTTTTGAATCCACAAGATAAAGGGATCATATTTTCCGTACAACCTTTTTCAGGGAGCAGTTCAATAAAAGAGGGAATTCAAAGAGTTTGCCCTTTTCTCATGTGCATGCTACCTGGTTTGACACTGATTGCAGGATACAGAAGGGCTTCCTGAACAACACAATCAGCGGGAAACCTCTGGCAGACCAAATACACAAGTTGAAAAGTGTTAATAAGTGTTTATAAGAAATGTATTAAAAACAAAAGGCAAGATTATATAGAGACTAAGTGGCACTTGCTAGCAACATCGGTCTCTAATAATGATCACAAATTATTTTGGAAACTGTTGGAGAAAGGTAGTGTTTTGGGTCAAAATCTGACAGAGGGGCAATCTACAGTGATACTTGGATGTCTCATTTTCAAGGGACTTTCTTTGACATGTCTTGAAGCGACCCCAAACGTTGAGTGGCGACTTTAACCTAGAAACGTTTTCACAAGAAGAACTCTCAGTGGTGATTGGTCAAATGAAACGCAGCAAAGCCGCGGGCCCAGATGGACTGACCTCGCACATTTGTTGATGTTTCCCAGATTGGTGGGTGCTGGTTTTAGGCAGGTTATTTGATACTGTGTCAGAGGGTGCTGAGGTGCCAGCCCCCTGGAGGTACGGGATAAGTGGCCCGATTTTTAAAAAGGTGTGATTGACATCCCAAACTGCTCTGAACCTAATTCTCTATGGGACATTTCCCTAAAGATCTACTTGAAATGTATTTTATCCTGGCAAGAGGATTTGGCTGCAGATAAAAACATTTTTCAATAATTCCTGGAAACTTTCAGACAGAGTTTTTTGACCATTGATCAATGCTTTGTCTTGAGTTTAAACATTAGTAAATCCTGCAAGGTCAGGGGGGCACCCTGAATGCGGCCTTCCTGGACCATGAAAAAGCTTTTGGATCAATCGACAGGGTGGCTCTCTGGTACAAATTGGACAGAATGTGGGTCCCAGTAGGGTTGTTGAAATGGATTCAGGTCTGTTACAGGGATACCAAGGCAGCAGTCCGGTGTTCAAGACTAGGGTGAAGTACCCCTTTTTTAACACCAAAAACGGGACAAAACAAGGTTGCCGACTAGCCCACTTGCTGTCCACACTGTTTATGGCTGATTTTGACACAGGCAAATCTAGTGGTAAAATCCTCTGTCCCAAACTGGGGAGGTTGGAGTACAGCACATTATTGTATGCGGATGATACCATGCTATTGGGTCTTACTCCAAGCTCCCTCAAATTGGTTTTGATATATGCTAATAGATTCTTTGAGAATAGCAGACTTCAATTAAATAAAAAGAAATAACAAATCATGATTTTTGTCAAGCAACCCTAACCTTCTAGCTGGAATATAAATGGGGAACAACTGGAAGAAGTAGATACATATATATTTATAGGCCTATTGTTCTCTCGACCCAGTAGCTGGAATAGCCACATAAAATGTCAGAAAGAGACGCCTTAAACTTAAGGGGCCTATTGCGATTTTACCATCTGTATGGGGCCTGGAAACTGGATAAATGTCTGGAGGTCTATAAACTGAAGATAGCGTCACATATGCTGTATAGAAGCAAAGTCTGGGGCCACCAGGACTATAAATGAGAATGTTCAGGACTATTTTCTGAGACAGCTGCTTGGGGTGCCGCCTAGTTGTCCAAGTGGTGGATTGAGGGTAGAGTTGGAACTTCAGCGTATTAACTTTTTAGTACAATCCTCCTATCATATTGGGCAAGGCTCAAATTGGGGTTTTCTGTTAATGCTAGCATGGTTGCTAGATTTCTAGGGTTGGAGGCTTCGGTGAGTGTACTGAAACATCAGCCTCTGGCAGGAGTTCCAGTCTGAATAAGGGGAATACCTTGGCACATTATAGCAAGCTAAGGCAAATATTATTTTCTGGTCAAAGGGAAAGGCTCTAGATTCAGAGGTGACAAACTCTAAATCCTTTTCGTCATTGGCCTGGTATTCTGATTTGAAAATGTTTAAGTTGGGCCCAGACCATGTTACTAAAATAAACTCACCAGCAGGTAGAAGGCTGCTGATCTTGGCATGTGTAAATGCATTGCCTCTGTCTGAAAGGATGAGCTGGATGAAGGGTTCTGGTAAATGTGGCTGTACGACAGGGTTCAATGAAGATCTGGTTAATTTTCTTCTCATCTGTCCACACTTTCATGATTTGTGTAAGGAATGGTTAAAACCACATTTTAGGAGCAAGAAAATTAGGGTTATTAAGGAAGCAATGTCTATTGTCTTAAATTCAGAGTACACTTCTTTTTGTATGATTTGGTTGAATTTTTAAAAAGAGCGTTAGACCTGATATTGCATATTTTGCACAACGCGGGCGAATGGATTTATGTTTTTACCTGCCTTGAAGTTGATCAGACTGTCTGTTTTAAACATTTATGCTTGGGGCTGTAGGATTTTAAATTGGGTTTATGATGTTGTATTTATCTTGATGTTGAATTTATCTTGTTGATCTGCTCATGTGTTTTTGTGTATTGTTAATGGAGAAGCCTGAAATCAAATTTTGATTGATTGATTAAAAGTTGCCCAATTTAAAGGATCAGTTTTTAGTATAACATTTGCCAATCCATTGGTGCCAGGTGCCCTAGAAGTATTCAGGTTTTTTATAAGGGAGAATATATTTTCCTCGTCAAACGAGATAAGCATAGTTGACAAATTCATGTCACTGTAGTAAATATCCCCATAAGTAATGATAACAATATCAAATTGCTCTGAAACAAACTCTTTCCAGACAGTCTAATTAATGGGATTTACAACGTTATCTCCCCTGGGATTTTTAGCTGTCCCTAACAATCTCCAAATAGATCTAGAGTCTCCATTGGAAAGCATACAGATCATATATTCACAAATAACGTTCTTCTTGGAAAACATCCACCATCGTACCCAATTGCAATAGCGATTCTTAATCTGTCTCAATTAGACCCATTTCAGGATAACTTCAAGGTCATTAAGTATTATGTGTCTCACATTTGGACACATACTTCTTTTCTCATCCCTGATTTTGCAATCAAAAGGCTTGCCCAAATTAACAGCATGTGAGGTTACATATATAGCTTTCTGAGGATTGAATCTAAGCGTAGGTCTGGTTATCCATTCTTCAATCTCATTACAAGTAATAGTAAATAATACACCAAACTGTAGATTTCCAAACCGGGCTATATATGACTTGATCTCAGCTATATTTGTATGCATCAATTAGATTATTACAGGAAGCATTTCCAATCGCGACCCAACAAGAGCACGACATGCCATTGAACAATGTTCACAGATTGAGAGAGCTATCGTTGCATGATAGCTGTTCTGATTGTGACTAACTTTCATATTTTTGACCCTAGAAGCTAGACGTAAGGTAGAGAACCTACTCCCACAACTCCAAGCATATTCACCTGGGTTGCCTCCCTTCATTCTCCCATTTACCATTATTAGATCCCAGTCCATCATACACTCTGACCACACTCGACCTTGAAATGAGTTTTGTGTTGCTTCATCACACTGTTTACCATCAGGTTGCCCACCAGACTTGCAAGAGATCTATCAGAAGAACTGACCTTAAAATCCCCATCACTAATATCATGTCAGTATTATGTCAGTATCAGTGTTCCATGCCGTGATTGTTTCACATATTTTTTCATAATTTCATATGTGAAATGACTCCCCGGGGGTCCCAGATGTTGATCGACAGCAACGTTTGAGATTAACCCCCAAATTTAAACATACCTCAATCGACAAAACATTAGGAGATTCCTTCCCATAACTTATTACGGTGGAAAGGATGGTATATTTAAACGCTATCAACAGGTCGCCACTAGGCCACCCAATCAGACCCTGTCTAGCACATTTTTGGTGGATCACTTATCAATCCAAATGAATAATAGATGTGGACCAGGTCTCTTGTAGTAGTAGGATGTAATTTCTACCAAGGATATCCAAGGACTCACCCAGGATCAGCCAATGTGAGCTTCCACAGGTATTCCTTGATACTATATCATAGCTTCATGTTCTCATCAGTTTAGAAGGGAGAAGACTTGAGAACAGATTCTAGACCTTCTCGACTACTTCAGAATTAACATTTAAGCAATTAACCTTATCAACAGTTGTACTCTTGCATGGCAACATAGGTAATTTAGGGGCCAACATATCAGATCTTGAGGAATGTGAAAAAGAAGAATCCAAGTCATAACCTAATTTCAGAAAATTGTGCAAATGAGCCCTACAAGTTTTACAGTATAAGGCCTACAACAATGTATTCCAGATATAATCTCTTTTACTCACAATACAAAGAGTCTGTGAAACTGAAGTCACTAGAATCAAAAATTCTCAAAAGAGAAATTAGATGAAAAATCTTTAAAAGGTCAGATTGATTTATTCTCTTGTCATTCTTTTCTGGAAAGAGGCTCTGTTAGTGAAGGATTTACAGTCAAATATCACCAAGGGATCCTTATCGTTATGATAAGTCTCCACTAATAAGGGTACATTCTTTCTATTCTTCGTGTACAGAAATTGAAATTCGATCAATGGAAACTAAGCTATCACTGACATTGTCTCCTGACTGTTCCAATAGCACAGACAGTTCAATTACCCCAGGCTCCTTAGATTGAGACCCTTTCACTAACCAACTAGTGAACAGTCCAAAAGATTTTACTTGCCTTTCCTTACAACACTTAGCTCTCTGTTCCCTTTTATTGTGAGTTTATCTTGAGCCATAGGGAATGAGGGGATATCAGATCCAGCAACACTGGGCAATGACCTTGTCTTATTTCCTTGAGATATAGTGGCCAAAAGCTTTCTTTTCTGATACTGTTTCCAACAAAGATGTATGCCAGAGGTATCACTCAGCCCTGACACCTTCAGGCCTTCAATAAGCCTTCAATAATAAGCGGGCCCACCTATACCTCCACCTGGGCAACTTCTTCAGCTGAATCCCGGGTAGGTTGATTAACATCAATGTGCTCACTAGTCACAATTTCAGATTTCTCACTCAGTACTCAGTTTTGGTCATCTGTCTTCTGCTCTCTCCTATTCAAAGCATCACCAGTCACGTTCAAAACCTTATAAGTCCTACCACAAAACTTCAAAATAAGTTTGACAACAAATTGAAGTGTAAATGGAGAATTCTGAATATCCTCCACATCAAGCTGTTCCGGAGCAGATTGAACAGAAACATGATCAGTGAAAATTAAGTTAGGAGGGGCAGGTAAGTGTGGCGATTGCAACAGGGTCATTTTTTTGGTATTTCCTCGAGATACACTTCCAATGATGTTAATCTGCCACTGCTACTACTTCTTTTTTTTTTGGAGCGAATAACACAAGTCCAGCAAGGAATTATTGTCAACCAAAGTTAACCCTGTTTTCTCCACCGCCTGACGGCACAAAGATACAGATGTGTTATTATCATCAACAGGCTCTCTTGCTCCAGGATGAACATAATACGTATTTTCCCTTTTGTTTTGTCCCCATTAATAGTTTCAGAAGGCAAGAGGAGAAATCTAGATACAACATTAGAGGGCCCAGGTACAAAATCACCCTGCATTACAGGCTGAGCACTGCTGCTTACCTTTACTCCTCTGTTTCTCAAATTGTAATTGGGAGTCCTGCTTTTCAATTTTTTTTCACCTGTATTGTCAATTATATATATACTTCATCGCAATAACTCAATGAGACGCTTACCGACCAAGATTGGAAAAGTGAGTAAGGTCCAAATGCAGTTTTCTGAACGTTCCTCTAGCGCTACCAGCTGAGAACTTGTCAGTATGAAATCCATTGTTACAGATTTACCAGTTGCGGCACTCAACAAACATAAAAAGTAGGAAAGCTTACAAGCCGCACAGACTCTTACATGCATTGAGTTGAATATCAGAGCTTATATAGGGGGAAAAGAGTCAGCACAAACGGTGGAGACAATGAATCTTTGTAGAATTCACAAATCTGTGTTGCCACTTGCACAGAGCAGCCATATGATCATTCTTTCCAGCAAGGACAATGATTGAAACAGGACGGGCAACACAGAATCTTAAGAGATTTATCTTACTTGCTCACGAACACCAATGATAAAACAATACTCCTTAATCTCCGATTTTCAGCTCTGAGTGGGTTATCAACCACAACCCACACACCCGAACACCAGAACCTTTAGCACAGTGCACTTTGCCAAGCGCTATCCCCTCTGGGCATGTGTTTTTAAACCGGCTTCAAGTACTTAAAGGGGCCACTGTTTTTAGCAAGCAATGTCCAATGTTCAGAATCCACAGAGCACGAATTCAACTGTTTGCCACCAGAAACCTTAGCAAACAGCACTTTATTAGATTTGATATTGTCATATGATAATAACTGTGTAAGGTTTGCTTCAAACCCTAACACAGGAATAAATAAAATACAAAATTAACAAGAGTAGAAACATTGTATGGTTGACAGAGTGAAGTGATAAGATTTGTAAGTAATGTTTTTTTTGCAGTACAAATGGATAGATGTCAGGAAAGATTTATCTTTTAGACAACTTCCACTCCATATTCTATGGAACCCCAAACATTTTGCTTTTGTATTACACCTTGTCCTGACATTTTGCAGAGAAATGAAGCCGCCAGCTTCACTTCCCAGCCTTTTACTCATTTGTTATGGGTAAACTGACTAGTCCTTCAGACTATCAATACTGGGAAACTATGTTTCCCTCATGTCTTTTGACATGTTATCTACTTGGGTAACTTTTACATAAAGCACAAAATATCTTTCAATGCAGTGCAATGGGGATAAACTTGTATCACCGTATACTTACACCAAAGGGATTTTTGGTTACTTTTAAATGTGCCAAAAGACAAGTTCGTGGCAACAGTTACATTTTTACCATTTGTGCTTTAATTTTGATGAGCTCATTCATGTGTACCGTGTTTGGCTACAAACTGTGGCTAGTGTCCCAAGATGGACGTGCCACAAGGTTTTTGGTTGTTCTTTGCCCATTTTCTTCATTGACCTTCTTCTTGCATTCTCAGGTCAGGAATTCCCTGCTGTATTTGTGGGATAGTACATGCCATATGTGTATGGGCTCAGGAAGTTGACTGGGACTGTCTGGTCCCAATCCACATACTGGTGCCAGTATGCCTAGTGTGCATGCTCGAGTCAGCCCCACAGTGATCCCTGATCGGAGCACTGCCGGTATGCATGGGTGGTGCAGATATTTGCTATTGGAGGGTTGAGTTTGATCACTCACCTGTGTTTAGGATAAGATGAGGAATCCTGCAGCCATTCCAGCAGATCAGAAGAGGAGCCAAGTATCCTGTGTAGATGTAAATATGACAGAAGCTCCGAGAACAAATCCTGAAGAGGGCTGGTGACAATTCTTGCTGCTGTACTGGTTTATCCCTGCTGGACTACCGGATATCAGAATACCCCTGGTGGTTCTTCAACCCGGTTCCATGTCATTTCATCGCGGGATGTTTTTTGTGGGGTTTTTAACCGTACATTTTTTAATGAAAAAAAACATTCCCAAACACCCACACCCCATATATATAATTTTATAACCCCCCCTAAAGAATTTAAATGGGCTTTTTCATTAAAATAATTGCTGTTAAAAACCCTGTGAAAAAACATCCCGCGATGAAAGGATGTTGTACCCTTCAACCCTTTGTACTGGTGGGAACAACCAGTCCTGAGGTCTTCTTATGATCCTGCAGCCTGGAGCCTGGAGGCCTTGGAAGTATCCCTGGACCACCCGGTGGACTCACTACCTCGGTTTTGGGCGACCTTGCCAGAAGTGTCGCTGTTCTGCATTCTGGCTGGGAACTTCGGTGGTCTCCAGCTAGTCCTACAAGTCACCTTCCTTCCACGTTTCAGCATCCCAGCATTGACGGGTTCTGTAGAGGAAGGATTCTTTTGTTAGTGACTGGTGAGACTCCTGATGTTGCCTGTCTGCTTTGACTGTCACTGGAAATGACCTTCCCCCATCTGCTAGAGTGTCCTGAAGAGTTCAGCATCATCTCCTGCTGCATTTCTCTGCTGAGAAATGTTGCACTCAGCTCCTGGACCCGACCTGAATCTTCTGTGCATCCACATCTCCTAAGCATCTTCCATTGAATACAACGGCTGGCAAATCGACCTCCAGCCACACCCATTTGACCTGCCAAATCCTTTGGAAAAATCAGAGTACGGGAAGTGAGTAGTCGCAAAACTTAACTGCGCCCCTATCTCCTCCTATAAAATTTGTGAAGAAGTTTGATTTATATTCTATTCCATTGCTTCTTTTAAACATTTGTTGAAAAAGCTACTCTAGAAGTTAAGAAGTCACATCTTCTAAAGGTACTTTGTGAACTTTTGGGCACAAGGCCCCATTAAAATTAGGGATGGACTTATACAATTATTCAATTCCTGTGGACGGGTCATACAGTTGCCTAGCTACTTTCTTTCCTTTTCAGTCATTGGGCTGAATTGTATGCATTGAATTAACCTACTGTGTCTTTATATATGTTAGATATTTAGAGTGTTGGGTAATATTATTACCTGCTTGATTGATTTTCATGGGGTGTTTTTGGGCCTACAATAAATAGAGGGTTTTTGTACTTACCTGTCTTACTATAATCATTGTGTATTTCACTGTGTGGACTCATTGTAAATACCTGACACCACACACCTTTCCTGAGACGTAGCCTTGTTCCCGCTCCACGCTTACCTTGATTGGGTTTGGCTAAACTCCCATAGTCCCCTATGCACAATAACTAGGGTGTCCTCCGAAAAGCTGTCCATCAAGCAAGATTTTAGAACTCCATCTCCACAAGTGTCCATATTAAACAGAATGAAAAGTGGAAAGGTGAGAGGTCTAGAGGAGTTTGAGATTGTAGCCATTGCGTTTTATCTTTTCAGAGTTGTTGTGCAGGGCACTAGGCAGCTAATGCTGGGGGATTAAGGATAGAATTCCGGGAAGAAAATGGCATAATGAGGCCAAAGTAAACATCAGATCCTGGCCTCATGTAAACAGTGCATCAGCGCCCTTGAAACCACTATAAGGTCTGTTCTGGAGGTCATGTCATTTATTGTGCAGTAGTAGGTATACTCTCAAACAGCAGAATTTAGTGTCCTCCATGCACCGATCAAATCAACTGTGGACATCCCTTGTAGTATGACACGTGTGGCTGTGGACTGGGGGCTAGCATTGTTACTTGTGCGGTCAGGGTCTAGGATGGTGTCCATATCACCTCCCCAGACAGTTAACGCTAGCAGATAAGTTTTGTACATAGCTAGGATTTTTATGTAAAACTCCAGATTATCATAAGTGGGGCCATACACATTGATTGGCAGTAATTCCACCCCGGCCACTCTGCCATGTAGAGCCACAAACCTCACATCTTGGGCAATGTGCTGCTTAATATAAGTTAATTTCACCTTTGTCTGAATAAGAATAGAAAACCCCATGGGCCTGTGTTGAGTAGGAGGTAAAACATCTGTTATTTCCCGAAGACCTAGCAAAGCCCTTTATGATCTTATCTGTGGTGTGCATATTTTGTAAAAACAATAAAGCAAGAGGAATATTGAATTGGTGAGGAGCTGGGGCTGGTGGAATCCAAAGATGGAGATATGTAGGACTGGGATAGGAACACATGGCTGTGGCTTTTAAGACTGCATGGCATGTGGAGACTGGGAACATGCAGGCCAGGTGCCATCTGAGAATTGGGTGCCTTGAAGGTGGGAGGACATCTTCTGTTGTAGTGGGATGTTAGGATTAGGAACACCTGGGGCTAGGACACACTACGTTTGGCTGGGTATCTGAAGCTGGAGTATGTCAGAGGATTGTCTGCACAGTGCTGAGAGACGTGCAGGTATGAGTGTCATGCTTGGCTGGAGGGCATTTCAGTAGTTTGTTTGTTTGTTTTATTCACATTTATATAGCGCACAACAGCCCGAGGACATTGTGGCACTTGTTACAGTACAAGCTTAGTTACTTACTTACATGGTCATTAGCAATATATGTATACAGGTTGCAATATAGTTACATAGTCATTAGCAGTATATATACAGGTTACAATACAGTTATATTACATTTGTGTTATATTACAATATACATGGCAGAAGTGCAGGAGGCAGTCCTCCACTTGCTAGTTGAGGAGAGTGCCCTTGAGGTTGTTGCGGAAGACAGAGATGGAAGTTTCAGCTCTAAGGGTGGCAGGGAGTGATTTCCAGAGTTTTGGTGCAATATAGGAGAAGCCTAGACCTCCCGCTGTGGCTCTCTTTATGCGTGGTATGTGTAGCTGGTTGGTGTACTGAGCTCTGGTGGGGCGAGTGGATGTGGTTCTTGATATTGCTTCAGATAGGTATGCTGGAGCGGTTTTGTTGATGCATCTGTGAGTGATGGTGAGTATTTTCAGAGTAATACGGTCTTTGACCGGGTGCCACCGTGCTTCACGTCTGGCATGGGATATATGGACTCTTCTAGGGATGCTCATGGCGGCTCTGAGGGCATTGATTTGTGTGGTTTGCAGTCTGTGAATGTTTTTGGCGGAGGTGCCAGCTAGGAGGGTGTTGCAATAATCGAGTTTGGCTCCTATAGTTGTAGAGACAATGTAGGATGGGGTGCAATAAGGATTAGTATCAATACAAGGCTAGGTGAGGAGTATGAAGGGTTGGGGGTATGTGAGATTTGGAATCATGCATATCCGGGAACAAAAAGTGCAGAAGGTGCATCTGATGCGGTTGGGGTAGCCACAACCCATTCTGGGCGAAAGGAATTTGTGAACAGAAAGTATATGATGGTTGGGCACAGTGCAGTGTGGTATATTTGCAGATTGTTGCTTCCCTGCAAGGTCGAGGGTATCTAATGATGGGGAAATTAGTGGGCCTAGACCTCACAGGTATGCATGGCTTAAACGGGCATCTGAGTTGAGATCATATTTGGGTATTGAGGCATTTAGTGCATTAGCACACATTCTAAAGGGCCATGTATCGAGAGGGTCAAACATGACTTGAACTTGTGAAGCTGAGGGGTCATTTGAGTGTTTTTAACAAATCAATTAAGGGGTTCCCTTATCCTTAATGCTCCATTTGTAAACACAAATGGAGGTTTCTTCTGCATCAACAATTAGGTATTAGTAGCTCTACTTAGCAAACAATATTACAGACTACAACCAATGGTCCTGATACAGATCTGTGAGTGTCTGGTCTATCTTCAACTACAAGTATAATTGAAATCGACTGTTTATGAAACTTTAGCTACATAAACAACAACAAAAAATATCCTCACCGAGTATTCAGCTGCATTCACAACACAGACATCCTTTGGCACTGTTGGGGTTAAAAGTCATAAATGATGAATATTTTTCTTGTTTTACAAGGAGGTGCATCTAAAAAAGAGAACATGCAATATGGCTCCTGCTATCAACTTACCGCAGCTATATGTAGCACAGCAATCTCCTTCTTCAATGTTCACAGATAACTGGAAGCCAGGATTGCACTTGTTCAATGGTGGTTTGCAGAGATTAGAATGACACTCTGTTCAGAATAGAGACAATACAATGTTATGTTATAAGGCATTGATACTTAGGCCTCCGAAACTCATCCCCCAAGCAAAACCTGCCAGCACAAAGCCCCCACTTCATCAGGGAGCATGCCCTAGATTCATCACATAACAACATTGCAAGTGGAAGATCCCAGAAACACATGAATATGGCTGCCACCATGCGGATTACACTGCTGTTTTCCCAGCAGCCTCCCACAGGACTGCCGATCACAGATTGGCTAATGCGCAGCACTATCCAGCTCCCAACACCAAGCCGGGAGGAGAAGCCGGCCTGCAGTCACGGCCTGCAAGTAAGACCATACTCTGCTGGTGTTGGTCGGAGAAGCAAAGAAATTCAAGCAGGCTGCCGCCTTCCACTGCCTATGCCCTGTATCCGAGCTGTAACATGCCTGACCATACGTGTGAAATGGCTTCCTCTGTATAGCATGATGATGCAAGATACCCTACTCCAACACCTACAAACCTACTTCCTCCTACACCAGTCCTCCCTCTCTCCTACCATTGTGTAGACCATGCCAGCCTGATCCCATGCTGCCGACTCGTATGCCGAGCACACTGCCTTACGGCACACATCCCTTCTTCATTGCCAGTACTATACCTCTACATACGCTGCAAACCGGTGCTAACTACCTGCCAGGCATATCGTTCCTCCCTGCTCTTCTCGAGTTACGTTGCTTCAACGTGCATACACCTACTGTGACCGTCCCTGCGCTACCTGCTTCATACCTAACACCATCACCCAAACATGAAGATTGTCCGTCATAGCAGCTGAATGCCTCTCTCAGCTTGCCTCAATGCCCTACAGTATGCTATGCCTGACACAGACAGAAATGGCTTCCTGTGGGCCCACCCACCATGCTGAATTATGCTCAGCCCCCATAAAGTGCACACTCGACATACGATCACTCCATTGACATGCACCAAGCCCTTGTCTAAGTGCCCACCCAGCCCAACTCCAGGCAACGTTGTTGGCCCTAACAGAGCCTTGAACCATAATAGGCATTTCTATGCTTCTGGCAGGCACCCCCAGCCATCTTTCCCATGCACTGTAACTGCTGCTCCCTCAGCCCTCCCTAAACTGCACACTCCACACACCATCTCTCTATTAAGACACACCAAGACCTTGTCTAAGTGCCCTGGAGTTGGGCTGCCCCCCAGCCCAACTCCAGGCATTGCTGTTGGCCCTAACAGAGTCTTGCACCCATAATAGGCATTTATGCTGCTGGAAGGTTCCCCCATCCATCTTTGCCATGCGCTGAAACCGCTGCTCCCTCAGCCCATGGAAATCCCCAAACGTACCCACAGAGCACCTCCTACCCCCGTCCACTGAGGGAGCGCATTGCGCATCTAGCCTCACACGCTGTCACCTCTACCATCATTGCACTTCCCCCAAAAACAGAATCTCGGAATGCCAACCTCCAACACCACACTACACCATGCTCATACCCTCGCCATTACTGCCTAGTCCTCAAGTAGCTACCCCGGCTAAAGCCTCTAAAGTCATGGCAGACCTTAACTCTGCCAGAACACTGCCAAAGAGTGAGAGTGCGCACTCCTCAATACAGATCCCTGACTGCTCATGAAATTTTAGATCTGATCACTCTTGACAACCTTGACATCCTTGCCCTAAATGAAACCTTGCTGACCCCCAATGCTGGCCCAGCTCCATCCATTGGTATTCCCTCAGAATATGCTATGCTTCGCTGCAACAGTACCCACAAAAAAGGAGGTGGTGTGGCCCTTATTTACAAGGATTCACTCGCTCTTTACACCACTGACTCTACTCCTTTGCCCTACTGTGAGTTGATTTCAGCAAATCTCAAATATTCCAACAAAGCTACAGTTGCTTTCCTCCAGCTGCCCAATCTACAATCTAGGCCGCAGCACCCGTAACCTGACTAGTAACAAGGTCAACCTTTTCTCTGTCATGCGCTCCCACCTACCCAAGACACTACCTCCCTTGTTGAACACTACAACACCTTGCTTAGTAACACCGTTAACCCTGTGTCTCCCCTTAAAGCCTAAAACCAAGAAGACTTTACACCACAATTCACAGTTTACCTCTGATCTTTGGACTATCCTTTCCACCAAAAGAACTACCAAAGCCATCTGGTACAAAGACCCATCCACAGCCAACAATCCTGCCTCTCCTAAATCTCACACCACTACAAACAATCTACCCACAGCTCCAAAGCCACCACATACAATGAAAGAATTACCAAGGCGGCCTCCAGCCCCTGTGAACTGTTTCGCCATTCTCAGAGAATTGTAGACCCCCATTACTCCGCCTTCTACTATTACGAAAGATAACGCCTGGTGCAATAGCATCCAAGATACCCACACAGGAAAAATCACACCGCTACAAGCTAAAATAAAAGCCAAGCTAGAAAGCATACCAGCTATTTTGCCCACAGACCCTCCACCTAAAATCCATAAATCCATCCCTCTCTTCCAGTTCCAACCCCTCTCTAACACTATCCAAGGTCTCAAGCCCTCACACTGTAAAGGAGACGCCTGTCCTGCATCACTGATAAAAGAATGTGTAGTACCCCTACTCCTGAGACTGCATAAGTTATTGTATGTGTCCACAAGACACTATATATATAGCCTTAGGTTAAATTACTCTTTTACATTGATCAAGACAGGTCATATTTTTTACCCTTGCCTCTAATTTATCTTGCTGCAGGTGGCTCCACACCATGCTCTATAAACAGCCAGAATTACAGCATCCACTTGATTCACCTTACATAAAGTCGCAGACACTCCTAATCCTTCTACAACAGTGTGGTACTTTAATTTAATCCGAAGCTATAGTATGCTCTATACATCTTGTGTCTGACAGTGTATATTCATTTGTTTTTTTATACACACACTGATTATGCAATGTGGGTTTAAGGACACATTTATTGTAATGTTTTGCCTGTAGGGTCAACCTATTGAATAGGTTCTTGATACATTGGAAACACTCATCTGCAGCACCAGTGGTAAGCACCCTTTCGAATACTCAAATGTAAAGGTTGTCCATATTAGAATATTTAAAAACAGCATTAATTAAGGCTGTTCATACATTTCGTTACAGGTGGTCACAGGCATCCGTAGACAGGTCCAGTTTGTTGAAAGAACAAGACAAAATCTCGTGCACTATGATGCTTTAAATGCATATGTGATGATAATAATACACGGTATGTGCAACTAACAAAATTCCATATGCAACAATCCCCTGAAGAAGTTCTGATAGAAACACAATGAGTGGAAAGAAACATGTTGGGCATAGTCTGGCTATAATGTAATAGCCGTGCAATATACCACAAGTGGTTTGCGTTTTGCTACATCTCCATAGTGCGCTGAACTGAGGATTAAAACAACAGTTTTCCAACACTGTATTGCTGCCTGCTACATTACGCTTCTGGAGATTAGTTAGCACTAAGCATTTGTGTAAGCACTGTGTTATTTTTTATTTGGGAATAACTTTTTTCTTGATTTCAGTATGTTAAACAATTTAAATTGAGCACTCATCACTTTGTCAGGGAGCACAAGCCACTTTACGAGGTGTTAATTGAATATTGTATTCTTAACCAGAAAATTGTGTTGATGAATAAAGTACATATATTTTTTAATACAAAGTTGTCAGTGTGGTCTCACATATTTTAAGCATATATGTATGGTCCTAAGTACTTATCTGATGAGTTATACATAGCATTAGTAGCTAACAGCTAGTCATTCCTTCATCATTCCGGACCTGACACCTATACAGTGTATTGTGGGTTGTGTCTTCATTTACTGTTATGTTATTTAACCAAGGGTGACCCCCCATTTCACTACCCTGGAGTCTCTTTGTGTTTAAAGTGAACCCCTTATCCCACTCATCTCCGCCATCATAAACTCGTTTGCAAGATGCACTGTTCCGGTTACCTTGAAAGAATCCTTGAGCCTCCCCATTACTCAAAATACCTTTTCTCGACCCTGCAATCCCTATCAACTATGGTCCCATAACAACTGTCCCCTTACTTTTGAAAATCATGGACAGAGTTGCATACCTGCAGATCCAGGCATTCTTCAAACTTCACTATATCCTGGGTACTCACCAATTTGTCTTCCATCCAAAACATGGGACTGAAACAGCCCTTTTAGACCTCAAGAATCAGCTTGACAATGCAAACAACTGCAGCAAACTCTCTTCACTATTACTGCTGACTTGTCTGCAGCAGTTGACTCGTGGACCATGAGATCCTTTGCCAGACCCTCCTCTCCTTCTCCCATTTCTCTCCTGATGCCGCCAAATGGGTCGGCTCCTTCATAGCCGATAGATCCTCTAGAGTCTTTACTGGAGACGCCACCGCCAAACCGACATCTATCTCGTGCAGCATACCCCAAGCTACACTCTACAATGTGGACACAAAGCCTCTCTTTGATCATTTGGAATCCCTTGGCATCTCATATACTAACTCTGCCAATGATACACAATTCCTCGTCCCTCTTTCAGGTGACTAAACAATGGACTCTCTCAGAATAACCTTCATCTACGAAGCCACTCAATCATGGATGGCCTCACATAGCCTTTGTCTTAATGACAAAAAGAACAGAGCTCC
This sequence comes from Ambystoma mexicanum, assembly GCF_040938575.1. Classification (NCBI taxonomy): domain Eukaryota; kingdom Metazoa; phylum Chordata; class Amphibia; order Caudata; family Ambystomatidae; genus Ambystoma; species Ambystoma mexicanum. The sequence continues at coordinate 898,460,210 of NC_090934.1, forward strand.
TCATCATCAGTCCACCAGACCGCCTATCAAAAATGAATCAATCCTACAAAGCCTTCACCATCGACGGCCACATAATTTCAGTTGCCGCTTCCATCAAAGCCCTAGACGTGTACCTTGACTATTCACTAAAAACGACGCGCCGAGTCAACCACATTGCAGTGTCCTCGGGCTGTGCGCCTGAGCTCATTAATGCCAGCAAACCCTTCTTGTCCACCAAGAACCGGCTTAAAGTAGAACATGCCCTCATAGGCTCCAAACTCGATTATTGCAACTCTCTCCTATGTGGCATTTCTGAAAAAAACATGCACAAACTACAAACCTTACAAAACAACACCCTACGCGCAACAGTAGACATTGTCAGGAAGGACCACATTTCGCAAGTTAGAAAATCTGCCCACTGGCAGCTGGTCAAGGACAGAGTCAAGTTCAGGATCCTGTCCATCACCCACCTATGCCTAATGAATGATGTTCCTCCATATCTGTCCCCAAAAAATCAAGAAGCATTCTTCAGCGAGGCTAGTAAGATCGGCCTACACACATCATCTCTCCTACACAGATCTCCCCTGAAAAGAAGAGATGCTCTAGCTTCCTAGTCTGGGCCGCCACCCCCTGGAAAGAACTACAGCCTCACCTACAATGTGAGCCCTCCTACAACTGCTTCAGGAAGAACCTCAAAACCTACCTTTTCAATTGACACTTCACACTTCTTGTGTTTACCATTCCCCCTGCCTTCTAGAACTGTCTTTTCTTTTCTGTAACCAGTATCCAGCTGCCCATGGGCTTTTTGCACATCTCTACAAATGTTAAAAATAAATAAAATAAACCTGGACTTTGTGTGCTTGTAAGGCAAAACTAAAGGCACCATGCAGGCAATTAAAAAGACCTATGGGTGTTGTTACTCTATAGCATAAAATGTATCCTTGGAATAAGGAGTGCTACTTTCTCACTCACTCTCTATGTCAGTCTCTACCAGATTAATCTAGTGTCATAGTTTTGTATTCGGAATCAGTTCTTGCCTTTCTGTAGTGCAATTGGTGAAACTAATGAAAGCCACAGAAAGACCTTTCACATGAATAATAGGTATGTTACATTAGGTTTCTGTAAAATGATCCTGTGGAACAGACAAACACTCTGTAAGGATTAGGCCCTCGCTTCTGATGATCAGGTGTCAGTGTCATTGGCTCTGAAGATTTGGCAGCATTTTTCGAATGTTTGCTTGAGTTAATGGTATAGCCATCCGTGAAAAACAGAAGTGGGAACAAGGCCACCAGAGACGCACCTATAAGCCACTCCAACCAAATAGATTTGATTGTTCGGTACTGGAATGACTCACTAGATAGGACTGTAATAAATACCTACTCCTAACTCAGCCCCCCCCCTCGCCCATCCACCCGCCCAGCACTTCTCAATGCTCAAAAGCAACTCACCATTCGCATGCATTTAGATACAATACACATTCAAATTATTCAATAAATGAATGAGTGTTTAGCGGCCCATAGAATACTAAAGGATTGCCATCCACCCCCCAGGGAACTGTCATCCTTGAGCACTACAGGGACAGAGGCAGGGTACACAAGCCTACCCTGTCTTTATCTATCTACCTCTCATGATGCAGCCAATGGCTTAATATGCTGCTCTGTGTTTAAAAAAAAAGAAAACTCCCATCCCCAAACAAGGATGTCTTTGTAAAACAAAAACATTCTTAAATGGTGTGATGGACGGTTGGGCATTTATGGTGAACTGAAAGGTTTCTTTTTTTGGCATAATCAAAAGTGGTACAGATAGACTGCAAGAGTAGGCGGTTGCGGGGGCAGGAGTGGGAGACCAAAGTAAATGGCCAAACAAAGGCATAATATGAGGAATATGGGGGATTTTAATTTAAGAGAATATTTAGGGTAATCAAATGAGCGACTCCATGCCATGTAAAGACCATTGTTCTCTGGTATGTTAGGCCAGTTCAGACAAAAGACTACAAGTCCCAGAATGTATTTCAGGTTACACGAAAAGCCAGGACTGGAAACATGTGCTCAGATGACATAGAGCCTCCTTGCCAAACTATACTGTTTACTGAGAGGCAACAAAAGTTGGAGTAAGTAGGATAAAAGCAATATTGTCCCCAATTATGTTAATTGCTGTCCTGTACATTTTAGCAAAGGAGCTGGGAAAATTGAAGTTTGAAGGCTGCAGGGATTGCAATTGGTGGGATTACTTCCTATGTTGGGTTGGGTGTGTATGTGTTTTATTTACTGTGAAAGAAAGTTATGGAGAAAGGTAGAATACACTTATTGTAGCAACAATACATGACAAAGCCAATATTGTGATGATGCGTGTAGTGAAAAGTTTTTCTTTCCTGCTAGTGGAGGTATTGGAATCACATGCCCATGTACATTCACGATTTGCCTACTGATACAATTGCTTGTTCAAGCTACTAACATTTGCTAGGTTTTGGCAGGATGTATTACCCTTCGTTTAGACAACAAACAAAAAGATGAGATAGAAAATGAATTCCCGTTTAAAATATTGCTTTATATATTGTCTGCTTATACATTTTAAGTACAAGACAATACAACAGTGTTTAAATTGCAAACAATTTCATGATTTTGGAGAGGAAGTGCAGTGTGGGGTAGAAGTAGAGGAGCGATTTGGGGTAAAGGGACGCATTCTGGTGTTTATTGTCTAAAAACTGCCCTGCATGCACTCATCAAAGTCTTTCAAGAGAAGTACGTTCTACAGTTGCTCCCAAGAGTGCTCACCAACATCTTGTAGTAGACCATATTTTCTATCTACATAGCTGAGTCTGTTGTCTGTTTGGTTAAAGATTGTGTTTTCTGTTATCCTCCAGGGCAGGTTTCCTCCAGGGCTGAGCCAAAGCTCAATTTTTTCTTAGAAGTAGGTACCACAGAAATAGGGTTGTACACTGACAAGCAATAGTCTCCCCTAATTCCATCTGGTGACATGTGGCTTTGGTCATGAAATATTGCACCATGTGTCTAAATTTCAGTCACCAGAATGCATCACCAGAAGATCATGTTCTTCCCGGTGGTTATTAGCAGCACTTCTTAAGCCATTGTGAACTTGTCACTCACAGTTCTGTAACGTCAATGCTTGGCAGTTGGTATTTGCTTTGGTTTCACTGGGCAACAGATCATGGGATCCATTACTTACAAATGTATCCACAAACTCCAATCACTTTTTCAAGAAAAGTTGTATATTCTCTTTCCTGCATTCAAATGCATTGAACATGGCAGGATTTACAGCGCACCAATACATGTATGACTCTATTCAAGGCCTGGTAATGAAAAACAACTCATTGTGTATATTTATTTGTAAGTCAAAGACTGAGCATCAGAGACATTATGAAAATTAATCTTCCACTGAAATTGTGTAAATATCCACTCCATAATCTCCCTTGACAAACAAAAAATTTGTTTTTCTTCAAAGACGTTTCCAATTCATCTTTCATCCACTCAGAGTAGTCAGGCAACAGAGTGGGTTCTGTATTCCTTTCAATTTATACATGGTATAATATAATAGATTTTGATTGAAACTGTGACTAATTCTCAGTATTACCAATATGATCATGATAAAGGGGACGTTTGTAATCCCCAAAAATACATTAGATATTTTTAAAAAGATTGACTTTGAGGATACAGAAAGCTTACAGGTAATAATCATATGCAAAATATCTGCTCTGATGACATCATCAGGCCACATCAAAGGCATTTAAGTCGTGATTCAAGGTACCATTTGTTCAGCTTGTAGGCAGTGCAATATTAAGGAAGAACAGTTATAACGTGTGGGAGCTCCTAATTGTCTATGGTTCAAACTGTCATTAAATTATGTTTCACTATGTACTTATCTAATGTTGGGGATGGGGTAGCCCCGCCCTACCCCCCCTTGGTGCTTTAGAGTGAGGCGAGATGCATTTGAAGCACTATGATGGGTCAGGGGGCAGCTGCACACGGTGAGAGGGACACCTCCCAGTTTAACAGGACCCTACTCCAATATAACTAAATATAGTCCATCCACATAGTGTAGCATATGGCATGAGCTGCATTGCTATTTTGCGTAGATATTAGTAACCATAGGTAGAAGGAAAGGCCTGTGTGAATGCGTATTTCATGAGACGAGGCCCAAAATCGAGAGACAACAGAAATCCCCACCCATGCCCAAGTGCCCATGAGGACAGCCCACACCCCCAACCGCCAAAACACATATTCATTGTTCTAACAGTCTTGCAAAGATGTTTGAGAGGAATGTGCCATACAAGTCCGCAATCAAAGACCAATGCCTGGTGTACATGTTATCTAAAATTTACCAAAGTATGACCTGGCCCAGCCCCAGCCGACTAGGAGTTAGAGTCCATATAACTGACTAAAACGTAAGACCTCTGAATTCCATAGCACCAGGTGACCAACAACCCCAAAGTAACAACTCCTGAGATGTTCAAAGAGGACGGGCAGGGCACATCGTTGAAGCGACAACCGTGTGATTTGTTTTGCAGGTTCCAGGAGGGATAAATTATAGTTAAAAAAAAGGGTGGAAATCTTGGAGCCGGATAGCGAGGGAAGTGAGTGAAATTTGTGTGTGAAGGTTAGAGTGCCCCAGATCCTCCTTTGTGCCAATCTTAAAGCCTGCCAAGTGCACAGTATGAGTGATGAAATAGTTGTATGGTAGGAGTATAATAAATATGTTTTCTGGCCTCGATGTGAGAAGAATACGATCACTGCAGCACCCACGTGATGGAAGACAGACAGACTGGCCTGGAACCAATGGCCTGGCATCCCTTAGGGATTTTACCCTATGTATTGCGTCATGTATTACAATGCTTTGCTTTATAAGATTCTGCTTGTACTACTTTTTGGCAGAACGTTCTTAGCAGCAGTTCTTTGCTGTTGCTCTCATCTCCGTGTGAGATTAAAAACGTGTTATCCTTACAAGATCGACTTGGGCCTTTCTTCCCTAGCGGGTTGTATTCTCTCTGGTGTGAGTATTTGGGGACTTGCCTTCAATTGGTGACCCCAACGTGATCCCAGCGCCCCCGTATTTGGAGAGACTTCCAGGTCACCTCTCCAGAAGTAGCCGCACCCACCTATAGCGACCGGTCCCGAAAAAACATGTGTTCCGAGTGGTTTAGAAGGAGCCATTTTGAGAGAAGTTCTCTCTGCTCTTTGAAGTGGGTCGTGGGTCTGAGGAGAGTGCAGGCCGGGTTTCGAACGAAATGTCAGAATAAAATTTACCGACCCTCCAAAAGACCTAAAACACAAACCACGAAAAGTTCCAACCACCAAAAGTTTGAACTTTTCGTGGTATGTGTTGAGGTATGTGTTGAGGTGTTTCGGTGGGGTCGGTATGGGGCTGCGGGATGTCCCCCGCAACCCCAGCTCATATTGAGCAGGGGTTGCAGGGGAAACCCCTGCAGCTGCCCAATAAAAAAAAAAAAAACAAAAGAGGAAACCGGTGCTGCAGGGACACAGCGCGAAGGAAGGAAAGGTAAGTAGGGCAGTGGGGGTATGTTGGGGGTGTGGCTGGGGGTGGGTTGTGGGTGTGTTGTGGGTGGGGTGTGTGTATGTATGGTTTTCTATTGGATGTTCGCATGGTAAATGTGTGAACATTTGTAGTGTGTACATTTCCCATGCAAACATTTCCGTCACAGATTTTTCTGCAATGGAAATATCACGCAGATCTGCAATCCGGTGTTGGAACCCTGTGTTGGAGGAGTTCGGGTGAGCACGCACATGTGAATAGACACTTGTAACCAATAACAAGTAGGGGACAGATGCATGGGGAAGTGTGGAAGGTGTGAGTACATGGAGGGCGAGGCCATCAATGTGACGTTGGTGAGGTCAGGGTTATTTGTTGTTAAAAATGTGTACTATGAAGAGAGTATTTCGGTAAGGCATTATAAGGTAAGGCAAAGGTAAGGCAGGGAGCCCCTCCTCGGAAGGGGAGGGAAGGTGCTACCACAAGACAGTATATTATTTAAAGGAGGAATTTAGAAATAAAACTAGTGGTCTCATAATAGACCTGGAATAAGTAGTGGTTGTTATATTTGCTTGTTATTTTATTGGATGATTTGTTTTTTATTTAATAAAGAACAGGCCCTAGAAGGGGCAGTAATTTTGTGCGTCGCGGTGTGGTCTGGTATTGGATGGTTTTCTGGAGTGGTGTATGTGTGCAAGGAAGGGGAATAGAAAAGGGTGGGGGTTGATTTTCATTTTTGTTACAAGCAAGCAGCAGCATGCGTGGCGCGTTAGAGGGACTTTGCCGAGTTATTATGAGATAGATATCACTAGCATGTGGGGTGGAACACCAATAGAACATATGTATAAGGCCCTGCCACTGTATCATGCCAGTGGAGAAATATCATAAGCAGTGGATTGTGGAGACAGAGGGAGGGGGAATTCCCTGCCCATGGCCAGGGCAGGGCTCACCCAAAAGCATCTTGGAACACATGTTCACATTTTTAGTTGCAAAATATAAGGGGAAGCAGCTACAGAAGAGAAAAGAAATTCTAGATCTCTGGCGTATGCTTGAATATGCAGAAGATCAAGCAAACAGAGAATAGACACAGAGACAGAAAGATGGGATGTGCAGCATGGGAGAAGGAGAGGGCGGAGTGCAGGGGATTATATGCCTTAACAGCATATCCTGCAGAAGGGTACATCAATCCAACCTATGTACCCATTGTGGTGGAGACCCCTTCTGCTGTGGTAAGATACCCTATAGCACAAATAACAAACTAGGCTACCGCTCCCCGACCTCTGCATACTCTCCCACCTGAAGTATTGGCATCAGTGGGTTTCAGGTCAAGGGAGTTTGAGGATAGGCTGACAGGATTACTAACATAACTGAAAAGGATACAGACATCCCCAAGAGCAGTAGGGGATATAGGGGCAGGGTTGGGAGAATGGAAATCAGGGGAAGTGCTGCTTTCGAAGGATACTGAAGAAATAAGACTTGTAGGTGTTAAGAAAGAAAGAAGCCTGGGTGGGTGGATAATCCTGAGAGAGGAGAATACAGTGTTAGAAGAGAATGTGGAGGAAAAGGACGATGCTGAGGGTCAGAGCGAAGAAGAAGGAAGGCGTGAAGATGCAGCTGAGAGTAACCCCAAGTAGGAGGTTTGTGGGCGGGAGGGCAGGTTGAGGAACAGGGCTGGTCGGATGGCATTGGTAAAGAGAAGAGGAGTCATGAAGAAGGGTGTGGGAAGTAGGGTAAAGATGCAGATGCCCCACATACATAAGCGGGCAGGGAGGACACAGTATGTACACTGGCCCCAGATGGATAAGAATAATTTAATTAAAGCCCTATCACAGCTCACAGCAGGGGTGAGCAAGTGGATATATGAATTTGAAAAGCAAACAGCAGGGGTGTCCCTGGCAGGTATGGGGCGGACTATGGAGGGGCTTCCCAGATACCACTGATTTACAGTCCATGATGCAGTCTACTATGGGTGATGATGAGGACCCAGCCAGATTTGTTTGCAAAATGCAAGAGATGTGGAGAGCTGAAATGGGAGAGCCGTGGGATCGGTCAATACAACTTGTCCATGTTACTGTAAAGAGGGGCTTGCTGAAGGAAGTGCAGAAGGTGTTGGATAAGATCGTGGGTATTGAAGTGAAGGGGTGGCTGGAAATACAGAGTATAATAGTGCATCGTTGTAAAAGAATCAAGGAGCGGGAAAGGGAAACAGCCTAAAGGCGTCAGAGGGAGGAAGCAAAACTGGTGGAGAAACAATTGGCAAAGGTTGCTGTCCAGGTGCCTTTATCAATGTCAGTACAGGTGGAAGGGACAAAGATCAGCCAACAAGTCATGAGTGTCACTATTGCGGCGCTCTGGGCTGAAGGAGGACAAGGAGAGTGGGGTAGGGGCAACAGTATCCTGACCCACAGTAGCAACAAGAAGGGCCGTAGCGAGGAAGAGGGGGATTTCTAGAAGCAAGAGGAGGAGGTTTTAGACCCAGGGGTGTGGGTTGGGACCATCCCAAAGTTGGAATTGTTTGAGGTGGGGGCATTTCGCAAAGGAATGCAGGAACAGGTCTGCAGTGGGGTGTAATTATTGGCCACAGCACCAGAGCCAAGGGTCCCAATGTCTAGGGTATTCGCAAAAGGGTCCAGGATATCAGAACCAAGCGTATTCCCAGGGGCAACACCAAACATATAACCAACAGCCTCAAGCATCTGACATAAGTGCGGCATCCACCACAGCAGCAGCAGGCCGGTACTGCCCCGGTGAACAGGGCACCAAGTGGGGCTACCGCTCCCTTTGGAGGAGTAACATGATGAACAGGGTACCAAGTGGGGCTACTGCTCCCTTTGGAGGAGCAACATTGATAGGAGGCAACCCCTTCTTGTTTCCTGAAATGAACAACTACCCTGATTAGGACAGCACACAGAGAGCACTTGCGTGTCTGGTCTTGTTGATGAGCATCCACCCTAAAGAGGATCATTTGGTGGGGCGGAGATAGGAAACAAGCAGTTCATATTCATGGTGGACTCTGGTGCAACTAAACCATGTATCATGGCAGGACATTTTCCTCTATTGGGAAAATATCTTGATGCGCGGGTAATCTCTGGGGGTTTTTCCAAGGTTCCATACACTGAGGAGCTCACATAAAGGTGGGAGGGAGGGTAGTACGGGCACCCCTACTATATTCTGAAAGTTCCCCTGTCAATTTACTGGGCAGAGACCTGCTCAGCAAGTTAAACATGACTATATCCTTTACAGATCATGGTATAGTCTGCTCCACGCCTGGGATATGCGCTGTAAGGGTGATGTTGATAATACACACAATGACAAGGGAGGTGGTGGACACCAGGATTCCCATAGACCTAGACATGTTTATTTATGGTATTAAAGTGCTTGTGGAGGCAGTGCCACAGATTGCCAAACAGTGTTGGCGAGTGCCCACTGATTTTACCTTTTGTCCAGCAGTGTCACCTCAAGTGGTGGCGGGAACAAAATTGTTGCTGAATTTGCAGAGGTTGTTGGTTGCTGGCCTGTAAGGGGTATAAGGTCGACAAGACAAAATTGCAATATTGCCAACAGGAAGCACTCTATTTGGGGCAGTTCATATCATCGAATGGTAAAAGACTGATACCAGATAAGGCAGCATCAGTGCATGCCACCCCCAGACCGGCCTCAGTTAAAGAAATGCAGAAGTTTCTCGGCCTTTTTAACTATTGCAGGGCCTGGATTCTAGATTATGTGGCATACACACGGACACTTTTACAGGCCCTTAGGGAAGCACAAAAAACAAAGGATCACAAGTTACAGTGGATAGCAGAAATGATCAAACTGTTTGATGACTTAAAAACCATTACTTTGGCACCCGTAGTGGCCACCCCAGATTACACGTAGGAATTTTACTTGGTTTCACATTCGAAAGGCCAGATTGTGACAGTGGTATTGACACAGAAAAGCACTATGGGCCATAATTCATTGGCCTATTATAGCGGCACTTTGGATACAGTGATCAAGGGCAGTTTGCTTGCAAACAAGCTTTAGCAGCTGCTGCTTTTGCAATAGAGAAAGTTTCTACTGTTGTAATGGGGTGTTCAGTCACGGTGTATGTGAAACATTCTTTGTTTGCCATTCTAGAAAGGTCAAAATCCACTCTGACTACCCAAAGGTCTTCAGCATATGAGATCATCATTTCTAAACCACATATTCATGTGGTTAGGTGAAAAACAGTGAACCCTGCCACCTTTTTGACGGACATGCCTAATACAGAGGACTTAACAACACATGATTGTGCTACATATGAGGTGGGCGACATTCCCAAAGGAAGGGACTGTGCATTGACAGAGGGTGAGGTACTTTTTGTTGCTGGGTCTTCCACAACTGATCAGGAGGTTGGGCAAAGACTGACAAGGGCAGCGGTGGTATAACGTATGAACTCATAGCGATCATCAAAGCATTAAGAGCATCTAAAGGGTGCTTTGTACAAATACATTCAAACTCAGCGTATGTTACAACATTAAATGCTGGTTTATCCTACTGGAAGAGGAGGGGGTTTCAGAGGGCGGATGGATCCCCAGTGCAGCATACAGCACTGCTAGAAATGTTGATGAGATCATTATCCCAGCCATCTGTTGTGGCGGTCATCAAGTGTGTCGCCCACACTAACGGGATGGATGAGATATCAATGGGGAATGCCAAAATGGTGGCGCATCTGCCAAATGAAATACCCACTGACTATGTCATGACTGCCCCACCAGCAAGCAAGTATCCAGCACCTTACACAGCATTACACTTCTCGCACATTATGTAACTACAAGGAAGGGCGTCTGAATGGGAGAAAGAGTTGTGGACACAGAGAGGTTGTAAGCAATCTCTGACAGATTTGCAATGGAGGCAGGAAAGCTCTAGGAAGACAGCAATGCCCCAGGAGCTGCTAGAAGTAGCCTTTGAACAGTTACACTAACCATCCCACAGGTCAAAGCAGCACATAGCAGCGGATATACAGGAGTATTGTAATGGATCTAGGTATCTCATTGTAGTTGGTCTTTTTTCAAGGTGGGTGGAAGTAGGGCTGTGTGCACATCCGGATGCCAAGTATGCAGCTGGATTTTTTGTACAGGAAGTTTTTCTGCGATGGGGTGTATGCGAGATTTTAAGGTCAGAAAATGGCACACATTTCTACAATGCATTATTTCAGCACGTTACATCAAGCACCAGATGTATTTGATTTACCACCCACAGGCCAATGGCGTTGTGGAAAGCATAATGGGCTCCTTAAAAGTAAGTTATCCAAACTGTGTACCACGTTGATGGAAAACTGGGTGTACTGTTTGCCCCTGGCCATCTTCAGTTTAAGAACTCTGCCAAGCAAAGATCACCATTTGTCACCTCATGAAGTGGTCACTGGCCGGCATCTGCATACTCACATATCCCCTGAAAGAAGGGCTACAGACGCACATAGGGCAGCAGTGGTGCTAGGCGATGAGTTCAAGGAGTATTTGATCACATTAACTAGGGCCATTAAATGTGTCTCCCGACAGATTGCATCTCTCAGGATTGTGACAACAGAGACACCGGATGACGAGACTACTATGGTGGCAGATACCGAGCATATGACCACGCAACCACTGCTGCAGGGGACTTTATATATGTCCACAATTTCGTGCGCAGGTGGAATAACCCTCAGTTCCAAGGGCCCTACGAGGTGGTGTTTTGTACTACCTTTGCTGTGAAAGTCAAGGAATTGCGCTACTGGGTTCACCTATCTGACGTTCGTGGGGCACCTTTACTGGCACATCAGTTATCTTAAAAACAAGGGGTAGCAGTATCTGTACCCCATCTACCTCACTGGCCTGTCCAGGGGCCATTTGTGTGCTTTAGCATGTACCAGTGGCAGGCCGAAGCTTAGCTGATAGCTCTGTATCTTCCTTTTTTCAGGAGTGCTTTCTCTCTCTCCCCTTTTCTCTTTCTCTCCTTTTCTCTCTCTCTCTCTCTCTCTCTCTCCCTTTCTCTCACCCTCTTTATAAAAAGCATGCCTTGTACGTTTCTCCTTTTTGTTGTTTTGTGTGTCTGTGTTTTCATTCAGGAAAGAAGAAGATGGACGTGACTAATGTAAATAATTTGTTAAGTAGGGACCCGAGGTGTAGATGCACGAATGAGAGCATATGGACCTATGTTTATTATTGTGGATTGTCCATCATCGTAGGTCTGTGTGATAGTGATAGTACTGTTGGGATTGTATTGAAGGGAGGGTGTTATAGGGGAGATTATATAAAGGGGGCAAATGGGGGCAATAGGATCGTATATTATCCAAATGGGACAATACATATCAATGTTAATAATAGGAGTGGAGTTACATATATTAGGACTAATGTGAACACTAACAATAATCATGGGAATTAATTTAATGACTTTAACAAGCACAATACATCAGTGGGGGAACAATGAATGGGTTGTTTTTTGCAAGTAGGCTATAGTCTACCACTACAAAATTATATCATGTTATTTCCGATAGCACTAGTAAAGCTGCCGTCCTTAAAAGCAGTAGAACAATGAAAAGAGAAGTACAATGAAAATAGGACATGTATCAATTACTGGGTTTGGATTTTATTGAGGATATCCATCATCCCGAGTTCACCAACTCGCATTATTCTGACATAAGTGGTGTGGGGAGAAACTCTGTGAATGGAATTCGTAATTGTTATGTGTGTTCACACATTTCACACTCGCCAAGGGCTCTCAAGGTTTTAGTACCCACAAGCAGTCCCAAATATAGAGGCGCAAAGCCTAGTTCATCTTGAGCTATGCAGAATAAAATTACGTTCCAGGCACATAGTGTGCAACTGCAAATGGGGGGTCCAGATTTTCTAAAGTGCAATGATGATCCAAAAAACATCAAGTGTGTGGAGCTACCCTATATGATGGTGAACGGGTGGAAACATGTCAATAATAACTGGCAGGACATCACACTTCCTTGCTTGGCAGAAGGACTGATAACACATAGCAAGAAAAGGATAGCAGGAGTGGACCCTTTCTGTGCACAAATCTGGACAGAGCATATCACAAAGTTGACGTGGATTGCAACAATGGAAAAGCCGGTGTGGGTGCACAAGGAAGAAGAATATAGACTTTGTTACCGCAGCAAGGGTACAGTTTTTGTCAGCTCAAATGATACGTTGAAATAAGACTATCTTGATCACAGACTTGAAGAAAGGAACAGCGACGATGATGGATTACTACTTGGTCTGTGGCCGACACGCTTACTTGCACCTTCCACCATCATGGAGGGGATGTTGGCCACATTGCACTCAGTGCTATTAGTAATCCCAGAAGAACACCTGGGGGGGAGCACTGTCTGTCGAGGGATCAACTAGTCTCCACACAGTCAAAAATGAAGAAAAGGGCGTGTTGACCACACAAGAGCACAATATTCTGCCAGGAAAAGGTCAGTTTCACCAACCACAGAGGATGAAAAGATCGAATTACATATTTAAAGACTCTTCTACATTCCTTACTAAAAGACCTGAGGAGAATACATGCTCTATAGCTCAGCGGAATTCCTTTTTTGCATTTTTCCTTTTGCCAGGAGTGCAAGTTGCAGCAAATGCCAAATGGTTGCAGATCGTGAGATCGGAACTGGTCCAGTTTACGGACGACACTTAGAATGGGTTCAACGTGATCAAGTTTGAGTTGCGTGCGTTGAGACTTATGACAATGCAAAATCGCTATATGTTGGACATGTTAACAGCAATGGAAGGTGTGGTTTTCAAAATTTTGGTGATTCCTGCTGCACATTGGTGCTTCCAGAGGATGTGGAGAATGCATCATAATCTCACACCATCGCAGCTATCCATGGCCTGGGTGTTTGCATGATGAATGAGGGAGGAGTACAGGACAGTGATTGGTTTACTATGGCATTCAGTTGGGCCCGTTCGTGACTCGGACCGATCATGAAGATGTTAATGCCCATTCTTATGTTCATCCTTGTTATTTTCTGTACCTGTCAGTTGGCACTTCAATGTTGTGCCAATTGGGGTTCCAAAAGCACCACGAGAAACAAAAACTATTGAAATACAAACTGATGTCCCACAGGACGGACCTAAATATGAAATGCTCCCCATCCCGTATGAAGATGAAGTTGATCATCTATACCACACTATCATTTCTCCACTCCCTGACCCAGAAATGTACACAGAAGTATGGGTTGAGCTGGAGGGGGGGAGGGATGCTTCTATATGACTTGCTCACCTGAAGAGTGCGCACATTGGGTGGAGAGTTTGCGCTCAGTGTGTATGGCCTGGGTGCCAGAAAGGGGAACTCAGCCATATGTGAAAGCAGAGACAGGGGGGCGGGAGTGCAGAGATATTTCAGAGTTCATTACTGTAGAAGTAACAAAAGGGGGAATGTTGGGACAGAGGCAGCCCCGCCTACCCCATAGGCGCTGTAGAGTGAGGCGAGATGCATTTGAAGCACTACGATTGGCCATGAGGTGGGGGGACATTGAGAGGGACACCTCCCAGTTTAACACGCCCCTACTCCAATGTAAGCATATATAGTCTATCCACATAGTATAGCATAAGGCGTGAGCAGCAATGCTATTTAGATATTTCCAACCATATGTATAAGGGAAGGCATGCGCAGTAAATGCTGAATTGCATACACTAAGCCCAAAATCGGGAGACAAGAGAAATCCCCAGCCATGCCCGAGCTTCCATGAGGACAGCCCACACTCCCAACAACCAAAATGTCTATTCATTGTTCTAACAGTGTTTCAAAGATGTTTGAGAGGAACGTGCCCTACAAGGCTGCAATCACAGACCGGCACACTGTGTGCATATTATCTCACACTGGCCAAGGCATGACTCAGCCCATCCACAGGCGACCACGAGTTATAACCCATATAACTGACTAAAACTTAAGACCTTTGAATTCCATGGCGCCAGGTGCCCTTTGAATACCAAGATCAAAGTAACAAGTCCTGAGATGTTCAAAGAGGAAGGACAGGGTATATTGTTGAAGCGACAACCATGTGATTTGTATTGTGAGGTGCTGGGAGGGATAGATTATAGTTCAAAAAGAGGATGGAGAGCTTGGAGCCAGATGGCATGCAGGGGAGTGTATGAAATGTGTGTGTGAAGGTTAGAGTGCCCCAGAACCTCCTTTGTGGCCATCTTAAAGTCTACCAAGTGCACACTATGAGTGATAAAATAGCTGTATGGTAGGAGTATAATTCATTTGCTTTCTGACTTCCGATGTGAGGAGAAGATGATCGCTGCAGCATCCATGTGATGCAAGACGGATGGACTGGACTGGAACCAATGGCGTGGCATCCCTTATGGGGTAGGTGGATCCTGTATAGGCACACATCAACCAGCAGCGCAGGATTTTATCCTATGTATTGCATAATGTATGACAATGTTTGGCTTTATAAGATTCTGCTTGTACTACTTTTTGGCAGAACATTCTTAGCAGCAGAGTTCTTTGCTGTTGCTCTCATCTGCATGTGAGATAAAAACTTGCTATCCTTACAAGATCTACTTGGGCCTTTCTTCCCTAGTGGGTTGTATTCTCTCTGGTGTGATCGTTCGGGGACTTGCCTTCACTACTCACTATTTTATTTATTTATTTATTTATTGCATTTGTTGGTAGCACCCAGACCTGGAGGTATCATAACGCTAAAAAAGTTATTACAGTGCATAGTAACGATACAACAGTCAGGTAAGTAGGCATATTTTTGAGTATACATAGGAGCAGTTTATGTATATTTGTTGAATAAGGCATTTTCACTAGGTGTTTTCACTTCCATGCAGCCATGCTCATTTTGTGCTTTAAGAATGTCCTGTTTTAAAACAAATCTAGGTGTTTTCACTTCCATGCAGCTATGTTAGTTTTGTGCTTTAAGAATGCCCTGTTTAAAAACGAATATAGGTGTTTTCCCTTGCATGCAGCCTTGTTTGTTTTGTGCTTTAAGAGTACCCCTCATGTGGGTAAGACCTCCCATCTATGCTCACCACTTACCTGTCTCTCACCTGTTCAGTCGTCACTGTTAGATAGGCTTACTAATGTTGCCCCTCACTCCTTGAGGTTAGGCCTGACCACTGTGCACAATCATACCTACTTGATGCTTATGCTGCCTGATGTACCCCCACATAACATGAGATGAGGCTTTGCCAGTCTGTGTAATCTTACCTATTTGACCTATACGCTGCCTGATGTAGCCCCCTGCAACATGAGGTGAGGCTTTGCAAGTCTCTATAATCTTACCTACTTGACCTATATGCTGCCTAATGTAGCCCCTTATAACATGAGGCAAGGTTTTGCCAGTCTGTGAAATCTTACCTATTTGACCTGTATGCTGCTTGATATAGCCCCCCATAACATGAGATGAGGCTTTGCCAGTCTGTGTAATCTTACCTATTTGACCTATACGCTGCCTGATGTAGCCCCCTGCAACATGAGGTGAGGCTTTGCAAGTCTCTATAATCTTACCTACTTGACCTATATGCTGCCTAATGTAGCCCCTTATAACATGAGGCAAGGCTTTGCCAGTCTGTGAAATCTTACCTATTTGACCTGTATGCTGCTTGATGTAGCCCCCTGTAACTTGAGGTGAGGCTTTACATCACAAGGGCCTCCCTGCACACTTTTCCGCATTCTGTCACTACAAGCGTCCACCCCTTACAGGCTTCAGAAGCCTGATATACTGGGTTCCATTTGGGACACTGCATATAACAGCCGCCTATCTTGCATTTCCCCTTCCTATCTCTATTGTCTTAGTGGCGCCATCGGCACCACCACACATACACAAATACGGCCTTTGATGCCGTTCTCTGTTTCCCTGGCAACCTGCAGCCTACAAAAAGCCACAGTTGCGCTGCCACTTTAGGAGAGAAGACACGTCATTGTGCCTTCCTAGAGCGGTAAGCTACCAAACTGTGGGCGTTTTACCGCGATGAGCGAGCCTTAGCCTTCTTTTTCCCATTACGCTCACTCATGTCCCTCCACCTTCTTTTCCCTTTTCTCTGCAGCACAAGCCAGTTCCTTCATCCTTTGGCAATAGGGGGATCGCCTTTTATCGAATCTGGTACCCCAGCGCAGCCACAGATTCAGCGTCCCAGCATAATGACGCACCCACAAACCATTGATATTCTCCACCCGCTCGCAACGGCTTTTCCGCTTTTCAAGGTAGGCCCTTATGAAGCAGTTAATCAACAAAATATTTAAACCCATACAAACAGAGCCTCTGTATCTCTATGAGCACGGGCCCTTTCACTGACTTATTTGTGCCCTTGCTTCATAATTAGGTGGATTAGTGCACTTATGGCACACCAGAAGCCTAACCTGACGCTCACTGCCAGTCTCATTGGGCAAGAGATATTGCTACGCAAGGCCGAGATCACCCAGCCAGTTTACCATTGTAAGTGTTAATGAATGTGTTTTCACATGATTTTCCCTTGTCTCTTCCCTCTGGCTTTAAATCCACAGTGAATGACCTGTGTATCTTTATCTATACGGCACACAGAGGTGTTCCAACTGTTCTTCCCCAAAGGGCTTGTCTCACTATAATGCAACCCAGTGACCCAAAGTAGCCGCATTTCAATACACCTGCTGCCTTGCACTTTGTGCCTTTGTTTTTTTTAAAAATGTTTGCTTTTGCTTTTATTCTACAAATGCAACACAAGCATGCAATTTCCCGATATTCCACCACATGTACACTGGCCCCTACCACATCTACCACCCTCAGCACAGAGGCTGGATTTTATCAATGCTTATAGGATCTAGGGGCAGTACCCACACCATGAGGATCTGGCCCGTGTGACCAGTCACAACCTTCCTCATCAACAATCAATTGGGAGATTCCTTATGTTTCTTACCCAGCTCCTCTTCCTTCACCCTCAGGGGTCATTTTCATTCTACATTTACTCCTGGTCCTGGGGAAGGCGGTAACTACTCCTATCCGCTGAAACGTAGATCACCCCTGCGCCACGATTCTGACATGCAAGAGTGAAGCGCCGACCAGGACCTACATCGGCGCTACAGGTAGACCCCGAGTTCACTCAACAAAACATTGAGACCCACCAAACAGCAACTCTCCAAAATATTTTGTCCAGATCTACTTTGTTTTCCCACTTGGACTTTAGCTTGCTTAACCATTAGATTTACCTCTCAAGCATACATGATTGTTTGATACAAATGTATTGGGAGAGTTGCTGAGTCTAAATTGGTGTCTTGGTCATAAGTGATTGTATGACTCAAGGTAGCCCTCAGGGCAACCTGCATTTGGTGGACCTAAACTTTGTTCTGTTTTGGATACCAGCTGCAATTGTCTGCTACAATTGTCTTGAACTTCGAAATCGTTTCCTTTTCTTTTCTATCCTTTCAATTTGTGACTTTTGATTTTAGGGTAATTTGTTTCACTTTCGTGACTGTATATATCATGTTTATTTAGAAACTGTTCTCTTAAGTTGTATACTTGTTTCTAAGAATCAAATATGTGAAATTGATACAAGTGCGAAATATTCAGCATAGTGTGTTCAAGCTCTTGAAGCTTAGACAGACAATATGAGGACATAGAGGTATGTGTTACTTAGGAACACATGTTGCTGGCTCTTTACTGGACAGAGAGCCTGCCTGTATGAGGACACCACACCAGGTGCTGGTTATACACACCTTCTGAAGAGTGGCCTCTTTCTCAAATAACCACTTCATGAGACAGCATGCAGTGACTACGACCAATGTTATAGTCCACAGCCTTTTTCCTGTTGGGACACTTCTTTTTTGTATGTTTGTTATCTCTATATCCCAGTCCCAGACAGAGTAGGGATCTACCCTCCAGTTACTTATTCACCAGCCTATGTACACACACCTTTCTTCATGTCTGTAACCATATGCCTTTTCTTTCACTAATGTACCATGCACTTTCTGTAACTAGCGCCTCGATGCCTCAGGGTTTTGTGCACTGAAATAAATGCAAAAAATAAATAAAAATAAATTAATAAATAAGGAAGTTTTCCATTTCTTGAGGAATGTGGGGTAGGAGGCCTCTTCTTGGATACAGTGAGGCAGGGAGTTCTAGAGAGTGGGAGCGGTGACAGGGAAGCTTGCTCCGCCAGCTCTTTTCCTAGTGAATCTGGGAATAGTCAGTGATAATATGGA
Source organism: Ambystoma mexicanum (assembly GCF_040938575.1). NCBI lineage: Eukaryota > Metazoa > Chordata > Amphibia > Caudata > Ambystomatidae > Ambystoma > Ambystoma mexicanum. Next base: position 898,478,828 of record NC_090934.1, read on the forward strand.
GGAGGAGCATAAGTAGCACGGTTTGGTACTCCTGGTGATGCACTGCTTGAGGTAGGATGGTGCTTGGTTGAGGATGAATCAATGGGTAATGGATAGAATTTTAAAATCAGTTCAGGCTTTGATGAGCAGCCAGTGGGCCTCTTGTCTAGTTTGCGAGAAGTGGTCTGACCATTTCAGACCCCACACTGCTCAGAGCGCATTGTGCTGCAGCAGTTAGATTTTGGTGAGTTTTTTGCTGAAGTTCTGGCCAGGATGGCATTGCAATAGTCTAGTTTGCTACCAATGTTAACCCTGGCCAGTGTAAGGCAGTTTTCTTTGGGGAGAGGGATTTTCTGCTAGAGTTAATGAGCTCAGTTGAGTAGGTTACGGAAGAGGCAAGGGCTTTTACATGTTTTTGCATAGATAGTTCAGAGTCAAGATAAACTCTGAGGGTTTCAACATGCTTGGGCACAAGTGTGATGTTGCCATCTATGGAGGAGGAGGCAAAGTAGGGGTCTAGGTGTTTTTTGACAGTGAGGGGAGCTGATGATAAGAAGTTGAATTTTGTTGCTATTCAGGCAGAGATGGTGGTTAGCCATCCAGACCTGAATAATGCTACAGCCACGGTTTATGTGGACAGAATCGAGACTGTGTTTGCTAGTGAGTTTGAGTAGGACCTGCGCATCATCAGTGAAGTTCTCGTGTAGGGGATGTCCAGGCCATTGAGGTGGTCAAAGAAGGGCTTGGTATGCATACTGTAGGGTGTGGGCAACAGGCAGGATCCTTGGAGGATGCCATAGGAAACAGGGATAGGGTCTGCAGCTGCAGAATCATTGAAGATGCTGGAGGAGCGTTCGCTCAAAAACAAGTTCATCCAGCTCATAGCTTCTGAGGAGTGGTTAAAGAGGGTGGTGAGGTGGTAACAGAGGATATTGTGATCCACCAAGTCAAAGGTAGCAGATAGGTCTAGTAGTAGAAGTATGTCGATCTTGCCTGTGTCTGGTATGTTCTCAAGTTGGATTTTTAGATCAAGGAGGGCGGTCTCTGTGCCGTGTATGGGTATGAAGCTGGATTGGCATGATCGAAGTAGGTTGTTGGACTCCAGGTGGGTTTGGAGTTGGAGGTATGCAGTGTTGTCAAGGATTTTGAGGTGATAGGGAATGGTTGTGATGGGGCAATAGTTAGTGGGGAGGGAGGGGTCTAGTGAAGGCTTTTTGAGGAGTGGGGTGTGACCCAGGCCTCTTTGATGGGCGTGGGAATTGAACTGAAGAAAAAGGAAACATTTATAAACTTAGCAATGGTGGGTGTGAGAGCTTCTGCGCACATATTTACCATGTGGGCTGGGCAAATGTTGCCTTTGCAGTTGGATGGTTTGAGGTGCTGAGTGATTCTGAGGACGTCGGCAGGAGTGACATGGGAGGAGTAGAAAAGGTGTATGGGGGTGGTAGGGAAGTCCATGATGAGGGGAGGAGTGGCTGTAGTAGTGAGAAGTATCATAAACAACACACTGTATTTGTCTATAGCAGAAACAGAAGTGATAGTTTGGTGGAAAATCCATAATATCTACAAATAATGTACTTAGTTAAATGAGAGCAAGAAATGTGATGTGTGTTTCCTTTCAAAAGCATTGATATAATTGTGTACATTACTGCTACAGTGACAGAATGACTTAAAACCAAGTGGTCCACTTTTCCATCCAACAGTCCAATGACAGCCACAAAATATAAAGAAGGCAGCAGCTACACTGCAAAAGGATCCAATGATGTGCTATACCAATCAATAGGGTGATGCGTGTCACCATGCATTTGACTCAAGACTCCCAGAGCAGGCACAACACATTTATCACAGTAAAGAATGAAAGATTTTTGATAATTTGACAAAACCTAAGGATGGAGTCCTTGACAGTTCTTGGTGGATTGTATAAATGCCTCTTGCATAAAAGCGTATTGTATTGTATGAGCATTTATAAATTGTGAACTAAAGCCAAATGACATCTAGGCGCTAGTAGCAGCGATAGCGGCGAAAAATAGAAACAGCTGTACAGTCCACTTAGAGATCAGAAAATATATGTTTTGAAATGTTTCCAAAACTGAAGGTGATCAGTAAACTCACGAAGACACAAAGGAAGAGAGTTCCAAAGAGTAGGGGCCAACAATGAGAAGTAATGGCCCCCAGTTTAAGCCATGCAGTGGCTTGGAATCTTCAGTAAAACTTGTGATGAGGACTGCAGGAATCTAGCCGGGTTATATAGAGTCAGCTTGGAATACAGATATTCCGTTCCAGTATTGGAAATGGCATGATGAACCAGGCACAGTGTCGTGCACTTGATAAGGCTCTCAGTAGGGAACCAGTGCAACTGACGAAGCAAGGACAAAGAAGGGGACAGCCTTTTGGCTCCAAGAGCCAGTCGTGCAACAATGTTCTGCAGAACCTGCAGGTGTTGGAGCAAGAAAGCAGGTTGCCCCAAGTAGATGCCATTACAGTAGTCCACTGACCCCATAATGGAAGAGGAAACCACCTTGGTCCGGCACTCAGAAGGAAGGAATGGCAAGACTTTCCTTAGTACTTTGATCTTAGCAAAACCCATTCGGCACACAGAGAATATTTTGCCTCTCTAGAGCCACTAGAAAGAAATTTAACTCCAAGACTTTTTACAGCTTCCACAGATGGAGGACAGGTACCCAATGAGGGAGGCCAAAAGTCGGCATTACATAAGCACCCTGAGGCAGTGTACCAACCATCAGCACCTCTATTTTGTCACCATTGAGTTTTAGCCAGTTTGTGGCCACCCAATCCCCAATGGTGGATTATCAGTTCTGCATTTTGGAGGGGGATCTGACCCTGGGGTAATGAGACGAAAAATAATCTGTGTATCGTCTGCCTAGCTGTAGAAATGCACCCCGTGCTCAGCAATAAGGTCGGCCAGTGGACGCAAATACAAGTTAAACAGAAGCTGGGACAGGGCTGAGCCTTGAGGGACCACACATGTCAATGCCGCTGGAGAGCATTGAAATGCAGGCAGCAAAACTGTCTAAAGCCTGTCGGAAAAAACTGATCTGAACCATTGTGTGAAAACAAATCAAAATATCGAGGCTGAGTACCCCAAAAGGAAATACACCGAACACGGGTTACAAATGAACATACAAAGTACTTTATTTTATACTGGATCCAGTTACAAAAATAGAGCAAAATCAGATAGCTATCGGCCCTCAGTACAACACAACGAACTCCAGCATGGTTCATCGTGTTCAGTGAGAGACGCTGTACATTAGAATGCATTCGCTTTTTGTATACTTGGTGGGCACGATGTCCAGCCCCACTTCGGGTTGATATTCCACTTAATACATCACCGATCTAGGGTTCGTGCCAAGTCTCGAACAACCGCATATAACTGGTTTGCCTTTAATACATGTATCAACAAGCCTATGCAATAACTGTGTGATCTGGGATTTTTCCATACTTGTCTTCTTAAACATTAATACAATGCGGTTAAACAAGTGTTCTATGTTCAGTATTTGAATACATTATTTTTATAGTATACTCGTGGATTAGTTTCTTTACACGAGTAATCCCTCACACACAAGTCAACGAAGGACAAGGTCTTAGTTCACGACCTCAACAAGTGGCCTGCAGGCAAGTTACATATTAGCTATGTACAGAGGTCAAGACGGCCATGTTGTATTTTGGAATGACATTGTCCACCATTTTAACTCACAGGGTGACTTTTACAAGGCGAATCCTAAAATGGCGGATTGGCCTAAAATGGCGGCTTACATTGATTTAAGGTCAGGACCTTGCAACACGGATTCCTTGGCAAGCGACTTTCGAGCAGCTTGGTGTAGGCCAATATACACATATTTATTGCAATAGGAGGTACGATATAATTTCTCTTTTGACAAACCCTCCTTTTGGCCTATGCCAAGTGCTAAAACTACTTTGGATCTCCTTGCAAATAACTCCATGCATCATCGTCCATGCACCCTGAATCACTGTCGTAAATATCTATTGCCATTAGGTCATTTGCTAAAATTTCTTTCAACACATATTCTTTGGTAGTTTTATCCGGGGCATACACTTTATGTACTACCGAACCTATCGCTTGTGCGCAACATCCCCCTAGCATCGAACACATACCAGTTAGACACTGAATACAGCAACAAAGAAAGAACAGGATTCCCAAAATAATTAGCAAGACCGAAAGTACCTTCCAACCCCAAGAACGCAAGAAGTCCCAGAACCAAGCGCTTAGATCCCAGTTTTCCTCGGGAACATGCACTTCGGAACTAAGGACATGCAGATTCTGTATTTCCTTGAAGATAGTTGAGGAAGAATCTGGTACGAAAACAAGCAGACCCCACTAATTTACACACTCCACCACGCTCAGCCAGAATGACATCTAATGCCATTCGGTTTCGAAGGCCTATTAATCTTATCGCCTTTTGTTCTAACGTCATATTATTAAGTATGTCCGTGGTCCGGTTGATGGTTCTCTCCAGTACTCTCGCTAGTTTTCTGATATCTTCTGAATTCGCTATCTGCCCCCAAAATGGCATAACTGATTTAGCTATATCTCCCAAGATTTGTGCTGGGGTGTCACCATTCTCGTCCCGCCGTGGACGAGCCTTTGAAACTTCTCTTGTACTAGCTATAAACACCCCAGGTAACAGGATCCCTAAATAACAGGTTCCCTGCCAATCCCTGGGCAACCATGGGAATGCTACATTACCGCAGACAAAGTAGGCAGGTTTGCCTACATACAAAGGTCTGTTTTCCCAGTCAAATTTGCAACGTTGGCACAACCTAGAAAATCTCCCATTGACTGAGTTCCATTCCTCTGTATGCAAAAAGAAACTGAATCGGGGCTATGATTAACAGTGTAAGAAAGAGGCATGGCATCCTGATTGCCTATTGGAGCCATTTTAAAGGAAATCAAAGATTGGAAAGAACGAGACAGTTTATCAGAAACTTAATAGAAGCAACATTTGGTTTACTCCTGTTTGCGAAAAGCGAGCATCCCAGATGAGTTAAAACACATTTCTCAAAACTATTCAAATTGGTGCCATCAAAGTTCCCCGAGATGCTATCATTCCATCGGCCAAAGAACAGTGCTCTAAGAGAAGCATAGGAAGCAGTTGTCAAAGGTAAAGGATGAATATATCAACCTATCCCCTTATCCCCGTGTTGCGGTAAATGTGAGCAGACCCAACAGTTAGACTTATTAAAAATGGCATGTGTAGCATTCATGATAAGCAGTAGAGTGTTATTGTGGTACCTCTGTCTATGCTGAGAGTCCCTAGGGGATAGAGTATGCATATGTACAAAGGGAGTAGGAACAATAGGTATACTTTCAGTAGGTAACACAAGTTCTAAAGAATGAGTTTCCTCAAGGTACCACAATCCTAAGGCAGCGACTATTAAAAACCCAATTATCATTATAAAAATACTGCAATACATTTTCGGGGCCCAGGCATTTTGTCCATTGTCCCGGTTGGTCACCCCCTTATTTACAAGTCCCATACGAGCGGTAGTGGTAGCAGGCATTGTAGTCTTCAAATGGATACCCCACTGTTCGTTGCTGGCGACCTCCCGGTCGAGCGACTTCTTAGTCCTTCCACAACCCTAGCCAACAGAATCCCCTCTCTCAAATGTGGGCAAAAACAAGCCCTCAATGTTCCTTTTCTTCTTCAAATGCACAGCCGGACTGTGCCGTAAGTCTATCAGATGCACAGCAAAAATGTGCCGTAAGTCTGTCAGATGCACAGCAAAACCGTGCCGTAAGTCTATTTTCTTGGACGCAGATTGTACCTTACTTTTCCCGGTACTGATTGATCCGGAAACAATATCTCCTCACTTCCTGCTGGAAGCAACGTGTCGGACGCAAGTGAAGATGCCGAATTTGGAATAGCAGTTTCCGGATGCAAAACTTTTGGAGAGTGTGGAGACAAAATGGCAGCTTCCCCAAGCCTCACGGGCTCAGAGAGATTCTCCGACACACTCTCAGTGCTACTTACTGCTTTGGGATCGTTGGTTGCAGTATCAGCGAGGGGTTCTGTTTCTTCTGTAACGTGTGGCACAGGGTGAGGAAGTTTCTTGACGTGGGACGCGTGGATCCAGTTCTTTCTCCCAGCAACCCGCACTGCTGTCTGGGTGACCAACAGGACTTGGAACGGCCCACGCCATCGCGCGAGGCAAGAGGAGCGCTCGAACGCTTTGACGAGCACCCAGCTTCCAGGTCGTATGCTGTGGCCCGGGCCCTCATATCGCACAGGTAAAGCTTCTCCTACCTGGTGATGAATCAAATACAGGTTTTTAGTCAACTGGCTACAATAATCTGAAAGTAATACATTTTCAACATTTCTCAATGAATTGCATTTAGGAAGGTTCCAAATATTGGCAGGTCTCCCCATTACCGCCTCAAATGGAGAGAGCCCAGTCTTAGTTTGAGGGGTTGTACGCATGGATAACAACACGATCGGTAAGGCGTCCGGCCATTTTAGTTTGTTGCCGGCACATGTCTTAACGAGCTTCTTCTTAATGATACCATTGTGTCTTTCTACTAGTCTGGCGCTCTGGGCATGTCTGGCCGAATGGAACCGTTTGTCAATTCGTAATGCCGTACATATCTGCAGAATTACAGCAGCGACAAAATGTGGACCATTGTCCGACCAGATAACTCTTGGTAGCCCGAACTGCAGGAAGTATTCCCTTAACATGATTTTTGCAGTAGTCATAGCTGTAGCATCTTTAACAGGGAAAGCCTCAACCCATTTAATAAAAGTGCAGATAACCACCAGCACATATTTTTTATTATCACATCATTCCATTTCAATAAAGTCAAAGTGGATCACTTCAAAGGGGACAGAGGGTGGCCCAAAACTTCCCCTTGGAGTTACCGTCCCCTTTCCCACATTGTGTTGTAGGCAAATCATGCAATCCTGGACGTAGCGCTGGGCAATTTTCGAAATCTTGTAATTTACCCAAACTTTCTCTAACATTTTTGTCATCTTCTGGGCACATACATGCGTAGGATCATGGGCCATGATGACCATCATCATTACATACGCGTCAGGCAATAGCCATTTCCCTTCCACTATATCCACCCAACACCCATCTTTATCAAGTTTCCCCAAGCCTTCAGCCCACCTTTTGGAATCTTCTACCGTGGCATCAGCTTGGATAACCCGTACAAACCCAACACCTTCATCCATTGCATAAGTATTTACAGACTCCCTTGAAACATACATCTCCGTAAGGAGATCGGTAGAAGTTTGTCTAGCTATCTGATCAGCGAAAACATTCCCTTTCCCTATATCATCTGTAATCTTTCGATGTGCTGCACATTTCATAACTGCTAACTGAGTAGGGAGCGCAAGCGCTGAGGGTAGTTGTACTATTAGGGAGCCATGTTGGATTTTGGTGCCATGTGAAGTTAGGAACCCTCTTTCTGACCAAAGTCTCCCAAAGTTGTGAACCACCCCAAAGGCATACTGACTATCAGTATATATATTTACTGCAATCCCTTCGGAAAGTTCAAAAGCTCGGGTTAATGCTATAATCTCTGCGGCCTGCGCAGAATTATGCGTGATTCTCTTAGTTTCCACAATCGTGCTTAATGTAGTGATCGCATAAGCAGCTATGGATGTACCATCCAGAAGTTTGAAGCAGGAGCCATCACAAAACAGCTCTCCTTGCGGATTATCCAAAGGAGTATCTTTCAAATCAATTCTACCCTTTGTCTCTGGTTCGGTCGTATACAAACAATCATGTGGCACTTCATCGCCGCAAGTAGTATCTTGCGGGAAAGGTAGGAGTTCAGCCGGATTAAGAACACAACACCTCTTAATTTGAATGTGAGGAGCAAACAAGATCAATTCATATCTTGTCAACCGTGCAGAAGTGAGGTGTTGCGTTTGAGTTCGGTTCAGTAGAACATCTACAGAGTGAGGCACCATGAGGGTTAGATCATGGCCTAGGACCATTCCCTCACTCTGTTTTACAGATGCAGCAGCAGCAGCAACAGCTCGCAAACATCTTGGCAAAGCGCATGCCACAGGATCAAGGGTGGAAGAAAAGTAACCGCACAGCCTATTCTTCCCTCCATGTTCCTGTGTTAATACAGCCAAAGCACATCCATCACATTCATGCACAAACAACACAAAGGCCTTTTCATAGTTTGGTGTGCCCAAAACTGGTGCAGAGCATAATGCAGTCTTAAGCAAGTCAAATGATTGCTGGTGTTCCGCGTTCCATGGCAATGGCGAAGAAATGCCCTTCTTCACCAAAGCCAACATCGGTTTGATCACTAGTGAAACATTTGGGATCCACAACCTACAGTAAGAAGCCATACCTATCAAGGCTCTAACTTCCTTCTGTGTATTTGGGCAGACATGCCAGAAATGTGTTTTATTCTTTCAGGTGTCAATCTTCTTCCCTCCTTTGACAGGAAATAGCCTAAATAGGTGACCTCCTGACAACAATATTGACATTTTTTAAGCGAAGCTTTGTGACCATGCTTAGCTAGATGGATAAGCAATAACACAGTGCCCTCCTTACAGGCACTCTCAGAGTCAGCAGCTAAAAGCAAGTCATCAACATACTGAAGCAATGCACAGCTAGAGGGCAATTCAAGGGTATCAAGTTGTTCTTTCAAAGCCCTACTATAAATGCTAGAACTCTCTGTGTACCCTTGAGGTGCACGAGTAAATGTGAATGAGCGTCCCCTAAGGTGAACGTGAACAAGTATCTACTATCCTTGTGTATAGGAATACTAAAGAAAGCATTCTTTAGATCCACCACACTAAAGTAAGTAGCTGTAGCTGGAATCATGGTTAGAATTGCCGTTACATCAGGCACAATTGGAAATTGTGGAGCCACAACTTTATTAATGGCACGTAAATCAATTATGAAACGGAATGGATCTGCATTATCGCCTCTTTTGTACACGAGTAAAATCGGACTATTACACAAACCTCCTGAATTTTCTTCATTTACCCCGTGATGCACAAAATCAGAAACAATGCATTTCAAAGCTTGCTCGCCCTCAACTGAAATCTTATACTGGGGAATGCGTGGCAGCTCAATTCCATGTTTCAAAACTATCTTGACAGGTTCAATCTGTAAAACACCGACATTATTGTCGTCGACAGCCCACAAGCTCTCTGGTACATTAAGGAATTCTGGCGGCAAAGGTCTAGTCAAGGATTGTGAGACAGAAAATTGCTGTGGTGAAATCGTCAAGCGTACTCCATCAGAAGAACAGTACGTCACTGCATTTAATTATTTTAACAGATTCAAACCCAGCAAGTTCTCTCCACAATTCTAAGTCAACAGAAATGGACAGTGGTCCGTAAAGGGGCCCAAAGAAATAGGTACCGGCAAAGAAACCGGACAAACAACTGATGTGCCAGAAAACCCTACAGAAACATTGGTTTGCCCTGACAGTGGAATGTTTGGAACCCGTGAATGATCAATGGCACACTTCTGTGCTCCAGTGTCTATCAAAAACTGATGTTTCCTATTTCCCACCACCATTTCAACGTAGGGACCTTTCTGATTGACGGGAATAGGTGTAGGTTCCAAACCCTGCTTCGGACAATCCTAACGAAACAGAATATCCTCAAAAGGAGGCTCTTCAGATAAATGTGCAGCGGAAGGATGATCAAATATGTTCCTGGTGTCCACACTTGAAATCTGATTATCCTGCGAGAAAGGTTGCTGAGGGTCCTGTGCAAACTGACCTCTACCAGGGCCCCCTAGACCCGGGCGACCTCTGGATCGTCTACCCATATTTCCAAATGTATTATTTGACCTTTGTTGAAGGTCGGGGCATTGTCCTCGCCAATGACCCTCTCAACGACAATAAGCGCACTGGTTAATGTTCACAGGACCCAAGGGCACATTACCTTGCGGGACATACTGACCTCTAATCTGAGAACTACCCCCTCTGGGGCCTCTAACAATTTGCTGCAATAGCACTTTAGTTTTCAATCGCCTTTTCGTTTTTCAACCCTATCTTTTTTATTATTGACACAGTTCTCGTAGTACTGAGCCATGTGCAGTACTTGTGATTGTGATTTCGCCTGTCAAGCGCTCTCTGAAGACATAATTTGTGACTGGATGTCAGGAAGCAATCCATGCACAAATGTGTCCACAAACAACCTTTTCCCAGACTCTGTGCCTAGGTCTTGTCTGCTGAAATCCGAGAATACCTGTTTGAACCGATTAAAGAACTCGGTAGCACCCACAGACTTTCCTTGGACACATGCCGTAAATTTGTCCCATATAATTCTTTTCTCCAGAATTATAGTTTTTAATTTTGCAATAATTCTATCAGGCAAAGTTAGTATCACCTGAGGCGGTCTTTCACCAGCTGGCCTTTCTCCATCGAGTCTAGTTATATTCACCCATATATCTCCCAACCCTGGTACGGTAGCACCCACAGACTTTCCTTGGACACATGCCGTAAGTTTGTCCCATATAATTCTTTTCTCTGGAATTATAGTTTTTAATTTTGCAATAATTCTATCAGGCAAAGTTAGTATCACCTGAGGCGCTCTTTCACCAGCTGGCCTTTCTCCATCGAGTCTAGTTATATTCACCCATGTATCTCCCAACCCTGGTACGTCGTCAATAGTTCTAACTTGTTTCCACAAATCTACGGGCAGGAGTACAGGGAATAACAAATCAATATCGCCTAAGGTGAATTCTGAGGATTGCAAGACAGACTCTATTTCTTTATAGAATCCTGTCAGATTTTTCCTAATGTCACGAATGGATTGCCTAATAGTATTCACTTCCTGTCTTGAGAACGGGACGTGAACGAACTGTGATACATAATGTGCAGGAATGTTCACAGCAACTACACCCTGTGCAGCATTGGCCGCAACCTCAACCTTCGGGACAAATGTCGGAGGAACCTCTCTCATAGGCATCTGAGAAGTAGGTGACTCCGAACTCTTACTAAGCAACAGAGCTAAATCGAGCGCTAAAGCAGTCGAAGAAGTGTCAAGTGAAAAAGCTCTTTTGTAAATACTCAATAACTCTGTGGGACAACTAATCTTTCTTTTTACACAATCATCCTGTAGGTACTCTATCATTACCTGTATCACTTTCCTCTGCATTTCTGGCGTATACTGACTATACGTGTCATATACTTCAACTGGAGTTATCGACATATCCGAAATCCATCTAAGTGCGTCCTTCGTACAAATTCGTGCTTCCTCAGATATTGATTTACGACAAGGAAGGAACCGTTTCTGTACATACATACTTTCCTCCTCGTCATCCTCATTCTGTAACTTTTCTAACTCCTTTCTATACCCAAATAACCTCTCGACATGCTCATTTACATTCTCCACAGTGTCTCTAGAAAACGCGAAAAGTATTTAGATCTCTTAACCCTTGCGGGAGATCTGTATTATTTAATTTTCCCACATTATACATAGCTGAATCTCTAACCCTTCAATAAAAACATTTTTCTCCGGAAAATTATCCATATTACAAAGTGTGGCAAAAACACTAGCTTGATCATCCTTCTCCATACAATGCTTAGCCCATGCAATTAAATTATGTTTCTTCTCCGGTGGTACAGTATTGCGAGTGACAACCTTTGACCCTGCACCTCGATTGATTACAAGCGGCTCAGGACCACTTGGAAGAGAGGGAGCAGGCAAATTCAATGGAGGTACTGTAACTGGTGTGATAAGAAGAGGTGGAGGAGCTGGAGGAAGGGGAACATTAGGAGGAGCAAGAACAACGGGAACAACAGCAGGTAGAGCAGGAATAACAGGAGGAAGAGGCAAAGCAGCAGGAAGAGGAACATACGGAGGTGGCGCAGAGGCACCAGGCCTTCATTCATTTAACAATTTATCTATAAATTCATCGGAAGCATGGAGGTCTTTGGACAAATATATTTTTTGAATTCCAAGTGAGAAAGCCCTGTCCATATTTCTAGTCGATTCAGAATGTTTATCTTGGTCATACAATAATGCTTTTCCGGCGTTCGTCTTATGACGGCGCGCATGCTTCTCTCTACTTTTAAGTTGTTGCAACGCTTCTTTTTTCCAATTCTGCAAAACATCAAATGCTGCAGGTCTAGCCTTTTTCTTTAATAGTATTGACTCTAAATACTCAATACGAGGGATTTCGAAACTACCATTGATTGGCCACTGAAGTTTGGAGGCATGTCTGGTTTGTCTGTGCCAAATGTCATTAAATACTATACTTCCAATGCCATGCTTACAGTACATAGTATATGCCGGTGACCCCTCCTGTGGTGCGGGAAGGCTAAATTCCAAAGATTGTCTATTGCTGCGGAACAACACCCTGAATCAGGCAGACAATTTCCCAGCCATATCAAATTATTGGTGTTACCTTGTCAATAATTGTGTCTGCAGATACAATACGCCAAATTCAAATTTTCCGGGTTGAATTAAGAGTCAGGTCACGACTCACCTGAACAAACCTAAGGAGGTCCGATCGGATTTCAAAGAATCTTACATAACTAATCTTACCTCGTGTATGTTGATTTCGGCAAATCTGCCCGCCTCGATAAGTGGACCCTCGTCAAGATGCCGTATCAGACCACAAGCTAATCGTCCAGGGATCGGGTCATGCAGCGCTGCTGAGGTGTCGCGTCTCATTCAGTGGGGTCCCTTTCTGTCACACCGTCTGATCCCTGTCCGATAGCATGTGTCAACCTTCAACAATCCGGCATCAATCTTGAGGGTCCCTATTCGGGTGCCAACTGTGAAAACAAAATCAAAATATCGAGGCTGAGTACCCCAAAAGGAAATACACCGAACACGGGTTACAAAGGAACATACGAAGTACTTTATTTTATACTGAATCCAGTTACAAAAATAGAGCAAAATCAGATAGCTATCGGCCCTCAGTACAACACAACGAACTCCAGCGTGGTTCAGTGTGTTCAGTGAGAGACGCTGTACATTAGAATGCATTCGCTTTTTATGCACTTGATGGGCACGATGTCCAGCCCCACTTCGGGTTAATATTCCACTTAATACATCACCGATCTAGGGTTTGTGCCAAGTCTCGAACAACCGCATATAACTGGTTTGCCTTTAATACATGTATCAACAAGCCTATGCAATAACTGTGTGATCTGGGATTTTTCCATACTAGTCTTCTTAAACATTAAGACAATGCGGTTAAACAAGTGTTCTATGTTCAGTATTTGAATACATTGTTTTTATAGTATACTCGTGGATTAGTTTCTTTACACGATTTATCCCTTACACACAAGTCAACGAAGGACAAGGTCTTAGTTCACGACCTCAACAAGTGGCCTGCAGGCAAGTTACATATTAGCTATGTACAGAGGTCAAGACGGCCATATTGTATTTTGGAATGACATTGTCCACCATTTTAACTCACACGGTGACTTTTACAAAGCGAATCCTAAAATGGCGGATTGGCCTAAAATGGCGGCTTACATTGATTTAATGTCAGGACCTTGCAACACGGATTCTTTCGCAAGCGACTTTCGAGCAGCTTGCCATAGGCCAATATAAATATATTTATTGCAATAGGAGGCACGATATAATTTCTCTTTTGACAATTGGAGCGGGTGACCTGCAAACCCACTTTTCTCCAAATTTTCCAATAGGATTTCGTGATCAATGGTATCAAAGCTGTGGAGAGATCAAGGAAAATCAAAACTCGGATCTCTCTGTGGTGTTGAATGAAGGCAATGTCATCCAGGATAGACATCATTACAGACTAATACAAAGGTGAAAACTGGATTTAAATGAATAAAGAAGACAGTTTCTAAAAACATGGAGGCTTAAGCCTTTCAATAGCCTCCATCAACTTCATGAGTACAGGAAGAAGGGAAATAGGAAGATTGTTGTTTGTCAGGGAGGGGTCCAGGTGAGCCTCTTTCAAGAGGAGAGACACAATAGCATGTTTAAGTGGAGTATCCAGGACTTTTTAACAAGTGGCGCCTGGACCTAATGTGGTTGTGCCTGTCCAGTGGGAGCCTATGAAAGCTGTTATTTCTAATCCGAGCTAAATATGCCATATGCAGGAGCAACCAAAGTTTGCAAGGGAGCCTGGACCAACAGGTACAGTACAGAGGCTTCTCCCTCGAGAACATTTTTTTTTTAATGTGTTAAAATGGTACATTTTACGTCACACTTGCTTTGAAGAATTGTCTAAACAGCCACACAGTTGAAAATCCGTTTTTTTTTCGGGTAAGACATACATAATTGCATTAGATGCAATGTCACCAACAGTGCATGGAAACATTTTTCAATACTGGTTGCACCAATATATGCCATTATTGCCACAAATGTATTTTCTATTTATTTTATTTATAACATTTTGTAATGCCAGACCCAGCTGTGTTATGCCGTTTGGTACACTAGTCATACATGAAGGTCCAATTTGTTACAATGTGTTAAGCAATTGATTCAAATATTAGTCATATTTATCAAGCAGCCGTTTTTCGGATTGTTCATTTCTGATGGCGGCAGGGAGAGAGTTCCAAAGGGACTGCACTGTAACACAAAAGCTGATGTCACCGCCTCCTTTGCTCTTGAAGCGAGGAATGACCAAAGAGATGCCAGAAATAGATCTTAACTAGCACACTGTGCATTTTTGTGCAATAGAGTTGTAGAGATAAAGAGGTGTGTCTTTGTAAATGCATCAGTTTACAATAGTCAATGTTTTGAAATCTACACAAGCTTTTATGGGTAGGCGTTGAGACTCACGTCTTATTGCTGAAATATTATCTGATCATTTGAGGCCTAGGGCGTCCCATAGTGCTTTGTTTTGCAACAGTTGTAGCTTGGTCAGATTGGCTGCTGAGGTTCCCATCAGTAGAACGTTGCATTAGTCCAGCTTGGTAAGAATAAATGCATGGGTGAGAGTGAGGTAATTGCTTGGGTAAAGGAATTGCCTACTCAGGGAGATGAGTCTGGCCGTATACAACATGGCTGATGCTAGGGCATTAGTGTGCCTAGTCATGCTTAGCTCTGCTTCCATGTGGACCCCCCAAAGGTATAACTTTTTTCAAGGCTGGGATTGGTGCACCATAAATGCTAAATGCTGAATCCAGGTTTTTGAGCCGATAGGGGGAGCCCACAATGAGAAACTCAGTTTTTTCACAGCTTAAGCTTAGGGTATGGGTTGCCATCCAATTTCGGATTGTGCTATACACTGAGTTGATCATGGCAGTGCCCTGGGAGTGATCACCAATAATAGGGATGAGTATTTGGGTGTCATTCGCAAAGTTGGTGTAGGCGATCCCCAGTGAATCAAGGAAATTGAATAAGAGTTTAGTATATGTATTGTACAATGTGGGTGAAAGGCATGAGTCTTACAGGACACCTATTGGAGCTGGGATGGGGTCAGCTGCTGCATCACCAATGAATACCATAGTGGTGTGACCACAGAGAAATTATTTGATCCAAGAGGTCGCTTCCGGTGTGAAGTGGAATTGCTGGCTGAAATGTTGGCAGCGGATGTTGTGGTCCACTAGATCAAACGCAGCCGAGAGATGTAATAGGAGGAGGATTGCTAGGTTGCTTGAATCACGGATAGGATCCATTTGGATCTTCAAGTCAAGCAAGGCTGTTTCCGTGCTATGTTTTGGGTGGAAATCAGACTGTCTTTTTCCGAATAGGGGATTTTGCTCAAGGAACTATTGTACTTGTGCGTATGCAAAGTGGTCAAGTATTTTGAACAGGAAGGGGACTGTGGTAATAGAGAGGGAATTAATGGGATGAATCAAGTGTGGCTTATTTAGGAGTGGGGTATTTCAAGCTTCCTTTATACTAGCAGGCACATTTGCAGGTCTGAAAGGAAGCATTGGCAAACTCAGTAATGGTGGGTGCTAAGGTGGGGGCACAGAGCTTTACTAAGTGGGTGGGGCATGAGTCACCTTTGTAGTTTGAGGGCTTCAGAGAAAGAATGGTGGCTATAGCCAGCTATTGTGAAACTTGGCAGAACACAAAAGGAGGGCGAGAGGGTGACTGGGCCTCACAGGGATTGTCAAATGCATTTTGCGTGGGTGCTTTGGTTGCAAGCAGGTCTTTTAAGAGCTAATTTTTGTATGAAGAGCATCAATTTTGTGTGATAAAGCATCTTGTAAGGCGGTACACCAGGCTTTGTTCCAAGCGAGTGTCAACGTTAGCAAAGATAGGGGTTTCAAGCTCTCTAAGGATGGAGAATAACTCTTTCATGTTGGAACCTGCATTGCATATTTTAACATTCTAAGAGTTGGCTTTGAGGATGACTATTGGTTTCTTGTAGGCGTGGGCAGCAATTCTGATGGCTGTGCAATTACTTGATGGGTGTTTTCTGTAGAGATGTTAGAGAGCCCTTTTGTTGCTTTGTAATAAGACTAGTTCTTCTGAAAACCAGATGTTGTTGGGTATGTGGGGTTTGGGTATTTTAGTTTTGATTGGTGCATGCAGGTCCAGGGTATGGAGCAAGCATGTATGGTATTGGTTTGACAGGTCCTGTGGGGTCTTGTTTCGGGACTGGGTACTAGAACTAAGCATAGCTAGTAGAACTAGGAGAGTGGGCTTAAGTACCTTGTGTGTCAATATTTGTGAATTGCCAATTCAAATTGAATTTAGTGTAGGTGCTTGGTTTATGTGGGCCTTGATCAGCAAGAGATTAAAAAGGATAAGGAGGTGGTCTGACCATGGTACTGAGATTAAGGATGAGGTGCTGATGGCTGCATTGGCTGTCAAGATCCAATCCAAGTTACATCCTTTGGTATGGGTGGGAGCATTAATCAGTTGGGTAAAATTCATATCTTTGAGTGCTAATGCTGGCGCAGAGGCTTTGGGATCAGAAGTGTCATTGTATGTGAGATTTAGATCACTTAAAACAAAGAATTTGGACAGTAGTTTCATGAGAGGGATTAGGAGGAGTGGAATATCGAGGTCTGGGAAACTAGGTTCATTGGGTTGTAGGTAAATCAGGAGCTGGTTGTAGTTGGTTTGTGGATTAGTGGTGAGTTTAAGGAGCAACATTTCATACCCTGGGTTGTTGGTATAGGGGAGGATCTAATCTCTAAGGAGGATTTGGCTATGAGGGCTACCCCTCCTCCTATGGTGTTGAGGCGGTCTGCCCTCAAGATGATATAGGAACATACATATGTTTCCTTTCCCATTAGTAATGATACTATAAAATATATGTCCATGCTTGCGCTGCCAACATATGCCAGTATCTCCTCATATGAACATGGTCCTGCTGACTTTGGCATTAATGCCATTATAAATGCAATGTCACAGTAAGAAAACCTGCCGTTGATGGCTTCACAATTGCACCCCCATGTAAGAACCCTCATGAAGATGACTTTCCTTTAAGCCAGTAAAACATTCATTGCCACAGTAAGAAAGCATTTATTTTCTATCTGTGCAAATTCCAAGATTTAGGAAAGCTCATGACCTTAAAGTGACATGCCGCTGTAAGAAAATGCCCAGGCAGCCAGATCCATTGTAGTACCCTCCCCTAAAAACTAGCCCCTTCTCCACCCAATAGCACTGATCAAGTTAGCTTGCCCACAAATGGCAGTAAGACATGCCATGCCACTGTAAGAAAATATCCATGCTGCAATTCATTTGGTGTGCCAGCCTGCTAAACACGTGCGCACACACACACACACCCATTCACAATAAAGCTCTCTATTCGTCACACAAGCACACTGACATTTCACAATGCATTCTCATTCACACCTATACACACCATTCTCATTGCACTCTGATTCATATGTGCACTTACACAGATACACCCTTACATGAATTAATACATACATTCAAACAAACATACACACCGTAGCAAACATGAATGCACACTTACAAAAATGTTTTTTTCTTACCTGTTAGCTTCCAGGTTTTACGTGATACTGCCTGCTCAGCTGCTCTTCAGGCAGAGGACTCCAGCTTCCTTTCTCCAGGAAGATAGTAGCAAGGAAGGAGTGTCCTGGTTGCTGAAAACTGCAGTAGAGCCAAGGCATCTACCCACTACCCCTGCTACTCAGATGCTGAGCGGGCATTTACAAAGTTCGGGTGGGCCTTGCCTGCTCAGGCCTCATCCTGTCTACACCCCTGCTCATCCCTCTCAGTGGTGAAAACCATTAATTTGTTATTGGGGCAGATGTTCGGGTACCTGGAGAACTGCATTAATCTGAGCGTTGTACAAGTGCCTCTCCTCAAAGCAGATATCGTGACCAAGATAATGAATGATCTTAAATCTGACACAAATGATGCATTTCTTTCGAGTTTCTATATCCTTTCAAAGAATCTGTTTAAGTGGCAGTCAGAGATGGTCAGTATTGACCCCCTTGTTTGACATAAGTGAATCCAGACCTTGTTTTAAAATCTGTGAGAAAATGGTTGTGCTCTAACAAACACATTTACTAGCAGGATGTACATTATAGATAACAATGGTGTACATAAATCTAACACTGTCAAATTATTTGAGTTTGCCTACAGCAACTTATTAAGATCATCACAATTGGGATTTTAACAGTATATTATTACTTGCAATTCCTCTTAAAACTTCACAAGATCTTCCCATATTTAGGAAACCTCCGAACCACATTAACCAAATCGCCATGGTGCTTACACAGGCACTATCATATTGCCTGTCCGAGGAAACTGTCCCATGTGGTATGCTACAGAGTCAACTTGTGAGTAGGTTGTAGGGACCCTTTCAAAACTCGACACAGACACGTGATGTAGTTGAGGCACAAACAAGATTAGAGATTGGTCATTTATCACTTATCGCACTAATGGCTGAAAGGAATTTTGATGTAGAGCTTTCCAGTGACCATAGAATCGTGGACAGGCTGTATGCATTTGAATTACTGAGAAACAAATGTGTGCGGTGAACTTGGCTTTTTCTACCTTACTGAGATGACATAGTTAATATTGCTATTTGGAGTTGATCAGGTGCCTGGTCAGGTTGTGTGTTCAATTTAGCAGGTTTGTATGACTCGAGGACATCTTCTGATGACCCTGTTCGTAGGTATACCTCTTGGAGTGATGGATAAAGTCTGCTATAGACTTTTCTGTTTGTAGGTATGGCCACATTTGCTTGTTCTGCTTTTGCCTCTTTCAGCTGCTCTTGGAGTTTCCCTGGGGCAGCTTTTGGTGCTCAGCACTTATATTCAGCGCAACCTTTGGTAGATTCTGACTGCCTTAGATTCACAATCCTATCAATATCATAGGTATATTTCGCTGGGAATTGCTATGTAATGTCACCTCATGAAAAATAGAGCCATTAATCCAGGAATTTACAAGACTTGGGTGAATTATGTGGGTACACAAAATAAGGTGGACTTGATTAAGCAGGGAGTTTCTCTTGCTTCGACTGACCTGTTCCCATTCTAAAAAGGGAAAGTCAAGCTTTGGCTTACAAAGAAGTCTGTGCGCCTCTTGACAATGACCCTCACTCAGAGCTGAGACACCACTAGACCCAACAACAATATATGATTGCGACTCAGTTACCATGCCCGATGTTATTGTGTTGAAACACAATTTATTAGTCTGTCAAAAGTGTTTATTTTGGAATTCATTCTTTAAAAGCACAAAAACACAGATACAAATTCAGTACAATTTATACAATTGATTCCATATAAATATTGATTAATTATCCAATAATTAAAATAAAATAACCTTTATGTTACGGTATATTACAATAATCAATGCATCAAAAAGTTTAAATTGCTTGGAATCTGCTAAATCCAAACATTATCCTATTTATGTGCAAGAGATAAAAATACAGTTTTAGATTCATGTTACAGTTCATGCCACGTTGATTCTTCCCGATAGACACTTCCCATTTTTATTGTTCATCTCAAACAATTTAGCAATTACCAAGCAATTGCAGGGGTATCAACTAACAAAGTAAAGTACAGTGCAGGCCTACGTAGTGTAAAATGTGATCTGCTGATTAAAGGTATTAAGACATGTTTCACAATGAATAAAGTAAGCCCAGTGGTGGACTGGCAATGGGGCAAAGGCCCCCCAGGCTGGAGGCCCATGGGCCAGAGCTCCAAAATGAAAAAAAAAGAAAATGTCAGACATGAAATCCTTCAGAATCTAGCCTGCCACAAAGGAACCATGTGCTGCAAAATGTGCTCAGATTCTGTATACATGGGGCAAGACATTGGTTTTGATTTCAGCAATGTTGTAGATGTGCCTGGGTGGCCCCCACACATGGGCCTCTACAGTGAGGGAGAGGGGTCTGGGATGCAGGGCCATGTTCATACCACCCAGTGGCAATATGTGCATTTAAATAACCGACTCTGTGACCCTGGAAAGTAAAGTTTACTCCACTGCTCCCCATACACCATTGGTCTGTTACAATCCACAGCAGCTCATTCCGATGTTTACTTGCCAAGGAAGTCCATATTTTTCATAGAGTTTGTTCTCAGTTTCATTCTGTACGAATGCTTTCACTATGTTCTGGTGAATTGTTTGATCACCAGTGTGTTCACACAAAAAGAATGCACTAGTTTACTAGAAGCCTGAATAGCACCCATGTATGTTACTTACATAGTAGTTTTAGAAATGTCTGTTGGACTGTTTGTGGTACTTACTTTCGGACACAGTTGAAAAACACACATAGAAAGATGTAATATTCAGGTTTTAATTATTAGAAGACTACAAACTAAGGGGTCTGTTCAGAGTTTGGCTGATTTTTGGATACTGCTGACGAAAGTTACCAAATCCGCCGGTAACATTTATGAAAATCCACCCTACTCAAAGTTTCCCATTGTAGTGATCAGATTTCTGGAATTCATCCAGTGCTTTTTCCGAAATATCACCTCTGATGGCGGTACTTTAGAAAATATTTTTTTAAACATTTCTTTCAGCCATTTTCTGCATCAACTTGAAGGGAGAGATTGATTATGTACATTAGTGGTTCATAGCGCTACTGTTCATATTCGTTATGCACCAAAGGGCCAATTATTGCCTTCTTATACATGCAAACTGTCTGCTAAAATACCATCACCGGTATTCCCATGAAATACCACTGAAGGTATTTGATCAAACCCTGATTTGGGTGAATGGCAACATCAACGGTATTTGCCAATTATTGACAATGTATTTTACTGTTAACAGCCAACGCTGAATGACCCCCTAAATCTATGATCGTTTTCCATTGTCTTGTCCAGTACACTCTTTTCTTATGACATCAACAAAAGCCACACATGCACATTAACACCAGATTCAGATATGTAGATACAAAGTTACATGAGCACAAACAGATCCTTCCACCTATACTTTACACTGTCACAAATGCACTCAAACACATTACCGCAGACATATGAAGTGAACACACACACCCTCCACCTTAGCTAAAAACACACATGAATAAAATAGGCTGCTCTTGTTTCCTCTACATCACCATGTCCAAGGTGTATTCCCCTTGCAGTTCTCTCTGTTTACGTAAATTGAAACATGCATACCACGTAGACACAAATACCAGAAGACCTCAACTGCGGCTTCGTATCATGTCTGGTAGTGGCTGACTGGCAAATCAAGTTAGTCTACTGTCTAACTGTAAGCCAGTGCAACGTAAACTGGTGAGGGGAAGTAATAGGCTTTGTGTGATGGGCAATCAAAGGGAGTGAGTAGCAATGAATTGGTGAATGTGGGAAAGGGAAGGGGACTGTATTCATTATTAAAGAATGGAGCAAAGGGAAACTGAGGCCTGAAAGTTAATTGCAAGAAACAGGGGGGAATTGAGGATGTGGTGCAAGGGAAGGACATTGGAGGATTATGAGTAAGGAACATAAGTTAAATTAGATGGAGGTACACATCTGGAACGGTGGGTTGGCATGTTGACTGTTGCTGAGATCTATGTCTGACCTGCTTGCCATTGCACTGTGGGACTGGCTTGATCCCCCTTTCTTTTATGCATGCTTGTTCTGGAACATATGTTTCAATTACTACTTCTCTTATATGTTTAATGGTTGTTTCACTATGTGACTCAGTGATTTGAAAGTACACACAATTGTACAGACTAAGATTACAATTAGAGTACATTTATTGAGCACTATACTAGTTTAGCCCTTGAATGATAAGTTTGCAGAAAGCAATTTTCTGTTTATAATAGTGATGATGGAATAGGAGAAGATGATACTGCCCCTGCTTTCTAAATTGGAAGGTGTAGAACCAGGAAGACAGGGCTTAAAACCCCACCTTCCACACTTCATACATCATGTGATCCTGAGCAAATCTTTACTTACTTTTTATTTTCTTTATTCGACAAATAGTCCTTTTCATCAAAGAATGCACAATATAGACATAATACAATCATAACAACGCATATATAAAATAGATAAAATGAAATAAAACAATCTATGGACATAGTACATTGGGATAAGCAGCACATGAAGTATGTTGTTCACAGTAGTTTTCTATGCATAAAGAAAGCACTTTCAATGTAGGAGTAAACACACTGTGCTGTGAACAAATCTTAGACTGATAAAAGAAGCCTAAAGGCTGGTTGAACATGTCTCACTCCCCATGCCCTCAATATTGGGAGTAGGAATTTCTTCATCGGGATTGCAAAAATAGGCCAGTAAAATAAAGAGTTTTGCAAATCATGTGCGTTGTGCCAAGAACACTCCCTTGTGCAGCCTCTGCTCAAAAAACCCTCTGACGACTCCTGTATTCTGGCAAACTACCACCCTATCTCCATCATTCCTTTCTTGGGAAAACTCCTGGAGGAGTTGGCTATCACTCAGATGACCGTCCACACTGAATCAGTTGGCTGCTTCCATTACCATCAGTCTGGCTTTAGATCAGCCAGAGGCACAGAAACTGCTCTTCTGAACACCCGTGAAGACCTGCACTCAAATCTTGACACTAACACTCCCTCTGTCCTCATTCTACTTGACCTCTCCTCTGCTTTTGACATGGCTAACCACAACATCCTGATCGCACATCTCTATCTCTGTGACACCCTGGAAATAACATGTCAGGCTCTGGCGTGGTTAATCTCCTTTCTCTCTGATCACCCATCCCAGTTGGATCTCAGAGCCTTTCTCTCGACTATTGTTCTCTCAAATTATGGCGTTCCCAGGGATCTAACCTCTCCCCCTGGTTCTTCAACGTCTACATGGCTGCTTTGGCATGTGTGATTGCCGCTTTCAACTCTAATTCCTAGTGTTACGTGGATGACACGCAACTATCTTTCAGGCTACCCTCAGCCGCCTATTCAGTCATGGTGTGAATAGGCAAACGACGGTTGCCAGACATTTGGTCGAAAAAAATTGGTCGACCAGACAAATGGTCGAACCAATTTGATCGAAAACCAAATGGTCGAATTTTTTTTTTTTTTTTTAACCCTTTTTTCATTTTTTTGGGGGGGTCCCCCCCAACCCCCTTTTTTTCTCTAAAAACCCCTTTTTTTTTACTAAACGAAAACCCGAAAAATAAATATATAAATAAAAAAAAAATTCGACCATTTGGTTTTCGACCAAATTGCGTCGACCAAATTGCAGTCGACCAGTTTTTTTTCGACCAGTTGACTGGACACCGCAAACGACCTCTGCCTCAACACTAGTAGAGATTGTTTGCATTGGGATCCCTGCTCCCGCTTTCCCATTTTCACTCTGGACGGCCTCCCTTGGCCCTGTGCCTGCACCAACATGTAAGACTAAAAACCTTGAGGTCATCTTCGACTCTACTCTCTCCTTCTGTCACATTTCGGACATCTCTAAAAAGTCCAACTACCAGATACACCTCCTTTTCTCACTTTCCGCCAGTGGCTCACTGTCTCCAAAGTCTTTGTTCTGTCTAGGCCCGACTATTGCAAAAGCCTCTTCCTCAACCTCCCTTCTTCTGCCCTGCGCCCTCTGCATCTCATCCAGAATAGAACCGCAAGACTTATCCTTGGCCTCAAGCCCAGGGACCGCATCTCTCCGGTGCTGAAATCTCTTCAATGTCTCACCGTAGCTGCAAGGATCAAGTTCAAGACACTTTGCTTTTTCCACAAGGCTTCCTGGGGCCTGGGACCTACCTACCTGCAACGCTGTATACCTAAATACTGTCCCTCACGAGCCCTCCGCTCATCTACCTCCAACCTTCTGCGAGTGAGCCAGTTCTCCAAGCAGAGATTTGGAGGGAGATCTTTATCCTCATCAAGTGCCATCCTCTGGAATAGCCCCCCTCCGCCTGACCTTCTTAAGTTCCAGAAACTCCTCAAGACCTTCCTCTACTCCTCTTCGTTTGCTCTCCCTCTACCCTGCTAACCTAGCCCTCTCTGCTCTCCTTCTCTCCCTCCTCCTCCTTACAGCTTGTTGACTGGCTGCCTGGTATACCTCAGAGTCTCACCGGTCCCGGGCATCCCTGCCAGTCCACTCTCGCACTTGTCTTAGGACCCTACCCCATCCCTCCTTCACTGCACTTAGAATAACTCAAGAGAGTGACACTCTGCACTTACCCTAGTCTCCACTCATTGGGTGCACTTGGACCTCCCCCTCCCTGTGACCTTCTATGCACTTGCTCAACGCAAATGCAAGTGCCTGAGGATTGTCTGTATGTTCTCCCTTGTCTTCTCCTCTTACTTGCACTGCAGAATCACCGTCAGGCCTATTTGCTGTGTCTCAACTGTTAAATATATTTTACGCACTTAATCTGCCTGTGCAGACTGTTATCGTCTTAGAATTTCAAGGGCTCTGAGCGACTGTTGTTTTTCCCCTTGTTCCCACCCTCCTTGAGTGCTTTGAAATAATTTCATGTGTATAGGCGCTATATAAATGAACAATACAATACAATACAACATACACAGTTTCACCCAGCAGTAGTATTGCTCTGCGGAGGGGTAGCCATTTTGTTTATGAAAAGTAGGTTTGTTCTGAGACAAAGGATAATTGCCCTTTTCCTTGATTTTGTAAACCACTGGGCTTAGCCTATCTTGGCAACTGCGGCAGGGATATTCTTATGATGAAATTGCACACTTTGTTTTTGCAATTTGTTTCTCCTCCTGGCTTTTGCTCTATAAGAAGTATAGCTGTTTACGAGTGTCCTTTCTCCAGCATTGCCAACCGATGGTTCCTCACTCAGAAAATGCAGGCAGTCAAGCTGGTGGAGAGATTACTTAATGTAATTTAGCCAGGGAGAAGAGCCATTGATATTCAAGGTCATTAGATCTCTCACAAGGGTTCTGGTTAGTGAGAGATGAGAGTTTAGCCATAGGAGTAGCCAATAGATTAATGGTTGTAATGATGTGAGGTCGTCTATGTGGGCCAGGTCAAGTTCTTCAAGTAGCAAGTACCCCGGGAAATCTTGCAGCACACCCATGATTTTCACTGACATGGGCTATCTTCTCCAAGTGGCAACCCCACACAGATGCGCCATAAATCAACAATGGTGCTGATTTTGAGTAAGTACGAACAATCTGCTATAATGGCAGCCCACCCAGTCTTGAGCCGTATCTCAGAATTGAGCCATTGATTTGTGTAGACTTCAATGTTTGTTCCTTGATGTGTGGGGACTATCTCAGGTCACAGGAAATCGTAGCACCTAGATAGCAAAAGGTAGTGAGCCAGTCTAATTTCTTACGTTCTATGTTTATTGTGTTTACCAGGGATTTGCAAATACCCACATTCATGACCTTTGATTTCCCCACATTTATTTTCAAGTCTTTCTGCCCCATATAATTATTAAACTCATTGACCAATGTTTGCAGAGCCTGCTTTGGCCGAGCTATCAGCACTGTGTGATCAGCATACAAAGGTACGCACGTCTTTTGGCCGGCCATCTTAGGGACATCACTAGTCAAGTCAAGGAAGGCATTTGGCAGTGAGTTAATATGAAGTTTAAAGAGTAGCAGGGCTATTACATACCCATGCCCCACTCCTCGAGTGATTCAGAATGTCTGGGTTGTTTTACCTCGAATCCCCACCATCACTCTTGCCAATTAGTTTGAATGCATTAGTATTAGGTCTTGAAAGATCTCCTCTGGCATACCTAATGCATGAAGTACTTCCCAGATCTTGCCATGGTTAATGCAATCAAATGCACTTGAAAGGTTCAAGAGGCCCAGGTAGATTGTTCCTTTGTAACCATGGACATACGTATCCAGGAACTGGCTCAAATTCAGTATTTGATTGACTGTGCCGATGCCCTCACGAAAGCCATACTGGTACTCAGAGAGGATTCGATTTTCTGTGACCCAGTCCAGTGTCAATTAGAGAGATTTGGTGGTACCATGCTGCATCACGTCTGTCACCCTTCTTAAAGATCGTTACTATGATCGTCTCCCTCCAACAGTCAGGTAGGGTTTTCAAATGTAGTATCATGTTAAAAATCCACATACCTACATTCTGCATTGAACAACTGTGCAATGCCTGAATATGTTGTTGATACAGTAGGGTTTTTCCAGAATGCCTGACTGATAATTGGTGTTATATCAGCCCAGGCCAAACATTTGACCTGGTCAGTGATGCTAGGGTGTTGACATTTGTCCAGATTATCTATAATTGCGTGGATTACCCTAGTGACCAGCAGGTCTGAGTCCACACTCCCCCAGTGCAGCATTTTATACGTGCTGACTTCGACCCTGTTATTTGCCAGTAAGTGCAAATCATCCACATTCCATACCATCAAGACGAGGGGGTCGTGGTCAATTTTAACTCTACAGACCACCTCAAAATCTTTAATACAGGGCCAATGTTCAACCCACTGTATGAAATACTTGATAGTTGAGGAGTATCTAGTTTTTACAACAGTGTGCTTGCCTGGAACGTCAGATAGAAATCTTCAATTTACTGTCATAAAGCTCAATTCAACAAGTACATACGTGAATTTCTTGCCCCTGCTATCCATACTGGACTCTGTGAGAGGTGGTGAATACCAAATATCATGCCCTCTTCTACTTCACCATCAACAGTACCATCATAATTTCTGATTTGTATGTTAAAATCACCACCCAGTAAGTATTTATTTTTCAGTGGGAGACCTTTGCTGTTTCTTGCAACATGCATTACATCAAGCAACCCAGCCAAAGGCCCACCGCTGTCATTATCACAGGGTGCATTATACATATTGGCTAGATGCCACAAAGTGCCTTTGGCCAGTTTTACGTCTTGGTCAGCAGTGTCGGGAGGTGGAGAATTGGCGGGTCTTCCTGATCTTCTGGTAACTCAACACATATATGGCGAGACCTCCACGGCTCCTGCCACTTACGGGTGGAGACACCTTCATGCTAGAGACCTCAAAATTGTCCATGTAAATTGTATCTACAGCCCACATCTCCTGTAATAATAGAATGTCTGTTTTTTCCAAGAATGCCACAAAATCATGATCTTTGAGTCTAGTGCTCAAACCAGTGGCATTCCATGAGATGATGTTTATGAAACACAGACAAGTATTATCATTGTTAGGGCCTGGATGGGGGGACATGTGTGATGGATCCATAGAAAGTGTTCTTTGCACTACTCATTAGTGTGGGTAAAGAGGATCTGGCCAGTACACCTTCCAAAGCTGATTGGATCAGGTCCATCATCTTAGCTGGAGTCAAGGGGCCATTAAGCCTTAACTACGTAGACCCACGTATGTGTGTGTCATTCATCTGTGACATTGCCATAATATCACACAATGGCATCTGAGTGCCATGGCGTTGGCACAGTTCAGTATGGCTGCTCACAGGTGCTGATTGACCATCCCAAATCTCACATTACAGCCACCACACTACATGCAGTCTGAAAGGATTCTCATTACCGCAAAGATTTGAAAAGGTAAGTCAGTGATCCCCAGGGTTTCTGCCACTGCTTTGATCAGTGATCTCTTATAGGAGGTCTTATTGCCATGATTCAGGCCCTTGAAGAAACAAATGATGTTTCCTTTCATCCGGCCTACAAGGGAGTCCACCACAAATCTTTAAGTCAGACCATGTCTGTTTGTAATCTCAGGCACCTTTTGGTGTTTCGGAGATGAGTTTGATAGCTGCTCTCTATCTTGGGTGGCATTTGACGACCCCGGATTGACTATAGGTTCCTGCTTGGTCGTATCAGGAGTTGATAAGTCAGCCAGCTGAGGCAAATTTGCAGTTCTATTTGATATGGTGGTGGGAAAAATCCTTCGGCCGAAAAGACCATTTTAGTTTGCACTTTGCAATGCAATTATATGTGGAGGAGACTACTCCGCAGCACCCCATGTCCTCCACACACTAAATGATTAGCCTTACCTGCCCCCCACATATAATTGCATTCAAAAGTGCAACCAAAAATAACAGTCTTTTCGGCTGCAGGATTTTTTCCTGCGAACATGTCATTGGACACCAAATTTGGACCAGTATTCTCTCCACTATTCACTTTCTGTGGGTTCCCCTCTCGCAGATGATTTCAGTTCTTGGCTGTCCAGAACATCCGAGGTGAGTTTTAGTGGCTACCGAAGATGACTTTAAGACTGCAAGGCCGCTATCTGCGAAAGCCCATTTTTCCGCCATTGCCAGCCCTGGCACAAGGGCTTGGATGCAAGTATGCTCATTCTGGGTCCCAGCGTCCACCTATGCAAATTTCTTGTTGTTCAAGGGTGTTTCATGGATGCTATCCCTGGCTAGCTTTAAGATGATTTCCAGGCATTTATCCACATGCTGTTTGTCCCAAATTCATGAGGCATGTAACAAATGGATCTCATACTTAATATCATCTACAGAGAGGCTAATGTCACTTAGGATTTCTACAGAGAGCTTCACTTTGGCTATGATGGGCAGTAGGTTCTGTATTCAAGGGTGGCATATGGTTCTCCTAGCAGCGTGCAGCTCAATTACCACATGGTCTGCTGGCTCCACATTCCCCTCACAAGGGTTGATAATAGGCGGTACAGACATCACACAATTCTTTGAGTAAATTACCTTTAATCACTTTGCCTTATATTCCTTAACTAGCTGTAGAGAAAGCCTGTCTTTATGGGTTTATACTATCTAGTGTTACTCTATAAATATTTATGATTTAAAAAATTAATGTTGGGCATAATGGGGGGGAAGCAGGATGACAAGTGAGTGTCTTATGTTGTAGGGGGTGGGCACACAGGGTGCATGTATGTGTTTTGTGTTGTGGGCTGGGGAGGTAGGAAGCCAGATATGGGTTTTTTTTCCATGCCAGCCCATGTTTTCCTCTAAGAGCAAACCCAAACCCCCTGGTTCAGCAATGGTTCTGTTCTGCCAACAAATTCTCTAGCTTTGCCACCTCTTTACATTGTTCTAAAAATAAAGATGGAATGATATGGGAGGATATGTAGCCTGTTGTCAAATTACAAACCGCAACACAATGAAAACTAGGCTCAAATCCAAGCTTTCCCATTTAATCAATTATATTATCCTGGTGAAATAATTTGACTATGTTTGGTAAGTGGGAGTATTTCCAGGTCTCTAGGAAACCACAAACATACTGAAAAAATCTGTTGCATGAAAGGAAAGTATTGTCAATGATGTCTACTATATATACTTGATAATGTGTGGTATTGGGGAGACGTTGCTATTGAGTTTACTTGTTCTGGAAGTTGGGGCAACTGCACTCTGGGTTTGGGCCATTGTACTATGGGCCAGAAAAGCAAATGTGCCCCCCAGGCCAAACGTTGCCAGTCCTCCCCTGTGGTAAACCAGACAGAAAAGCAGCAATGCTATATATCTTCTTTGGGTGCTCTGCAGAGTGGGCAACTTCAGTCTGTTGAAGTCGATGATGATAATCTTGCATTTAACCCTTTTATCAAAAGTGCCTTGAAACGTACACTGGTAATTAGTGTACCAATGTGTTAAATAACCAGGAAATTGATCCATAGTTAAAATCACGCCTGTGTGGTTGAAGGGCTGCAATTGTTCACTAGATTCCCTATCCAAAATACTGGTTAGTAACAGGTTTTTAAAAAATACTTTTAGTCATCCGTGCCGTTCTGCTATCAAAGTAGTATTTAATGTGACATAAATCATGTTTAAAATGGGCTAGCCAGAGATTTAATGTCATTCTTCCCATCATATTTATAATGTGGTTCAGAATCCGTTGAGTATATATTGTTTTATCATTGGACCAGACTCTGAGTCAAATCAAAACAGGCTCGAGTTTCAATTCATGCTTCAAAAATGGCGTTTCAAGTTCCTTGTGGCCTGCAAAAGGAGAAAGGGCCAAAATGCTCTTGAAAAATGTATTATCCTATGCACTCAAAGCTAGCTCTTTACGCTTGGCCATTATATGTTTAATAGCAACACTACTAGCTGAGCCTTATTAAGACCCATGAAACGGGTCCCTGATGGATGGCAACATTTTGCATGATTACTTTTATATATGTGTAAGTCCCTTAATGCATGTAGCGAAAGTAGTTCTGAAATAGTCATGGGCATTAACTACGGGCATCAACTTAACATTAATCTGAAAAGGGGGAAAACTATTTAGATACGATTTTTGGCCTGAGGTACACACCATGACGGCAGACTTTGCCCCATTAACATTTATATATAACTCATGCATTAAAGCAACATATCAGTCAATACACAGCTGCAGCGAGTGCAGGGTTTGAGCCAATAAAATGGGGTTGTCTGTATAGGCAAAGACAGGTATGAACTTGGAACCAAAATATGGTACCCCCGCTTTACATGGATAACGTGGTCAGTTAAACGGTTACTGTAAAGTTAGAAGAGCAGCAGGAATAAAACATAGTCCTCCCTTACTACGGTATCAACTGGAAACCAAGGGGTGCAATGAAAGTCATTGGAAAACTGCACCCAGGCTTTCTTGCTGTTGTGTAGGAAAATCAAAAGATACAGTAAATCGCCTGGGCAGCTCCTGGCCTTTGGGCCCTTGCACAGCTGAAATCTGTTTACCCTGTTGAAACCTGTGCTTATGTCCATGAAAGCCAAATATATGTTTTCATTCTTCATAAATATAGTTTCTGATATGATCAGGTGTATACTTAGGGCCTGATTCACAGAAGAGCTTTATAATCATATTGGAAAACGCTCAATGAATCAGGCTTTTAATGTCTGAGCGTTGGTGCACAGATGTTATCTAAATCCCAGTTATGTGTCAGACCATATATTTGCCTTGTCATCTCGCCCTTGCGCGCAGGCTAATACAAGTCGGTCGAAAATGTTAGGTTGACAATAGGTTGAGAATAAAGTTGAGAAATAAGTCTGTATGCCACTGTTGATTCGATTTTCTCTTTTTTTGAAGCCTGAATAGATAATGGCATGTTGCCAAGATTTAGGAAACTACATTACTTAATCATATGATTGAAATTGTTGGGTAGGAAGGGAACCCAAAACTCTTTGAGGGATCTATGTATGACAGCAGGAATTTCATCCTGACCAGGATTTTTACGTAACGCCTGCCACTAAAACATATGAACACTAAAAATGTATCGTGGACTTGTACTTAGGTACATTTATAAAGGCTAACCTATATCTTCGATAATGCTTGGGGTGTCCCATAGATCATATAAGGTAGAAACATGCTTCAGCCAATTAGCATCAGATACATTTGTGCTGATTTGGTTCATATTAGATCTATGTGTGGGTCCATAATTTACAAGTCCCCAAATCTTCCTCCCATTGGGTAGAGCTGCTGCAGACAGGAGCGCTTCCTACGTTTGCTTATCCAGCTCTGATTTTCTTGTTTATATTCAGCGCTAGTTTTGACAATTTTAACTGTGTCAATGGTTAGACATTTTAATCAAGATAGAATGGTCTGCACAGGTATCCTGAAAGCACTGTTTTCCCAGCCAACCACGGGCGTGTCTCTGTGAAACACCGTTCTTCTTGAGAAATAAGGAAGATACCTGGGAAGTAAATTCAGACTAACTCTCCAAAGCCACTTCAGAAGGCACCACCGGATCCATAATGATCTGTATAAGGTGTCGATTTAACCAATTATTTCATTATGAAGATCTTCACTAATCATGGGGTCCCATCTTATCCTCCTTGTAGGGGAAGACTGTAAGGCATCTGATGTTTCTTGAATGACATCTACTAAACACGTTTTGGTGCCCTAGTTTTGTTCTTGTTTGTTAATGTGAAAATTAAAATTTAAACGTCAAAGCTAATGCAAAATGATCACTAAACAGTTCCTGGACCACACTGAAATCGAGAACAGTGCTCCATCTATATGCCTAGATCGAAAAACAGTCAATTGTAGTTTTACCTTCAGTGCTCGTAAAGGTGAATTTCCTTGGTTTATCCCTGAGGTGAACTACAGAATTGGACCTATTCCCTGCAAAGTTGTGAGACAAAAATAAGATAACAGACGTATGTAGGTCTTCCTTGATTCAGATCTTGAGACCAAGCTGGGATTTAAACCTCGCAAAGCTGTGTCAGGATCAGCAAAATTAGCCATTGAACAGTCAACCATTATGTCTTTCTCTCTGTTACCAACCCAAACGAACCCTGCAAGCCAATATGATCTTAAATGGAACAATATTACGGCCAATTATTCTCGTGTTGATCCAATGAGATGTTTTATACAAGTGACATTGTGGTTTCATAGGTGTTCATTTGTAATGGGTCAAGATTTATCATTACTCCCACCAGAGGAGCTCCCTCTGGAGGCAATTGTAGGGTACTAGTTGAGAGGGAGAATTATATCCTGCTGGTTGGCTGTTATTTAGGATTTATCCTGGGACTGGCGCTGAATTAAAATGCGGGTGCAAAATCAGTGTGAGAAGATTTTAATTGTAAGTAACTTGCTTGGGCATCACTAGATCATTTTTAGCAAGTTCAAGATAAATCTTTGAGCTAACCTTCAGTTCATGGCTGGTCAAATTAGCCTGATTAGGTGTTGGTTTCCTTAGGTTGCAAGTCATGGTGTCAATATGATTGAAAGAGCCAAGTGCCTAAAGTGCCTTAGATAGTCGAATATTGTTTGAGAAGTTAGAGTCTACAATTTTAAGCTCCATCATTAGTGTATCCTACCAAACAGGATTATAAAGATGAGACTATTCTCCCATCTTTGCCTCTGCTGCATCTGCTTCTTAAATTACTTCCATTATAAACAAACCTTTCGTCATTAGTCAGGTTGACGGGTGGAGTTGTTTAGGGGTGTAGATGTATTCCTCCTGACGCACACAGTAGCAGTTCTTCTGATCAATTCCCCCTCCGATGCCTCGGGTCAACCTGCTACAGCATTAGGGTCCTGATCTCTCCTCATAGAGGATCTAAGTTGACCATCTGTGGAATGGATATCTTCTAATATTTTCTTTTCACCTTGAAGAATCGATTCTTCTAATCTAACAGACATTTCTCTAAACTAGCCATCAAGCGTGCCAACCTTAAAATGGGAACTAGCATTTGTAGAGTTGTTGGATTTCCATTTTTTTCAGTACAAAGGGGTCTGACTGATTTATCCATAATTCTTACAATATCTTGTACTGCAAAGAGAAATGCGATATGAGCATACCTCAATAAACATAAAGATTAAGCACCGAAAATAAGTGAAAAAGCACAGAAAAACACAATTGTATGAAAATGAGTCACGTTAAAAAAACGTGCTTTAAGCCCAATGGGCTATGAACCACCCTAGATAAAAAATCATTGTTTAATCAAACACCAGTAGGGGGTTCAAATCCACAAGGCCAGGCGTCATACAAATAGAAAATACGAAGACAAAATTAAGTAATGTTCAAAAATCAATAATCAAATAGCAATGTTTTTGTTCGATGATGATATAACTTTGTTAATTAGTCTAAGAGAGGGCTCAAAGGTCCAACAAATTAAATGTTTATCAAGGAGGGATCTCTGTTCAGCATCACTGGAAAGTGCATATATTCCAAAGCTCAAGAGTTCCGCGTATATAGTTTGAGGACAAAATGCTGTTTGCGGAGAGCAAAGAAAGCCCCTGAGGCACATTTAAGCTGCAAATATAATTATCTGCTTTCAGGTGACCTAGATGAGCCAGAGCTGGTTAAAGAAACTGCAGCTTCAGATAAAATCCAAAAAAGGGGCAAAGAATCTGATAGCGTCAATTGAGTTATTCCAAGATCTACTGAGCAAGCGTTGTAACTAGCAATTGTCATTAGCAGGCGGCTAGATGTTGTAGATGGTAAACAGCATGTATATGCGTGGATAGGGAAATTTATAACAACGTATAGCCTAAGAATTGAGAAATGTAATGTGATCCTGGGATCTTTGGCTTCTTTTGTTTAGCAGTTAGGCTTCCCTTCTGGACTCGCAAAGACCCGCGGTGTATAGTGGTAATAGCACACTCCTATTCCCATAGTGCTCCACTTGATCTTTAGGAGGCCTTGATATAAAGTGTGTGACATGCTGTATACCAAAAGAAAACCTGGGCCAACAGTCCAAAAGCTAGCAATACAGTGAGAACAGCCTGCTCCTACTCTCGCCCCACTCTGTTCTGCTTGAGCATTGACGGGGCTTTGATGTACAGCATGGGATGCGCTGCACACCAAAAGAAACCCTCAGCCCCATGGCCCAAAAGCCAGCAATACTGCCGGAAGAGTCAGTTCCTACTCCTGCTCCAATCCACTTGGGCATTGAGGGGGTCATTGATGCACACCGTGTGACGTGCTGCACACCAAATTAAAGCCCAGGTACCAGGCTACAAAAAACAGCCACTCAATATATATTCAGACAGTGGTTCAGAGAGGAAGGGGTAAGGAAAGAGACAGGGTTTACACACACACACACACTTGTATTTCTCACCAGCGTCTCTTTTACAAAAACCACTGGAACTCAAAGCAGTGTCCCTGGGCCTCATTATGAGTCCAGCGGTAGCGGTGCCGGTAAATACATCATTTTGTTCCAGGTGCCCGGCAATGGGGACTTACTGGGGCATTACAGCCCCGGCGATCCCGGTAATTCCCTATTGCCGAGCGCCAGAAAAAATGACTCCCCATTCTCATTTGAGTCCCATTGGACTCAATGGGAATGGGGAGGATGGATGCACCGCCACCATTCATGAATGGTGCTGGTGCATCCGTCAAGGTCTGCGAACGGGTGCCGTTCGGTCCGCCAGATCAGACCTGGCGGGCTAAAAGGCACCCGCTAGCAGACCTCGGAGTATGCCAATCCGGTAACAACCGTCACCATTGTTACGGGACCGGCACACTCCTAATGAGGCCCCCCTGTCTCCGGTTCTCCCACCAAAGTACACCTGAAATGAGGCAATTTGGGAAAAATGAAATCTTCCCCAAAGTCGATCACGTCAAAGAATCAGGACTTGGCTGCACCAATGAATCAGATTTAGAAAGGGTGGACAGACAGACAACAAACTCTTTCCCAGAGTCACTTTTTGTCACCTGTGCTGTTTCCTCTGTTACCAACCCTGTGCTAAAGCCTATCCCTGGTTGTAACACCCAGCAGGGAACAACAGTTGTCTGGTGATTTTGACTTGCTCACACACAAAATACATTTTTTTTGTAATCAGCTGACAACCATTTACGCAAGAATACTACTTGCCTAACTCACCAAATGTAGTGTATGGATGCAAGTAATTAGTAAACTCTTCCTGACAGACACAATACAAATTAACAGAGACAGACACAACAAAAACAAATACAGATTGGTCCTAATCTTAAAAAGGCCCCGACCAACCTCTGAATAAACCGGGCTCATTTTTCAGTTGTTCAAAGGCTCACGAACCATGAACAATCCCTTCAGCGTGCTCCCCATTAAGACAAATTACGACACTGGCGGTAGGGGGTTAACAGGGCCGGTAGAGCTGCTGGCCCCGTTAACCCCCTACCGCCTCATTACGAGGTCTGCTCTTGGGACCCGCTAAGGACGCCTGGTAAAACCAGGTGTCCTTAGCGGGTCGCGCGAGCAGACCAGGATGCTAACAACGGGCCCGTCATTAAAGGGCCTGTTGTTAGCATCATCCCGATTCCCATTCGAGCGGTAATGCTATTACCATTGCATTTAAGGGCTGACCCAATCATAAATTGAGCGGAAAGTTGGACTTTTACCGCCAGCTTTTTACTGGAGGTAAAAAGCATCACTTTTCACCCGTTTCTGGCACTATTACTGGCAACACTATTACCGCCGGCAGTTATGGCGACAAAAATCCGCTTTGAGTCCTATGGCTGCACCAGACCGAGTAGTGGTCATGCTATTTGTATTGACAGTTTCCCGGTGCAATTACCGCTGGGATACCGCCAAGGCTGTGATAGAGCCCATTGCCAATTGCCATGTTTCCTTTTCCACTTCTGCCTTCAGGCACAGCCTATCAAAATAGTTGCTATTTTCACCTGCAATGGTCCTAATACCAACATTGTGGCCTATTTTTTCACAAGTCAACAATCACTTTATTATTGTGTTCCATTCCCTTGCTGCTACATTTGACATTGACATGATTTTTTCTTGTCAAAACTGACACATTCACTTCTACATAGCAGGGACAGAGTTTGAACAATAGATCAACAATAAAAAAAGTAAGCTAAATTAAAAGCATACAATAGACTGATACTTTACAAACGATGTTAAAAAGTCTATAATAGAAAATCATGTGTGATCCTGGCAGTGCTAGTATCACACAGAGGGTGAGGGGCAAAGTGGTACTGCATCCTGGTCTACCAGTGCAGAAGGCAGTGCCCGGCTGCGTGTCCCCACACCTCCCGAAGTAGAACATCGTGAAGGAAACAGAGACAGTCAAGATGGAAGCCTTCAGGTTGAAGATGACTCTTTATAAGAACAATACAATCCCTGATACAATTTTAAGTTCTTGGGAGTATTCATGGCTTACTCTTCAGCTTCGTCTTTTGTTCATTAATCTTTTCAAGAAGTTCCCCTGCTTCGTTTTCTGGTTCCTCATGTATAGTAATGTTGTTATGTAGTAATTCAAAGTGTACAGACTTTTTGGAATGTATATCATCCCTGCCTCCTCTTTAAAATGTCAGTGGCCCTTTGCTGTTCTAGGCCCCTCAGATGTTAATAAGCTGGAGGAACAGGAACCAACCCCCATTAAAGTATTTTATTCAGAGGCATATATGAGTTTTATTCTCAACACATAGGTTAAAAATAATCATAACTGTTTTTGGCATTTTCTTTGAAAGTGAAAGCAAAAGGTTCAGAAACAGGGGCCCTCATTACTAGTTTGGCGGTAGCCATGGATAGCCATAGAGCTATTAGCTCCATGGCTGCCACCAAACCGGGCTCCTTTACCGGGTTCCTGCAAAGAGGAATAACCGGGTCATTCCGACATAGGAGGACCCGGTAATTCCTCCTTGCAGGAACCATTCCCCATTCCCATTTGAGCCCCGACAGGGCTCAATGGGAATGGGGATGGAGGTAACAACAAGCACATTACGAGTGTCCCGTTGTTACCTCCCTCTTCCCCTCGCGGGACCCGGAAAGGACGATCCGGGTCCCGCAAAGGGAAGCCCATAATCGGCCCTGACAGAATGAAGGGGGCCGGTCCCGTACCGGCCCCCTTCATTCCGTCAGCGCCAGCCTCGTAATGAGGCCCAGATTCTTATAAGTCAGATGCACTACCCTCTTTACTTAAATCATGTGTAAGGCACACAAGTGGGTGATCATCAGCAGCCTAAAGTGAATCCTGTCTTTGACAAGTGGCCAATGGAGACTGCATCTGGTATCAGAAACATGATCTCTCCTTTTAAGGCCTAGAATAATCCGGACCATGCTATTTTGTAAAGTTTGTAGCCATGCTCAGTTGGACTTGGTGATCCCTACAAAGAGGCTACTGCAATAATCAATCCTGGACCCTACAATGGCCCTGGCCACAGTCTTGCAGTTGTTTTGGGAGATAAATGGTCGCAGGTGCACCTCTGAGGGGTCACTGATTGCCGCCTGCATGACAGTGTGTTGTTTTGTAGTTGCCTTGTGGGTTCATTTCACTCTTGCTTGGAGTTGATGTAGCAGCATCATTATCTGTGACTGCATGAGAGTGGTTTCCAGGGCAGACTTGCTCTTTGTACGCTAGACATTTTATATTCCTGAAGGTTTTTCAAAATCAGTGGTAATGTTTTTTTTCTTCCTCTGCTTCAGATTTCCGAGGTACTTGCATTAGATGTTTATGTACTAATGAAGGTACTCTAGTGTCTTTTGTTGAATTAGTAAATTTTCCTTTGGTAGCATCAGTGGTTCTTTCAGACACATGCTGCTTTCACTCTTTCAACCTTGTTTTGATGTTAGTTTTCTCCTAGGCAGCTCTGCCAGATCATTTTTGTGACTCTCAAGGATGCATTATTTTTTTATGGAACTAGGAATTATATCAAAACCTCTTTTGTACTTTTTGGAAAATATTGATCAATTCTGTGCTCTATGTAGGTCAATCCAGGCCTAATCAAACAGTCCTTCAGAGGGACTTCAGCGGTGAGGGTGATAGAAGAATTTACAGAAATAGTGCGTGCACAAGACAACAGAACCTTTTGGGAGTTTATCTATTATGCCTGCACTTAATCCTTTAAAGAGAAATGAAGTCCTTAAGAAAAAAGTGGGGGGACTCATTGACATACCAATTGAATGTGGCATCACCAGAAATGTTCAAATCAAGGTGCTTTCTGAAAAAAATGGGTGAACTCCTGAAACAAGTGGGGGGACTCCGTCTACCCACTTCCCTCGACTTGAGCCCTGGAAATGAATCATCATGTTCAAGTGAGTCTCGAAGGCAGCTTTTCAGGACCTAGCCCTTCATGGGGTATTATTTCACAATTAGACTCAACAGACCAATTTGATTCCTCCAAGGGGACCAGATCACTCACTGCAAAGCATTCAAACTGAAGTTTCTCCCGGTGTGTCCCAGTGGGTTCACCACACTGAAGCATATTGCTCAGCAGGGCTTAAGACTCCAGTCTATAAAAAGACCAACACTCCTCTGTTGTTCATCAGTGAGGTTGCCCATTTTCCGGACACTGACTGCAGCAATTCAGCATCCACATGAATGGTCTGCCTGCATCCAGGCAACTTGTCATAGTAGACAAAAGAAAAAATGCTTTCCTATTTAGGAAAGCTTCGTCCCCTGCACACTATCTGCGAGGCCAAGGCCTAATGGTTACTTAAGAATTAGGTGGCAAGAAACCTATTAAGAGGTCCCTAAACAATGGAAACACACTAAACAGGTTACCACCCTTGGTTAATTGAAATAGAAGACATTTTTTAGGCAATTTCAAACATATTTGGATCTAGATCTTCCCCAATAAATTCTATTTGACAACTTATAGATCAATTCAAAACAATAAAATGTATTATTCATACAAAATAATGGGAGTTGGCCCAACGCGTTTCGAGTTCAAAAAAGACTTCATCAGGGGCATCTTTTTATTTTCGATTACATTTCTACAAAGAAAAAAAACATTTTAAATTTAAACAATATAAATGAATGTCTGTGTATATACATATTGCCAAAAGACAATTTACAAAACCACTTGAGTGTGAACAATATTTCAAAATCACAAAGTAACGCTCAATTCCTCTAGTTTAAGAGTATATATTTAACATCAAGAATCTAGTGACCTGACTAGTTTGTTTGTATATGTTGCTGGGGTTGAAAGAAGCGCCACAAAGCTATGCTTTTCGATGTGAATCTCATTGGTTGAGAAGATTGTCTTCAACATTAAAAAAAGTGACTTGCTAACATATAGGTGTTATTATAGGGCTATTCTTATCCTATTGATATAGCCAAAGAGGGTATCCTACCCGTCCAATGAAAGTAATATACAATCCGTAGAGGATAGCTATGGTTCAAGGTGCAGCACTCCATCAGGATCCAAAAAAAGCTGATTTTACTTGCCTAAACTCTCTTCTGCCCATCATACAATTCCTGGACTTTGACTCAACTCAACAGTGCATAAGCATGTTTTTTTTAATCATGGATTATAATGAAATAACATAAACCACACTGTATAACCTCGTCCTGCCCAGCAGTATTGTGAAATGTGTATTAGTTCTTCAGTTCACACAAGAATGGCTATGCAAGCTGGCACACCTGCTGTCTCTTAGATTCCACAGAGACCTCCTATTGAACAAGGTCCACAGTGGGCATACTAGCGCAGTGAGTTAAACTCCTTTGCAATTGTGTTTGCACTTGAGAAGTCAAAGGTCGATTAAATTAGTGCCTTTAAACATTCTATGATACTGACACTTATCATTACGGCATTTGGAAGCACTGTGTAACGTTATTATCATGAAACACTGTCCATCCCCTCAGCAACAGTAAGCTATCAACCCCCAGTAATAGCAAACGATGGTGTAATGAACTAAGCTAGACTAGAATAATTGTGACAGATGTAACTAGATGTCCTTGGTATTGTGTTGCCCTCCAGTGGTTCTATTGAGTGTATACATTATTAGGACTTGAATAGTCGGAATAACACCAAAGGAACGATTTACAAAGCGTTTTTCAGTAGTGCTGAGCCATTGTAAAACACTTTTGTAAATCAGGCCCAAAGAACCTTCACTTCAAGTAAAGACAAGGTTTTAGTTAGTTCTGTTGTGCACCCAGTACACCAAAGAAGAGTCACCTAGAAGTTTGACCCTCCAGAGTGTGGGTGGGGAGGTGACACACAGTGTGCGCAATAAACACCCGAAAAGCTGATTAACAGAGCTCCCAGCATAATAAGTAAAGGTTTCCAACAAGAAATCTGAGCGTAGCGTAGCACAAAGCCAAAGTGATACCCAGTCACAGCACCTAGATAGTCCCAGTGTCATTCGTCTTGGGCAGCTGAGATAGTTAAACAGCCCAGACATGTGGGTTCATCTACTGGAGCAAAGGTGTGAAGCCCTGCAGGGTTGACTCTGCCCTTGTTCTTCTATGGCTAAAACAATTAGCGAGGCTCTTTTAGAGACTAACTCCAAGACCAAGAATACGAATCATTTGGTATGTGTTTCCACATTCACTAGCCTTAGTTTAAAAATAGATATCTACTGTAAACAATGGAAAGTTTTCCAACAAACAGAGATGCAATATTGTAAATAAAAGTAAGTACAATAACATCAAATGAAAGAAAACACCATTGCTATGTGAAACATGGGGTATGAACCCGATTACAGGACATTACCTGTGTAGTAAATGCAACATTTGCAAAATTACTAAATAAACTAAATAAATAGATATTTGACTACCCAAACTGTGGACACAAAACACGTTTAATACATGTAACTCAGACCATGTACTATATATGATCATCTGTCCTTGAGGCTTGAAATACATCGGAAAAACAAATCGCAAAATCAAAATGCGAATATTTGAACACAGAAGTTGTGTAAAAAACAACGTGGAACCAGCACCTATGGTGAAACATTTTTCGGAAATTAAACATGGAAGGGAAGAATTTACCTGGACAGTCATACAACAAATTTGAGGCAATACTTGAGAAATAGAGGAAACACTTTTTTAGAAAAGAACAATAATTTATCTACTGAACAAAAAGTGACACACTAGGCTTGAATGAGGAAGTGGAGTGGCATAAATTAAAATAAGAAACCAATATTTGAGGTTCCTATAATTGGATTCAGCCTCTATATATAAAGAATGGTAATAAAATAATGTATCATGCAATGCCAGTGTAGGTCGCATGTCAAATAAAGACTTTACATAGATAAATCGCCTGTTTCTAAATGGCCACCATAACACTACAACCTTTAGAGGATGCCAATCTGTCACTATAATTCGTGCAGAAGCGAGATACAGGTAACTAACAATCTTTTTTATATGAAACACACTGGAAGAACACAACATTATTTATGGCTATTAGAAAATAAAAAAGAATAGGAAATATATTTTTTGCTGTCGAAAATAATTAACAACTTATGTATGGATACAGATATATATACATATTAGGATTATGCCAACTTAATATGACCACACTCCACCTAAACCCACTTAAACATCTGTATATCTAGATGACAATTATTGGAAAATGCTCCATTTCAATATCGCTGCCGTATTCCAATACTACTCATACTAAGCGAACAAGATGTAACATGACATCTACATGAATCACATGACCGAAAGAACAATAGAACTACACAGTTATCAGACTTGCGGTTCATTTCTACAACTGGCACAAGTGGAACTCGTACTGTTTGGCTCACAAGAGAAAACAAATGATCTCTAGCCCCAAGATAAGCTGACCAAAAACATAGGAAAAGCGTATTGTTTGAGTAGATAATATAGATAACAAGAGACATTGATTAAAGCCCCTAGTATTTCTTTCCATGTCTTTTTGTTATTCACTAACAGAACCACCAGCGACTAAATGCGCTCTGCTGGTCAGTACTATCATAATGACTAGACCTGCGAGAATGTCCATGAGTTAACCAAATGAGAAATATTTGAGGGAGAAAAAATTAAAATCAATTGACAAAAAAGTCTTTCAGTTTTCACTCCCCTGAACATTTCTGGTAACCTGCTCCCCCCAAGCCCCTACTTCCCTTTTGGTGGCACACTTCGCTGTGTGCCATTGACTCCTCTATCCCTCTGCAACGCAGATTCCCTTCACTTACGTGCATGGGATCCGGAGCCGCAGGGGCCTTTTATCTTTTTCTTTATTTTTTTAATTTTATTTTGACTTAGCGGGGGACATCCTCAGAACCCCCAAACCCATTGTAACAAAAAAGCATGCAGGGGACACCCCAGCTCCCCTTGTTCGCTACAATGGTAATGAGTGGTAGATGTATACATTATTTTCGTACAGCCAAAATTTGAACAAATATACCATTATTTATTTTCTTCGATTAATTTTACAGATACCGACCTGCGAATACAAAGAGAATGGTAAACTAGAACCTTGAAACTGGAAATGTAACATTGTTTCACCTGAAAAAACTGAAAAAAACGACATTAACCTGAGCACTTACAAATGGTAAGATTGAGTAAATAATTAGAAAACCTTTTTAACCTAAAAATATCCCTAATTAATAAATCTAGAAAGAAAGACATTCGAAGCAAACTAGACAATAATTTCGCTCTCTCTTTCTCTATTTTCCGTCTCCATGTAGATCTACCTTACTTATTAACAAGAAATTGAAAATTAGTCCGATCCAGTGAATGGAGTATGTTTCCTGTTTATAGAAATATATCTATGCGCCCAAAAACAAGACACAAGGTGAGATCTGTAAGTAAAAAGAAACTCCTTAAAAGTAACCCTGCACCTTGTAAATGATCATTATCAAAATGTAGAATACAGGTTCACAAAATACACTTCCATTTGAGGTTTGTGTATATTTATAGGAAACACATCTATACAGATGAGCAGTTAATTTTGAAACACTCACCTGGAACCAAACTTGTGAAAACATTTCACTTATAAGGTAAATACAGTTTGTATTTGTATTTGTAATTATTTATTTTTATATTGCGCACCTAACCCCAAAGGGGTAGCAAGGCCGAGAGGAAACAAGAGGATTGCAAAGCTTGGTTACATACAGGGTAATGAAGTCCAGCCGTGGTTACCATAATAAGGTTGAACGGTTCAGATTATACTCCAACCTATAAAAAGCACTGATACATTTTTGTATGGCTTTATTCCAGTGTCAAGAAAATCAGATGGGAGTTTGGAAATAGAAAAGGAAAAACAGATTTATTGTCTTGATAAAATATGAATTTTAACATTTCTTATGTACTGCTTTTTTAGAAAACTGGAGAAAAATACTAAGAATAAGAAAGTGCTCCTAAAGAATGTTCAGCATATAAGCCTTTGAACAGAAACATGTAGAGTAGATGGTTGTAGATTACTCTACAAGACCCAGAATTATTTTTCTAACAGAACCATCTCTCATCATAGGAAGGGGCCTATGAAAAACATCTTAGTCACCTAATAAGTCTATAGTACAGGTCCCTCTGCATGATT
Source organism: Ambystoma mexicanum (assembly GCF_040938575.1). Lineage (NCBI taxonomy): Eukaryota > Metazoa > Chordata > Amphibia > Caudata > Ambystomatidae > Ambystoma > Ambystoma mexicanum. Next base: position 898,522,558 of record NC_090934.1, read on the forward strand.
GCCACAACTAGGCGTGGATCGACTGAACTTGTATATACACAGGTACAATATGCTGACCTTTTGATTTAGCACATTTTGCACTTTGTTCATTGACAAACTCTAGATTAATTTGTGGATATCTGATTTCATGACATTTTAAGATGTATATGCGATTGTGTGATAACATCTTGTTTACAATAACTCTTTAACCTGTTTATAATGGACATGGGCAAGAATTTTATTGATATCAACTCAGATGCTCCAAAACTCGGGTCACATCAAATTGCATGGTTATTATATGCGGATGATCTTATTTTAATCTCTAAAACGCCGTCAGGTCTACAGCGGCTGATAAAAGGTCTTTCACTGTATGTTCAAATAAATCATATGGCTATTAATTTAAGCAAAACACAGATCAGGCAATGTCATAACAAAAAATCTCGCCCCCTAAAATCGTCCATCTGGACTTTCCAGGAAGAGCTAATTTCTATCACCCCACAACACAAATATTTAGGAGTGATTATTAACAATCTGAAGTGTGATATTCCCTATGTCCAGGATATAAAACAAAAGCTGCAAACACTAACATGCCAAGCTAAAGTACTCTTGCATAAATTTGGTAAATTTACATGTTCTCAGATACTTTTATATTATGCCCAAAAAGTTCTACCGATAATAACATACGGCTCTGAAACTAAATTACCAAGGGACCGTGTGTTTTGGGATCGATTCGAGGGAAAATTTTGGCGAGCAGTGTTTAAGCTACCGAATTCAACTCCAGGTCCTTTGATACATTATGAGTTAGGAGTCCTTTCAATGTTTGTGTTTTATGCGTGGAAATTGTGTTCGTTAATGAGGAAATTTTTGCTGTGTATAAATTGTTCAGATTTATCTTATATATTGGCTATACACATGCTGAAATCCACACATTTTTTTCCCAATAAGTGGAGAAATTTTGTTACCAATCTTTTAGTAGAAGCCGACATTACTATTGAACTGCTTTTAACCAATCCCAATCGTGCCCAGAGAAAACTATATCAGCATGACTGGATTTGCACTTTAGAGTTTTGCTCGCAGTATAAAGATTATAGCGGTCTGCCTTTCGGTACGAAAAGAATGAGAACTGCAGCCTCTTATTTACTCAAATTCCCCTCGCCCCACTTCAGAAACAACTATCTCCGATTCAGACTTAATCTATGGCCCACTAGAGAAATTTTATCTCAAAGAGGTCAAATAACAAAACAAGAAAATATTTGTCGGTTTTGTCAATTACCAGAGTGTGAGGAAGCTTTAAAACACTTGATAGTAGGTTGCTCCTCATTAAAAGAATTACGCTGCACATTTTTTAAAAAACTGTATGAAAATTATAACTGCTTAACTAAAGATGTACTTTGGTTTAGACTATTCTCCTCACCCCTGCAAGCTGTTCGTATAGCTACTGTCCAATTTATGTTAGCACTAAATCTTGAGATAACTGAATGTATAGTCTAAACTTCCCCTAAATAGATGATGAGTTATGTAACTAACGTCCTCTTCATAGGTGGATTACTAGTGGTTTTAACGATGTGGTAATTCGAACCTATATTAGATTGATTTTTTAGATGATAATTCAGATGATGTATATATATGAATTGTGATTTCGCCACCTTTTGCTGTTGTTGTGAAATGATGAAATGTTGAAGTAGAGGGTTTGTAGGTTTTTGCTGGGTACTGATTTTGAACTTGATTTTGTTTTGAATTTCATGTTGATGTCCAATGTGATTAATTTGTGTTATATATTAAATTGAAAGGTTGATTATCAACCAACCAATTAATAAAAAAAATAAAAAAATAACTTTTGAAAGTTTCACACACATTAAATCACCTTGACACTGCCATAACCCTACATGTTTCTGACTCTTTTTTTATTTGTTCATTGTATTCATAGAGGCTGGGTTTGGGTCAGATAATTGCACTAGATTTTAGTAGTGTACCCCAGGATTTCACAAAGAGTGTTGAAGTAATACAATTACTGCCATGAAATTGGACCATACGAATATCTATCTCCAGACAAAAAGAACAGTATTTGTGTGTCTTGTGCATATTATTTTACAAGAGAAATGGGAGATGAAGGCTAATGTAAACAAACAAGTTAGAAAAGAAAAGAGACTTACATTCCACGAGATGATAGATGTGAATGGGATCATAGATATGTCCTGTGTTGAGAGTCAACTAGGAAGAAGCAAATCCACTCTGCCACTGTACTGCCTAATCATGCCTCCTCCAGTCAGACCACCGCTCTTCTCTCGAAAGTGAAGGGTGCTAGTGGCAAGGTTAATAGTTTAATGTTGATCCACTTACACTGCACTCAGCAAAATATGCTGTACTGATGCCAATCGCTTTTGACAGACTAAACACTTTCATGACTTTCCAGATTTGCAAGAGTCCCGTGTTGGAACTGGAAAATGTTTTCTCTAGGAATAAAACACCTCTGGATGTGGGGATGTCGCCTGATCAATATGTGCAGTGGGCGGAGTGGAGATATGGGAGCCAAATTAAACCTTGTTCAACCGGACACAAAATCAACCAATTGGCTCTCTTTGTTAGCAGTTTGTTGATCAGTTCCTTCATGGTGTGCATGTGGGGTAGGGGGGAGATGGGAGAAGAGGAGCGGTTGTCTTTCTCTGCACAGGAAGAGGAAGAATCACCCTTGATGAATGACGAGGGGCTGACCTCACGCTATGTACATTATGTAATGTTATTGGGATTTATGTCATGCACCACTGCCATTTTCATGGACTCCAGGTGCTCATGTAGATCTGAAAAGGAAAAACAGGAATAAGAGGGTGGTGATTAAGGAGTAGAGAGAAGACAAGGTGTTGTGCTTAACTGTTGGTGAATTTAGAAACAGGAGCAACTGCCATCTGGTTGGGTGTGTTCTTTAGATGTATAGTGTTATATACCCCAGAGGTGTATGTTTTCTAGATGGGAGACCTGAGAGGTCTGGGAGGTCTGGGGATGTCTGGGGAGGATCTATGTGTTTTGAGCAGTGGATGGGGTTACCAGTTGATTAGGAGATGTAGTGTTGTGACTATATTGGAGTGGGCTGAGGGTTTTGTTTACCCGTTTTGTGGCAGTGATATGGTGAGCATATTTTGAATGAAGGTGGGTGAAAAGTGAGCCCATTCATTTTAAGGTTCCTTGCACAAACCTGTTAGAATATGTTTTTGGGTGCGCGTGTTTTGTGTTTTCTTGTAAATTTGTTTCTTGCATTATTTTCCAATCCATGTTTGATTCCTGAATTCTCTGGTGTTTCCTCCATGTGCCTTTCATGTGGAAACCAGTGGAGGCTTCTCAAGGCTGTGGTGATGTGTTACCTCTTGTCACTCTTAGTAATAGTCTTGCCACTGTGTTTTGGATGCATTGTAGTTTATTGGTGTGGTAGTCAGACATTCAACATTATAGGTTTTTTACATAGTCAATTCTTGACAGTATCAGTGAAATTATGGTGAGGGTCCCCTGTGTAAATCTAAGATATGGAAAGAGGCATCTGATTGAAAGTAGGTGTTAGAAGCATGTTTGTACTATTTTGTTGACTTGCAGTTCTAGTGAGAATCATATATCCATGAGTAGTTTGGTTCTGACTTGCTCTAATTTCTATAGGCCAGGGAAGTGGTGCCTGCAGTTTATTATTGATTTGAGGGGTGATCATGATTTCTGTTTTGTTTGGATTTACACTTAGCTGTAGTGTCACCTGCATAATTGTAACATGTTAGACTAGAAGAGTGTGCCATACATCCAGTAGAATAAGAGCTAATATATGTTGCTGTCAATGTTCCTTTTTAGGTAATCACAGATGGAAAGAAGCACTATGTAGTGGTGCTGATTCATGGGCCCTGTGAATGGAGCAACACCGGTTCTCTGAGTTGGCTGGGAGGCCACTGAGGCACTGAGGAAGGCCTCAGAAGGACACCATTAGGAGGTTTGGCCAAGGCCATTAAAGGAAGCCCTTGCTAGAGAAGCAAAGGCTCCACAAAGACAGAGGAGATAGGCATTTTGCAGATGCCCCCATGAAGGAAGTGGAGGAGCAGGAGGGCATGCAGGTGGAGTAGCAGGACACAAGTTAAGTTCTGCATGTGGGGGAGGAGGTGGCTGAAGGAAACAGACAGAATGAAGAATGGGACAGCTCCTGTTCGCCTTAGCCACTGTGTATTGGTATGGAGGGTGGAAGGAATGAGGCAGTCATGTAGAAGGACTGGTCTCATGCGGATATGTTAGAGTAGCAGCAGTCTTTGGGAGAACATGTGAACCTTTGTGGCAGGCAATGCACTTTGGGAGAGCTTTTGAGGTTTAGTGACTGGCATTGGCAGAATTCTGTGGGAGAGTCCATGAACTTTAGTGAGTGTCTGTGCACTTTCAGAAATTGATGGTGCAAACTTCTGTAGCAAAGCAACCTTGCAATTTACACAGTATCTTCTACTTGTGAAGCTTACTGTGAGACCTCCTCCTCTGAGACATGTTATTGAAAAGCAGCCATATTTACCTTGTTCTGTGCATATTTGGTGTTATAAGAATGGTTTAAATTGGAGCTGATCTCCTAGCCCACAACAACCATTTCTTTCACTACCTCTGTTTCTGCATCTTCATTACTGTCTGACTTAGCAGAGCATGGTGGCAGTAGAGACAGGGACATGCTACTTTCAATCTCAACCTACGGTTCAACTACACTATGGCCCTCATTACAACTCAGGCGTTAAGGGTTAACGCCACCGTTAACCCTTAACGCCTGATTCCCACCTTAACGCCTGCTTTTTGCAGGCGTTAAGTTCCATGGTGCTAAGGCACCTTGGTGCTAATTACGGCACCGTAATTTACGGTGCCGTAATTAGCGCCTTCCCCACTCCCATTATGCCCTATGGGGCAAAAATGGGAATGGGGAAGGGAAAATGGGAAATGGGGATTTACCGCCCCACTCACCTTGTAATGGGGCGGTAAATCCGCCATCCACCATGGTGTAAACGTAGTTTACACCATGGTGGTAAAGTTGGTGCACTTAGCACCTCAGTTGTAATGAGGGCCTATGTGTTTTTCCCTGATCTTCACTACATACAAACTGAACCCCTGGTCCCTTTTGCACCTGAGATGGTGGAAGGAATTGAAAGTGCAACCTTCTCTGTCTGTCTCTGTGGATGTCAACTCTTGTGATGGCATACCCATGCATGTACTTTTGATCGTGATGTGGAACATGAGTTGGATGAAATCTTCAATTGAACATATTTAGGCTTTTTGGATTTCAGTAAAATCCGATTTAACCTAATTTCTGCCCCATGTAAATCATGTTCCCTTTTAGGAGTTTATCAGAAGATGTCCAGAAATGGTCACTAAGTGTCAGGTACAAATTAAATGCATGGTCTGCACAGCCATCAACTGCAAATTGTCTAATATTTTTGTACTAAACATGATCCAAACTGAAATAATTCATATGATATGTTCATCTTAATAATTTATTGTAAGGACTATGCATGTATAAAACATAGTAATTCAGATTTAATTATTTGATTCCCAAAGCTACATGGCTGAAAGACTTCAGTTAGTAACTTGTTAGAGAAGATGAACATTTACTACTCAATCAAAAGGTGTCTTGCATTATAATAATCCTCCATCAAACGCTAGTCAGTTTAAGTTCTATTGGCGACATGGACAATAGAAAGGTCACTTCTATTCCCATCATTTTATTTTATTATTGTATTATTTTATTTGTATTCAGTTCCAGAAGAAGTTTTATAAATCACAAAATTCACAAATTAAAAATCCCGATTACATTAAAATCGGTCTATCAATTCATATCGTAGTATAGATGGTTTGTCGCGTTTCACTACCTCTTATTTATAATCTCCTAATCAGTTCATAACATCACATATAAAAGGTCTTGCAGCTAATATAACTCCAACCCAGTGAAAGTAACCGCTCATGTATGTACATTTCCATAAATGCATAAGTGCATCAGTGCTTATTATACATAGTTTATGAATATTAAAATAAAACCCTTAAAACATTTGACCATAAAATTACCTTTAAAATAATTACACTTAAAATAGAGTTAGCTCGGGACGTACCAATTAGGATTAGACAGCTGTGGTCTAATAATACACCGATATTCGCATAATGCAATATTTTCAGCAAAGTTTGATTGTTCAGTTTGGTTAAAAAATAGCAGAATTAGGCCTGTTTGTGATTTGCAATCCCTCATTCCCATTGAATTAAATATCCCACTCCTTTTTTATGGTTCCAGCATCTATTTAACTGTCCACTTCAATATGCAAACTTTATATTTTTACCAAGTGTTTCATTGTAATCTGTGTGATAAGAAGTTAGTTCCCCATATGTGGTTTATCAAAAATACGTTGTTTGATTATTTGTCCTTCATACAGCATTTAAAATTAATATACAGATAAATCTGCCTATGTCCTCCATGTGCCGTCCCCATCCTCTGCAGTGCACCGTGATTTATTTAAAATTTGGGTAGTTTTGCGCTTTAGGGTTCACTGCAAAATTAATTCAAGCTCCAACTGTAGCCCGTCAAGTCCTTACTTGGTTCTTTGCTTTCCTGAATGTTGGTTCTTTTGCTTTCCAAAACACTTACAATCGTTGCCCTCATCATGTCACGAATCAACTGCGCAAACAGCCTCTACCTCGGGATGCCAGAGTACCCTCTGAAGAAACTCCAATGCGTCCAAAATGCAGCAGCCAGACTCCTCCTCAAACTATCCAGAAGAGACCACATCACTCCATCGCAAAAATACTATATTGGCTCCCAGTCAGACATAGTATCACCTTAAAAACAATGTGCATAACACACAGGGCAATCAGCGGACACCGAGCTGAATTCCTACAAAAGAAAATAATCTGCAAGCCAACGAGACTGAAGCAATGAAATCCGCCTGGAACCAAAACCATACATCAAGAAAAAACTAGGGGGTTCCTTGTTCTCCCACCTGGCCGAAAAAACCTGGAACAACATCTCAAAAGAAATAAAAAACACCAAAGACCACCTACTATTTAGACAACTACTAAAAACCTGGTTTTTCAACATCTCAGAACCAAATTGAAGCAACTAAACAATCAAACAGGAAACACAAAGAACAGATTGACAGAATTTAGGATGACAAAGACAGCACCCAGAACCGACTAAGGGAAACTCCCACAAGAACAAGAGAAACAACGCTAGGTGGAATAGGACACAAGCGACAAACCCACAAGGACAGAATTAGCATACCAGCCCAACACCATCCAACAACCTCATCCACCCCATGAACGTTACCAAGTGCCATAACTGGATAGAGTTCCGAGTGTTGGCAGGTTCCGCATTTGGACGGATTTGTGAACATGAACATGACCTGGACAGAGTTGTGAATGGTGGCAGGTGCCGCACTTGGACAGTGTTGGGAGTGTTGGCATGTGCCGCGATGGGATGGGATTGTGAACAGTGGCCTGCGTGAACGGTTGATGGGTTTGTTGGTGTCGGCCAGTGCCACATCTGGATGAAGTGGAGATTGTTGGCCGGGGCCACATCGGCTCTGCATTGGCAATACTGTCGAGGCCAGATCTGTATAGAGTGGTGAATGCTGGCTTTCCTCACATATGGACAGGATCTCTCGAAGTTGGGCCAGTGCCACATTTGGAAACAATTGTGGATAATGATAGGCGTCACATAAGGAAGGGATTGTGAATGTCTGCCGGTACCGGATCTAGATAGAAATGCAGAGATATTCAAATGCCATAACTAGAAAGAACGCAGAAATTTAGCACATCATTCCTAGACAGCGATGCCAATAACCAACCCACTAACAATTTCACCCCTCTGCATAAACCTCTCAAACTCTAAGCAAACACAACCACCACCCTATAGCACAACAAAACATACAAACTTCACTATGCCGCAACAACAAAACACATATAGACTTGCACAACAGCACACGACGGCTACCGACCGGAAGACACCCCAAGCCCAGTGATCGGTGTTAACCGGGCTGAGGCTGTCAAGGGCACATCACTGCTCTCTTGCACTTGTCCCGCTCGTTCCCACTAACTCACCCTCCTTCCCTTTTCAGAGCCGCCAGAGCGCCAGGGGACCACTCCGGTGGTGATAGTGCACGGTACAAATATCCTTTAACATTAACATTAGCAATGTGTAGTTGCCTTCCAATTATAAATTCAGGACTACAAATACAAGAATGCAAAGAGATAAAAAGCTGCATCGGCATAATGTGTGATTTGTTTTTGCTTCAAAAGAATTGTGGATAATATACACATAGCAATACAATATATTGTCTGCATTTTGTATTATGCCAACAAGAGATAAACACTGAAAAACACAGATTTTACAAAAGTGTATACACCATGAAAAAAAACACTTAAATTAGAAAAACATAAACACTGAAATGAGGAAACCCTAATCACATGCAATTCTGGCATCCCTAGTGAACAAAGTGGGTCATGCAGATGTGAAAAGATCACAACAAGCACATCTTCCCCTTCTGCGTTCTCGGTTGGGTGCTGACATGTTGCCCCAATGTGTTACTTACTCGCTGACTGATATATCACACTCCTCCCTGACTCTCTGATGCTCAAATATCATGCAAAGATGACTTTCATACTACCTGCAATCAGTGATTCTCCTGGGATACACCCAGGATGTTCTCCCTATAAGGGATTCCCTCACATTAAACTCACACTAGATGGCCTTTGTGTTGTTCACCTTCTTCAACTTACTGAATGTGTCACACAGTGCTGCGTAAACGAAACCTTTACCTAACCTAAATATATCTCTCCGAAAACACAGTCGCACACACTGCATTTGCCTACCCTTCTTCCTATCGGACTACTATAACTCCACTATATTTTGTTAACACTTTCCCAAATGTCCTAATTCTGCCTCCATCAAAGCTGCTGTGAAAGTTGCCCGAGGATGAAAACCAGCTCCAACCACATGTGCACCTTTGTAGGCCAAGTGGTTGAACTAGGTCAAACATTTTAAAAAGTTGCTTCATGTTTCAACCTGGTCGAGTAACCCAAAATTCAGATGATCCAGGTTCAAGCAAATATATTTTCCTGGTTCTATTCAGTAATGGAATTGATTGACATATGACAAAAACATGACAGCTTTTCTCTAGCCACTGAAACATAAACTAATCTTTTAAATGAAGTTTGGGAGTGGGTACTTTATATGCTGCACATTGTTTTATGGTAAACGCTGTGCAGATTTATGTGTGGAATTCTAGCACTTTTTTGAATTCATTCAGTCCTACAGTTGTAGTCAGTCACAAGGCACAGCACATCTAACACTGCATTGATTGATAGGTGAGAAGTAGACACAAGCTCTAAACTTTCACACAGAAATCACATATGTATTACTCTATGGTTACAAGTAAAGCCTGGTTTGAACTTTCAACCCTCCTGCTGCTTTTTCATACTGTTAGAGCAAGAGGCAAGTTCCGCAGTTGAAGCCAGAAACAAGCGATTACTGTAATATCAATACAACCTTGCAGTTTTGCTCAGTATGCAGCAGCATCTTTCATTTTGTGACATACTTTTTAAACCTGTGCAGTGTGCAACAGGGGTGGATTGGGGGACTCTGATCGATCACATTAGTGTGTCAGAGTGAAGAATCAACTGCATACAGTTTTTTAAAAAAAGATGTCCCTTACTGCATCAATTTGCTCCTGACTGCCAGTTTTTCTGAACTCTATTAAAGCATTCTACCAGAACAATAGCCTGTGGATGGTATGAGCTAATTTCATATGTTAAACTCCATTTTCTCCAAAGGTTCTCTATCAGCCATAGAAATGATCAATCAACAGTACTGCATCGAAACCGTTGCGCGTACACAACCGCTCTCCTTTTCTCTGGTGGGAACATCTAAAACATATCTTCTGGTCAAAATAGCATATTCTCCTGAAATGACTGTATGTCTGTGGTACGTCAGTATTGACAATACTGTCTGTTTTCGGCATAGTGCATGCTGTAAAACAAATCAAAATAATTCATGTTCTGTGCATTTCATATGGGAGAATGGAATGCATGCCTGCTTTGCAGCATGCCAAGTTACAGCATAAGAGTGAGTCCCGAAGTCATTGCTTTCATTAGAAATTTCCAAATCAACCACATCTTTTCAAAGTATTAAAAAAAGTATGTTTTTCATTCTAGACTTTGAGAAATGTTTATAATAAAACCCTGGAAAGCAGTGTTCAGAATAGGCAGAAGCAAGGATATTCAAGAACTAGCATTAATGAACAAACGCAAACTTTGGAAAAGTTCAAAACAGTTCATTAGTGAAGCACAATAAGTATCCAAACTACCCCACTGTTTCTGAGCAATGACCTAAAATGAAATGCCATCATAAACATATGGTAATAGCAATCAGCGAGTGGTCCAAAACAAAATGTTGCTTTTTTGGCAGCAAATAACATATCCCACCTGGGTTATTTTGAAGTGGCCTTAGCAATTCTATGAATGCTGCCTACTCAGAAAACTGTATGAAAATTGAAAATTGAATTTTACTGAAGCATACTTGCATTTAACTTGTAGTGGAATATTATGCAAATCGTGGCTATGACCAATCGCTTAAACTGTTAAAAAAGGGAACATTTTGTAAGATGGTGGTGGTGATAGCAGCTCAAGAGGGCCTAATCAAATAGAATATTGGAAGCAAATAAAGCAGTCATTTTGTAAGGCTCATCTACAACACGGCATCAGCTGATACCTTGCTGTTTCTGCTACAGATGATTCATGACGGTTGCACAAAATCAGTAATTCTTTTAATCATAATGCATGCTTACATATTTGGGTAAGGAGTCAGGTGATTGGGCACATTTCCTCAGAAGTGAACTTTCTCAGAGAAAGCAAAATAAGTATACTCACGACATTCGAGGTAGGGACAGCAGGGGTTGCTTGGTGACGTCACTGTGGTAAGTGCATATCCCTCCTTGTAGCAGGCTGTGTCTGTGGGGGTTGCACAGACTAGTGGAAGGCACTGCACAGTGAATTTTTTTGTGCAAGTACACTGATTGCAGTTGCTTTGCCAGCTTTCCCCAGCCTGTGACAAGAGAGAATATGTAGAGTTACAAGGTAGACAACTGATGAACTACTCGGGAGGGCAAGACAAGTCAATTATTCAGACATTTGAACACAAAAATAGTCTCCAGTTCTAATTGTACAATTAAATGGTGCGCCTAAAGTAACCTTAGTGTCTATGCCTGGAAAGAAAAAGAAGCATTCCATCAAAAATTCCCTTTTAAAATTCTCATTTAACAGTCAATGAAGACTACTCACTTTCAAAAAGGTTAAAGTAAAAATATATTTTTTGTATCAAGGTCCTTCGTAACAGACATTTCTGCTCCATGCATTTGAGGACAACTGTGTCTCTCCTTCAGGTCTCAAAATATTCAAGTGAGAAATCCAATGAACATAAACTCACACCTCTTCTGATCTGCTGGTCACAGGAGTCATGTGAACTACATCAACTGATAGCTGTCGGGCTCATTAGAAATCCCTCAGATGTTTTCCCTAGAATATGTGCCTGCTTTAATTACTGTTAACAAATGCAGGTATTCAATGGCCTTAACATGATTATAGGTGTCCTACGCGAATGCAGTAAAAGATTCAGCAGACATTCAGAAATACTGTATGTTTAATTTCCCAAAATCCATTTCCAGCCTCTTTCTGAGCATGGCAATAGACGATATGCAAAGTAGCTCATCAAATCACTAATGTAAATGTTTGTATAATGCAGAGAAGGGTTAATGTCTACCCTTCGGTGTGTTACATTGCAAAGGGGGGGTGAGAAGTTGAGCATTAGAGATTCCCACCGTTTCACTTAACTGGGAGGTTCTCATGGAAATATTGTATTGTCCCGAAGCGACAGAAAAGTATTTAAATCACTTCACAGAACTTTTTTTAAATAAGGACATCCACCTATTTCGTGGTTGTCAAAATGTGAGTAACATATGAGACATTTTACCTCATAGTCAGGAGGTGTTTACCGCTTGCAGTATGCCTATGGAATACTGTATGCAGGAGATACACTACAGGCCAGAATATGGCATACAATGAAAACAGGCAGTATTTGTTTGAATTGTATTCTATTGTTTAAAGGGCAGACCTAGCTTGAGAGCAGAAGAGGAGGACATTGTAGAGTAGATTGTTAAAGAAGCAAATTACTTTATAGAAGAGAATTACATGGGTGATATGGACCAGGGCACGGTTTGGAGGCCTTCAAATGATAATGAGAGGCCTCCTGATTGGTTTGTCTAGTAAACGGAAGAGCAATAGAAACAATGAGATTATGAGTTTGTAATTGAAAATTAAGGATTTGGAGAAAGAGATGATGCAAAACTCAGTTGATGGGATAATAATGAACTACTTTGGCTTAAAGGTGAGCATAATAAAAAAATGTCAGAAATAGCAGAGCATATGCTTTTTCATATTGAATGCCCATGTTCTGAGAATGGTGAGAAATGTGACCATTGGCTGGCACACATGTTAAGAAAACAGGAGAAGGACGGGGCCATTCCATCGATCACAAAGCCTGATGGCAACATAACGTTTGATCCGAAAGAAATAAACATTGTGTTTCATAACTTCTATGAGGAGCTTTACTTCAAGAAATTTGGTGTTGTAGGAGGCCTGCAGGGATTTTGACAGGGTATTTTAGTTCCAGAACTCTCTGATGCTGAGAAAGCAACTTTGGATGAGGATTTTTCTGTGTATGAATTCAGGAAATCGGCATCAAGCCTTAACTCAGGAAATGCCCAGTGCTGGATGGGATACCAATGTTGAAAAAAGCGAAGGATCAGTCTTTGCCTTCGAACTATCGACCTATTAGTGTTATTAACACAGACAATAAGATATTGGTGAAATAGTTAGCGAAAAGACTAGTGGTAGTACAAGACTGATTCACTCTAACCAATCAGGATTTATCAAAGGAAGGCATGTTGCGACCCTTATGACGAGACTACTTCAGACGACTACACAGGCGAATGACATGGAGGGTGATGCAGCAATCTTCTCACTAGACGCAGAGAAAGCTTTTGATTGGGTAAACTGGTGATTCCTGTTTGCATTGCTGGAAAAGATGGGTTTTGGTGAGTCTTTCATAAATTGGGTCAGGATTTTATACAGGAGCCCCACCACTGATGTGCTTACTAATGGTATCCATTCAGAGTCATTCAGTCTGGAACGAGGGACTCAGCAAGGTTGCCCTTTGTCACCGTTACTTTTTGTAAATGCGATAGAGCCTCTGGCTGTGGCAATCAGACAGGAGCAGAGAATTAAAGGGGTTAGCTATGGCTGGGTCACCCAAATGCTATGATTATACGGAGGGGATCTGCTGGTGCTGCTAGGAGACCTAGAAAGTTGTCTGCCAATACTGATGGAACTAACAGCTGAGTGTGATGATCGGTCCGGATATACAATTTTTTGGATTAATCAGAGGCGATGCTTCTATCCAAAAAGTGTGTGGAAAACAGGATTATGAACTTAGTTTTCAAGTGGTGCTCAGAGAGGTTTAAATAATTGGGTATCAGGCTGACAAACAAGCATGTATCAGATAATATGAAGGGTCTACTATCAGGTCTTAAAATGGCTTTGGAAAGATGGAATCTTTTAAACCTCGCCTTGTGGTGGAAGGTTAATGCATTAAAGATCAATTTTACCCCCACAATTATATATGTACTTGGCCATGTTATCTTTAACTATTGGTAAGAAAGTGTAGATGGAATTTGACATTTGTTGCAGAACTTCTTATGGGGTTGTAAGCCTCTGCGTATGTAACTTAGGAAGCGACAGTTACCAGTGGACATGAGGGGCGTAGGAGTTGCGAACTTTCAGGCATATCATTTTGCTTTTACGGCCAGACACTTGGCACCACCACTGGAATTGGAGCCAGATTATTGGGCAAAGGCTGAGGCAAGCTTAAATGGACCATTGGCACCAAAGTCAGTTTTAACAACAAAATTGGTGAGGCCTACACGTTCTGAGCCTGTCACTGAATTTTTAAGGGCTTCCTGGAAGAAGCTCCTGTCACTTTTGGTAGGATTCGCACTGAAACACCTTGACTCTTTAATCTGGTACAACCCAGCCATCAGAGACAGGAAGAAGATGCTGTTTTGGCCACAATGATGCCTTGGGGGCGTTCAGTGGATTGATGACCTTAGGGCAGGGGGAAAATGGCTGTCATTGGATCCACTGAGGACTGCCTGGCAAATTCCACACTGCACACTTCAGGAATTTCAAAGTCTTGAAACAGCTATTGGTGAACTCTCAGTGGAGGGGGAGATAGATTTTGCAAGGTTGAATGCTCAGGCTAAGGTGGAAAGCCATCTGGTAAGTATTACAAATTGACTGTTTCATCAGTAAATAGCAATACTCCTTTATTACAGGAGTGGTCAGCAAGGTTGTCCAGTGACATGATCAAGGATCGTTGGGCGAATGTATGAGGGAATGTGGGTCTCTCGTCTATCAGTTTGGGAGAGAGGTCCAGGCAGGTCAAAATCCTGAATAGGGTCTGTTGGACGGCAGAGCGCCTGCATAAATGTGGCATTACTGATTTGGATGAATATTGGGGGTGCCTGCATAGAGCAGGGACGTTGAAGACAGGCTGTAGGAATGTGTTATGGTGAGGGATTTCTGGGTGAATCTATGAACTGTTTGCAACAGCGTACTAAGGTTACCCTTTGTGTATGATTTTGATACCCTGATATTGGGTAATGATGAACTGGTTGAAGGCTTAACTGTTGCACAAAATAAGTGGCTTTTTAGGGTCCATGCATTTTTTGTTGTTTACACTAGGAAGAGTACAATCTGCATGCAAATCGGGGCACTAGCATTTGAATGCTTTTTTTGCACTTAGCTGAACAAACAAGCTTGAATGCCTCCCGCAATGTACGTATGGTGGAAGGAATTTACCATGATTTCTATGGAATCTCCCACAGCTGCTAAACGCTCCAAGGGAACCCTATGATTACCATCAGCATGGCATTTGGCAAGGAGTGTATGAGGCAGATGGATACTTTCACACTGCCAAATCTCACTGGAGCACATAATGAGGTGTACAACCAGGAATAATATTTTACACCCGGTTGTACATGTTTTTCTGAACTCCAGGGGATTGCTAAATTACCCCCTCAGTGTTCAGACACTCACGCTGTTCATTAATGGTAGCCTTTTTAATGAACCATTAGGAACAATTGGGCTAATACACCAAATGAAAACAAACAGCAGACTAAATTTCAATTTGGGAACAATTTCAAGGTGACCTAAGTACCTTTTCAAGCTACATATACAAATGCTGCTTTTAGGTTTGTGTATTTTGCAGCTCATTTTGCTCCAGATTGTAATTTGACAGCGGGAAGCTGTTCCGTTTGCATTATAGCGTAAATGGCTCCCTGCCACCACATGTTCGTGTTTTGCATTGCAGGGTGCAAATGTAAAGGACATAAGGCAGCGTACAAGCGTGCACACCACCTTTTGCCCTTCACATTTGCACTCCACAGTGCCAGGCAGATTTACTTTTGTTTGTGTGCGCCGCTAGCCATGCTCGCATGGCAAGTGGCTCTCACAAATAAAATGAAACCCTCCTCGACATACTTGCACGTCGGGGGGTGGGGAAAGGGTGTTTCATTTCAACTGGGAACATGTGTGCATGGTAAGCAGTGTTCCCAATTGAAATTAAGTATGTATGGAATTTATAAAGTACAGTCCCAGCTGGGAAGCAACTGGAGCGCTGTACATAGGGAACTCCCACTGGGGGTTACAGGAAGGGTGCCGGGTAGAAGAGGTAGCTGAAATGGGTACAAGGAGTAGGAGGGAAGCGTTTGAAGAGGCAGAAGTGATCAGTGATTTGCGAGTATTCTTGAGTTGCTATTAATACCTTTTTATCAGGGCCAATGACAGCTCTGTGGTGTACGCATTTGCATTCACTCTATGTAAACAGTAAAATATTCATAATACATTTGATCCAATCTTGATATGAAATCTATTTGAAGAGTGTGATTGCTCCTGACATTAAAACATTTGTGAAGGGCAGCATTGTTAGTGTGCAAAAGGGACAGAAATGCCTTTAGCATGTATAGCAAAAAATACATTGTTTACAATGTACTTTTTTAAAAAAAAAAATGGTTTTATTGGTTTTAACAAAGGAACAAACAAGATGGAATACATATTACATATTTTTTCCATAGTAAGCATGTGTTTGCGGAACCTGGAAGGTACACATAATGTCAACTAGTAAGAGAAAAGTTCTGTTACGCATGTTACATTGATTGTATCAGAGAATGTCCATCTTAGCCGCACCCTCCCCCCACCCTCCTTCTTATCATGACTGAGCACTCGTCCGTTGAATGTTGTTAAAGCGTGGGAAGAGTTCAGTGGTGCAGTAAAACCTTGGCAGTCATTTCAAAGCGACACTTTTTTTTGGCAGTATCAGAATGACCACCATGTATATTACATTATATATTAATACAGAGTTTGACCTGAAAGAGGATCATGCTGGAGGTAAATCCTCCACTTTAAGGTGAAAAAATCTGCAGAACTATTGCAGCAGTTAACAACTCACGATAAATCCAACAGAATCCCAATGGAGTCCTAGAGACTCAAAGAATTGGGATTTACTCCGCTGCTTCACCACTCACAATCCCACAGTAAACCCATGGGGACGATTAGCAGTAACGGTAAACAAGTTTGACAGTCATTTGGCAGATTTAAAGCTGAAGAAACCAGCCCCTAGATGCCCCGGGGCTTTGCGCACTTATACAAATAAATAAATAAATAAAGTACCGTCATGAGGCCGTTAGTCCCTCAAAAAGGGGGGCGTTGAATGGCATGTTTTATTTTACATTGCTTAACGCATTGCAGTATTTCGAGCAGGCAGCCAAAACAATACAAGCCATTACATCTGTGCATAACCAATCTCTTTTTCTGTTAACAACGAATAGAGGCATGAAACGACTTTTGCACAAATACTGTACAGATACACTCACCTGTCTGCTTAATCCATCAGGTCCAGTACAGCCTGAAATGAGATGAAAAACAAAGTTTATCTTTTTGAACAGTTCCTGCTGGCTTCTCTTAGCACACACATTTTCACATTTTAAGAATACAGTATAAGCATTCATCAGTCATAAGGAAGACATGTCAGCCCCTGGAAGCTAAATAAATGGATTTGGAAAAGCACAGCATGCTAATAGGACTTGGCTGGCCTTGTGATCTGAGCCTGATTCTGCGGACTTGCACCATCGCCAATGATCGGTGCTTTCAATGTGAAGATAATGTTGCCACCTATCAAAAGCCATGGCCAAGGGATATTAGAAAATGAGAACTATCTCAGGATGGTGTGTGGGATAAGGTGAAACATCCTGCACAAAATAACACGAGATTGACAAATGTTTGACATTTTATTCCCCCTACTATGACAAATAGTAGCACTACTTGTGTCCATTTAGTTCGAGATTCCACTTGCATCAAAAGGCTGTAACAATTGATCTGATAGAAAAGTAATAATTAGATGAGTAATTAGCTGCCTTGGAGGGAGTGTCAGCCAAAGAGGTTGCCCCAAACCCAGTCTGACTCTAACAATCCAAGCCTGGGTTCTTAGCAACTACAGTGCTCGGCACACCTGCCTTCCACCAGCCGCAGACCGCCTGTCCCCCCCCCCTGCAACCATCCTCTTGTGTCCCCCACTGCCCAGGAACAGATGCTGCAAGTGGAGCCATGCCTTCCATGGCCATGATATCCACACACTGCCACAGCTCTTCCCCAGCCAAGATGAACGAAGCTGCAGGGCCAGATTTGTATTTTTATTGCTATTAGCACAAAACGCGGGTTCTATTACCGGCTGGTGAAGGCCATCAAATAGGTGGTTATTTCTATAATCAAATGAACCCTAGATGGTATTGTCCCACTTAGACTAAAATAGTCAAAATCCCGAATGAAAAAGAACAACACATGGTTTGTCAAGGAGCAGACTGTGATGAAGAGGGAGGTGAGTTATCTAGAATGTATCTGGCATACCCCTCAACCCACGTATATGATTAATATTCATTAGGAAGGACACAATTGTTTCTAACAGAAATATGTTCAGATATCCCTCTTTATATTTACCATGTTTCAGTGCACATAAAAAGGGCCTTTTGGCTCTACAGAAACTCTTAGCAACCAGAGCTAATTCAGCCACATTACATTCAATGTGGATTCACAGTTACATTAATTCTCGGCACAGTCTTCCTTCCTTAATTAATCACATTTCGGCTCAAATCAAAACTTAAAAATATATATCTTTATATTTCAAATTCACACTCAATCACCAAATACTCCCTTCATATTTCAATTGAATAGAAGAACAATTTATATATCATTTTCAACAACAGAAATAGCACTGCATTTCATATTTTTGCTCCTGAAAATTGGTCAAATACACATGTGTACCACTATTTCTATGGTAGACAGATATAAGTCACTATATGTTGATTATTCTTCTAGTATAACAATTGTTATGAACACATTTTGAACTTTTAATGTGCTTCTTCAGTATATTTTTTTATTTGTATTTTATTGTTTAAAGCTTGGACCTTGCTCAAGAGCAGCGGAGAGCTGACCATAGTGTGGCTAGTCTGCCTTTGTGCTGGCATCTGTTAACAGTAACAAAGTACTGTGAGGTCTGTGCGTCAGTATGTGCATCCATTAGAATTAGTACTTGGTCAGGTGTTGTTGAAAGTGCCATGTTTTGAGAGATTTGCTAAATTGGAGAATTGTGGGGGCATTCCGAGCCGACACCGGGATCAAGTATCAGAGGGTGGGTGCATCATAAGAGAAGGATTGTTTGCGGGTCCTCTCTTTGTAGACTAGTTGCGATTCAAGCCGGTTGGTCGATTTGCTGCGCGAGGAGCGTGTGCGACCAGATATGTGGAGCTTAGCCGCCAGCTACGCTGGTGTGCTACTCGTGACTGCTTTGTAAATGATACATGCAGTCTTGAACAGTATACTTTTTTGGAGTGGAAGCCAATGCCGTTGGCATAGGATGGGAGTCATTCAGTCACATTTACATGCTCCCGTAATAAGATGTGCTGCAGCATGGTGGACTGCTTCTAGGGCAGCTGGGAGCCCGGTCAGGAGAGTTTTTTCCCCATCAATGTGCAAGACCACGTAAGCCTTGCGGCGGGAGGAAGGGTTTGATTTTTCAAACGGTAGGGATTCCGAACCAGGCTATTTGTGATGCTTAAGGATTTTGCTGAGTTTGAGAGTTTGGGATCTAGATGCATATAATTGAGCCATTGTTGGACAAGTTGCTTTTTAGCGAGCAGACTGATGAGGACAAATTCAGTCTTGGATGGGTTAAGTTTCAGGTAGGCAGACGACATGCAAGACTGGATGATGGCTAGGCAATCGCGGAGACAAATGATGTCATGCACGCTATTTACTCTCAAGTAAAACTGAGTAGTATCTGCATATTGGTGGATGTCTACATTTGGATCTTTCAGGAGGAGAATGCCCAGAGGCATAGAGTAGTGCAACCGATCATACAATCTAGTAACACCTACATAAGAGATGCAATCAATTTTTTGAAGAAGTTAGACAAGGTTTAGTTCAAGCCATATTCTATTTACAATGGATGTAGTAAGTCTCAATACAAATATTCCACATGAGGAAGGAATGGTTGCGATGGAATGGCTGCTTTTGCAAACAGAAAGTTGTTCAGCAGACAAGTTCTTTGTACTGATACTACTAGAAACCATATTGATGAATACAGTCTTTAGATACGAAGATATATTCATTGCACACGTATCAGGTATGTCATAAAGGGGTCAGCAATGGCTCCTATATGTGAAAACGCATTCATGTTTCCATTCATATTTGAGACTGAAAAGATTTTGACATTCTATGAAACACTAGCTTGAAATGTTATATGATCTTCATCGATGACATATTTGGAGTGAGGAGTGAATCTTTGCATTCATTAGAGGAATGTTTCTAAATGTAAATCAATTACATTCTATGATCCACCTCACTTATCAACATAAGAGGACAAATATTCAGTTGTTCGACGTAGAGATACTTTGCGCAGATGTAGGATTGAAAACCACTGTTTATTCTAAACCAATAGATAGAAACAGTTTACTACTTGATAATAGCTTTCATCCTTGTAGAACGATTGTGAGTATCCTATACAGCCTCTTTCTGAGAAATAGAATTAAAATTTCTGGCCATTTCGAATACTTACGAAAAAGTGCAGAGTTAAAAATAAATTCTGTGATCAGAAGTATAATGTGATTTATAAAATTAGATGCCCATGCAGCATTTATTATGTTGGAGTGACCATGAGGAAAGCCAAACTAATATGGATACATCTAACATCCATACTCACAGTGAGAAATCTCCAATCACAATGTAGTTTATTTGAAAACAACATACAGTTAGCAAATGCAACTGAACAAGTAAAATTTGCTAGAAGAGGATGGAATCTAAACACATTAATATTAAGAAAAGAAATCTATTGTATTAGAAAAATGTATGTACTCCTAGCAAATGATATGATATGATGAGTCATTTATGATGCACCTGTACACAAGTGTTTCTAGGCGCAACAATACAAGGGAGGGAAGACAGAGGGAGGACAAAACAAACAATCTTACTAGGACTTGTGTCATTCAGATCATGCAAGTGTGATAACACAAAGTTTAGGGAGGGAGGGAGAAGGGGGAAGTGCAAGGGGCGGGAACAGGGAATTGCAATCAGGCCAGCATTGCTCTGAGCAAGTGCAGTTGGGGCAGCGCAGCTCCTGGTAAGTGCGCAGAGTTAGGGGACTGTAGGGTGAACAGTTACAGCCCCTAAGAGTGCGGTCACCTCAGAGACAGTGCCGGGGTGACTGGTCGTGGGGGAGCCTGGTACCCAGCAAGTCTCTGAGCATAGCCAGGCCACCAGTAAGCGGAGCAGACAGGTTGGTCAGCAGGAGAGAGAGAGCGAGAATGCAGAGGCAAAAAGGAAGGTCTTCAACTGCTTCTGGAACTTCAGGTGGTCTGGCTCAAGGTTTAGAGGGGCAGGGAGGCCATTCCAGAGGGAGGCACCTGCAGGGGAGAGAGCCTTGTCCCCCATTTTATGCCTGGAGAAGCGTCTTACTGTCAGAGAGTTATAGGTGGCTGAGCGAAGGGCTTGAGAAGGAAGGTATTTTAGAAGAGAGAGTTGGATCTAGGGCGGGACCTGGCCCCAGAAAGCCTTATGGATAGGGGTGTTGCTAGGTCTGGAAAAGATCTGGGGCTACCCTCATTTTGGGACTGTTGGGACATGGGGTTAGCTAGCCCTTTTGGTTGTAACCCCTGAGCTTCTATCCGGAGCTACAACCAAAAGACCCAGAGCTATAGCCACACCTCTGCTTATGGACTATGCAGAGGGTCTTGAACTTGATCCTTGCAGCCACCGGGAGCTAGAGGAGTGATTTCAGGGCTGGAGAGATAAAGTCCCTGGGCTTAAGGCCAAGGGCAAGTCTCGCAGTCCTGTTCTGGATTAATTGCAGAGAGCCGAGAGTAGAGGAAGGCAGATTGAGAAAGAGGCTGTTGCAGTAGTCCAGCCTAGAGAGAACAAGGGCTCTGGAGACAGTGAGCGTCTAGTGAAAAGTGACAAAAGGACGAATACCTCTGAGGAGTAGCATCTGGTAGTGGGCCTTATTGGCAAGGTCTGTGATGTTAGGAGAGATGGATAGAGTGGAGTTAAAGATGACACATGCTTCACAGGAAGGCGAAGAAAGAGTGCCCAAAGAGAGCGGCCAGAGTGAGAGAGGGAAAGCAGGAGCAGGGGTCCCATTGAGAAGGATCTTATTCTTACTGGCATTAAGGCAGAGATCACTGGAGGCACACCAATCCTGAATCACGGATAGAAAGTTAGGAATGAGCGAGAGAGGAAAGTAGGATGAAGGGAGCCAGAAAGAGCGCTGAGTGTCATCTGAATAACACTGAAAGTTAGAGGATAAGGAAGATATAAGGTGGGCCAAAGCGGCCAGGTAGACATTGAAGAGCCAGGGTAAGAGTTTAGAGCCCTGGGGAACACCACATGTGGAGAGAGAGGTGGTGGAGATAAAGGACCCAGGGTGGACCTGGGAGGGTTGGTTCAGGAGGAAGGAGGACAACTGCTGCAGAAGCCTGATGCATGATGCACAGGTTCTCACAAAGTCGATTGATCAGGATGGCATGATTGACCGTGTCAAAAGCAGAGAAAAGGTCAAGGAGGAAAAGGACAGAAGGAAGGCTTGGATTGAGTTTAGTGAGCAGATGTTCACGGGTGTTCAGGAGAGCAATTTCTGTCCCTCTTGATGCTCTGAAACCATTCTTATGGTCATGGAGACAACCAACAGATTCAGTGTGGAGATTAAGCCAGGACATAGCGCGCTTTTACATGAGTTGGCCCAGGAAAGAAGTGATAGAGATCAGGCGATAGTTTGCTGGACAGGTAGGATCAGCAGAAGGCTTTTTAAGGAGGGGGTGCACATGGGAGTGCTTGAGGAGAGGGGAACGTTCCAGTGGCAAAATAGTGATTGCAAAAACTGCACATAGCTGGAGTGGGGGAGTCGATGTGGTCCTTGATGGTTCTGGAGGAGCACGGGAGCTCCTGTTTGCATGACACTTTCATAGATCAGACTAGTCTAGAAACCTCATCAGGTGTAGTTGGAGAGAAAGAGGAAAAGGGAGGAGGAGAGGGTGTGGCGGCCGGAGGGGGCTGAGAGAAGTAGAGGGAGAGGAAGAGGAGAAAGAGGACAGGATGTCCTGAGTTTTAGTGGTGTAATGAGAAACCAGAGCCATACACAGGCCTGGGAGGGAACAGGAGAGGTGGGGACTGCAGAAGGATTGGCCAGCTCTTTCAGCTCTCTTTCTGGACAGGACAGAGAGTCTGTATTTCCTTTGGAGCAGGCGGCAGGCCAGTTTGTCTGAGGATACGCCCAATGCCCTCCAATTCCTTTCAGCCACCCTAAACTTGCGTTTCAGGTTATCGAGGTCAGAGTCATTTCAAGAGTTGCACTTGGAGGTAGGTTTTAGTTGGTTTTAGATGGATTTCCAAGACAAGGGCAAGGACGTCCAGATTGTTGAATATAGAAAGATACAGGTTAGAGAGGGCTGTGTCGGAGTGTTAGTCAGCCACAAGCATGGGAGGAGCAGAGAAAGTAGCAGCAAAGGCATCCACTAGCACACACTTCATGGGCCGAATGACAGAAAAGGTAGGTGGCAGTGCTGTGATGGGTTTAGCCTTGGGGACTGGAGAGCATCAGGTGGGAGGAGAGCAGAAAATGGTCAGTCCAAGAGAAAGAAGTGTTAAGAGGGTTCGAGAGGGGTCTGAAGAGATGAGAACATGCAATGTGTGCCTGCCAGAGTGTGTCGGACCAGAGGGTATAACGGAAAGAGAAATAGTGTCGCAGAGGTAGCGGAATAGCCCAGAGGAGGGCTTAGAAGCATTCAGGTGGATGCTGAGGTCTCTGAGCAGGAGAAGCTGAGAGGTAGAGGCAAGGAGAGAAGAGAAGAGGGTAGCCCACTCTGGGAGGAAGAGGGCAATCTGGCCAGGTGGCCTGTAGATGGTGGCCACAGTCAGATAGAGACCAGGAGAGTTAGAGAGCCTGCAGACCAGGCATTCAAAGGAGGAGTAAGCCTGCATAGGAATTACAGAAGCAGGGACCCACTCCAGAAAGATCAGAGCTACTCCACCTATGGGATGGTTGGTTCTGTGGTTCAGAGAGGATCTTGTAGCCGTCAGTGCAGGAGAGTGTCAAACTTGTGACAGAGCTGGCCGTGAACCATGTCTCGGTGAGAGCAAGGACATTCAGGTCCAGTTCATCAGGGAGGTGGCAGATATCAGAGGAGTGTTTAATAGCAGAGCGAGAGTTGACAGTAGAGACGTAGAGCAGGTTGCCACATTTGAAAGACTTTCATGGAGGGAATTAACTTCTGTGAATAGCATGAATACCTAATTAGACTTTTCATGTTTTCTATTAGGCTGAGCCAATATTGTGAGTAATATTTGGAGTGTATGGATTATTAAAAATGTGGATCAGAAACATGGATACAAACATACCTAAGTGTCTGCATACAAACTTGTATTTGTTATCTTCTCTATAAGGTTCAGTGAACAAAGGGAGCAATATCATGAGTGTAGGAATCACTGTAATTTTGAATAACTGCCTTGAGATATTACATTAGTTGAGATTTGTTGTACAATTATGGAACAGTCATATGACATTGCATTTATTGTGATCCGTTTAATGTGTGTCTAAAGTAATGATGACATCTAAACATTCCATGAAATGTGAATATGATAGCGGAGAAACAAGAAGAATATCAGTACACTAAGCTATGTTACCTTGGACAATGCTGATACGATAAATTACTAATGTTGAACAGTTTTTTAGAGACAAATCTTTGTATTACTAACATTTGAATTATTATATAAATTGGCTCAAACGAATATGTAGCAATATGTGCATGCTAGAAGAGATGGATTATGATAAGGAGGCCCTGGTTACAAACCTGTCACTTATTAGAACTAAATTATTTGAGAGAGACAAATGTCGTACCAGGGACTTACTTTAAAACGTAACACTCTACAAAGAATATTCAACTTTATGCTGGCGAAGGGATACTTATCCCAAATACATGATTTCATTTCCTGCTTCGCGGCTACAATACATGCGATTTCGATTTACCATGGTCCTACCTTGGAATTTATTGGCCCCGTGTGGATCTGGCCAGACAATTAAGAAATTGCAGATTATGCAAGTCCCCAAATTGTCAAGAGAAATGAAAACATTTGACCACCTCTTCCCCCTCTCTAAATGAATAAAGATCTAATAAAAAATATGTCTATAAGTGGTCAGCAGTCTCTGCAGATGTTTTTCAGAATAGGATGGTGATGGGCCACCATATTGTATTAGTAGCTGGCTTGCTTCGATTTTTAGACAAATTGTATGAAATCGTGGCAGGAGTTTCTCACTGCCCAATTTCCACTGGGTACATAACATAAATAAGGAAATTATTCGTTTTTAATGGAACTACCTAAATTGGATCTACGATGTGTTCTTTCAGCTTATGAAATCTGAACTCAGTGTTTTTTTAATATTTATTAATATAATGTTGACTGTATAGAACTTTGATTGTATGTATCTCTGTTTAAACTGCTCGTTTTTACAATTGTTATGTTTTTATAAAAGGTTTGTAAGTAAAGCGAGCACAAATTAAAACATTATAATAATATGGCTGATGGACGTCACACTATGATGTCAGACATTGCATGATGTGACATAGTGCTTCGGCTGTTACGTTGCGTGATATCATTTTGATTTAGCTTTAATTTAATTTCTTGTTTTTTAAATTATTATGTTTTATGAAAGGTTTGTAAATAAACCAAGCACATAAAAAATAAAATAAAATGGCCGATGGACGTCACACTATTCAATAACCCTTCACAACATACATTTTGCAATGTGATGAACATGATACTGGTGATACATGATCAAGTTCCCGAGTGGGATCATAACATGTACACCATTGAAGGGAAGATGAACTCATGTAGTTTGAACAAATTATTCAACAATAGGATGAGTGTAATGTGGCTGAAATACCTCTGAACCTCCATAACAACATCAAGTGCAAAATCCTCAACAGAAGCTAATAGAGGGCAATTGAGAGAAAAAGTACACTTTTAAATCAAAATTGAATTTCCTCTGCATCACAAATGTCTACAGAAGTCTTAAAAGAATGAATTTTGCTTTGCTACTTAGTACAACCAAGTATGGCCCAATATTTTACAAGAAGCTGTCAGGTAAAGTAGCCAAGCCTTCCAGGATAAAGTAGAAAATACAAGAAGACATCAAATTTCATGATAAACATCCACAGAGTAGAAGGTAGTCAAGCTTCCTACAGTATTGTGGCACCAAGTCTACCTAACCTAGTATTACTACCAATGGAGTGGAAGGCACATACACATTGATCATATACTTAATAGTTGGAAAGATTCCCAGGCAGATATTATCTATAGGTGAGCATTCCCAGATAAGATGTAATAAATCAGCCTCTTCCTTGCAACATCTATCAGATCTGTGACATGAGTGCCAAGTTTCAGGGTATAATTTACATAAATTTGAAGGGGTAAAATAAGTCTGGTGGATAAACATGAATGATAGTTGAAACAAACCTGTTTTATTTGACCACATTTAAAGGTTGTGTGTTCATCAGGTATGGTCACGTAAAGGTCCCTCTTCAATTGGTGCCTACAAGCAACATTATTTTGCACAAGATCACTGAGAACAATCGAGTTTATTCCAGAGACTAACTTTCTCTCCCATTTAACTTCTATTGTTAAATTTAAGGCCTTTAGAGAAAGAATTTCTGCAATAAATGAGGGAGATGCAGTTTTTTTTATATCATATAGCGATGCCTAAAATATATGGATACAGATAACGCTGAATCTTCACCAAATATGTTGAAGGAGTCAAAGGAGAGAAATGTCCTATCAGTAAATCAACCTCCAGGACATGACGAGCACGATTAGTGATCCTTGAACAAAATACCTTTTTAAAGGTGATTTCTGACCCCACTGTGCTAACCACTGAAAGGAGTGAACAAATTGATGATTGTTCCAGCTTGGCTGAGGCTCTACATTTGCATGCTGCTATGTTGATCTAATTGGAATTATGAACTAATCTCTGCAGAGCACCTGATTTAAGAGAAGTGAGAGCATTGACAGCACCCTCAACACTAACATCAGGTGGATGCTGACAAGGAGAATACCAAAAGGAGAGCAATTGAGCATCTTCAAACAGGTAGTATACTTCACAATCTGGTATTACTAGACTACCAAGTGCGCGGATGATGTCAAACTCCATGTTAGGAAAGATGTTTGCTGCTTTCCCTCCATAGACTTTCATGGGACATCCTTGCTTTTTGTCTTGTTTTTAGCCCTGCCCTGACTTTTAGGAGGTAAAGAAAGTCTTATGCTTTACTTTCCTTGCCTGTTTGCTCATTGCTATTGGGAAACTGCTTAGTCTCTAAGATTATCAGCACTGAGAGCAGTAAATCCACCGAAATATAGCAGAACTCAATTACAGTGACCACCACTTGGTCCTGAGGAGTTACCAAGGTATTATAAGTTGTGGTCATTCCCCATATTTGGTGGATTTACCATCAGAGGAATCACTGTGTGATAAATCTGCTGATTTGAGGTGGAGTTGAATTCAACGCTTTTGCTCTGAAAATTGGCAGATTTACTGAGCGGTAATTACACCGACAGTAAATCTGCCAAAAATTATAATTTGGCATTGCGGGAAAAGTGGCGTTAAGGAATTACCACCATTTTTTCCTACAGGGCCAAACTTGTAATGAGGACCATATCTCTCATTGTGAATGTGTTATTTTTTTTTTATATAATTGCACACATCTGCAGAGAGGGAAGTGCAGTTAGAATTTCTTTGGATCCTCATATTTTTTCATGTCATGGCTTTTTGGTTGCATTTACAGTGTGCCCAAGACAAGCTGGTGACAGCAGTGATATTATTACTGTTCTTGATATTTTGCTTGTACACTTTTGCATTTCCCGCGACCGGCTACAAATGGTAGCTTGTATCCCACGATCGCTGTGCCACAAGGTCTTTCGCTTGTTCTTGGACCAAATTATTCTTTGGACTTCTTTCTGCCTTCTCCGGTCAGCAAATGCCTTGCATGGAATGCCCTTTCCCGGGCAATCTATATCTTTTGAAGGCTAAGGGGTGGTTTGCATATGTGGCCAGAAGAGGTAGCTGGAACTGTCTAGTCCCAATCCGCATCCCTGGTGCCTGAATGTCTGTTGCTGTGCCAATGGTTTGGCCAGTGGCTACCATGATTGGATAGGCACTGTCTGTTTGAATGATGCAGATCCTTACCTTTGGTGGGCTTAGGCATGGTCCCAACCCAAACCTTGGATAAAAGGAGTGCTCCTGCAGCTATTCAACTGATCATCATTGGGGCTAAGATCTCTACAAAGAAGTGCAGCCCACTGACGACCGATGATGCCACATTAAACTGACCAGAATTTGCTCCAGTGCTGTCTCAGTGAAGTCCTACTGCCTGAGCTCAGGGGTACCCACGGTGGTACTCTGACACATGGACAAGTTGGAACAACCCGTTATGACCCCTGTTGAAGGATCTGTGCCTTCTGAGCCTTCGTAAGTGTTTGTGGGTCAAATGGTAGACTGACCAGCTCTCTCTTGGGCTACCTTGCTGCAGCCGCTGCCACTCCGACTGCATACTTCAAGGATCTTCAACGTGTGCTACAAGCAGCCTTCTCCTGTATTTTCAGCCGTCTTGCATGAAGGTAAGGTGTGCTGAGCCTACTTCTTTGTTTGGCCATTGAAGATTGCATGCCTGACATTGGTGACTCCCGTTGCAACACTCTTTCTTTGATCCCCAGAGGTGTCCTGAGGTGGTCAGCCCCACAGAAATCTTCATCTGTCTTAGTTTAGGTGTTCTACTGGAAGATTTCTGCAGCCAAATCCTAAACACTGTAACTGATGAAACTAAATCTGGCATCTAAAAGTGACCTCTGCACCCACGACCCCTGGGCCTTCTTCAACGGGAGCAAACACAGAACTGTGTGCCCAAATAAGGATTCCAGAAAATCCAGCCGTGGTCACTGGAGAAATCAGAGTGAGTGGGTAAGTTAACCCACCTGTTTCTTCCCCCACCCCCATCCTCCATAGGGCCTAATGGGCATAAAGGCATGCCCCGAAATAACTCTTTCTTCACTTTGGTCAGTCGAGGCCTTGTCAAGGATCATTTCCTATGACTTTCCTATGGACTGGGATTGAGTGAATTTACTTATCTGAACTTTATCTAACTTTTTGACTTTTAGGAATCATAACCAAGGGCATTGTCAATCTCTTCATAAAGCTACCTGTGAAGTATCTAATTTGGAACTGGTGACCTTTGCGCACACTGCCCCAAAACATTTGACGGTTGCACTTTATAAGATTTAGGAAAGCTGTTATATGATTATCCTGAATTGTTCTATTTCTAATGCGTCTGAGTACTTACCTGTGTTTCACTAGTCATTGAATCAAATATCATTCTATTTCTCGTGAGGGTTAATGTATAAATCTGCTTATTAGTGTTGCTGTAACAATATTTGACTAACGGTTTTACTTGCTTGGTGTGTATTTTAAAGGCCTAATAAACTGTTAGATATTTCTATTCTTACCTGTCAAACTAGAATTATTGGTGTTTTTCTGTATGGACTCTGTATTGACTCATGTAGCCGTAGGCCACTCTCACACCATGAAACTAAGCCTTGCTGCTCTGCTACCTTACGTTGATTGGGTTTGGCTAAACTCTCAGTATCTTCTCTGTTCAGCAACATTTGGTGGCCTCCCAAAATCCTCCATCAAGGGCTGTTTTGGAAATCCATCATGACAGTCCTCTTCCCCATTCCCCCATTCAGTCTAACTTCAAAAGAAGGATGTGCAACTTTCTAGAGAAAGATTGAGGCCATGGCACAGGAATATCTAAGAACATGTAGAGGAATGAAGGCAAAACAAACAATGGAATAATGAGATCTTCACCAGTTAGTGTGTTTGCCGTAATCCTCTCAAAACTCTTACCTACAGTTATAAGAAAAATGAGATGGTGGGAAGAGCAAAGGGTGGCATTTTTTGTTTGGCATCAGCACTACAATGATCCGGTGGACACAGGCATCTCACCCTTTCCCAATGTCACTTCATATACTCTCAGTCATGGGGGTGATCGGATCGCCAAGAAAGCCTTTTACAAATGTACTGCAAGGTCACTGACCCAGGGCCTTTAACATTGGTTATGCTGTGAATAGCAGGAGAAAACCTCTGAAATGTTAATCAGAGCAGTTAGATGATCCCTATGATCTTGTTCTGCCCATACAATACCAACAAGATCCAGGTACTTATTGGGGCTTTTGCCTGATTTGAAAAGCATGCAGATGTTTAAATAACTGTAATAAGGTGTTCCTAACATCTCCAGTCCGGAACCTCCAAGTGACCGATCTATTAGTGTAGATACACTACTGGAATGATTGGACAATTGGGAGAAATAATGATGCCAACCCCATTTGCACAAAAAGCAAGCCCTATTTGATTTTACTAGGTAAGTCTCCTGTAAAATGGCCACATTAATCCTGTGTCGCTCACTATGCAACATTACTTTCCAGGATTTGATGGAGTGAATTATATGCTGTACATTCCAGCCCAGGCAATCCCTCCCAAGTAGCTTATTATATGGTTCATCTCTTAATAAGTAAAAGAACATACAAATATGAAATTCCAATATCTTCATAACATGTCATTATCACAGCTCTATCTTCTTCAGAAAGTGACACCAACGCCAATGTTAAATTCTACCCACGACTTAACCAACAATTACTCGCCCATCGAAAAAAAAACAAAAAAAACAGTTACATCCTTCCACACCAGAATAGCACAATGTAAGGTTTGTAAAGGAACTCTCTAAGGTGGACTGCACTGCGAAAAACCTACATCCGCACAGCCGATCCTGGCAAATGAGAATTATCTTGTAAACTGACATAAACAGTTGCCACTGTATGTAGAACAAGTACACAGTCATAGATATCTGACAATTGCTTACGACTGAGGCCTGGAAAGTAAAATGCATGTCAGGACCAACCTTTACCTTTTCGTATAAACTGTGAGAACCCCAAAAATGGCTAGAAGCCCCCACAAGACTTTGTCAATTGGGGGAGCATAGGATTTAAACATAACCTGTGCCACATTGTATTAAACAACGATCTCAATAGACCATCAGGTCTCTAAGTGGGAGGACTGGTCACCATACCTCAGAGTCTTGGCAATGTTCCTGCAGACATTCAGCTCTGCAAGGTAGAGATCAAATTACTGGCATCCTCTTGGTCAGCTGCATAGAGAATTAATTTGTTTCACTCTAAATTGCTGTTTTACCTTCAGAAAGGTTTACAAGAAGCCTGGACATGCTTAGTGCAATCTGTGAATATATGTAGGATACCCCACTTCAATTGCAGTTCACCTTTTTCATGGGCCACCTTCAGAACTGCAACCAATTGTTTGAAATTGAGTGGCCAATGACCGGCGCGCCACTTTCATCTTGAAAACTGCAGAAGGCTGGCAGGATCCAAAGATCACCAGATAAGTTTCCCACACATTGTTCCATTCTGCCAACACCGGCAAATTCCCCCGCTCCAACTACCGGGGTGTGTTTTGTGCTGGACCACTTTGCCAAGTTCATATTCTTCTCTGCAGTGACTTTCAAGAATGCTTGCATCTTCTTAAACTCTGCTGTTAGGCTGGCATAGGTGTGCTCAACTGAAGTATGTCGTATTTCAGTCCCATGCAAGGAATTTAGCCTACAGATGCTCAACTGTGCAGGTAAGGGTGTCATTCTCAATGCCCAATTCACTGATACTCTCCTTAACCTCTCTGAAGATGGACTGCACCTCTGCCCCAGAGACAACTGTAGTTTGGTTATGAGAATCACCCCAGAGTCAACTGTAGTTTGGTTATGAGAATCAGTGGTGAATGGCAAGGGCAATGAGGTAGATGATTCCCTGGACTTCTCTTCCCACCATCCTCAAAGTAAACCTTGGTCTAATGCTGGTCCAGTATGCCCCCAACCTCCTACAATGCTGGAAATCCCAGCCTAGAGAAGCACAACATAGATCAAGAGTAGCACATTGAACAGAGCTCCAGCTGTAAGGAGCTTCAGAACCCTGCCAGCATTGGCAATGAAGTCAGCATCTGATCCTGATAAGAAATAGCTCTCAGTACAAATGTAAAGAGTTACAGGACTAGGAACATGTTCAGAATACAGTTGGGCTAGGGTTCTAAGATGTAGCTGGCAAATTGGTCAACCTAGACAATCCGCCACAACGTGATGAAGCAAAGCCACAGTCACACCTAAGAACCACTTCTAGCCGAACAACTTCCAATATCCTGTTTGAATGCTGGCTTCAACTGGCAGGGAGCCCCATCCTCCCTCGGCAGCCTGAGGATTTTTGTGGCACCAGCCACACCACAAAACTTTCCCTCCAGGTAATCCGATTTTCGAAGAAAACTACCCACAATGTTTACTTTGCAAAAAGCCAGCCTGTCAGAGGACTGCCCAGATACAGTCCTGCCTGGTGCTGCACTCCTAGGCAGTCTGCCTCACCTGCCCATTTCAGCAGACAACCCGCAAAGGAAACCATGCCAAGCCGTGATATCAAGCACACCACTCAGAGAATCAGCATGCCTGGCCTGGACACTTTGGGCACCAAATATAGGGGTTCCTCTGGGAGGATTAAGCGAGGATATTGAAGTATAAATCCACAGGCTAAGCTGAGGTGCAGCCATTAGGGTTGAACTGTATAGAGGAGGGCATAGGGCAGGTGGCAATGACATTCTGGAACCAGTCAGGACCCAGAGGACCCCAGTGAAGCCCTTTTCTGGGGAGGTGTGGTGTGAAAGAGAAAGAAGTAAGGGAACACTTGGGCATTGGTATTGACAGCTGTGAGGACCCAGAGGACTCCAGTAGAGCAGGCAAGCCCATTTGAGGGGAGGCATGAGGCGTCAACACGATAGTGCAGTCTCCCGTAGCCATCAAAGAGCCACCAGAGGTACCAGAATAGCCCTTAGATTACTGACTCGCACTGCCACTGAGGTAATATTCTAGACTACACCGAATTCCACAGGCTTTGCAGACACCGCCCTTCAAAATAAGATAAAGGGTGAAGTGGAAACAGGTTTCTTGGCTCTCAGATCTTCATACCGTGAGCAGTATTCAAACGAAGTCTGCACTTTGCTCTGTTTTTGTATTCAGCATGGTGATCAAGTATATTTTAATTATAGACTCAGTAAAGACATCACTTGCCATGGCATTATTGCTCCCAAACCTTTTTGAACACCATTAAACACGAACATTTGAAACGGGGAAAAGGGGAAAGCCCTCTCAAGACGCTCTCCTCAAAGGTGGCTAAAATGACCCCTGCTGACCCCCTGCTGACCCTTAATTTCCATCGTCCCAATTCAGGAAGCTGATTCATGAATTATTCAAATTGAGAGCCCGCCAAAAGGCTTAAGCAAGAATAATGACCAGTCTACGAAGGACGTGACAGGGAGGGCAGAGCTAGGACACAAACCTGCCAAATCTGCGGTATTTGACAGCAGTTAGAATGCAAAGGGTGCTGCAAATAAGAAGAATGTGGAAGAAAATGTACTGAATCACCCACAGTCTAAATGAAACAGCCTCAAGGAATTTCAGTTTAACTTAACCTCAAAAGAAGATGCATCTGTGTTAACTTACATGGCCAATTCCGCTGCAATTCCGCTGCAGGTCTTGCAACAAGGTGCTTGAGCTACTAAACTGGCATTCATATTAGACAATCACATCAAACATGGAGGCTGGCAAGCCCCATCAATCCCCTACAACGCTAGAACGAACAGACGTTCCTTGTGGTCCCAATCAATCAGGAGGGTAGGAACTTCTAGATTCATCAGACATTCATGTTCTCTCAGTTCGATTGGCATTGGTGATCCTGAAATCAAACACATTTTATCACCAATAAACAGGCCTGATAAGCATTCTGTGGCCCCTCAAACAAAATCTCCTGAAGCTATGAATTTGGACTCCGAACAAATTGTAGCTGATTTTATCTCCTTACAAAATAGGCTTCTTCTACTGGAAATTCAAACAGAACACCCGATGGAGCCTAAGCAAAATGAGCAATAAGCAAATATCAAAGGGGAGTAAACCAGATAGCAGCACTTGAGCTGGACGTGTCTTATAGCGAGAGTCAGGCCTCTGGCTGCACACTCAGATAGGGATGATAAACTTCATGCTTGCCCTGATCGTCAAAACGTAAGTCCTAGTGTGCAGAATATTGTGTCAATACAATCACGTTTAGCAGCTGACGTAGTTATGGTAAGCAACAAACTATCATAATGAATGACAGTAGATGTTTCTCCATACCCCAACTGTCAGGTGGGGGTGATATTGACAATGGCAAAAGTAACACTCTGTGCCATCAGATGAACACGTTTGAAAACACGTGTACGCTGTTTGGCTTTTTTTTTTATAACAATAATTAAAAATGTATAATTCGCGATAAGTGTTCCCTTTCTTTGAATACCACAGGCATATTTATACTGAGGATTGTGGTGCCTGGGGACAGTTAGGTGTTTTTAATTAACTATTTACCAAAGGCATGGGGCTTGTGCCTTGTTTCTGCTTGCCTGCCATCATGTAAATATGTTAAAGTTTCTTTGAGCTTTCAAGTACAGGTTTGGTAGTAGCTTATTAGAGCCCAGCCCCAATTTTAGATTAATGAATCTATCATCCACTGCAACCCTCATGCACAACCCTATCCAACAGCCTGCAAAACATGAAATGCCAGTGACAACCAATCCTTGTGAAATGTATCTATGATTAGACAAACCGTTGGTCTTAGTAAAACAAATTCGGAATGCAAAAATATAAAAGAGAGCTAAGGCCTTCCAATGAATAATCACAGGGTATTTATGATGGGGGGGGTGCTACATCTGACGTCAAACTAGAAGGAAAGCAGAGACTCGTTGATCAACAAACCTATTCACTGGATCAGGTCTGAGAGAGGGTGCATATAAGCAATTAGGGAAAACACAGTGAGAGCCATCAGATACCAAAATGTCTCACATTCAATGCTGGTCACAATTGAACTGACACTGAAGAAGGATACAATAGTTGAAGGACTTCTTGAAACTGATCTTAGAAAATGTCCACCAAATGGTTTTGTATTCAGTTCAGACCATATTTGACCCACTTTACCAGGAGTGGGGATTTTGCACTCATTAGGAAATCACCCATGGGAAAGAAAAGTCTGTTTCGTCCTCATGCCCCTTTTCAGCTAATTCTAACCTCAAGGGTACTGAAATAACCATTGTTAACACTAATGTATTACATGAAACATGCCCCTTCCCAAGCAGTTTGTGCCACCACAAGTTTATCCCAGTGCTGGGCTGACTCCCAATTTGAAGGTGATGACTATGTAATAGAATACGACTTATGTCATTGGATATTGCGGTACTATTGAGTTCACAGCCCCATTCTCCAATGACCCAGAAACCCTGGCACAAAATTATGAGACTGCCATCACAGCAGCAATCAATACCATCGCCCCACTTAAACCTCGGAAAACCAAACCCACTAGACACGCTAATGCGTGGTTCACCCAAGACCTTCTAAAACTACGCACCGACAAACGGGCAGCATTAGCTCTTTGGCAAACATCCCGGGATGAGAAAGACAAACTCAACTTCAAATCCCTTGCAAATAATTACAAGAAAGCCATCATTAAAGCCAAAGCTAAATCCTTTGAAGAGAGAATTACTGAGGCCAAGTCGAACACCAAGGAAATGTTCGCCATATTCAGGGAACTTGAGACCCCCACACCCACCCCCCAAAACTTCACTAAGGACAAAGAATGGTGTGACAACATCCAAACAGCCATGCGCAATAAGATCAGCTCCCTCCAAGCCAAAATCTTGAACACCAAACTAACACTCTCCACCCACACTACACCCTCCCCACCACCACTGCCCCCATCACCCACTGAGGCCCCACCCACCTTCTCGTTTAAAACCATCCAAGCAAACAACATGATCAACATTATGAAAAACATAAAACCCTCCAATTGCAAAGGCGAACCCTGTCCTGCCTCCATCATCAAAGACTGCGCAGACACCCTGGCGCCTTTCCTAACACCCTTCGTCAAGGCCTCTTTCACCACAGGGAGAGTCCCCGCCTGCCTCAAGGAAGCATGGGTCCGACCCCTCATAAAGAAACCCACACTTGACCCCACCTCCCCTAATAACTACCGCCCCATCATCACTGTCCCTTTCCTCCTCAAGATTCTAGACAAAGCAGCCTACCTGCAGGTCCAGCACTTCCTTGAAGAACAGAACCTCCTTGGACAGAGACCGCCCTACACAACCTCAAAAACCAAATGGACGATGCAAGGGACCAAGGCAAACCTGTCCTGCTCCTTCTCCTGGATCTGTCGGCAGCTTTTGATCTTGTAGACCACGACATCCTCTGCCACCACCTCTCCTCCACAGCCAACTTCTCCCAAGAAGCCACTACATGGATCACCTCCTTCCTCCCAGGCAGGACCATGCAGGTCTTCTCTGACCTAGCCACTGCATCACCCTCTATCATGCTATGTGGGGTGCCCCAAGGCTCCTGCCTCTCCCCCACCCTCTACAACATCTTCACCCGCCCTCTCTTCCTCATCCTTGACGCCATGGGCATCTCTTACACCAACTATGCCAACGACACACAGATCCTTCTCACTCTGACAGGTGACTATGACACGGACTCTGCTACCCTCAACAACATTTACAACAGAATTCAAATGTGGATGGCTACCAATGGCCTCTGCCTTAACTCTGACAAAACTGAGCTCCTACTCGTAGGCTCCCCTGACACCATCAAGAAACTTGACGCACAGTTCAGTCATTTCACCATTGACTCAATCACGATCCCAGTACTTGACACGGTAAAAACACTAGGCGTCTACTTAGACTCCAACCTATCCATGACCAGACAAGTAAACGCCATTGCCTCCTCGGCCGCTTACCATGCAAAACTCCTTAACGCAATCAGACCTTATCTGTCAAAAGACACATGCACTAACATAGCCAGGGCCATAACCGGCTCGCGACTTTATCACTGCAATATTCTCTTCCTTGGGACCTCCAACAAAAATCTTGAGAAGCTCCAAGTAATACAGAACAGTGCCCTACGCGCTGCACAAGGCATTGCCAAGAGAGAGCACATCACCGCAGCCAGAAAAGCATCCCCATAAAGGAAAGGATCTTATTCAAGGCTCTAAGCATCACCCACAAATGTGTCCATCTTGCCGCCCCAATGTACCTTTCCCAGAGGATCCACCCGGTCTCCTCCACAAGACCGCCTAGGTCACCCTATGCCAGCATGCTCTCAGTACCCAGGGTAAAAAGGACCAGAGCAGGGGGGCTCCAGCTTCCCGTACCTCGCTGCCGTACACTGGAACACCCTCCCTAGCTCCCTGCACTCTGAACCATCACTGACCGCCTTTCGGAAAGCCCTGAAAACGACCCTGTTCATCTAACAAACACATGGCCTAGCCCACATGATTATATTGTATGATGTATTATGTGGTATATCTGATCACAGGTCACTGCCTCACTGTAACCCAAGGCACAACCTGCACACATTGTAACTAAGTCTTCCTTGCAAGTAACAGTGCCACAATGCCCCTGGGCTGTCTGTGCGCTATATACATTTAATAAATAAATAAATAAATAAATAAATAAATAAATAAATATAGGATCATGATTGGCAGAGGTTTATCAATGTTTCAAAAATGATTTGCTTTCAAGAAACGTGGTCACTTACTAATATTTTCAAACAAGGATACATGAGCTTCCATGTCCCGACTGAGTAAGGGACTCGGAGCAGACCAACAACAGAAGTGTTGATCTGATAACATGGGTGTTTCACAACACCAAGGGCTCATTTGTGTCTGTCAATACAAGCAGCCTGAATGTCCAACTAACTAATTGGACCTTTGATTTGATATCTGTGTTTTTCATTGCTAGCATTTTGTTTAGATTACGAGAGGAAGCAGTTTCTGCTTGTGACGAATTAGATTCTGTCTCACAGGAGTACAAGAATGAGTAGGGGTAAAATGGCCCACTCAGCCCTCACGCTTCTACAAACCAAAACACAATGCAATCATAAAGGTATAGCAGGGACAGTGAAGAGATATAATTAATGTGCCTTTTGTGGTAATGTGGGCAGACTGAAGGCTTTACTCTCACGAGGGGTGTGAAGGTGAACCAGTAGTGACCCAAACAACACAGTATCACAGTCCAAAATAAAGGGAATGTCTAATCAAGGTTCTATGAAAACATAAACACACCATCTACAAGTAGAACAACAATAACCCCAAAGGAAAGAACAGAAGAGGTGCAACAGACTGGACAAAGTAGCACCCTGAATGTAGTTCCAGGGTGGTAGGTAAGGTACTGCCATACAAAGTATATTGGGTTGAAAAGAGGACTGAATGTGATCTTACCAGTCTATAAGGCCCAGGTGGACCATGCGGGCAGTTCTGTGTGACAGTACCTAGATTCAGTTCTTGGTGGGGGTATGCATCAAACCCGTGTTTGAACATTCATGCTAACATTCATGCGAGCTGATCAGGCTCAGTCAGGCCTATAGGATTGTGGCCGCAAGCAAGCGTCAAATATGGCTGAATGTGGGTGCTCTATGCAGATGAACAGCAGCGGATCAATGATGCAGGTCGGGGAGGTCGCAATAACACTTCACAGTTGACCATGCCAAGTCAGTCTTTGGTCGCTGGAAGAGGTTTAGTTTAGTTTAGTTTATTTTCTTATATAGTGCACCTAACCCAGGGGTATCTGGGCGCTTTTGCTTGAGTACAGAATGTTACAAAATTACAGTGCACAGTATTACATAATTACAATATGCAGCATGTTACATAATTACAATATACAATATTACAGTATTGGAAACTTACAAAATCCAGTGTTCTGGTACATGACGTAGCGATAAAGAGTAACAAAGAGAAATTAGCAAGCAATTTTTGGCAGCTGACTTGGGTTACAGATCAAAGTCAGGACATACTTTGTAAGACAGTAAAAGACAGTTGTATACAATTATATACAGTATGTAGGTGAGGTGAGATCTTCGATGACTGCTAGGTTGCAGTGGACGCTGCGCAAAGAGCCAAGCTTTTACTTTGGCTCTAAACACCCAAAAGGAGGGTACTGCTCTAATGGCTGGGGGGAGTGAGTTCCAACATTTTCCCGCTAACACAGGGAAACTGGAACCTCCTGCAGTTTTCAGTTTGTTGAGATAGAAGGATCTAGCGGGTCTGTCAGATTGATTCCTTGAGAATTTGTCTGTCAGTTATTTGAGTGTTTGAGAGCCATTTAAGCATGATGACTAGAGAGCGTAGAGTAATTATGTTATGCACTGTCATGCTCAGGTAGCCAGAGTGCATTCCGCTCTGGGCTGAAATATGATTGGAGCGTGGGATATCCAATGCCGATCTAAGGACATTATTCTGTAGAACTTGAAGTCTATTTAAATTCTGTGCCGAAGAGCCTAGGAATAGGGTGTTGCAATAATCCAGCTTCGAGAGGATCAGCGCTCTGGCTAGCCGATAAGTGGGGTTTGCAAGGATTTATACATTTGTTGGTGTAGGCTGTGGTTGAGGATGTGATGTTAACTTGTTTTTTGAGAGATAGAGTGGAATCTAAGTAGACCCCTGGCGTTTTGACATTGCTAGCAACTTTGATGGTGTTACCATCAATGTTAAAGGCCTTGTAACGCTTGTCCAATTTGTTTAAACGAACTTGTGAGCCGATGATCAGAAGTTCAGTCTTATTGTTGTTTAAACAAAGGCTGTGGGCGGCCATCCAGGCTTGGATCTCAAGGTAGATATCATTTATCACTTTGGAACCTTTAACGTAGCAACCAGAGAGCGTGCTTAGGACCTGGGTGTCATCAGCATAATTTGTGTAGGTGACACCCAGGTTGTCAAGGCAATCAAAGTGGAGCTTAGTAAAAATGTTATAGAGCGTAGACGATAAGCATGATCCCTGCGGGACCCCACAAAGGATAAGTACTGGGGAAGTGGATGCTGAGGGTGCGAAAACCCTAATTGTTCTATTTGAAAGGAAAGATTGGATCCAGGTAGCGGCATTCGGTGAGAACGCTGCAGCTGAGGTTAGATGTTTGGCCAAGATTTGATGGTCGACAAGATCGAACGCTGCTGAGAGGTCAAGTAGTAGGAGGATGACAAACTTGTCCTTGTCTTTGGTTTCGTCCATCTGGATCTTTAGGTCAAGGAGAGCGGTTTCGGTGCTGTGTCTTGGTCTGAAACCGGACTGCCGAAGGCCTAGTAGATCATTATCTTCCAAGTGTTTTTGTATTTGGAGATAGGCAGCTCAATCTAATATTTTTAAGAGAAATGGTACTGTTGTTATGGGCCTGTAATTGGTCGGTATCTTGGGGTCTAGGCTGGGTTTTTGAAGAAGTGGCATGACCCAGGCCTCTTTTAGATTATTACGTTCTGAGCAACTTTTGAAGGAGGAGTTGATTAAGGCTGTTATGAATGGTGCTATCTTGCTCCATCCTTAATGATCGGGGCTGGGCAAATATCTCCCTGGCAGTTGGAGGGTTTGAGGCCCAGGTTGATATTTTCTACTTGTTTGGTGGTGATTGTAGAGAAGTGGAAAGGGATGCATGTTGGACATTGGGGATAAGGTAATTTGTGGTTGTTTGCACTCATAGCTAGGCTATTTGTTTTAGTTTCAATTTTAGCTTGTAACAAGGCTATTTTGTCTGAGAGAGCCTTTTGAATGTCTGCACATCAAGCAGCATCTTTCAGGTAAGTTTCTGTGGGGGGCGTGGGAGACTCTAGTTCCCTTAATATTTTAAAGAGTTCTTTTGTACTTGGCTTGGCGATCTGAATTCTAGCGTTATAAATGTCTCTTTTGGTACTGAGAATAGCTGTTTTGTAGGTAGTTGCGGCATTGTAGAAGTTCTCCTTGTTGAGGAATGAGGGAGTTTTTCTCCAGATAGTTTCAGCAGATCTTTTTGCATTTTGGAGCAGTTTTAGGTCAGCTGAGAACCATTTATTTAGGTGGGCTGAAGGATTAGCTTCTCTGAGTTTTAGTGGTGCAATTTTGTTTACTGCACGTTCAAGGGTGTTATTATACATTTCAACCTATGAAGAAGGGTCCTGTCTGAATTGTATGGTATGCTGACAATAGGCTGTAGTAGGTGCCGTAAAGTGTCAAGAGTTATGTAGGCGAGTGATGCTCCAGCGGTTTGAGTCAGCAAGCTATGGTCCATGAAGTGGTGATGGAGGGTGTGTCGATGTGCAGTCAATGAGTCAGCAGTTCTTGGGCTAGCTGGGGTAAGCAGTGATTGTAACCCCCGGTTAGAGTCGGCGAGTGACCCTCCAGAGATTCGATTCAGTTTCTGGCATTGAGTAGTCGCTTTGGGTCTAACAGGTAATGTGCTTTTCTAGGACACAATGCAGTGTCGAGCTGGAATGGATGCAGTGCAATAGTTTGGCTGGTTGGAGGAATGTATATACCAGCCCCAGTGCCTTCCCTATTGTTCAGGATGTGGGGCCGCAGAGTAGCTGGTTTGTTGTGGTAGAACAGGGAGCTCCGGCTGGTCCATCACCTCCGTTTGCTGTGAGATCTTTGCAAAGGACTCAAGGGCACAATACTCCTGTTCAGGGTCTGCTCTTCTAGCACAGAAGATCCATTGCAGAATGGTTGTCGCTAGTCCACAGCATTGGTCACTCTCAATGTTCCCTGGGGATGGTTAGGGGACAGATCTTAGTTCTGTCTTGGATGGCACCTTCTGCACCTTCAGTGGAGGGCTTTGGACAGTGCAACTTACCCAATGGATGTCCAGATGAGAATCCTCAGAACGTCTATTCGGCCTTAAAGAATCATGGAGGACCTGATGGAATTTTGCCGAAGGAGTACGAGACTGCTTCTTTTAAGGGACCCAGTCCTCATGTGGTTGGCCAAAAGCTAGCCTGCTTTAGGGGACCAATCCCTGCTCCTGGCTGGAATGAACTGTGCCATGTTGATCGTGCACACAAAGTGCTTTGCTACAGAGGAAGTGGGGGAGACAGGAAAGAGAAAGAGAGACAGTGAGAAACAAGATGGTGGAAGGATTCTTCCACTGTAAAGAGCACCCCTTCCTATCCTACTCCTGCCCCCTTACTTCCTACTGACAGCAAAGACCTTTGGATATGCAGCAGTCTGGTGTGAGGATACTCCTCTTGAATGGGTGTGCTCCTTTCATACCTGGGCCATGACAGCTGCCTGCTGAGTTACCAGCCCTCTCAAAGAGAAACAAACAGAAGCTGATTCCTCTGGGTTTCTGTCCTGCCGTGTGGCAGTATAGACCCCTCTGACCCAAATACACATTCCCTTCCACTGCAGAGCTCACTCACAGGAGCCGACACATGTGCAATATCAATTGGGATAAGGTTGTCATGATCGAAAGGATCTCCATGCACTATGCCTAAATTTAGGCATACCTTATTATTACAGATCACCCTGTCACCAGATCATTTTAGTTTGAGTACAGGGAGCATATCTTAAATGCGTCCCCTGTGCTGTATTGACTTTGCTGTCGCTTCAGTGGTCGAGTGGGCATCTTGTAACCTTTAAAACTGCTTTGCACCACGAGCAGGCTGGGTGCTGCAGAATGACACTACTGATGCAGCAGGGCACAAGTGCACTATGCTTCTGGCATGGTGTTGCAACAAAGGGGTATCTGGTTAGCAGGTTACCCCTTTGGAGAAGGAATCACCAGTATCATTTTATGTACTAATACTTTGCAACCTCACCAGATGGAAATTCCTCATAATGTTCTAATCACATTTGTGGATTTTCTTGAAGACAAAAAACTCATATCTGAAATACTGCTGCTGACACAGAGAGCACTTAGTGAAGCCCTTAAGCCAGTATTTACAACCAGTCACAAAGTTATAAGAGATGGGATCTTTCATACAGATGGGTAGTTTGACCGATAGTGTAGATTATGTGAAACCCACCTAAATAAATGACAGATGGGAAAACCTGAAAAGTGCTAGTCTTAGCAAGGATACTCAGCGGTTTAGCATATAGTAGGCAATGACACAATACAAGACTCAACAAATATCACTATTCATATCACAAAAGATATGTGGCAATCCCTTTTTTCAAATTGGTATAATAAACCATTTTGTTTAAAAGACAATAGATTGTGGGGAACATTTAATGACATATCTAATGTTTCCCCTCCTCTTGACATTACCATGAGAGAAGTTGAAAGAGTTTTGTTTTCTCTGAGCGCAAATAATATACCTGGGCTTGATAAATGATATAACAGTACTCAAAACAGGGAACAGATTCCCGCAAGCAGGAGTGGCACCGAGATTGTCAGCCTATTTCACTACTTGATGGGATGGCATGCAAACATAGATGTAAAAAATATTACATCACTGCCTTCAAAATGGGACCTTTGACAACCAGGTGCTGTCTGATATACAAACATTCAGAAAATAGTAATGAGCGCCCCTCTTCGAGAACAAACAAGGCCAATTGACCTTTTCTATGGGAAAGTACCCACTCGAACGTTCACAGCTACACTTTAGCTCACTGTACCTTTCATAGAGGTGAAATATCAATTTGCATATCAGTCTTTGTCCCGCCGACATGGGCAGTCCAGCACCAAAATGCTATGGCAATTCTCCTCTGAACAAGAGTACCAACAGCAACCCCAGACACATGTTTAGGCTTAGTAGGGCCTCATCAGGGAGGTGAAGCAGTGCCTCTCTGAGCACAGTGATCAAGGGGTTCACTTCCAGATGATGCTAGGAAACTTAGGGTGACTAACACCAAGTCCCTTAAACAATCAGAAAAAAGTCATAGGCGCCCCTCTATGAGAACAAACCAGGCTAATTGACAATGTTCTTTGCAAAGGTACCCACTTGAGAGTCTGCAGCCACACTTTAGCTCACTGTACCTTTCACAGAGGAGAAATATTCGTTTGCATATCAGTCTTTGTCCAGCCCGCATGGGCAGTCCAGCACCACAATGCTATAACAATTCTCTTCTGAACAAGAGAACCAACAGCAACCACAGATACATGCTTCAGTCTTGGTGGGCCTCATCAGTGAGGTGGAGCTGTGCCTCTCTGAGCACAGTGAGCCAGGGGTCCACGTTTGGATGACCCTAGGAAACCTAGGGTGACTAACCCCTAGTCCCTTAAACAATCAAAAAATAGTAATAGGCACCCCTATGAGAATGAACAAGGCCAATTGACCTGTTATTTGGGAAGGCACCCACTCCAGAGTCCAAAGCCACACTTTAGCTCACTGTACCTTTCATAGAAGAGAAATATCCATTTGCATATCATTATTTTTGTCCCGCCCACATGTGCGGTCCGGCACCAAAATGCTATGGCAATCTACACCAAACATGTGTGTCAGCCTTGTTGGGCCTCATCAGTGGGGTGGAGCTCTGCCTCTCTGAGCACAGTGAGCAAGGGGTTACATGTCTGGATGACGCTAGGAAACCTAGGGTGACTAACCCCAAGTCCCTTAAA
The DNA here is from genome assembly GCF_040938575.1 of Ambystoma mexicanum. Taxonomy (NCBI): domain Eukaryota; kingdom Metazoa; phylum Chordata; class Amphibia; order Caudata; family Ambystomatidae; genus Ambystoma; species Ambystoma mexicanum. Next base: position 898,566,735 of record NC_090934.1, read on the forward strand.
TGATCAGAGGTAAGTCATAGGCGCCCCTCTACGAGAACAAACAAGGCCAAATGACCTGTCCTTTGGGAAGGTGCCCACTTGAGAGTCCACAGTCACACTTTAGCTCACTGTACCTTTCACAGAGGAGGAATATTAATTTGCATATCAGTTTTTGACCTACCCACATGAGCAATCCAGCACCGAAATGCTACTACAATTTTCTTCTGAACAAGAGTACCAACAGCAACCCCCAGACACATGTTTCAGCCTTGTTTGGCCTCATCAGTGACATTGAGCTATGCCTCTCTGAGCACAGTGAGCAAGGGGTCCACATTTTTTTGTTGTTGATATACAAACATGGTTTAAACCTTGCACACTCATTATTGATGTGGCTTTTCTACTGCAACACACATGTACACTATTCCGAGAGCAAAACACTTATATTTGATGTTTTTTATCTCCGTACTGCTTTTGTTGGCTACCTAGAAGGGACCAGCAAATCTAATTACTGCATTATCTAATCTTTACCATGATAGCTATGCTCTAGTGAAATATAGCATAGGAGGAGAAATTACATAAACCTTACCTGTAAAAAGAGGTATCAGGAAGGGCTGTGTTTTGCCCCACCTTTACATTAATAAGTTGGCCAATGCCCGGAATGCTTTAAGCAGGGATCGCTAAATCTTGGAGGAGAACCAACTGGCATTCTACTTTTTGTAGATGACACAGTGCTCATTAGCTAAACCCCAGAAGGCCAACAAAAAGCTTTGACCACATTTGACACTAACTCCAAATTGATGAAACTGCGAATTAATATTTCAAAACTGAGTATTTGAAATTTGGGCAAAAAAGAAGATGAGTGAAATTAAGCTGCAATTTACAGATTCCAGCTGGAAACAGTGGACTAAAATGAATATTAAGTGTGCCTCAGTGAGAAGGGTTTGAGGACTAAACAATTATTGAAAAGTGAGTTAACACTGTCTAGACATGAAGGTTCACTCAACATGGTCTCTAAATGCCATGGAGGAAGGCTGTCCCCAGACCCTGGACATGTATCGAGTTAAGGCACAATTTGTATCACTTTATAGTGCAGAGATCTGGGGCCATGAGAATGTAGCAGCTCTAGAGAGAAGAGAATTTAGACTATTGAAAAAATGATTCAATCTCTCAATGCGTACACTGACTCTGCCTTTCCAGCTTGAATTATGGGGTCTATGGAATTATTTATGAAGCCAAATGAATGTCCATACTGTTTAGCAATATGGGTTCGACCAGAGATGGTCTACAGCCATATAGAAATGCGTGTATCAATTTTCTGCCTCAACAGGTTTCGAACAATCTTCCTTGGCTCAGATACATGTGCAAAAAGGCAAAAAAATGTAGATATGGGTCGTCTCTGGGATTATAAAAACCTGCACCAAACTGATGGCACATTATTTAAGGAAGCAATTAAGAGAGCATTCCTATAGAAGTTGTATGCTTGTACATTAACAGTGGTAACTCAGTTAGGTGTAATAAAACAAAACAGGCATGTAGAGAGGAAACTTAGCTTGTGCCAAGATAATTATGTATCTCTGATGGAGGTCTGTGAGACTAGCCTACTCTTCCTAAATAAAATTCTGCACAGGGATTTTACCCTTTCGGAACCTATGTGAGCAAGTGGCAAAATGGAAACATGAAGGATTGTTGATTTTGTCAAGCGAATGAAGGAAAAGAGCAACATTTGCTTTTTTTCTCCACAGTGTGCTTCACTGAGAGCCAAATATTTGGTACATTAATGTATCGAAAGTAATTTAATGTGTTATTATTTTTAACTGGATTGCATATAATCTGTGGTTTGAATATTTTGGAAAGTTTTATATTGAATGTTGTAATTAACTTGTTCTCTATTCTATAATTGTTATATGTGACACTTTTATGGCATCAAGTTTACCAAAATACTCCGAATTTGATGATGATGCAGATGACTATTGTTAATTAATATTGACCAATATTGCCTATGGGTAGCATAGCAAAAATCATGAGAATGCATTTTCTTAGCTGATTGAAGCAATTCAACTCATTTTCAGGCTTCCCTCAACCATCTCTACTCCTTCTCTCATCTCTGATTGCCTATCTGCCATTCAGGATTGGTGTGCCGCCAACAATTTCTGCCTGAATGACAGCAAGACCAAGATCCTCTTCATCGGCACACCTTCACCTTCCTTTCCTGTCTGTCTCTGGCCAGCCTTCCTTGGCCCTCTTCCTACCCCCACCTGCGAGACTAAGAACCTCAGGGTCATTTTTGACTCCACCCTTTCCTTCTTTGCACACATCTCTGATGTCCCTAAAAAGTCAAACTTCCTACTGCACCTCCTCAGAGGTAGTCTGCCTTCCTCTCCTTCCCCAGAAGCTCACTGTCTCTCGAGCTCTGGTTCTCTTTAGGTTGGATTATTGTAACAGCCTCTTTCTAAATCTACCTGCTTCTGCTCTCCGCCCTTTGCAACTCATCCAGAACAGGACTGTGAGACTTGTTCTTGGCCTCAAGCCCTGGGATCATATCTCTCCCGCCCTGAAATCTCTCCACTGGCTCCTTGTAGATGCAAGGATTAAATGCAAGACCCTTTGCATTGTCCACAAGGGTTTCTGGGACCTGGGTCCAAAATACTTTCTGCTGTCCCTCCGTAAATAACTTCCCTCCTGAGCTCTTCGCTCCTCCACCTCTAACTCCCGCAGCGCCAGTCGTTTTTCAAAGAAACGAGCTGGGGGTAGATCTCTATCTTCGGCTGGGGCCTCCCTCTGGAATAGCCTCCCTGCCAATCTGAAACTTGAGGAGAACCCTCTCCGGTTCCGGAAGCACTGCAAGACCTTCCTCTTTGCTTCTGCCTTTGCTCCACCTCTTCCCTGCTCATCTGTTCTGTCTCGGCATCGAGCACCTGGTTACCCTCTGACTTTCAGTTCCAATTACCTGCTCACCTTGCCACCCACCCGCACTGCCTCCTGGCAATCCCTTGCACTGGGGTCTGTAACTTTAACCCTAAAGTCCCCACCTCCTCCTTTTTTCAGAATTTATCAGACACACCCTGACTGTTGCCTTAAACCCAGCACTTGCAAATTGCTGGCTACACTACCACTGTTTGTTGCTTTTATTATTTATTTATTTTATTTATTATTTAACGTGAGTATACCTCAGGAGGAGCAGGAGCCCTCACTCACTGCAGGAGCAGTGCCCACCGCCCTGGGGCAGTCCATGAGGTAACAACCAGACCAAAGGTAGGCCTTGGGCCTTAATATGCTGCTCATTGCTAATTGCAGCCTTCACCCTGCGGTCCCCCGAGAAAATCGCTAAATCCACTGCACAATTTATCCTATGTGCACCCGATGCCTTTAACCAGTCTTTCACATCATTCTACTATAATGAAAATACTCTGAATGCCCATTATTGTTCTGGCCTCTATTTAGCAACTTAATGCTGCTAAAACTGAATTGATTCTATTTGGACCAAAAAATCAGTTGTTGGCAGCTAAGAAGTTGCCTATTCCATCACTTCTGGGCAAGAGTTTAAAATGTGTATCAAAAGTAAAAAATGTGGGTTGTATGTGGCAAGAAGACCTGGGCTGTGAAGCCCAGGTGGGAGCTAAGACAAAAGCAGTACATGTCACTCTTCGAATGCTACGTCAAGCACTCCCCTACATACCAACCAAAGATCATGGTTCTGTGGTAGGAGCTCTTACCAGTGCCCACTTGGACTATTGTAACAGTCAATTGTTGGGCATTCCTACTAAACAGCTTCAGCGGCTTCAGAGGGCGCAAAATGCGGCCATCAGACTGATATTTAGACTGAAGAAAACAGATCATGTATCACCTTTTCGCCAAAAGTTGTATTGGCTACCAGTCGAAGATCGCATTAAATTTAAGACAGTCTGTATTGTCTATAAATGTGTCAATGGCCTGGCTCCTCTGTATTTACAAGAGCTAATACAGCCATACCAACCCATGAGACAACTGCGATCTTGTGATAGACATCCTTTAACCATTCCTTACTCGGCTTTTAGAACCAGAGGTGACAGAAGATTCTCTGTCTTTGGTCCCAGGCTGTGGAATTCGTTACCGCAATCCCTAAGAACCATGAGCTCACTTCTTCAATTTCGCCAGGCACTGAAGACTTTCCTTTTTAGGTTAGTTGTCCCTATTTCATCTGGGATCCTTTTCAACTTTGTTGCTACCTTCAGCTGTGTCATCTGCGTCGACATACGGTTTATTTCGTTTGGTGCGCTTTACAAATGTAAAAAATCAAAAATCACAATCAAATTGCTTGCCACGAGGCTCAGGCAGCTTAAAATATCCACCCGCCACTATGTTTCTACTGCCTTATCTTGACTTCCTTCTGTGACCTGCAACAAAATGTGATTGGCCAGCAGCTCTACTTGAGAGCCTATCCCTCACCGGCAGGCGAACGTCGGCCCACCCAGGAAGGCACACTTACTAAGGCACATCCCCTGTCGTGAGCATGTCGGAGCCGACAGAGCCCAGGGCCAAGAACGTTGAATATCTGCTTCCAGCATAGCTTTACCACTCCCTCTTGACCACGGGTCTTCCACTTAACACTCGGTAAGCATCTGAACTTCTGCATGTCTGACCTGACCCATTTCCATCTGTATCACCCTTGAGTCAGCACATCACCTAACTTTCCTCCTCTGATCGATGTCAGGAGCCTGTTACGGTCGTCTCCTGTTTACATTTCTGCACCACATCTTCCTGCACTATCGCTAGCTCACGGCCCTAATGTATGCATTATTTGAGTTGCACGCTCCCGCACTTTCTGTTTTAGCATTTGTGAACGACTGTATTGACTGCCCAACGACAAACGTGATTTACCTATTTGGTTTGATCGCCTTGCAGATGAGCCGCAGTACTTCACTACTTTATTCTCAGCTTTGTTTTACCTCGCACCATTGTGCACTACCCTCGCCGCTACTGCGCATCACCATTTAGCAATTGCGCTCCTTGACTCGAATAACCTGTTGCATTTCGTTACCGCCTAACTATTTTGTTCAGGAACCCCATCGTTTTACACAACTATTGCCTGTGATGCTTCTACAACTTCTGTTATATGCGAATGTGATTACCTATGACCTGGCTCATGACATGACATGCTTTAACGTATGTTGAACTAGCCACTGTTGTTACTCTGCATTTCGCTGCCTTACATTGCCTATGATGCTTCTACAACTTCTGTAATATGCGGATGTGGTTACCTATGACCTGGCTCCTAGCATGACATCCTTTAACCAATGTTGAACTAGCCGCTGTTGTTATTCTGCATTTCGCTGCCTTACATTGCCTGTGATGCTTCTACAACTTCTGTAATATGCGGATGCGATTACCTATGACCTGGCTCCTGACATGACATGCTTTGACCAATGTTGAACTAGCCACTGTTGTTACTCTGCATTTCGCTGCCTTACATTGCCTGTGATGCTTCTACAACTTCTGTAATATGCGGATGTGATTACCTATGACTGTCTCCTGACATGACATGCTTTAACCAATGTTGAACTAGCCACTGTTGTTACTCTGCATTTCACTGCCTACATTCTGCCTTGAATGCTTTAACATATGCTGAACTGGCCTGGGTGCATTACGCTGCATTCGCTGGCCTATTTTCTGTCATGAAATGCTTTAACATTTGCTGAACTAGCCCCAGCTGTTACTCTGCATTTCGTTGCCTTATATTTTAGAAATAGCAGCATTTTCTGCCATTGATGCCTCTGTAACTCTAACCTGTTGCATCTATTGGCTCAGCGAACAAACCTGGCTAACCTTGCTACCATATTGCAACTTGCTGCTAGCCTGAAACTAACATATTTGCCTGCTGCCTCTGCAATATGTTAGATTTATCTTACCTGACTGTCACCTTACTGATACTGTGATCAAACTTTACCAGCCACTACTACCCCTATTGCGACTAGGTACCATACCATAGCTATTTTACTTGCCTATTCCCGCGTCTGCCAACAACCCCCAGCTAAGTTTATTAGTGTCTGCACTCTGTCTGACCTCTAGAGCCCCTCCACTTTCCACAAGCTCAGTGTTTTATCGCTCACTACCTACTTTTCAGACCCGCACGGCACTCCCTTTCCATCCTGCCATACGGTCGCTCAATATGCCGTTGCACCTACTATCACAGCTCTCACAGATGTTAATCTTACTTAACTGGCTTGGCCGCTCACCCACAGCCACAGCGCCCCTCCACATCACTCCACCACCCCTGAGACACTAACTTTTATTATGGTGAACCTAGCCAGTAGCGCTAACCTCAATTGGCCATCACGCCAGATATTTCCTTCCCAAACCCGTACCTCGGGAAGGTACCCTAACAGCAACACACTGCCTAGTGCCACACCTCCACCTACCAACCCTTACCTAAACTCCTCCGCCTTATGTCTAGAACACTTTGTCACGAAACCTACACCCAATTAACCTTGCGCTTTGCACCTTAGAAACACCAGACTGGGTTCCAGATTCCCCTGTGTAGTCTGCCACTCTCAGAAGCCCTGTACCTCTGCAAAATCACACCACTTAACCAGAGATGCCCTGGGTCCATCACCTCCTCTCCCTTGTCCACTCCTGACCACCCATCCCACACCCCCAAAGATACATTGTTTAGGGGCACCCTGGTCAACTCTAGGTCCCTTCCTGCCCATGCCCTGGACATTGCAGACTTGATCACTACTCAAGATCTTGACTTCCTCGCCATATCAGAGACATGGTTACATGCAGCCTCTGGACCACTACTATCCCTTGCCATACCCACTGGCTACTCCATCACTAGATGCGATCGCAACACCAATCAATCGAAAGGTGGCAGAGTTATCTTTATCTACAAAAGTTCACTTGACCTTAGAGCGATTGCCAATCAACAGCTTGCTTCAGCTGAGATACTCTCAGTCAAACTCCCCATTTCACCCAACCAAACTGCCACCCTACACCTCAGCTACAGACCGCCTGGCCTGTCTCCGCCTTCAGGGACAACATTGCATCCTTACTATAGGATAAATCTAAGACGAATTCACAAATAATCTTACTTGGGGACTTTAACTTGGGATTCCAAGACCCCAACAACCCTAATGCCGCTGACATCGCTAACACCCTAATGGACCTGGGCTTCACTCACATTCAAGAACCCACCCACATCAAGGGGAGGACACTTGACTGGCTAATCGACTCCAACTGTAGCATCAACCTACAGTCCAACTCACCCTGCGCCTGGTCAGACCATCATACTATTACCTTCAACATCAAAGCTAACGACCAATGCCCTAAACAGGCTACTGTTCTCGCGTTGCGTATTAGAAACAAAAGGCACATAACAAGTGATAAACTACTTCCACTTATCCTTCCCACCCTTAACAAAGCTTCATTATCTTGCTCTGACCCCACAGCATTAGTGGATACTTAAAACCATGCTATGCTCACAGCATTGAACTCCATTGCCCCAATCAAACTTCGGAAACCTAAACCATGTGCACATCTTAACTCCTGGTTTACGCCACACTTAAGAGTGCTACGAAAAGAAAAACGGAAGGAAGCCCGCTGGAAAAGTCATCCTTCTGATGCCCACAAAGATAGCCTCATTACAGCATCCATTAACTACAAAGAGGCTATCTTCCAAGCTAAAAAACATTCCTACAACAAGCGTATCGTGCAAACAGACTCTAACACCAAAGAGCTGTTCAAGATCTTGAAAGAACTTGAATCCCCCGCAACCCCCCCTGACTCCTGCACCAAAGATAGCACATGGTGCTCGAACATGCAAAAAGCGCTCCTGCACAAAATTGCCACCCTCCAATCCAAAATCAAAGCTAAGCAAAACTGCCTTCAGATAGTCCAGCAACTTAACTGTGCCACCAGCACAAACACCCCGGCCACTCTCAACCATAAACCCTTCAGCTTCTCTCCACTTACCATCGCCAAAGTTGAAAGTATCATTAATAAGTTCAAACCGTACAACTGCCAGGGTGATACCCGTCCATCCCCTATTATTAAGGAGGTCTCACATGATCTAGCCCCTTTTATTACCGCCTTCATAAATGTGTCCTTCAAAACAGGCATAGTCCCGGATAACCTAAAGGACGCCTGGGTCATACCCCTGCTCAAAAAACCCACACTTGATCCAAGCATACCGACAAATTACAGGCCCATCACCACAGTCCCTTTCATGCTCAAAATATTGGACCAAACTGCTTATCTGCAGATCCAGGTCTACCTGGAAGTCAACAAACTCCTTGGCCTTAGGCAATCTGGTTTCTGTCTGAGGCATGGGACCGAAACTGCCCTCATTGATTTGAAAACTCAGATTGACGTGATGACAGACAACAGGAAACTTGCCTTGCTACTCTTATTAGATCTCTATGCAACCTTCGATTTGGTTAACCACCAAATACTTTGCCAACACCTTAAATTAGCTGCCCACTTTTCTGACTCTGCCAACTCTTGGATTAGATCTTTCCTAGATAATAGATCTATGCGGGTATTCTCCGTGTCAGCATAGCCGAGTCTTCCCCCATTCACTGTGGTGTCCCCCAAGGATCCTGTGTGTCATCGACACTCTATAATGTGTTCACCATTGATATTCTTGACTATCTGGTTGTCACTTACACCAATTGTGCTGATGACACCCAGATACTCATCCCTATTACAGGTGACCACGCAGTGGACACTAAATCCTTGAATGACGTCTATAAGGTCTTTCAGGCTTGGATGGCTCAACACAAACTTTGTCTCAATGATGATAAAACGGAACTTCTTATCCTGGGATCCCATCAACATCTTAACAAACTTGACCCCTCTTTCAAATCATTTACCATTGACAGTAACACCATCAAGGTTTCCAAAGACACCAAAACTTAAGGTATCTACTTTGACTCTACACTATCACTGTCCAGACAAACCAACGCTGTTAGCTCAGTATCTACCTATACATGCTAACTCATCACAGCTTCCAGACCCTTCTTGACCACTGTCAACTGCTGCACTCTGGCTAGAACACTTATTATGTCTAAGATTGGCTACTGTAACGCCCTCTATTTAGGGACGAGCCAACGCAACTTAAATAAACTTCGAGTCACACAGAACAATGCCATTAGGGCTGCCTTAAATATTCCTAGGAAAAAGCACATATCTGATTATAGACGTAATTTACACTGACTCGCGGTAGCGCAGAGAATCTCCCTGAAAACGCTTCCCCTCACCCACAAATGTTTGGCTAACCAGGCCCCTACCTACCTGGTCAATCGACTCACAACCCACACTGCTACCCGACCTCTGAGGGCTGCCCAAGCCCATAGCCTCTCCCTTCCCAGGTTTAAGCTTCAGAAAGCTGGCAGGGCAAGTTTCCCTGTCCTGGCCACCAAACTGTGGAATACGCTGGCCAACTCTCTCAGAGCAGAGCCCTCCTTTCAATCCATCAAGAATAAAACCAAACTGTGGCTCTCTGCTCAAGACATTTAAGCTACCTTAGATTCTGCACCTTGATGCTGCCCTTGCCTGGCATGCACTGTGATTGCATTACTGTATTTTACCTGCATTTAATTCTGTAACGCTGACTGTATTTTAGACCACACATTTATTTATTGTATCTTTACGTCATATATCATGACTGCACATAACACAGTGTGTACTTTCCTGTTCACTGTCTGTACATTTTTTTGTCATGTAACTTAAGATATGCGCCTAGATGCCTTTAAACAAAATACAAATACAAATGTATTTATTTCTATTCCTTTGCTCAGCACTTTCCACCTCTCCCCTCTTCCCATGCACTTTCTCCTTTCCCTCTCCCATGCACGTGCGCGTTCTCAATGTCACTGGGCCTAGTAAGATCTTTGCTTTGTTCTCCCTTGTTGCCCTCCCTTGCCTAGCCGCTCTGAAAAACTTGTGTACGAGTATGATACAAATAACATATCAATATCAATATCGATCGGTGGCTCAGAACAAAATGCTGTCATCTGTCTGATATGGTTTCGTATTTATGTTAGGGTGCTATTAGGGCAATGACAAAAATGATTCAAGGTAAAGTATAGTAGGGTTGTGCCCTTCCTCCCCTCATATTTATTATTGATATTAATGAGTTGGTAACAGGCCAATTACAAGCCACCCAAATGCACACGGCATGGGCGAAGAATGGCTCGCAGTTCTATTTCATGTAGATGATGCAGTGCTGCTCATTATACAGTCACCCACTGTGTTTGCTTATGCAGAAACACATTGATAGCTGTGTGAGCTTTGTGAGTGCTGACAACCTGAGCAGTAATACGTATAAATCTGGCCCTGAAGCACAATGCCAAGTTGTTAAGTCCTCTACCAAAAATGTTTAATCTAAAGGAAGTATCCATAGATTCACCAGAAAATGGTGTTCCTTTTACCAGCCAAACCTTGAATTTGTATATTTATCAATATATCTCTATTGCCACATATGATATGAGGCTTGGTTATGCCAGCGTTAGCCCATTTGTTAGACAAGACAACATGTTCTTTCACGTTTTTCCTCACAGCTTTGACTGTAGCAGTCAAATTGCTATACAATTAACTCTGAGTGTCTCCTATCATTACTAGAATTAATTTCAATGTACCGCTTCTGTGGGTCCTCATGAGGCTGAATGAAAAAGTCTCAGGAACAGACTGATTATATTTGATTTTTATTTATATAGCACTATACGCCAAAGCGCTTTATGGGAATAAACGGTAGAATTCATGGGAAACAATCTGAGAAACACAAATAAACAGGGAAGCTAGTGATTTTTAAGGCATGAATGGAAAGCAGGTAAAGAAGAGAGAGATCGAGGAGGGAGAGGCAGTGCGTTCCAATGTTTGGGGGCCAGGAGAGAGAAAGAACAGAAACAGAAGTTAGCGCAAGGGGGATAAGGAACATTAAGAAGAAAGAGAGATTCAGAGCTGAGACAGCAGGATTGAACATAGAAACGAATAAGAGAAGAAAAATAGAGAGGGGCACGATTATGGAGACATTGAAAAACCAGGGAAAGGAAGTTAAAGAGCAAACGTGATTCAAAATGGAGGCAGTGGAGTGAGGCAAGAGCAGTGGCAATAGAGTTGTGAGAGGATAGAGAGAAAATGAAACAAATAGCAGAGTTTTAGATATAGCTGAGGGGAAAGAGATGAGTAGCAGGTAGATCAAGGAGAGGCCGAGGAGAAGAGAGGAACAGCCGAAGACATAGGAGAAAATAAGAGACCTTGGAGTATCCCAAAGAACCTGGAAAAAGTCTAAAGTAGCTGTTTTATTCATACTATCACCAAGAGGACAGCTAGAAGTTAATCAAAAAAACTTCTGTGCAGAAACTCCAATAAACAGATTTCCTATGTATCTCATACTGGGCATTAATTTGTATGTACATAAACATATTAATAGTGTTTCTTTTCAACAACTACAACATTGACAGCTATTACTAGTTAGTTTAGCAAAGTGGGCAATGCCATCTAATATTTTACAGAGTGGTTTGCATGATGCACTTTCAGTAGAATCAAATGCGCATTTGCTACTTTTTTTCTAGCTGTTGAAGTGTGCATAGAAAATGCTATCTGCTTCCTCTCTTGTGTTTTATGGGATTTGGACAACGTCATTTTGCTTGTTGTTTTTATGATATTAAAGCTATTTGGACCCTAACAAAATGTCCTACTGTTGCACTGAAACTGAGATCTTGAAATGTACCTCTGTTAAGTTGAATAGTGGCTTAATTGAAATGTTCTTCCTGTGGCATGTGGCCATCTGGGATCAGTTATTGTTACAAACAGAAGGTCCTAGCTCTTCGCCAACAAGTGTGGGAGAGACTGGCTAGTACAGATTATAGATACAGCTAGTGAAATGTCTATTAAAATCTCAAAAGAACTTACTGACATGAAGGCTGAAATTAAAAAATGAGTCCCACTCGAGACCTTTAAACGGAGGCTAGAAGATATCCTAAAGTAAATTACTGATTTTAAGGAATTCACCACGAAGGAAAGAGTTAAAAGAATGAAAAAAGATCTCACTGAATTTTCACATGAGAAGGCATTTAAATATACTCAAGAAGGATATGACCCTTCTAAGAACTCGGCAATACAATTTCAGAAGCAACGGAAAGTACATTTTGGTAATGCCTCGTTTTCCTCAGGATCCTCAGGAGATGAGAACTTCTCCAATTCAAGACCACAGAGGAATAACTTCCGCCCTGCAAGACAACAAGGCAGAGGCAGGCAGAATAGTAACAGAGGAAGAAATCACAAAAGCTCCTCCAGAGGGAGGCAAGGACAACCACCACAAAGACAACGTTTTTTAGAGGAGGAAGGACACAACGAGGATTGGGATTATGCCCCCCGCCAACTCCGGGGTTGTTAGTGAATTTATCAAGCTATACCCCTACTCCTTCAGAAGTAAAATTGTTAGACAAGGGCTTTGGTTTTGTTCGTACTACTAGTTACGACGGTTTCAGGATGAGGACTGAGATACATCAACTGTTCCGCAAAATTCATCTAAAACAATTCTTCTCAGATAAAAACTATGAGGGCGAAGTTAATAACAGTGGTTTAAATAATCCTTCCGATTTCCATCCACCATTTGCAAGTTTGACACATGAAGCAATAGTTTTTGAAAAACAGGTGCTCTCTGAACTAAAAGTACTTGAAGAGAAAAACACTAATACTCATTTTTTTCAAAACCTGACACGAGTGGAACGGTTAGCCTTACAACAATTGAAAAACAATGATAACATTTTGATAAGAAAGGCAGACAAAGGAGGAGCGATTGTTTTACTCAATCGCGATTTCTACGTTGCAGATTGTACCAGACAGTTAACTGATGTCACGTTCTATAAAAGAATTGACGAAGATCCCACACCGCGCCTGAAAGCACAAATCGAAGAAAAAACTAGAAAGGCTTTGGAAAGAGGATGGATTTGTCGTCAAGAATATGATTATTTGAATGCCAAAAAACCATCGATACCAAAATTTTACATCTTGCCAAAGATCCACAAATCTTTAACTAATCCGTCAGGCCGACCAATCGTCTCTGGGTCAGGGTCATTATTAGAACCATTGTCGAAATTTGCAGACAAGTATTTAAAACCTTTTTTGTCAGAGATGTATTCACATATCCAGGATACCACCGAAGTGATTGTGTTAATCGAAGACTATCCTTTTGGCAATAAGCATCAGATGTTAGTTAGCCTCGACATAGTATCTTTGTATACGTGTATTCCTCAGGATACCACGCTTGAAGTCATAGAAGAGGTCCTCATGACTAAAAGAACAGAAGGTGATTGTCCTAATAGCTTCATCCTTTGGTGTGTCGCTATGGCTCTTAAAGAAAACTATTTTAGTTTCAACCAGCAACTCTACCAACAGATACATGGCACGGCAATGGGGTCATCTGTGGCACCCTCCGCAGCAAACTTGTTTGTTGAATTTTTTGAAAAAAGTATCGTCTGCAACCCCTCCAATCCGTTTTTGAGTCATCTACGGATTTGGAGGCGTTTTATAGACGACATTCTGATCATTTGGGACGGTGACACAGTATTGTTTGACGAATTCAAGGTATGGCTGAATGAACAAAATCAATTTCTTAAATTTACAGCCACTACAAGTACTGTCAAAATTAATTTTTTGGACATTACTATATGGTTCGATACTACTAGCAACTCGTTGAAGGTTAAGCCTTATCATAAACCAACGGATCGTAATTCTTTGTTATTATTTAACAGCTGCCATCCTAGCCACATTAGAAACAACCTACCAGTTGGCCAATTTCTCTGTTTGAAAAGGAATAGTTCTAGTACAACTATTTTCGAAGAAGAAGCAGCGAATTTAAGCTCAAAGTTACTATCAAGAGAATATCCCCACAAGATTGTGAGGAAAGCTCATAAGCGAGCTAAGAATAACAACAGAGAAGCTCTTCTTGAATATCGGAATAAAGTGAATAACACTGACCAAATGGTATTCGTAAGCACATTCAACACCCTTTCAAATAAGGTGAATGCCATTATTAGACGCAATTGGCACATTCTCGAGTCGGGTGATTGCCCTGTAGCTAGACCAATATGTGCATTTAAGAGAGGCCAGAACATTAAAGACATGATAACTAGAAATGATATCTCAATACGTTCACCACAACTAACACTTACGGAGTTCTGGGGGTTGCCTAAACCTATCGGACACACACCATGTGGGAATTGCAGCTGTTGTTCTAGCACCAAACGCACGAAAGAAGTTGATTTGGGCCTAAAGAAACTATGGCAGCAGAGACAGTTTACTAATTGTAATTCACAGATGGTGGTTTATGTAGTCTGGTGCCCTTGCCACAAAATATACATTGGCATGACGGAAAGGAAAATAAAAACAAGGATTACAGAACATAAAAGCTGTATTCGAAATAAAAACATGACAGCTCCCCTTGTAGGGCATTTTGTAGCCATGGATCACACACCGGAATCCTTAACTTGGAGCGTCTTATTACAAGTGGATAATAAAGGAAATACAGCTGCAATTAAGAGAAATCTGTTTGAGAAGGAACAGAGACTAATTTACCTTTGTAATTCTGTTGAAATAGGTCTCAATGAACAGATCGACTGGACTAATGTGTAAACCTTATTTTATCAGGTAATCAATTACAATATTGAGGCTTGTTGATGTCAATTATGTAGAATACATTGGTTGACCAAAACCCAATAGCTCCAGTCGTATTTTGTTGTGCGTTTCAATTACGTTTGTCAACCAATACATTGTGAACCAATACATTGTGAGAACAAGAGTTTGTTCAAAAGGTTTCATGTGGTTCAAGTGTGAGTACTGCCCGCCTATAACCAGGACTCCTGAGCGGTCCTAGGCGAGGTGGTTCGGACCCCAATATACAAGGTGGTATGCCTAATTATGTAGTAGCTTTGTCCTTGTTAAAATGGCCGCCACCATTTCGATTCACATCCTTACCTTCACCGCCATCTTCAGTTTCTGTTGTTTTTGAAAGCATAGCTGCTGCAACATTTAGTCACGTCGCAGTAGTTAGCGAGGTCACGTTACTGTTGCAGTAGGCCATGCGAGTAGAGCTTGCATAATGGGAATGCACGCGGAGAGGAGGCACAACAAAGTAAGTGCAGAGACGAATCTCATGAGCGCATGTTGCCGTGATTTGATGTTGGTAATATCGTGTTTTTTAACCCATTCGTCGGTGCCCTTCATATACATGAACATTAACAGTTGCTTCCCCATGTGTATTTTTTAACAGACACAGCAAAGTGCTCTTGATTACGATGAATGAGCGAACGGCTGACATCGTGCCTGCCTTTTTGAAATCTTCGGCTGTATTAAGACTTTGAATTGTTGCCGCCATTGTACTTACAAGACTCCGAGCCTGAGGTCAGTCATTTATCTAGAGAACTAAACGAGTTTGTTACAATCAAATTTTTAGAGTTGTAACAGTTTTTCATATAATCTTTTCAATTAATGAAGAGCTGCGATTTTGAATGGTTTTTAGAACACTGTCATATTATTAACTCATATGTTATAGAGGGGCACATTGTGTTGATAACATGTGGGAATGGTTGGTAGTAAACGAAGTTGTCTCTGCCATATTCTTTAAGATTGAGGTAGTATTGGAACCTCATCGGTTATTTTTCGATGTGGTTGTTGACATCCGATTTATGGAACATATTTTGCCACATCACTGACAAGGCTTTGCATTCCCATTTTTTTGCAGAGGGTGGAAGCTCCCCATGCGAAGATTCTTCCTTTACCCCTGCTACTAATAACAAGTTGGCAGTGAGGTAAGCCTCTATAAATTGAGATTCATTAAGTAAGGCCTATAAGTCATTGGCTATGAGAGTTTGTATTTGGTACACTCAACCGATTAATACAGTTGTCTCTCTTTGTTTCTTTTCCTCTCCCTCTCTTGTTTGTGTAGGCTGACACCATTCTGTGTTCAGAGCCTGTCATCAAAGAGCTGCCCCCCGCTTGCTTGCATCTGGTTGCACTAACAATACTTAGAATTGGTTTAAGTGTGTGTAATTCCGATTGTTGTCTACAGTACATCCCCCCTGAAGAATTTCCCGTGAACAATTCTCTTGAAGAAATATGGGAATGAAACATGTCGGGTCTCTCTGGCTGTGAGATAACGGTCACGGTTTTAATTAAGCATCAAAAGCTGCTGTTTACTTAGAAACAATAATAGGATCTTAATATTAATATAACAGATCCACAATTAGACATCAGATTGGTATTTGTACTCAAGATGCTAATGTTAGATATTGTGTATTGTTTATGTGTTGTTTAGTATACAATTGGATGTGTGTGTGTTATATTATTAACAACCTGTAATGAGAAACATTTATTATTTCAACTGCTTTACTGTCTATTAAAGGTGCAGGTGTTTGTTCTTAAGTTTAACACAGAACCCCTTTAGTTCTATCTTTGGTGTTTTGTTTTCTTTTTGGATTTTATTATATATACTTTTTTATATTTTTTCCACTTGAGGTTTGTTTTGTTGCTCCACATATATGGATTACTGTGGTTGAAATACTGGTTGTATATATATGAAAAAGACTTTTTCATATGAAATGAATTTTGTAATAAAATATACATATATTTTTTTAATGTCATTTGTGAGTGCAGTCTGTTGCAACTGAGGGGGGCAGCTCGTTAGGTATCCAAACTATTGCTGTTGGATCTTTAAGGGCGAGGATTTGAGAGGAGCTAGGACCTTCTGTTTGTAACAATACAAGTTCAATTGGGCATTGTCCTAGGCCTCTTTTTACAAATACACCCAGTCCTTTGTAGTTCTTTGGCATCTGGGATCAGTGCCATCACTTTCTGTGGCAATCTTGGATGAGCCCTATCTCCAGCTGAAGGCCACGAGAAGCTCCTCTGGGAACAACAATGAGAAAACAATCACCTCATCTCAGCAACACCAGTGATAATATCAGAGAGATCAAACACTGATGGACTGGCGATGAGGTGACAAGTGTGTGTGTCATCCCTTCTGAACTCACTAGGGGCATCCAGCCAGGGGCGTTGGAAATTAAGAGTGGAAGAATGAAGGGTGAAGACCAGCCATTGTCAAGTCTATTTGCCTCTTAGCCTAATAGCCTTTGGTTTGCTGTGTCCTGTTATTTGTCTGTAAGTACCCATCATTGCTTCTTCTCAGCTGCACTATAACCATGCACTTCTCAAGCTATCTCTTCCTTTCCCTTCTACTTCTCTTTTCACTCTCCTCCACTCAGAACCATCTCAGCTTTCTCCCCATCCCTATCATCTCTTCTCCTGACTGCCACTTCTCTTCTTAATCCACTATTTCTGTTCACAAAACCTACTCCAACCCTGACTTCCTTTACTCATCCTCTTCTCGCATCTACCCCCATCGCCTCACTATTTCTCAGACTCAAAGTTGCTATGCTTCTACATCTCGCTCTCTTTTATTGCTCTTTGGAATGCTCTCCAGTAAAAAAAATCATTTACCTCTGACTTCTTCCTTTCTCATTCACCTTTTCTGGATTGCATTACTCTTACTGAAAGCTGGATCTGTCCCTATGACTCCACAACCTTTACTGCCCTTCATGACCCTGCCTACATCTTCACTCACTCTCCCTACCCCACTTGCAGAGGTAGTGGTATAGGATTGTTTTCATGCTCCACACATTCTATCTCTCCAGATCCCTATCTCCTGCTAATTCTCCTTCTTTCTAATACATAATCTACACAATCACTGCCCCATACGGCATACATATTATCTAGACATTGTAGGCAGTCCAAGAAAAGTACCTATACAGTAATGAAGGGGTAAGACATCAACTTCTAGATTCATTATTCTTTGAACAACAAGTAGAGATAATCAATGGTATTTTTAAAGATTTTCTGCCAGTAGATCTTGTTAGTAAATCAATTTTGAAAACAGGAGGCATCAATGAAACACTTGCAGAATTGACCATATGAGTCTTTCTCTGCAAATATATGCAACTCCACATAGCCACAATGTACTTGATGAACATCCATGCCATCAATAGTAAGACACAAGAAAATAAAATGAACTGAAACTTACTTTGGCATTCATAATGGTAGCAGCACAGGTCTTTGTCATAGACTTTCATTGGCAGTGATCCGCTTTGGCAAACGATAGTAAGCACAGGTGGGCAGATGATGGTCATAGTGCTGCTGTTGCCACTCATGGTGCAGCTCGAGTTGTTACAGGTGATGCTGTGAATGGTGGGGATAATCTGAAATGGGAGACATTAATAGATGGTTACATGAACTGACCTCCAACTGTTTCCTGGACCTCTGATTCCCAGTATTGTCTTGTACCTAAGATAAATTGGTGTGTGTGGTGTGTGTGTGTGTGTGACCACTCTAGAGAACAGTGAGGCAGTTTGACAGTGGAATGGTGTCACAGCATCATTGTGCAGAGGCCAAAGAACGCATCTCTCGGACGATATCTTCAGTGTGGTTCTTAAAAAGATATTAACTACCACTTAGATCTTTCAAATCATACTTTACCAACCATTCTTAACCCATTTTTCAAATACATTTCATTCCATCTGAAATTGGCTGTCTGACTTAGAATGCTCCTTGACACCACGGCATCATACATAAGCAGTTTAGATTGTGAAGCAGGTATTTTTGTGACTTGACTTCCAAAGTCTGCTTCTAGAAACTGTCTATTGGTGTGAAAATGGTATAACTCAAACAAGGACATCTGAAAGAAACAATGACCAAGGAGACGCGAAAGATTGGGAAGCAAGACAAATAAATGAAATACAGTTGCCTTGAAAAAAACTACTTTCCAAGTCTTTTGGGTTGAAGTAAATGGTGAAAGACAGTTGGGGTGCAAGTTTAGTATGAACATGGCGGGCGTCCTACCCTCCGACAAAGTATATGCAATGATTTAATGCACAATGAATCAAACCTTTATGAAATTAACAGTTAATCAAAAACATGTTTGTATCACTGCAAAAAAATCTGTTAATACACACATTAAAGTTACATCTGCCTATTTTATTTGGCTTTAGATGTGAGTTATAGTTTTAAAGTGCATCTTAACAGTATACACCAAACGATACAAAATATACGTCCGATTGAGCATTATGCAATTTCATCAATGCAATCAACCGTGTATTGAGATACATAAACATCCATAAATTCATGAATCTAAAAATGTCACAACACTGGCAGTCATATTGTGTATAGCATTCTCAAAGTGATTAGCTTGAAACATCAATTGAAGATGCGTGTGTGATCCATAACATCTTCTTGTACGTGCTAATGAAGCACTTTGCTCACCAATAGTATACACCCGTGTGCATAAGTTATGGAGACCTGCCATTTGGTTAACAAATAGGTACAGAGTCCTCAATGTCTAGTGTGAGCTCCCACTAGGGATCAAATGAAGACCTCGATGTAAGGTCTAACAAAGCCTGGCAAAAAGGGTGACCGTAGGGTGCACGTTTAGCCAGTAATGATGAGGCCCTACTCAACAACCCATATCAAATGCATTTCTAGACTGTTCTCGTGAGATGGCTAATGCATTCTAGGTAAAAAGATCTTTTCACCACAAGATGATTTAGAAAGACCGCTATGTGACCGCAGGGAGCAGTCTTTCTAAATGGAACTGTCGGGACCTGGTGTAGAAGGATGAGGAGAACAGGTAAGTGTGTGGGTGTGTGTATGTTGTGTATATGTATGTGTTTTGGTTTGGGGGAGTGGTGGGTGGGGGGAGGTGGGTCGTACTGAGAGATGGGGGTTTGATTGCAAAACGTCCAATTTAAGAACAATCCCCAGGAGAGGTTGGGGCGGGGATGGTGGAGGATGGGAGGAGGAACAATTTATATATATATATATATATATATATATATATATATATATATATATATATATATATAACATGGCCACGGTCGTGGCCATGTAGTTATGGTTAAATTGCTGTTTCCATAGGAAGAGCACTTTTTGGGCGGCTTATAGCTCCGCTCCCCCAGGACAAATCCTCTCCAAACTTTGCAAAAGAAGTATATGGGCTACTCTGAATATTTTTGTAAAGTTTGGTGAGAATTCGTCCAGGGTGAGCGGAGTTATAGGGGATGTCCCAAAACGTCTTTTTGCCCATAGACTGAATGGGGGAAAAACTTTGCGCACGGCTACAGGTGAAACCGCTGGACAGATTTTGACGAAATCTGCGGAAGGTACAGGGGCTTGGTCCAGAAAGCGTGCTTTTGTAAATTTGGTCACCATACGTGCAGTATGTTTCTTTATAATTATGAAAAAGTAGGTCTGAAATAATTAGTGATATCTATGTTCGCTACGCGATCACACTTCCCTGCTCGGTCGACGAACAGGAAACCGATTGGCTAAGGGGCTGCCGTCATGACCACGTACATGTGACGTCCCTGCCCATTGGATGCTGCAAGACGTGTTCTGCGTCAGATGGTTTGGATGCACACGACATCTTGGATTTGCGGAAAGCGGAGCAACAACCAACGTACACACGCTTTTTTCATTAACCTATTTTGCTGTGTCACAGAGCATTGGGAAAGGTTCAGACAGTAAGAAATGGGTGATCTATGCATTTGTTCTTTGGGCGTTATGATGTAATTTCTATGGACACCTTGTACGTACAGTAAATGTGGGGGGTAATAACGATAGCACTTCAGTCCATGTAGTGGGCAGGAAATTTGTAACACTTCAGTCCATGTAGTGGACAGGAAATTTGTAACTGTTGAAAGCACACGGGTATAGGTAGGCAACATTGAAATTGACAACATGCCGTGAACGCATTATTTTTTCCAATGGTTATTATTATATTCATTAGTACGCCGCCATGGGTGGCACATGCTAGGGTGGTTGTGGTCAGGGCCTAGAGTCTTGGATGCATGGCCGTCGGCCGAAGGCCGAAGGCCTTCCTTACAAGACTGTAGGTCCTGGCCACAACCACCGCCACATGTGCCACCCATGCACACACCCGTAGTGTTGCATTTTGATTAACAAGTTGTGGGGAATGCGTGCAGTCTTGGGTGCATGGCCGAAGGCCATGAAACCAAGAACAAAGTGGTAAGTACTAGACAGGGAACTTTGAAATTGACAACATGCCGTGAATGCATTATTTTTTCCAATGACTATTATTATATTCATTAATACGCTGCCATGGTTGGCACATGCTACGGTGGTTGTGGCCAGGGCCTAGAGTATTGGATGCATGGCTGTCGGCGGAAGGACGAAGGCCTTACTTCCAAGACTGTAGGCCCTGGCCACAACCACCGCCGCATGTGGCACCCATGCATACACCCATTGTGTTGCATTTTCATTGGCAAGTTGTGGGGAGTCTGTGCAGTCTTGGGTGCATTGCACCCAAGAACAAAGAGGTGGTTGTGGGGAGATCCTGCACTCTTGGGTGCAGGGCCGAAGGCTATGCATCCAATAATACACTTATACCTACTTAATGACGTATGTCCTGTGGCCTCCTTGTACTCACAGAAAATAAGCAGCTAATTTACAAGGACCATGATTTACATATGCATCGATGGTTGTGGATAGGAACTGTACTCCTTGAAACTTGGTTGTAAGGCGTAGGTGGTAGGTTACTCACCGAAGATGAAAGGGCAGCCTACAGGCATTGCAGCATATTAGTACCATAAATTAGACGAGTAGATTCCCATGTGTAGAAAATGCCTGCCAATATACTTACTCCTTACTTTGTTCCGAATCCATAAAGTTTTTTTAAATTGGTTATTGTACTTGGCGGAAGTATCACATTTTCCATTTCTGTGTTGAAAGAAAAAGGTGTGTTAGTGTCCAAATTTACCACATTGTATAATAGACAGTTAACTTTTTTTTTTGGACCCTCATATTTAGTTTACAAACCAGTGTACTGTGCATTGCGCTCAGTTTCTGTGTTTGCTTTTCTAATCCTTGGGTGGGGAAAAAAATCCTTGTCGGATTAAAAAAAACCTTCATTTCTTATGGTGCTAAGTACTTCATTTTTTCCTTTCAGTGTTTTCTTCATTTTTCTGATCAATGTTATGTTTGTTGCCTTCCTGCCCATTTTTAACAACAGTTAGATACCCGTAGGCATATTCTAACTGCATTTGTTCCCACAGATTTGTGATACTCATTCATTTGTGTCGTTGTTACATCCTGTTTCCTTCATCTTTCCCATTAATGTTTTTTTTGTTGCCTTCCTGCCGATTTTTAACAACAGTTAGAAACCTATAGGCGTATTCTACCTGTGCATTTGTTTCCAACGATCTGTGATAATCTTTTATTTGTGTCATTCTTCCATCCTGTTGGGTAGTTAGATACCTGTGGGCATATTCTAACTGTCTATAGTCTTTGACATACTTTGTTGACAATCTTGAAGTATACATTATTTCGTAAATTTTGGCTTCAAGAACATTAAATACGCATTTGTTAGGTTAGCAGGCAACCTCTGCTCTAGAGTGATGGTGCTATCATTACATTCAAACCATCCAGAATTCTTTTTAATGCATGCAGTATAGTGACCTGCATTGGTAGTAGCTCCTGCCCGGTAGATTATTCCTACTGTTGTAAAGGTTTTCTTTCCAAGTGACACTTGACTGTGTGTCAATCCAGTCAGTTTGCAGTTGTTTTTGGTGCCATCTGCATTATAACGTAGAAGCATAAGTATTATGTAGGCACTATGTGATTGTATCAGTAAGGTGGAGCGATTGTCTGAATTGCAAATACTACATAATCTGCCATGGTTTGCATTTTGTACCAATTGCTGAAATGGAATGCTCTCAGTATTTGGTATGGAAACATACACAAATCGCTCATTTGGGATTTCTTCATGTATCTCTTTGCTACAGAGAGTGCATGTATGTTTCCACATGTACAATATTTGGAATATTTCATTTATAGGTATGCTTTTGTTTTCCAATACTAATAGTATGTACATTAGAAATTCTTGTGGATCTTCTTGTGAGTTCATAGTGAATCTCACCATTCCAGCACAGTCGTCCAATTGTTGCCTTACTCCATGAACGCTGTATGTGTTGTCAGGATTGCTTGTTGCATTTCTATGCAGCACTTTCGCAAACACAATTGGTCTGTACTGTGCAGGTAAATATTGTTAATAATTGGTGGCAATTGAAATAGAATATTGATTTCTACATTTGCATAGCAACTTACGCCACTTTCATTTGTAAATTTGAATGGGCCAGCAAGTTCTGTATCTGAGTGCATTTTTTGGTTTTTCTGTTGCTTCTTTGTCGACGTGCCTGGTTTACATTTCCTAATCGGTTCTTCTATGTTTGTGGCAATTGATGAAACTTTAGCTTCTTTTCTTTTCTTTGCGGAATTTGCTGTTGCATTCTGTTGCATTTCTGTTTCATTTAATTTTCTTTTACCATGTTTCACTTTATCTGGAATAGGGTATTGTTTCAGGTGAGGGGTGTACAGTGAACGCAATCTATTGTATTCTAGAATGCAAGGAATATCAGCTTTGACTTTACTTGAATCAAAGTTTATTAGCAATAGACCGTCAAGTGTACGTAAGTGTGATAATCCTACGTAGCTCATGCCTTCCTTAAACACTGTGTTTCCTATATCTATCAATGCTTTCTCTAGGGTAAGACCTTGGGATTTATGAATGGTAACTTCATATGCAAGAGTTAGAGAAAATTGCTCTCTACGTACATACATGTCTTTGAAGAGAAGGAATCGAGCAATTGAGCGCCCTATCCTTTTCACTTCTGAAACTTTATCAAAGCGAATATTTACAAACTGAATGTTGCTATCACGTGGGTATGATTGAAAGCCAACAACTGTGCCCAGTGCTCCATTTACTAGCCCTTGCTCTACTTCAAGGTTACGTTTAAGCATTACTCTACAATTTAATGATAATTTCAATATTTTTTCCAACCCAGCTGTGTTGGAGATTGCATTTTCTAAACTATTTAGTCTTGTTGTGGCTTGCTCACACATGGGTACTGAAATACCATGTACGTCTAGTTTGTGTGTGGCGCTAAATTATATTATTGCTTGCATTTCTTTCTTTGACATTGTTTCATTGAATTTGAAACAGCTTGCAGGAGTTGGCATTAAGGCCAAACAATAGACATTTTTGTGCGCTATTTGTTCCATAACATCACTTGCACATGCATTATCGCCATAAAGTGCATGTATATGCCGGTTTATCGGTACAGCATGTGCTTTTTGCGATAATACACCAACTCTAATACTTTTTAAGATGTTGGCATAAGTGAGATCTGCAGATTGGAGCATGTTCTCAGTTAATTCTCTGTATTGGAAATGTTGCCAAAGGTTAACATTACCTATGCTACCAACAGTTTTTCAGCAGAGTTTTTGCCTAAGGTTTTAAAAATTGGTTCACCTTTCACTGCTGTCAATTGTAGAAGATCTCCGAAAACGATGATGTGTTTCCGTGCAAAGAGTTCCTCGTTATTATTTTTAAGTACTTCTTGCAATCTGAGATGAATCAAAGCCAACATTAGGTTGGAGACCATGCTCACTTCATCTATTAGTAGCATTTTCATTTGTTTCAATACTCTACATAATTCCATTGCAGCTTCGGCAGAAAGTTTGCAGTAGTCTAATTTATACTGATGCTCTACTGGAAGCAGTAGTAATCAGTGTAAAGTCACACCACCTATGTTGTAGGCAGCTAAACCTTTGGGGGCTGTTACAACAGCTGACAGTTTGTTGTTTGTCAATTGTTGAAGGAACTTGCTGATGATTTTGATTAAGAATGTTTTCTCTGATCCAGCTTCACCACTGACATACAGCAGTATAGGTTTGTAATTTTGGCAGGTAAATTCTTTATTTTTGTGTTGTACACCATGTACAATTTGTTTTGTTACGTCTTCAAAAATGGTGCGCTGATCGTTGTTAAGTTTTGCTTGTTGTACAGTTAAGTCTTCTGTATCTTCTTGATACTGATACATGGTGTTCTCTACTTCTGCCATAGCTACTTCAGCCTCATTTGCTATTACTGGTTGTCCTAATGATTCTTGACTTCCTGTTACAGAAGGTTGACTACTGTCGGAAGAGTCTTTATCTAGTTGGGCCTGAAGTTCTTCTTCCTGTTGCTGCTCATTGTGTAACATTGCTTTGTACTGCGTAAAGTTCACATCAGTTATAGTGCTTTCATTTGCTTTGAAAGCATCTTCATAGCACTCATAATTATCTAGTATGTCTTCCTCTTTTCTCCATGGTTTGAAAAGTTGTAACAGAGACATGTAATATAGTTCTTTCTGTTGAGGAGTTTTTAATGACAATTTGACATGACTAATTAAGCTTCGTTTGTTAAGTTTCACTAAGCTCCCTTCACAATCGGTCACTCTATATCTACATTTGCTTTCATCAGGTTTTACATTATTTGTGTATGCAAAGTTTTGAGCTATGTGGTATAGACACATGCTTTCCAGAGTGGTACTCCTGTTCGGATAGTATGTGTCCAGTAAATTGTTTTTAAGAATGTCTTGGCTGTTGGGATCATTTTTGGCAATTGTTCCTATGTCTTCATATGATTTTAGTACTCTTTTTCTAGATTTTGCAGGACCAAGACTGAGCCATACTATGTTGTCTGATTTTCCATACAAAGCAGTGCCGGTTAAAAGATCTGCTGCTTAATAGGCCCCACATTCTCTGTGAGAGAGCATTTTTATGCCTAGGCTGTACAATTTCTGTGATAATGTTTTGTCTGATGCTAGGTCATTCCAGAGGTCTTGAAGCTCTGTTTTTTCTGCTTTTGTTAAGTAGGCTGTAACATAACGTGCAACAGCAATTGAATTGTCTGCAATGTACTGCACATCTATATTTGCATTCCATAATAGGGCAATGATTGCATTGTAACCATTGATATATTTTGATTCTTCCCTTCTTGTTTATGTAATACGTGTTTTTAGGTGATTTACCTTTAACACTATGTTGAACTGAAGACATTAAGGGGCCGATTCATGGAACAAACGTGCGCCGAAAATCTACGCGCAAGCAGGCGCAAGCAGGCGCAAGCAGGCGCAAGCGGAAAAAAAGAGGCGCACGCGCACGCGTGCGATTCATGGAAGTCCCTGCGCGTGTCTTCCTCGGGATGTGCGCCAAACCCGTGAATGGCGCACACGTCACTGCAACATCGTGAAAGGCGTGCGCGACGCGCACAGTGAAAGCGCACAACCGCAGCGCACACACCAGAAAGTGGGCGGGACATGGGGCGTAACGCGCGGAATGGGGAACAACACGCGAAAATAAGGGCGTAACTGGGGATGTACTGCAGGGAAGCAGACGGAACGCCCACGCGCACTCGAACCACACGTATTCATGGAATCGAATAGGGCAAAGCCACGCACAGCCAAAGACACGCACAAGCTGAAACACGGCCGCCACACGAAGGCAGGCGGTAGAGTCCCAGCGCATCAAAAAAGTGGCGCGCGGGAAGTTAAATACGCGATTGAGCGGGTACGTGGATTTCAGGGGTGCGCGAGAAATTCTACACGCGATTGGCCTGGGTACGTGTATTACAGGGGTGCGTGAGAAAATCTACACGCGATTGGCCTGGGTACGTGGATTTCAGGGGTGCGCGAGAAAATCTACACACGATTGGCCTGGGTACGTGTATTACAGGGGTGCGCGAGAAAATCTACACGCGATTGGCCTGGGTACGTGGATTTCAGGGGTGCGCGAGAAAATCTACACGCGATTGGCCTGGGTACGTGGATTTCAGGGGTGCGCGAGAAAATCTACACACGATTGGCCTGGGTACGTGTATTACAGGGGTGCGCGAGAAAATCTACACGCGATTGGCCTGGGTACGTGGATTTCAGGGGTGCGCGAGAAAATCTACACACGATTGGCCTGGGTACGTGTATTACAGGGGTGCGCGAGAAAATCTACACGCGATTGGCCTGGGTACGTGGATTTCAGGGGTGCGCGAGAAAATCTACACGCGATTGGCCTGGGTACGTGGATTTCAGGGGTGCGCGAGAAAATCTACACGCGATTGGCCTGGTTACGTGTATTACAGGGGTGCGCGAGAAAATCTACACGCGATTGGCCTGGGTACGTGGATTTCAGGGGTGCGCGAGAAAATCTACACACGATTGGCCTGGGTACGTGTATTACAGGGGTGCGCGAGAAAATCTACACGCGATTGGCCTGGGTACGTGTATTTCAGGGGTGCGCGAGAAAATCTACACGCGATTGGCCTGGGTACGTGTATTACAGGGGTGCGCGAGAAAATCTACACACGATTGGCCTGGGTACGTGGATTTCAGGGGTGCGCGAGAAATGCTACACGCGATTGGCCTGGGTACGTGGATTTCAGGGGTGCGCGAGAAAATCTACACGCGATTGGCCTGGGTACGTGTATTACAGGGGTGCGCGAGAAATCCTACACGCGATTGGGCCTGTGCGAGTGGGGCAGTGTATTACGTGGGTGTGCGGGAAGTTGAAGAGGTGAATTGCCAGTGTGGGTCCTCCCAGGTCTCCCCTCTACCCCCTCCACGACCTCTGCAGGCAAGCCACACCACACGGGACTACCCTGCACCCCTGGTCATGTCCCGCAGGCAGCCCATCCACCATGGGCATGCCCCCCAGCCAAGCCACATGTCCCCTTGCACCCCCACCCCCCAGCACTGTGGGGCACCTGCCAGCAGGCCCCCAACCATGTCTCCCACCACCCCCACCCCTCCAGTCACCAGGGGCAGCCTCCACCAGGCCCCCACTCATGTCCCCCTGTGCCCCCACCCCCCAGCACTGTGGGGCACCTGCCAGCAGGCCCCCAACCATGTCCCCTTGCACCCCCACCCCCCAGCAGGCCCCCACTCATGTCCCCTTGCACCCCCACCACCCAGCACTGTGGGGCACCTGCCAGCAGGCCCCCACCCATGTCTCCCACCACCCCCACCCCTCCAGTCACCAGGGGCAGCCTCCACCAGGCCCCCACCCATGTCTCCCACCACCCCCACCCCTCCAGTCACCAGGGGCAGCCTCCACCAGGCCCCCAACCATGTCTCCCACCACCCCCACCCCCCAGCAGGCCCCCACTCATGTCCCCCTGCACCCCCACCCCCCAGCACTGTGGGGCACCTGCCAGCAGGCCCCCAACCATGTCTCCCACCACCCCCACCCCTCCAGTCACCAGGGGCAGCCTCCACCAGGCCCCCACCCATGTCTCCCACCACCCCCACCCCTCCAGTCACCAGGGGCAGCCTCCACCAGGCCCCCACCCATGTCTCCCACCACCCCCACCCCTCCAGTCACCAGGGGCAGCCTCCACCAGGCCCCCAACCATGTCCCCCTGTGCCCCCACCCCCCAGCACTGTGGGGCACCTGCCAGCAGGCCCCCAACCATGTCCCCTTGCACCCCCACCCCCCAGCAGGCCCCCACTCATGTCCCCTTGCACCCCCACCCCCCAGCACTGTGGGGCACCTGCCAGCAGGCCCCCAACCATGTCTCCCACCACCCCCACCCCTCCAGTCACCAGGGGCAGCCTCCACCAGGCCCCCACCCATGTCTCCCACCACCCCCACCCCTCCAGTCTCCAGGGGCAGCCTCCACCAGGCCCCCACCCATGTCTCCCACCACCCCCACCCCTCCAGTCACCAGGGGCAGCCTCCACCAGGCCCTCACCCATGTCTCCCACCACCCCCACCCCTCCAGTCACCAGGGGCAGCCTCCACCAGGCCCCCAACCATGTCTCCCACCACCCCCACCCCCCAGCAGGCCCCCACTCATGTCCCCCTGCACCCCCACCCCCCAGCACTGTGGGGCACCTGCCAGCAGGCCCCCAACCATGTCTCCCACCACCCCCACCCCCCAGCAGGCCCCCACTCATGTCCCCTTGCACCCCCACCCCCCAGCACTGTGGGGCACCTGCCAGCAGGCCCCCAACCATGTCTCCCACCACCCCCACCCCTCCAGTCACCAGGGGCAGCCTCCACCAGGCCCCCAACCATGTCTCCCACCACCCCCACCCCCCAGCAGGCCCCCACTCATGTCCCCCTGCACCCCCACCCCCCAGCACTGTGGGGCACCTGCCAGCAGGCCCCCAACCATGTCTCCCACCACCCCCACCCCTCCAGTCACCAGGGGCAGCCTCCACCAGGCCCCCACCCATGTCTCCCACCACCCCCACCCCTCCAGTCACCAGGGGCAGCCTCCACCAGGCCCCCACCCATGTCTCCCACCACCCCCACCCCTCCAGTCACCAGGGGCAGCCTCCACCAGGCCCCCAACCATGTCCCCCTGTGCCCCCACCCCCCAGCAGGCCCCCACTCATGTCCCCTTGCACCCCCACCCCCCAGCACTGTGGGGCACCTGCCAGCAGGCCCCCAACCATGTCTCCCACCACCCCCACCCCTCCAGTCACCAGGGGCAGCCTCCACCAGGCCCCCACCCATGTCTCCCACCACCCCCACCCGTCCAGTCACCAGGGGCAGCCTCCACCAGGCCCCCACCCATGTCTCCCACCACCCCCACCCCTCCAGTCACCAGGGGCAGCCTCCACCAGGCCCCCAACCATGTCCCCCTGTGCCCCCACCCCCCAGCACTGTGGGGCACCTGCCAGCAGGCCCCCAACCATGTCTCCCACCACCCCCACCCCTCCAGTCACCAGGGGCAGCCTCCACCAGGCCCCCACCCATGTCTCCCACCACCCCCACCCCTCCAGTCACCAGGGGCAGCCTCCACCAGGCCCCCACCCATGTCTCCCACCACCCCACCCCTCCAGTCACCAGGGGCAGCCTC
Organism: Ambystoma mexicanum; assembly: GCF_040938575.1. Taxonomy (NCBI): domain Eukaryota; kingdom Metazoa; phylum Chordata; class Amphibia; order Caudata; family Ambystomatidae; genus Ambystoma; species Ambystoma mexicanum. Next base: position 898,596,436 of record NC_090934.1, read on the forward strand.
CACCAGGCCCCCAACCATGTCTCCCACCACCCCCACCCCCCAGCAGGCCCCCACTCATGTCCCCTTGCACCGCCACCCCCCAGCACTGTGGGGCACCTGCCAGCAGGCCCCCAACCATGTCTCCCACCACCCCCACCCCTCCAGTCACCAGGGGCAGCCTCCACCAGGCCCCCACCCATGTCTCCCACCACCCCCACCCCTCCAGTCACCAGGGGCAGCCTCCACCAGGCCCCCAACCATGTCTCCCACCACCCCCACCCCCCAGCAGGCCCCCACTCATGTCCCCCTGCACCCCCACCCCCCAGCACTGTGGGGCACCTGCCAGCAGGCCCCCAACCATGTCTCCCACCACCCCCACCCCTCCAGTCACCAGGGGCAGCCTCCACCAGGCCCCCACCCATGTCTCCCACCACCCCCACCCCTCCAGTCACCAGGGGCAGCCTCCACCAGGCCCCCACCCATGTCTCCCACCACCCCCACCCCTCCAGTCACCAGGGGCAGCCTCCACCAGGCCCCCACCCATGTCTCCCACCACCCCACCCCTCCAGTCACCAGGGGCAGCCTCCACCAGGCCCCCAACCATGTCTCCCACCACCCCCACCCCCCAGCAGGCCCCCACTCATGTCCCCTTGCACCCCCACCCCCCAGCACTGTGGGGCACCTGCCAGCAGGCCCCCAACCATGTCTCCCACCACCCCCACCCCTCCAGTCACCAGGGGCAGCCTCCACCAGGCCCCCACCCATGTCTCCCACCACCCCCACCCCTCCAGTCACCAGGGGCAGCCTCCACCAGGCCCCCACCCATGTCTCCCACCACCCCCACCCCTCCAGTCACCAGGGGCAGCCTCCACCAGGCCCCCAACCATGTCCCCCTGTGCCCCCACCCCCCAGCACTGTGGGGCACCTGCCAGCAGGCCCCCAACCATGTCCCCTTGCACCCCCACCCCCCAGCAGGCCCCCACTCATGTCCCCCTGCCCCCAGGTCCTGACGAAACACAATCATGGCAGTAATGGGCAGCATACCCAGCACAAACACCCAGGCAAGGATTGCATCCACCCACATAGTAGATGCAATTACATGATACAACCCCAATGGCAAGTATGTAAATGAACACATGTCCCTCACACACACATACACAATGGGTGCAAGTGAATGTCAAAACCCATATCATGACATGCATGAAACCAATGAGAAAATACCACAAATGTAAGTAATAAATATATGTATTAAAGATGAAAATGAAGTAAAGAAATAAAACACACAACAATGGGGATGACAAAACAAATGGTCCATGTCCGAGAACAAATAGAAAAAATCAAAAAACAAAGGAATCCAAAAAATAATGTAGTCCAAAGCAAAATATTGGGGGGAAAAATAAGGAAAAACCATTGCCTCATGGTGAACACAAATATAAATCCAACAAATGTTTTCCAAACATCAAACTATGTACAAGAATATCCCAGGGTCCATGAGCCCAACACCATAAATTAAACCTACTACTACTAACTAATAATAAAAATATATACAGAAAAGTGGCCATTGTCCGAGCGGTCCAAAAAAAACTTAAAAAATAAAGGAAACCTAACACTAACTAACTAAAGAACTATATACAATGGCAGCGGGCAAGTCCTGCGGCTCACTCTGTGATGTTGCCGGCCAGGGCATCCTCGAACTCCATGTCGATGTCCCGGAGGCGGGACTCTGTCCTGGCCCCGAGGTCTCGCAGGGACAACCCGTGTCCACCTCAAACTCCCTGCGAGCTTCCTCGAGGCACTCAGCCCGCCTCAACGCCCGACGCATGGAGAACTCCGCCCTGACCATGGTGAGCCGCTCCTCTTCCGCCCGCTGCCGCTCCGCACCTATCCGCTGGACCAACTGTTCCCACACGGAAGACACTGCCATCCCAGGGTTCCCCTGCCCTCCGGCCGATGCCTGCCCCTCTGATCTTGATGGCCCCGAGCCATGATGCCTCCCACGTCGAGCCTGCTGCTGCCTCCGACGCCACTGCCTCTGCCAGCACGACGGCATCCAGGCTGATGGAATCCACCGATGCCGTCGTGCACGTGCCCTGCCAGATGATGCCGGCACATCCTCCATCTGCAGGGGGACAGTTGCTGGTGTGTCCACCCCTGCTGGACCTTCGACTCCCGACTGTGGCAGGGATGGGGTCCCCACCGAGCTGGCTGCGTTGGTCGGGGCAGGTCCACAGGGGGCCCTGGTGGCATCTGGGCCGGAAGACGGCATGGAGCACGACTGGCGCATAGCCTCCACAGAGGAGGAGAGGGTCGCCAGAAGGCCACACACATGTAGGAAACCCCCGACCATGGCGGCTCCCAAATGGTTCACGTACGCACGGTGCTCTTCGTGATGATGTGCATGCTCCTCCCGGGACGCATGCACCTCATCACGAATGCCAGCCGTGCGCAACGCGACACCAATCAGGACCCTCTCCACACGGCCAGGGGTCCCCTCGTCCGCAGGTAGAGGAGTGTCAGATGACATGGACATCTCCCCTACCTGCGGACGGGCCTGGGATGGGGCATCCCTGCTGGTGCATGGTGGTGCAGTCATAGTGTCAGGGACAGTGACATGCACAGGCACCTCCACGGCGACCTGTGCTGCCTCCTGCCCCTGGCCCTGGACTGCACCACTTGCACCAGCGGGGATGCCCCCACCAGGCCCCATGTGTGGCTCAGTAGCGGCCTCCTCCCCCTCTGTGGAAACCACCAACCTGGATGTCTCCACGCCGTCTTCCGCCGGTGCAAGCCCCTGTGGGGGCTCACCCACCCCTTCCACTGCAGCCGTGGTGGCATCCCCGCCGCTCTGCTCCACAGCGCCTTCTCCGCCCTCTTCTTCACTTGCCACTGTGTAGAGGGAGACATAGAACACAAGCATCAGGGTACTGTACAATGGTCCCCTAGACAGGAAGCAACAGCAGATGAGTGGCACTGTCATACATCACTTCCATCATGTCCCGCCACAACACATGGGTCAGTGCAGGCAAAACACATACAGTAACAGGCATGGCGCATGCCATGGACATTGGCATACATGACCAAGGGACTCATGATTCATACAATGTTGGTTTTAGACTCACATGCATCATGGGTCTTGCCATCACATGCACACACCTCACCGTAGTTCCATCCATCTGGCCTCGTACACCACAGACGCAGTGGATACAAGGATGACTAGGCTGCATCAGTGAATCTGAACATTGTCACAGACATGTGTCATGCATCCATGGCAGTTACAAGTCACAGACACGCAGTTCAGACACAGACACATGGGCACCATACGTGTACATGGGACCAGCACCCATCCCTCACCCCCACCCATGTCCAGGAACAGAGACTGCCATGCTTCCATGTGTCCATTCCGCACAGAGCCCCCCATGTTGCAATAGAACACATGCACCAACCATGTGGTTCACACATCACTGTACTCACATGCCTGACCATGATGTCCCTGCACACACACATACGTACATGGCCTATGTCACACATACAGGCAGGTATCAGACAACCAGCACACTGCAACATGCCCTGTCTCACACAGTAATGCTTGGCCACTTACCGGCCAACTCCAGATGGGTCTGCCTCCGAAGGATCTGGGCGTGGAGCGCTGGGTCTACGCGTTCCAGGACCCTCATCTGGATGTCACTCAGGCGTGCCCGGCCCCCTTCCGCGAGGCGCCGGGCCTTATTGAGGGTCCTGGACCTCAAGTTCTCCCAGCGCTTCTTGATGTGCTTGATGTCGCGGGTTGCCACCCCCTCCGCGTTGATGGCAACCACTACATCGTCCCAGATCCTCTCCCGTCCTTCCTTGTTGGCGCGTGGTCTTCCGAAGAGGGCATCATAATGCCCCAGGACATGCTCCACCAGGACACCAACTTCCTTCTCACTGAAGCTGGTGGCCCTCTGCCTCTCTGGCTGGGGGTCGCCACTGGTCTCAGATGGTGCATGCCCCGACATGGCGACCCCCGAGGCAGGCGTGGGTGGGCAACTGGGTCCTGGGGCTGGGCTGTGGAGCGATGGTATCCCAGTCGGGAGTCTACTGTTCCAGCAGGGGTCGACACAGCAACTGGACCCCTGCAGATGGCTGATGTGCAGGCACCAAATGGCAGGGCACGGTGGCAGCAGGCAGGCAGGCAGGCAGCAGCAGATGGCACGTGGGAGGCTGCTCGGGGCACTGGGGGGCAGTGATTCGGCCTACTGGGCAGGAGCGTGGTCTTCCGTGTGTATTCGTGGCCAGCTTGATACGGAGTGATTTGGCACGTGAAAAATCTGCACGTCAGCGTGTAATTCGAGGAGAGGCCCGTAGCGCGTAAGCGCGTCTGCACGCATACGCATTTTCATTGGACCAAAGGCCCTCAGCGCGTGAGCGCGTCTGTGACGTGTCGTGCGAGGGTGTATCCCTCATTGCACGTGATGACAGAACACACGTGGATTACAATCAATCGCGTGTGAAAGTTCACGCCACCCCGGAACACACGTACCCAGGCTAATCGCGTGTGGAAAACTGCACGTCCGCGTGTAATGCGCGTAATCGCGCATGAAAAACTGCACGTCCGCGTGTAATGCGCGTAATCGCGCATGAAAAACTGCACGTCCGCATGTGACGTGACGCGCGCGTGCGTTTCCCTCAGCACGGGTTAAAGGTGAGCGGGCCCAGCAGTTCGCTGTACGTGCCTTCCGTGGAGACCGACGTGTGTTGCTGCTTCCAGTTGTTTCGCGCGCCATCTACTTCACAGCTCTCAAGGACGTATCTCTTCTTTTGGCGGGGGTATTGGCTACGCGTGTTTTTCTGCATCGCGCTAGTCAGACGGTGAGTCGCAAACGCTCCTTTTCCCACTGCGGGTGCCCCTGTGTATTGCACCCATTTTCGATGTCATCGTAGCCTGCGTGTCCCACGCGTACGCGTTATTCGTGTTACTGGGTGCCACTGCGTACTGCGGGAGGTCAAATCCACGCACGTAGGCTGCAGGGTTGCGTGCACGGTTTTACTGCAGTTTTGGGGTGCCTGAGCGTTGCGTGACCCGTCACCACATCACCGGGGTCACATACAGCCTTGCAGGTGCAGGGGGGCTGTTAACATCTTGCTTCCCACCCCCTTCACCCCAATTGCCCAGGACAATTGTGGTGTACACCTCCCATTGGCACCACTCCATCTGTGCCAGCACTATTACATCTGTGCCATGGTTGAGAGGCCACCAAAGGTGAGGGGCGCCTCAGCTGGGCGTACTCCTCGTGGCGGGCGTGGTCGGGGACGTGGCCGTGGTGACCAGGGAGTAGGGGGACTCCAGGGTGTCCAGGGCAGCCACAGAGGGGGAAGAGGCAGGGGTGCGCCACTTGAACACAATGTTGTGCCATGTGTCGGTGCAGCCATGCCACCACCCCCTGTGGTTCCGGGGGATGCAGCTCCTGCATCTGGCACTGGCACCCGTATGACCCAGCAGTCCGTTCCATCGACTGCCACGGGCCCAAGGGTAGCGGTAGCTGCAGGTGCAGCTGTGGACACCGCCACCCAGGCTCAGGGTCTGCCAGCGCAGGCTGCGTTGGCACTTGAAGAGCCCTTGGTAGATCTCCAACAGGCCAGGGGGGAAACCATAGGGGCACGCCGGGCTGCTCAGACCAAGACACGTGTCCCTGGGGCAGTCATGTCATCTGCTGCCCCGAACAGCCGGGTGTTGGCAAGTGCAGGGGCAGATGCACCCAACAGCACCCCGGTTGTGAGTCTGCCAACCAGGACCGTTGCGGTCAATGACCCTGCCACAGCTGATGTTGCTGCGCAGGGTCCATTAGTGGGCACCCAGCTGCCACTGACACAAGTCAGGCCTTTGGTCATCCCTCCACCTGCCACTCCCTCGGCTCAATCCACCGAACCCACTGGCCATACTGGTCAGGGCGGCATTAGCCAGCCAGGGTCTGCGCCACAGTCCAAGAGGAGGAAGTTTGCACCTGCAGCACAGGCTGGGACCCCACACACAGCCACGACCTCCTGCACGTCGAGGAAGAAGCCTTTCTGTAAGCAGGAACTGGACTTCCTCGTGGACTACGTGCGGGGACACAGCCGTGACATGCTAGTGGGTGCCAATAGTCAGACTACGGCTGCCCAACGTGACACCCACTGGAAGCATGTTGCGGAACATGTCAGTTCATTCGGCCATGAGGTGCGCACAGCGCAGGAGTGCAAAAAGCGCTGGAATGACATCAAGCGCAGCACTAAGGCTAAGCGTGCCTCAAATTACAACTTGACTCTGGTAACTGGCGGTGGGCCTGCACCAGAGGAGGAAGAACTCACTCCGCATGAGGCTCTCGTTGCGGAGTTCATACCACCAGAATTGGTCGAAGGTGTGGGAGAGATGCTGGACTTTGATGCCCAGTCCAGTGAGTGTTAAAGCGTAGTTGTTGAGGACGTGTGTGTTTCACTTGTGGGATGTGTTGTGCATGATTGCTGCTACATGTGACGTGTACATGGTTCTGAGGTGTAAGTAATGCAATGCTACCGTCATGCATGTCTCCTCTGCCTGCATGCGGGACTCCATGTGGGCATGCTCCCTTGCCCCTCCTCCGCCACTCTGCACCCCAGTTCCACCTTTGCACTGGTCTGCTACATTCTTGCCAATGTGTAGTTTCTTGTTCATGTGTCCTGTGTAGATGCTAACTTCCAGCTTAGAAACTGCCAGACATATGCCGTGTGGTACAGCCTTAGTACTCGATGCAGGGTATCCCACTTGTACTGTGCATGGGTCAGATGTCCCGCTGGGACATGAGTGCCCATTCATGCTCCATGTGCATTGCACGCATGCCCCTATGTGTCCTTGACTGGATGAGCACTGTAATATGAGTCCTTGGTTACATACATTGCCTGCCATATCATCGGCCTCCCCATGTCAACTGTGGCTCAGTCCTGCGTTGCACACATGTTTAGGCAATGACAATCTGTGTGGCTCACAGGCCTCAGCCTGTTCAATGGCCAATGACTCTGTCCAACTCTTGTCGTGTCTTCTTCACACGTGGCTGGCCTCCGGATCTTCCATCATGTGTCCTGCCCACTGTCCCAGCATCATTAGCAGTGTTGTAATTTGATTCACATTAAGCTGTTGATGCCAGTCAACACTGCTTGTCAATACACAGGTGTATGGGCAGCCTTTTGATACCATGCTAGGCATCCCTGCTTTGGTACTGGGGTGGAGGGGTGCTTGGCTGCTAGACATGGTACACATTGAATACACAATGCACGTGATGTCTGAATTTGACATTGCACTGCCTTCACATTTCCTGGCACACACCATGGAGTGCTTGTACATGTAGGTAGTGAGTGGCGTACACATTTTCAGCAATGCATAGACCCACTTCCATGCAAACTGCCACCTTTCAACAGGTCTGATCACAGTGGCTATTCTAAGTAGACCCAGCATGCATGCCAGGTCATATGTTGTGTGTCACATGTCTGCCGGATGCCTTTGCTGTCGGTGTGTGTGTGTGTTGTGTGCTTCTGACATGTGTAGTTACCTTTTCCTCTCTATTTTTCAGGTGATGACGCAATGGATGCAGAGGATGGTGTTGTCACGCCAGACACAGGGTTGGTAAGACCACATCAACCCGGCACTAGTGGGGGTCGTGGGGTGGTAGGCCACGAAAACCCCCAAGTGCTGCAGTCCATCCTGTCTCTGGCTGCCTATGAGTCCAGCCTTGATGACGACTCTGGCGTCCATGTTGAGTTGGATGACCATCAAGTCCATGTGTCAGGGGTGAGTGATTCTGATGTGGACACTCCTCTGTCTGCGACACCTGCACTGAGGGATCAGACAGTCTTGGTTCCTCCGCCCGTGGTGGATCGGGACGCAGGGTCACCCTCCACACCAGTCACTGATGTGCCTGGGACATCACGTCGACGGGGGCATGTAGTCGTGCAGCCGCAGGCGGTGCCAACACAGCGAGGACCTCCGGTCCTTGGGTCCCGCAGGGGTCAAGCCCGGCAACGCGGTCGCCGCGCGCAACCGCTGTATACTGAGTGGGAGCAAGACATGACTGCCAATTCCGAACGGCAGGGGGCAGCAATGGAGAACATCGCTGACAGCATGGAGCGTGTGGCCCGATCTGTGCTCCCCCCTGCTAGGCAGGTGCTTCTCCAGCAGCAGGCGGCACGGTCCATGGCCCGCTCGCTCAGGCTGGGCATGGCGGCCTCAGACAGGGCACGCCAGGCTGAAATGTCGTCTCTGCGTCAAGCAATTGCTGCTCACGCAGAGGCGCACATGGATGCCCTGAGGGAGGAGTATGCCTCCCTCAGATCCACTCTGGGTGTCCTTATGATGTCCCAGAGGCAGCAGGCAGAGGAGAGGTTTGCACAGCTTGAGCGCACCATCTCGGCTGAGCTACAGGCTTGCCGGGAGGTGCAGCGGTTGTCCAGCCAGGCCTTGCAGGAGGAACTCCGTGTTACACGTGCTACCTTGCAAGAGGAAGCACGTGTATCACGTGAGGTTCTGCATGCAGACCTATGTAACATCGCCACACAGAACCAGGCTCACCTGTCCGGCAGACTTGCTGCCGACGAGGGGCAAGCTGCGGCTAGGCGTGGCCAGGCTACTGTGCCACGTCCTCCTTACCAGGATGAGCCAGACTCGGACGACCATCTATCTCCCACATAGGTCGTGCTGTGCAGGCGTTGAGCCCATGGAGGTATTTTTTTTTGGCTCGGCATCATCGCATGTGGATGTTGAGCAGCACCCTGTACCTCCCCCCTCCTGGGTGCCTCCCCTCCCTCCCGGGTCGTATGTGGCCATTTTTGATTTTTCGTTTAGTTTAGTTAGTTAAGTTTCTGTTTGATAGTTAGTTTAAATAGGTAATGTAGGTTTTCCATAGTTAGTGTAATTAGTTAATAGTTGAGTTAGTTTAAAATTTGTAGTCTATTGTGCTTTCATGTGACAGTGCGGTGCCTTGTGGTTTTTGAAGGCATCCACTGTCTGTTCCAGCTGGGCCCTTCATGGTTGTCTTGTGTATGTGTTTGCTGCTTGGGTTCCTTGACTCACATATGCCACTCCTGCCTCCCTTATCCATGGGCTCAGAAGGATGGTTCGGTGTTACAGAATTTTACACAAGGGCTTTGGACTGTCATATCTGTGGCATGTCTGGTGCTTTGTGACTTGTGTTGACACCCCTAGTGGGGATGATTTAGGTGTAAATGTCCACTGTTCAGCTTTTGCTAGATGGGGTGTGTCATGATTAATGTGGACATTGATTGCTATGCATTGTGTATTATGTCTCATTTCTTTCCTGTACACGTGCCTGTTGCAATTCGTGCTGTAGATAGTGTTCCACACTTTGGAAGTCAAAGACGGACTGATGGTGTGATTTGTGATGTGACTCTCTGACATGGTCAAGTAATGAGATGCCTGATGAGACACACACAGATCACTTCGATGCATTAATCATTTGTTCCATGCACTTTCTGCAGGGGGATGAGGCACCAGAGCACCTTTGGCAGCAGACATGGCCCATTGGACGACGGAATGCCTGACCCGTTTGTTGGTGCCCACATGCACATGTGTGCACGAGCAGAGCCACAGTGATTGCAGACCCACATCCTAGAACTGCTGACATGTTCCAAGGAACTCCAGGCAAGGTGAGCATCACAGGGGGGCCACGACACAGCAAAGCTTGCACCAGGCGAGTTGCACATGCATGCTTAGTCACAGCACTGAGGGTGAGCTTAGACGAATATTGGTGTTGAAGCACACAATGCAGCTCAGATGTGTTTGTGGACTGATGGCTGTTGATAGTAGGGTTGTCTGGGACACATGCAGGGGCAGTGGCACATACCCTGCGGTACACCAAGGTTCATTGAGGCACTTGTATCAACCATGTAGCCTTCAGAGACATGGAAAGGGGCAGCTCACAGGGACATACAGCAAGGGACATACTTGGGTGCAGTGCATGTCTATTCCACGTACTTCATGATAAATGCACTGCCAACTTTGTTTTGGTCATGGTGGTACGCAACTTGCTCTGTAGTCATGGCTTGCCATATGGGTCTGTCTGCTTACCCAGGGAACATTGCATGTTGTGTGAATTGTGACACATTGGTGTTCCATTTGCCACGCACCCACCAGCGCCTGACTCACTGCATTGACTGTGTATGACCCGTCACAGGGGTGATGTTATATATGGGTACGAAGCATCGAGCACTGATTGTCTGTTTGTAGAGTAGTTTGTTGCTATGGGGCATGTTTTGTGTTGTGTTTTTGTGTAATTGGCACATACAGGTTGTTGACTGTGTCTCTCTTTGCAGCATTGGAGTGCTCCTGTAACCGGCCCTGAGAGTGCGCAGGCAGGAGGCCAGCACTCAAAACCAGAGCTAAGTGTCTTGTTGTTTTCCTTACAAACTGCCCTGCATAGGCTTGCTGGGGAGTGTACTGATGCATGGATGTATGTGTGGTCCTATTTGGTATGTTTTTTTCCCTAATCACCCGTGATCCTATGCAATTATGAAACCTGTACCCTCTACCCGGTGTTCCTGCTTCCCGTGCCTATCCAAGCAACGTTCCCTGACCCTCTTTCCCCACTGGGGTTGCGGATGCCTGTGTAAGCCCCGAACTTGCAGGCGCCAAAACCCTAGAGGGGGTGGTTGGTTCGTACCACTCCTGAGCCTGGACTACAGAATGTCGTGACAATGATGTCCAAGTTTGTTTGGATTGTGTATGTGTTCATGCAGGTTGTACATTTTTGTGCATTCCCTAGTTTCATGTGTCATTCCTCCTCCCCTCACCTGCCACTCATTCCAGTCATCCAGTGTGTCTACACCTGTCCCGACTGCATATCCCTGAACCTCATTCCCCACCATGATCTCAGGGGCCTGTGTGAGTTTGACCTTGCAGGCACCCGGGACATGGTGTGGGTGGTTGTTTCATGAGACTCCCGCGCCTGTACGGGGACCTGTGACAGTACACATCCATTCATTGTGCATCATCCTATGTCATGTACCACACATGTCTCACATCCTGTCGTGACATTGTTCTGCTGTGCTACCTTGGTTGTTGCATCATTGTGGTAGTACTTGGCGTTTGTGAGGTACTGCTACGTCAAGTCATCTACTGGAGGGTGTTTGGGTTCGTTTTCATGCCTTGGATTTTGTGATTTTGTAAATGAGTGTGGATTCTGAGGGTTCAGGCATCTTTTTACACACAAGGTGGGAGATGGACACGAAGGGTAAAGGTGATCCTGTGGCCAGGTGGAAATGAGGGTTGGAGGCTCCATGACCCAGGTGCAGTTGTTCAGCGGGTCATGGTCATTTGCGCGGGAGGGGGGGGTTGTTGTTGATAGTTGCATTGCCCTGCAGTGTGATGGGAACTCTGACATTGTAATGTTGTTGTCCTATGTACATGTTGTGTACTGCTGATCAATGCCTGTTCATGTGTTGTGTTTTCCTTTCAGGTGCGAGGGGATAGTTGTGGTTTGACATGCTGGGGTGTACACATGGTGGATGTTCACATGTGATGTGTAGGGAACACTGATGGTCACTTGAGTGCAAATGCATATGTGGAGTGCATGTCCCTGCAGAACCACACACTTGCACTCGGATGTACTCCATGTACTCCCACCCTTGCATATCCACGTGTACACTGTTTGCCTTCTGGTGCCCACTGTGTCCCGGCAGCACATGTTCTGTGACCGATTATGGTTCCAGTACATGCCAAAAATTTGATGTTTGATGTAGTCTGTCACTTAGATGTGATGCTCAGGGTGTGCATCACACGCAATGGCTGTTCACTGTGCTGTGCGCTGAGCAGTGTGATGCAGGAGTGGGACACTGCACACATGAGCTGCAGTGTTGATTTTGCAATGCATAATGTGCATATAGACAGGCATTCATTGTGATGTTACGTCTACGACTGTTGCAATGCATTTGGAAACGACTTATTTTGGGTGGGACATTTTGTTGGTCTGTCATTTCATCTGATTCCGGGTCAGGCATCATTGTCCGATGCCACTGTACATTTAGGACATGGCAATGTGTACCTTATTGTTACTGCGTCAGTGTATGGGTATTGCTTGCCATGTCATGTTGATGTTTGGGAGGGTTTGAGTGACATGACAGTGATGGCCATGGCCTGTTTTGCAGGTGTGTGTGATGCACACCTTGCATGTCCAGGTCATCCGCTTCTCAGAGCAACTAGCTGGGGGTATGTTTCTCTCCGCAGCAGGGCCCTCCCCCTGGAACAGACTTCCTGGCTGACTTGAACTTGAGGGGAACCATCTCCAGTTCTGGAAGCACCTCAAGACCTTCCTCTTTGCTTCTGCTTACTCTCTGCCTCTCCCTTGCAGAATTCTTCACTGGAACTGCACAGGAGCTGCTACTGGGACACTCTCAACAACCTCGGTCCCTGGCCCAGCCACTGTCCACTTGCACTGCCACCCTGGCAACCCCTGCACTGCAGTACTGTCTCTCTATCCCTACAGCCCTCCCTTCCCAGCACTTGTCTGCACTTATCTTTGCAGTTGCCACCAGGCGACCTATGTATTATTCTTTTGGCCTACTTCCCCTGTACTGGACTCCCCCCCACCCTTCCCCTTGCACTTTTCCCTTCCCCCTACCCCTGCACTTGCACAATCTCAATGACACCTGGCCTAGTAGTACCGTTCTCTGTGTTCCCTTGTCCCCCCCCCTGCCTCATTGGGACTTGGAATACTTGTGTATGGCCCATGTCATGTCACATGTCATTTGTGTGCATTTTGGTTGCACAGGATAGCTTGTGTTTAAGTAGCTAGGGATGCAGACGATGTGGCACTTCCATGGCAACTATCTCAGGGTGGTAGGGTTGTGACAGTTGACTGTCACTTTGTCATCATCGATTGTCACCTGGTATGTGCCAGGCCTGTGTGCACTCCGCAGGGGTGGGAGTTAAGGTGAAAAATGTGGCCACAAGCTGGGTCCGGGCTTCCTCGCCACGTGCCCTGTCCCCTCCCATGGGCAGCGCCTGTGCCTGTGGTTGGGGATGTGGGGGCACCACCATGTCCACCGGGACGCCCTGCCGTGTTGCAACATTGTGCAGGACACATGCTGCCACAATGATCCTGCACACTACTGGTGGTGCATAGAGTAGTTGCCCACCAGAGCGGTCAAGGGAGCGGAAACGTGACTTGAGCACTCCGAATGTGCGCTCCACTATGCCCCTGGTTGCAATATGGGCGGCGTTGTATCTTACCTGGGGTGGTGTGGTGGGGTTCCGGATTGGCGTCATCATGTGGTTGCTCAGAGGGTAGGCACTGTCCCCTGGGGAGGTGATAATAATTGAGATTATTAGGGTTGGGATATTTGTCTGTGTGTGACTTGCATGCATGTGCAAGGGCATTTGTACTGACCTAGGAGCCATGTGTCGCCATGCTGCCCAGCTTCCAGGGCCCGGCTCAGGGCGGACATTCTGTATATGAAACTGTCATGGGTGGAGCCAGGGTAGTTTGCATAGACAGAGGTGATGATTCCCTTTGCATCGCATACCACCTGTACATTGATGGAATGCCAGTGCTTGCGGTTTCGGTAGATGTGCTCAGTGGCCCTAGGTGGACGTAGGGCCACATGGGTGCAATCTATGGCACCGAGCACTTTGGGGAAGTGTGCCACCCTGAAAAAATCCAGGACAACGGCCTGCCTTTCTGCGGGTGTTCTGGGCATGTATATGTGCCTGCGGACTGAGGGGCGCGCTGTCATGATTGCCAGTACCTGGTGTAGGCAGCGTGACTGCGTGGCCGGTGAGACCCCCCCCACTATGGCAGTGGTCCGCTGAAACGACCCAGTGGCCAAAAAATGCAAGACATTGAGCAGCTTCTCCAAGGGGCTCAATGCTTGGGAGCAAAGGGTGGGGGATGTGAGGTCATCTTCCCACTCCCTGACCAGGTCTAGGATGATATGGGGTGGAAACCTATACCTGCCGTAGACCTGGTCGTCAGGCATCCCAAAAAGGCTTGTCCGTGGTGCAAAAATGCGTGCCCTGGCTATTCTCCTCCTCCTGCGGTGTCCCACAATCAGTGCAGCAACAAATGGGGCATTCATCGTCGCTGTATATACGCGTTTGTTGTTTGCGTGCACTTTTATGCTGTGCGTGGGCGCGGGACGCCTCCGTGTGGGCGGACTCGTTGGTTTCCCGTATTCGGGTGTCATCGCGTGTGATCGGAGGGGAGCGAGCGTACACGCGTTTTGCCTGGGTACGTGTGTTTCGGGGTGCGCGGGTAGTTCCACACGCCATTGGCCTGGGTACGTGTGTTTCGGGGTGCACGGGTAGTTCCACACGCCATTGGCCTGGGTACGTGTGTTTCGGGGTGCGCGGGTAGTTCCACACGCCATTGGCCTGGGTACGTGTGTTCCGGGGTGCCGTGAACTTTCACACGCGATTGGCTGAAATCCACGTGTGTTCTGTCATCACGTGCAATGAGGGATACTCCCTCGCACGTCACGTCACAGACGCGCTCACGCGCTGAGGGCCTTTGGTCCAATGAAAATGCGTATGCGTGCAGACGCTCTTACGCGCTAAGGGCCTTTCCTCGAATTACACGCTGACGTGCAGAATTTTCACGTGCCAAATCACTCCGTATCAAGCTGGCCACGCGTAAGCACACGGAAGACCACGCTCCTGCCCAGAAGGCCGAACTACTGCCCCCCAGAGCCCCGAGCACGCTCCCACCTGCCATCTGCTGCTGCCTGACTGCCTGCTGCCCACGTGCCCTGCCATTTGCTGCCTGCACATCAGCCAGGGGTGCTGTTGGTGTGACCACCCCTGCTGGAACCAAAGACTCCCGACTGGGATTCCATCGCTCCACAGCCCAGCCCCAGGACCCAGTTGCCCACCCACTCCTGCCTCTGGGGTTGTCATGTCGGGGCAAACTCCATCTGTGACCACTGACAACCCCCGGCCAGAGAGGCAGAGGGGCACCAGCTTCAGTGCCACCGAAGTTGGTGTCCTGGTGGAGCAAGTCCTGGGGCAGTATGATGCCCTCTTCGGAAGTTCCCGCGCCGACAAGGAAGGACGGACTCGGATCTGGACTGACATCGTGACTGCCATCAACGCGGAGGGGGTGGCAGTCCGCGACTTCCAACATGTCAAGAAGCGCTGGGAGGACTTCAGGTCCAGGACCCTGAACAAGGCCCGGCGCCTCTTGAAGGCAGCGGATGCCAAGGGGCGCCGGGGCCACTTGTCGGAAGAACAGATGGGGGTCCTGGAACACATATCCCCAGCGCTCCACGTCCAGGTCCTTGAGAGGCAGACCCGTCTGGAGTCGAGCGGTGAGTGTACATGCATCCTGATTGTGAGCAGTGCGTGTGGTGATTGTTCAGTAGTGTGCAGGTTGCACATCTGTTTGTATGGGGTCGAGTATGGGTGCGGGTGTACAGGTCCGTGGGGCTGACACATGCGAGGGCTGTAATGTGTGAGACATGGATGGTGCCTGTGTGTGTGGGCTTGCATGCCAAATGCAGTTGTGTGGGCACACAAGTTTGTATGAATGTGTATGTGAGTAGACATGTCCGTGATGTCACGCATGTATGTTGTTTTCAGCTGCATGTATCAGCGCTGTGTACATGTGCATGTGTGTGTATTTGACAAGGGTGCAACAGTGATGCAACATGGATGCATGTGACAGCGGTATGTGGAAGCCTGATGGGCAGATGTGACATGGATGCCCGTCTGAACACTGCGACACTTGGCAGAGGTGTACACATGCATGCAAGTGTGGTGGTGTGTGTACATGTGTGGTGCACTTCCTGTGTTGCATGTGATGTCTGGCTCACCTTTGGCTGCTCATGCTGTTGTATGTGTATGGATGGTGTTGGCAGTTGCGATATGGCTGTGCTATGGCTCGTGTGTGCGAGTTGTAATGACATGTGTGTTGGGGATCATGATGACATGTCTGAGGTTTGCCAATGCCACTCATGTACAACTGTCATGTGTGTATGTGTCCATTGTACATTGCCCTGATGCGTGTGTTTTGTTTCTCCCTGTCTGCAGCGTCAACTGATGAAGAGGGCGGAGAAGGTGCTGTGGAGCACAGCAGCGGGGATCCCACCGCCAGCCGGAGACGCAAGGCCCGGCTCCCCTCCCATGTTGTCATCTCGTCGGGGAGTGAGGAGTCCGGTGCCGCGTCCCAGGCCGCAGCTGCCGGGGGGAGGTCCAAGAGGCGGAGGTTGCAGTTGGACTCCTCGGCAGCAGAAGGGGCAGCTGGGACCCCACAGGGCCCAACGGGGGAAGATGGCACAGAGTCATCCAGGTTGGTGGGGGGTTTGGTGGAGGAGGAGGCCGTGCAAGCACCAGAGACGGGCTCTGGGGGTGGGGATCCCACTGGTGCTAGTGGTGCAGTGCAGGACCAGGGACAGGAGGCAGCACAGGCCGCCGCGGAGGTGCCTGTGTGCAATCCTGTCCCTGATCCTGTCCCTGCATCATCTTGCACCAGCAGGGATGCCTATGTCCAGACCAGTTTTCAGGCAGGGGATGAGCTGACGTCAACTGGCCTTCCTCTGCCTGCGGACGTGGCTATCCAGGCCCGGGTTGAGCCTGTCCTGGCTGGTGTGGCGTTGCGTCAACGGGCCATGCGAGGTGACCTGCAGTCTTTTCATGAAGAGACTGCACGTCATCTCGAATGGCTCGTTGACCACGTCAGCCTGCTGGGACAGGTCACCCAGGCCGGATTCCTCCGTCTGATGGGGCTTGCCACGACCCCCTCCTCAGCTGGACCCCCTACGCGCCAGTCGTCCTCTGTGCCATCTTCCCACCCATCAGTCACCTGGGTGCCCTGTGGAGCTGCCTCTGACGGTGCGGCCAGGCTGGTGGAGGAGGCATCCCTGCCACAGTCGGGAGTCGGACGTCCAGCAGGGGTGGCCACGTCAACGACTGCACCCCAGCCGGCGGAGGATGTGCAGGCAGCAGGAGGCAGTGCAGGGGCAGAGGCACAGCAGCAGCAGCACCATGGTGGGAGCCATGAAGGCTTGGGGCCTTCGACATCGGAGGGGCAGGCATCGGCCGGAGGGCAGGAGGACCCAGGACAAAAAGTGTCTTCCGTGTGGCAGCGGTTGGGCCACGCCATAGATGCGGAGCGGCAGCGGGCGGAA
The DNA here is from genome assembly GCF_040938575.1 of Ambystoma mexicanum. Lineage (NCBI taxonomy): Eukaryota > Metazoa > Chordata > Amphibia > Caudata > Ambystomatidae > Ambystoma > Ambystoma mexicanum. The sequence goes on from NC_090934.1 coordinate 898,613,533, forward strand.
GAGGCACGGCTCTCAATGGTCAGGGCGGAGAACTCCATGCAGAGGGCCCTGAGGCGGGCCGAGTGCCTCGAGGCAATCCGCAGGGGTTTGGAGGTGGACACGTCGACGGCCCTGCGGACCCTCGGGGCCATGGAGGAGGACCGCCTCCGGGACATTGAGGAGGAGTTCGATGATGCCCTGGCCCAGCACATCCAGAAGTGAGCCGTGGAACTAGCCCGCTGCCCTTGTACATAGTTATGTAGGTAGTGTTAGGTTTCATTTTTGTTTTTGTTTCATTTGGACCTTTTGGACATTGGCCACATTTTTGTATATATTTTTTTTATTAGTTAGTGTAGTTAGATAGGTTTCCTTTATTTTGTTGGGATAATGGACCCTGGCTTCTTGCATTGTACATAGTTGTAGACTTGTACATACTTTCTTTTTTAACATTCTCCATGGATCAATGGCTTTTATTTTTATTTCCCATTGGATTTTGTTTTGTGGACATTGACTTTGTACAACATTACTTTGGATTTCAATATGTTTTTATTTTTTTTATTTTGAACGGACATGCTTCTTTTCATTTTTTTACATTCACATTTCTGTTTCTTCATTTTTGATTCTATTCATGTTTCCTTTAATACATTATTTTTTTGTTGAACTTCAATGTGTGGTATCTCATTGTTTTCATGCATTTCATGTTATGTGTTTTGAGATTCACTGACACCCATTGGGTGTATGTGAGGGACATGTGTTTGTTTCGGAACTTCCAATTGGTGTTCTGTGATGTGATTGCAAATTATGAGTGGGTGGATGCAATACTCGGGTGGGTGTTTTGCATTTGGGGGCTGACCATAGAGACCAGGGTTCTGGATTGTGATGACATGTTGGGTGGGGAACATGAGTTGGACATGGGTGGGGGCCTGGTGGCAGGTGCCCCACAGTGCTGGGGGGTGGGGGTGCAGGGGGACATGAGTGGGGGCCTGCTGGGGGGTGGGGGTGCAAGGGGACATGAGTGGGACATGGTTGGGGGCCTGCTGGCAGGTGCCCCACAGTGCTGGGGGGTGGGGGTGCAGGGGGACATGAGTGGGGGCCTGCTGGGGGGTGGGGGTGCAAGGGGACAAGGTTGGGGGCCTGCTGGCAGGTGCCCCACAGTGCTGGGGGGTGGGGGTGCAGGGGGACATGAGTGGGGGCCTGCTGGGGGGTGGGGGTGCAAGGGGACATGAGTGGGACATGGTTGGGGGCCTGGTGGCAGGTGCCCCACAGTGCTGGGGGGTGGGGGTGCAAGGGGACATGAGTGGGGGCCTGCTGGGGGGTGGGGGTGCAAGGGGACATGGTTGGGGGCCTGGTGGCAGGTGCCCCACAGTGCTGGGGGGTGGGGGTGCAAGGGGACATAAGTGGGGGCCTGCTGGGGGGTGGGGGTGCAAGGGGACATGAGTGGGACATGGTTGGGGGCCTGGTGGAGGCTGCCCCTGGTGACTGGAGGGGTGGGGGTGGTGGGAGACATGGGTGGGGGCCTTGTGGAGGCTGCCCATGGTGACTGGAGGGGTGGGGGTGGTGGGAGACATGGGTGGGGGCCTGGTGGAGGCTGCCCCTGGTGACTGGAGGGGTGGGGGTGGTGGGAGACATGGGTGGGGGCCTGGTGGAGGCTGCCCCTGGTGACTGGGGGGGTGGGGGTGGTGGGAGACATGGGTGGGGGCCTGGTGGAGGCTGCCCCTGGTGACTGGAGGGGTGGGGGTGGTGGGAGACATGGGTGGGGGCCTTGTGGAGGCTGCCCCTGGTGACTGGTGGGGTGGGGGTGCTGGGAGACATGGGTGGGGGCCTGCTGGGGGGTGGGGGTGCAAGGGGACATGAGTGGGACATGGTTGGGGGCCTGGTGGCAGGTGCCCCACAGTGCTGGGTGGTGGGGGTGCAAGGGGACATGAGTGGGGGCCTGCTGGGGGGTGGGGGTGCAAGGGGACATGGTTGGGGGCCTGGTGGCAGGTGCCCCACAGTGCTGGGGGGTGGGGGTGCAAGGGGACATGAGTGGGGGCCTGCTGGGGGGTGGGGGTGCAAGGGGACATGGTTGGGGGCCTGGTGGCAGGTGCCCCACAGTGCTGGGGGGTGGGGGTGCAAGGGGACATGAGTGGGGGCCTGCTGGGGGGTGGGGGTGCAAGGGGACATGGTTGGGGGCCTGGTGGCAGGTGCCCCACAGTGCTGGGGGGTGGGGGTGCAAGGGGACATGAGTGGGACATGGTTGGGGGCCTGGTGGCAGGTGCCCCACAGTGCTGGGGGGTGGGGGTGCAAGGGGACATGAGTGGGGGCCTGCTGGGGGGTGGGGGTGCAAGGGGACATGGTTGGGGGCCTGGTGGCAGGTGCCCCACAGTGCTGGGGGGTGGGGGTGCAAGGGGACATGAGTGGGGGCCTGCTGGGGGGTGGGGGTGCAAGGGGACATGAGTGGGACATGGTTGGGGGCCTGGTGGAGGCTGCCCCTGGTGACTGGAGGGGTGGGGGTGGTGGGAGACATGGGTGGGGGCCTTGTGGAGGCTGCCCCTGGTGACTGGAGGGGTGGGGGTGGTGGGAGACATGGTTGGGGGCCTGGTGGAGGCTGCCCCTGGTGACTGGAGGGGTGGGGGTGGTGGGAGACATGGGTGGGGGCCTTGTGGAGGCTGCCCCTGGTGACTGGAGGGGTGGGGGTGGTGGGAGACATGGGTGGGGGCCTGGTGGAGGCTGCCCCTGGTGACTGGAGGGGTGGGGGTGCTGGGAGACATGGGTGGGGGCCTGCTGGGGGGTGGGGGTGCAAGGGGACATGAGTGGGACATGGTTGGGGGCCTGGTGGCAGGTGCCCCACAGTGCTGGGTGGTGGGAGTGCAAGGGGACATGAGTGGGGGCCTGCTGGGGGGTGGGGGTGCAAGGGGACATGGTTGGGGGCCTGGTGGCAGGTGCCCCACAGTGCTGGGGGTGCAAGGGGACATGAGTGGGGGCCTGCTGGGGGGTGGGGGTGCAAGGGGACATGGTTGGGGGCCTGGTGGCAGGTGCCCCACAGTGCTGGGGGGTGGGGGTGCAAGGGGACATGAGTGGGGGCCTGCTGGGGGGTGGGGGTGCAAGGGGACATGGTTGGGGGCCTGGTGGCAGGTGCCCCACAGTGCTGGGGGGTGGGGGTGCAAGTGGACATGAGTGGGACATGGTTGGGGGCCTGGTGGCAGGTGCCCCACAGTGCTGAGGGGTGGGGGTGCAAGGGGACATGAGTGGGGGCCTGCTGGGGGGTGGGGGTGCAAAGGGACATGGTTGGGGGCCTGGTGGCAGGTGCCCCACAGTGCTGGGGGGTGGGGGTGCAAGGGGACATGAGTGGGACATGGTTGGGGGCCTGGTGGCAGGTGCCCCACAGTGCTGGGGGGTGGGGGTGCAAGGGGACATGAGTGGGGGCCTGCTGGGGGGTGGGGGTGCAAGGGGACATGGTTGGGGGCCTGGTGGCAGGTGCCCCACAGTGCTGGGGGGTGGGGGTGCAAGGGGACATGAGTGGGGGCCTGCTGGGGGGTGAGGGTGCAAGGGGACATGAGTGGGACATGGTTGGGGGCCTGGTGGAGGCTGCCCCTGGTGACTGGAGGGGTGGGGGTGGTGGGAGACATGGGTGGGGGCCTTGTGGAGGCTGCCCCTGGTGACTGGAGGGGTGGGGGTGGTGGGAGACATGGTTGGGGGCCTGGTGGAGGCTGCCCCTGGTGACTGGAGGGGTGGGGGTGGTGGGAGACATGGGTGGGGGCCTTGTGGAGGCTGCCCCTGGTGACTGGAGGGGTGGGGGTGGTGGGAGACATGGGTGGGGGCCTGGTGGAGGCTGCCCCTGGTGACTGGAGGGGTGGGGGTGGTGGGAAACATGGGTGGCGGCCTGGTGGAGGCTGCCCCTGGTGACTGGGGGGGTGGGGGTGGTGGGAGACATGGGTGGGGGCCTGGTGGAGCCTGCCCCTGGTGACTGGAGGGGTGGGGGTGGTGGGAGACATGGGTGGGGGCCTTGTGGAGGCTGCCCCTGGTGACTGGAGGGGTGGGGATGCTGGGAGACATGGTTGGGGGCCTGCTGGGGGGTGGGGGTGCAAGGGGACATGTGGCTTGGCTGGGGGGCATGCCCATGGTGGATGGGCTGCCTGCGGGACATGACCAGGGGGGCAGGGTAGTCCCCTGTGGTGTGGGCTGCCTGCAGAGGTCGTGGAGGGGGTAGAGGGGAGACCTGGGAGGACCCACACTGGCAATTCACCTCTTCAACTTCCCGCACACCTCCGTAATACACTGCCCCACTCGCACAGGCGCAATCGCGTGTAGTATTTCTCGCGCACCCCTGAAATCCACGTACCCAGGCCAATCGCGTGTAGAACTTCTCGCGCACCCCTGAAATCCACGTACACAGGCCAATCGCGTGTAGTATTTCTCGCGCACCCCTGAAATCCACGTACCCAGGCCAATCGCGTGTAGAATTTCTCGCGCACCCCTGAAATCCAAGTACCCAGCCCAATCGCGTGTAGAATTTCTCGCGCACCCCTGAAATCCACGTACCCAGCCCAATCGCGTGTAGATTTTCTCGCGCACCCCTGAAATCCACGAACCCAGGCCAATCGCGTGTAGAATTTCTCGCGCACCCCTGAAATCCACGTACCCAGCCCAATCGCGTGTAGAATTTCTCGCGCACCGCTGAAATCCACGTACCCAGCCCAATCGCGTGTAGAATTTCTTGCGCACCCCTGTAATACACGTACCCAGGCCAATCGCGTGTAGAATTTCTCGCGCACCCCTGAAATCCACGTACCCAGCCCAATCGCGTGTAGATTTTCTCGCGCACCCCTGAAATCCACGTACCCAGGCCAATCGCGTGTAGAATTTCTCGCGCACCCCTGAAATCCACGTACACAGGCCAATCGCGTGTAGTATTTCTCGCGCACCCCTGAAATCCACGTACCCAGGCCAATCGCGTGTAGAATTTCTCGCGCACCCCTGTAATCCACGTACCCAGGCCAATCGCGTGTAGAATTTCTCGCGCACCCCTGAAATCCACGTACCCAGGCCAATCGCGTGTAGAATTTCTCGCGCACCCCTGAAATCCACGTACCCAGCCCAATCGCGTGTAGAATTTCTCGCGCACCCCTGAAATCCATGTACACAGGCCAATCGCGTGTAGTATTTCTCGCGCACCCCTGAAATCCACGTACCCAGGCCAATCGCGTGTAGATTTTCTCGCGCACCCCTGTAATACACGTACCCAGGCCAATCGCGTGTAGAATTTCTCGCACACCCCTGAAATACACGCTCCCCGCTCTGCGTTTGCTGCTGCCCTTTGCGCTGGATTGGGGATTTTGATGGCTTTTCCCTACGCAAGGGGCGTAACTGACGCTGCTGCAGGGTCGCTGCGCCACTCTGCGCCACGGCTGGTTGTGGATGTTGGAATCCATGAATACGCTGTGCGCCTGAATGTGTTTCGGCGCACGCGGCTGGCGCAGACTACCGCACGCGCACACTGTGCGCCAGCCGCGTGCGCCACTTGTGCGCCGAATTCTATGAATTGGCCCCCATGTTGTTTACTTCACCTGTTTCTGTAACTGGTCTAGGGAAACCAAAGCGGCATTTGGTGTAGTATTTATCTTTCTTTTTGTATTTGCTGCGACAATATTTGACACATTTGTGTCTTTGAAATTGTAAAATCTGCCCATGCAGCTCACTATGTGTCTGTTGTGAAGGGATTTCACATGTGACATATTTTTGGATAAACTGCAAAACAGTGCTATCATTGTCGTGCCCAAATTTCGGTGCATCTTTGATCCATAACAGCATGTGAATATGTGGTGCTCCTCTCGCTTGATATTCTTTTCTCCAAAAGAAGTGTTGCACTTCTCCAAGGGGAGGAACAGTTTTATTACAAATAAAGTGTAGCATTGCAATGAAACGATGATAGAAATATCTTGAGACATTAACTGGATCTAGAGAGCAAAGTTCTCCAGGTGTTAATATACCTATCTTGTTTTTGTTGCTGTTTGCTATGCGTAGGAAGTCATGTAAATCTTCCCATGCATATTCTGCACAACTTAGCATAACAAACCAAGTTGGTGGTCCAAGGCTTCTGATCATGCAACGCACGTCTCCGTGCCATCTGAATGAGCATTCTTTTGTACCATGCATGTTTGAAAACAAATTTGTTATACTTGATTGTAACACCTCATCTTTTTCTTGTACTTTTTGTATTAACTACTTAGCTGACATATTTTGAAAGTGCGTTCCAGATTTAAGAATGTGTGCAACTCCATAACAAGGTGTTGCTAATTCACTTTCATAGAGTAGGTGGAATATGTATTCAACATTTTGTCTGAATCTGGGATCTTGCGAATACCTTCGTAATGAGCGGTATTCTGATGCCCCAATCTGAGTGGGTCTATCACCATATCTTCCACCTTTGCCAGTTGGAAATAGCAGTGGAAAAGCACGTGCTTCTATACTTTTTTCCCAAATACGCATTGGTGACCCTTTGGTTTGTCGCATTTGGTAAGTTTCTAGTGCATCATCTATGCTTTAATTGGAATGCAATGGATGAATTGTGTAATGGTCTAAAAGAGTGGATACTGTAGCTGGATCCAGAAATTCAGATTCTCCAGTTTCTGATAGCTCTTGAATTATTTCAGTTGTTTGCCTTAAGCTTTCATCAATATTTATTTCCTTATAGTACTCATTATTGTCTTTTAGATATTGTAATGCTTGTCTAACTTTGTGTAAGTCCACTAATTGTTGCCAAATTCTTTTGTGTTTTGACCAAGACTATTAAAGAATGCTCTATTGAACGCTCCACTCCTAGAGTGTGTACATTTTCCGTTAGATCTAATGGCAAGTAAACTACTTTGCCACGAATGCCTTTTTACCAATTCAGAGGAAGGTAATTTTGCTGTTTTTGGATTAAGGCGTAATTGCTTGAAATGGGTGAGCTGTTTGAATTATTATGCTCTCATACAAATTAAGCTGTTGCAGGATTTTTGGTAATGGAAACAATTCCAAATTATTTGTAATTGCACGTGAAGGAGTGTGGATGTTGTCTAATTTTGCAGTACAGTAACTGCAACATATTAGGCGTTCAGTTATTTCATATGTGCTTTCAGCTAAAAGGTACAAAGCTAATTCAAACCATTTAGAGTCTTCATTGTTTTCTATTTTGTATGCTATGTCCACATGTTTTGTGTTCCTTTTGTAAAACGTTCTGCGGCAACATACACAGACATGGTTTGGTACTTCAGCCGATGAGCTTTTACATTTTAGTAGTTCTTTTCTGTATGTGTGTAATAGAAGGTTGCCATGTGCAGAATTGTCGCTACTATGCTCTAAAACTGTTGCATTTTCTAAATGGCTCTCACTTCCAAAATACTTTTTCTGAATACGGTTCATTTCTTCTTCTAAGTATTTGGGTGTACCATGCAGAAGAGTGGTATTTAAATTGCATAATTCTAAAGCTGGACTTTTTACATAGTATATTTTATACACTAAGGGCCTCATTACACGGATGGCGGTGAACCATGGCGCTATTAGCGCCATGGTTCATGCCGGTAAAATACCGGCACCGCCTTGGTGGAAAGGGGAATTACCACCCTATTCCAAGGTTGGCGGGGCGGTAATTCTCCCTTCCACCATTGCCCTTCCCCATTCCCATTTTTGCCCCATGGGGCTCGATGGGAATGCGGAAGGCGCTAATTATGGTACCGCAAATTACGGTACCGTAATTAGCTCCCTGGTCCCTTTGCGGGTTGGTTTTTAATGCCTGCAAAAAGCAGGCGTCAAATTCCCCTAATCCGCAAATGGACCTCGTAGTAAGGCGATAAGGATTTACCGGTACTGGTAAAATACCGGGACCGGTAAATCCTTACCGCCATCCGTGTAATGAGGCCCTAAATTTCTTAATTTGGAATGATATACTGTTATTCTTTTGATATCATGGAAGGTACTTTTGCAAATAGGCCCAGAAATGCAGGCCAATGAATGTCCTTTTAGTCCTGTGTCTTTCCGCACTGCAAAAATATCCATATTTTGCAACACTTTCATTTTACTTTTGTCTTTACCTTTTACATATTGATTGAGGAACTGACGTAAAGATTTGAAAGCTTTGTTTGGAATGACACACATTGATGTGCATGGCCATTTGTATACTGGACGGTGTGGTTCTGCTGAATCGAGAGCTAATTCTGAGTTTTCAGGAGATAGTTTTGTAAGCAGTGTTTCTTGTTCCATGATGGTAGTATTGATTTTCTCATACCCTCGTCCACTGCTATGGATGGCAATTGTGTTTGTTTGATTTTATTTGTATGATTCTTCATTAAAATATGGCTCTGTGGTTGTTGTGTGACTCCATTCACCACCACAAACATGCAAAAAATTATTTTTGTTCACATTCCGTTTATTGCTGAGTTTCTTTTGTAGTTTGGTACTTAGTTTTGTTAGTGCTTTCATCCTATTTAACACTAATATGAACAACTTCCTTTTGAGAAGGATTGCACTGTCCACGAGTGCTTGTAGAATTAACTTTCTACGGTACCTTTTAAGGGGTGAGGATGATTTTGGTCATCTTCTTAGTAGATTCTGAAGGACTCTGTGACAAAACATTTTTGCTAAAATACTTTTTTTACTATGGGTTCTTCTTACACTATCAGGATTATTAGGAACATTGTTAGCTGTACTGGCAGCCGTTCTTTTGACAACATTTCTGTGTTTTATGACACTTTTTGATGGAGGAGGTACAGTTTCGGTAGTTGAGACTTCTTTTATTATGGTACCCAACTGCATTAGCTGGTTTGTCCCAAGATTCTCTACTAACTCTACAACAGGTGGGTGCTTACATTGGGCACCTTTATTTTTATTTGCTCTAATTCTGCGTTCCTTTCTACAGAGTTGCTTTTTGGTAGGCATTCTTTGGTGTCTGTTGAGAAAAAAAAGTATACTTTGGTCTGTTGTCCAATGTATGTGTGCAGTGTGCATGTGTGCATAAGTATGATGGGGAAGCTCTTTGGCATGGTGTGTCAACGTACAGTGACCTTTAACTATCATTTGGTAAAGGCTACTTTACTGTTTGTATTCTACTACAATGTGCTTCAGATGAGAGTACAAAGTGGCCTACTTGTGATGAGAACCATTATTAATAACCGAAATGCCAAAAACTTGCTACAGCAACTTCTTCTCACAATCTACCCTTTTAAGGATTTCCTATGTTATTTCAGTTCCAAACACACAGGGATTTGTCAGCCATTCTGCCTGTTATTCTTTGTTCAATAAATGGATATTTGTAGGTAGAATGGTTTACAAATGAATGCTTGCTTTGGTGCCCAAACTAAACAAATAACCCATGCAGCCTCTTTAAGGAGTAGTTACAATATGAAGGTTGTACTGTACTTACTTTTTTGTTCAAGATGACCATGTTTCTTCGGATATGTTGTCTGCAGTGTAGATGCTGTTCATTCTCAGGAGAGTAGTCTTCACTCTGAATTAAAAAAACAATATCAATTACTTTGTGTGTTTGCAGCAGTCATGATACTGCAGACATTACTTGTACTTCTTTCGTCAGAGGATTGAACTTTCGTATTTCAACTCAGTCCACGTGCACATTTCACTTCACTATGTTCAGTCTTTGCATACTACTTTCAATATTGTACTTGAAAGTCCTTCAAAATAACTACATTTTTTAAGGGTTTGCAAATGCCTTGTTCTTTACAAAGTGTAGTATGCATAGGAGAGAGGTTTGTAAGTGATAGGACAAAGTACTAGATTGGGAAACATTTTGTACTTGTTAATGAAAAGCACAATGTCGAAAACTCGGGAGACCCTCCGAAGGACATGTCAGCACTACAATCGGGAGCGCTTACTATTCTCATACGATCACATTGCAAGTAGTATTACTGTAGGCAGTACAGAGTACAGAACCCCGACATTTTCACATACAAAATTGAGGTCTGCCCTAAATCATAGTTCTGAACTCACACGCTTTTGGCGGGTGTCATCCGCCTTGTAAAGGGCAGACTCACCCGCCAAGCCTCCTGCACGTCCATTCATTCCAATGGGCGTCTCACCCGCCAAAAAAAAATCAGGTAATTTCACCCGCCTTTAAGACAAAAATGGTTGACAGGTATGCCTAAATAGGCATGCTTGCAACGTATGTACAGGTTATGTGGAAGACAGTAAGCAGTTGTGCGATTTGTTAATGACAAATCGGCAATCTTGCACTTTAAAAGGGGGAGCGTTGTTATGTGTTCCCTATGGACATTTACCGGCATTATTTTGTCTATTTTAAATCATAAGGCTGCCACATGTACTCTGATTAAAATATGCATACCTGTACTCTATACTGATGCATGTGGGCATGTATGGAGCTGTATGTAGAAATTTGCAATCCTTGCACAGTAGCTTGTGAAGTAGGTGCTTTGCAATGGTATGCGATTTCCATTAAGAATCATCGACAGTAATTTTAAAGTGCGCAATGTTGATGACGGAGTTAAAATTAGCAATGTTCTATGTGATTGGTGGATGATTGTGTGCCCGCTTAGTTGTGTCCAATGAGGGACCTGCTTTCGTACTGCTGTAGAAAGGGTGGAAGGACTGGGTAAGAGTTACATGCTGCACGTAGGCAACGCTTGTCAGCTGGTACGGCATGTCACATACGGGTTTCTACAGCAAATCCTGCATGGAAAGACGACTGTAGGCATCAGCCAATCAGATGTTCACATTACTCTTTTGTGTCAAAAGACGGTGTGCAAACTGAAAATGGCAGAGGTGGAGAGGGTCAGGGTTTTGCTGCTTGGAGACATTTTTGTGCAAGGCTTACAACACTATGCCGAGAGTAGGCATGTGGCACACCATTTTGATGTGCAAGGAGTGGAGGTGGGGTGGAGCTCTGACACTGATGTCAATGCTGCGGCAATTCTTCAAGTTTGTAGAGATATGCGTAGAATGACCACTCCTCATGTGCTAATTTTGCACTATGGTGCTTGCCACTTGGGATACCTGACTTCACGTACTTTGTTGGCAGATTTGGCACAGTTGGTTGAAGCACTCATGACCATCTTCCCAACATCGAAATTAATCTTTTTGCTTCACGTCCGAGAGTAAATGAAACAACACTTCTGTTTTCTGTCCAGATGAAAGCATCGGGAGGTGTATCATCAATCACGGAATGCGTGCATTCATGCTATGAGTTGGTATGTTTTTTTGTAGCCACGATAACATTGCTCCAAGCTATGCGCATTACTTTGAAGGAGATGGTGTTGCGCTATCTTCTTTGGGAAATGCAATGTTCTTTTGGAACATAAGGCTTGCTTCAGAGAAGGTTCTGTAATGTTTGCAAGAGTAAAGCAAGGACAAAAAATACAAAAAAATATATAAAATACGAGATGTCTGTATGATATCTAGCTAAAAATAAAAAAAAAATGGCTCTTTTCAGAGCCTACCTTAAAGGGGAAAAATGGGAATAGTACTGTACAGTTGTCACGCTCTGATCCTGTACATGTCCGCGAACATGGCGGTAGTTAGCAGCCAGCACATATCACCACCGGGGATTCAGGGGTGCAGCCGCATGTAAATGAGAATAAGCCGAGCTAGGGATTGGTCCATAAAGTTCAGTAGGTGTGTTCTGACCGACGTACTTTAGTAAGACCGTCTTCTCCCTCACAGGACACCACACAGCCATGGCTTTCCATGCTCGAAAACAGGTTATCTGGATTGTGGGAGACTCATGGATACATTGGTTGAAAGTGCATGCAGAAAGCTGCAGTTAATCTACAAATCTCAGATTTCCACATGCGGAAGTGCACTGGCATGGCGTGCGTGGCATGAGATGGCTAGACTTGGTACCTCTTTGTGTTACTTTACAGACAGAGCGTCCTCCAGATATACTGATCCTTCATTGTGGAGGAAACATTTTAGGCCATGTATCTGGAATTTCTTTGCAATTTGCTATGAAGGAAGGACTCGCGAAGCTCATGGACATGTTTCCAAATTTTCAAATACTTTTTTCCCGTACTGCCCAAAGACAAATATGGTTGCATTCTTCTGCATTTGGTCCACAAATGAAGAAAGCGAGACGCAATGTGAATAAGGCTGTGTGTGCCTTTTTAAGAGATGTTGGCATGTCCTCTTTCCACAATGATAACATTTTGTTTCGTAGCAGTTTCATTTTCCACAGAGATGGAGTCCACCTCACATATGCTAGCAATCAGATGTTTATTCACAATTTACAAAATGCATTGCGCCCTCTTTTGCAATCACACTAACCTATCTGACAATCTCTTTTCCCCAATCCACTCTTTTTGACCCACACAACACACCACCAAAAGGCTCTTTTCAGAGCCGCCACTTACTCCGAACGTAGACTTTATTGCGTTTGCTCCACTTGCACCCTCCCTTTTACCCTCTATGACTGTCCGTTAACTTTTGCTGAACTCCACAGGGGTCTACGGTCGTCACTTCATAGTTCTATTGTTATACTGAGAATGGCGGCTCTGAAAGAGCCTTTTCTGTAATTTTTGTTGTTTTTACGTTCATTGATCAACAGCACTCGACACATTAGGAGAAGAGGCGAAAGGAGGGTAAGGAAAGGACACCAGCCACAGGGATAAGAAAGGGCAACTGAACAGACAAATATTAAGGGTGAGCTTTATTTAGGTAAGGAGCAGATCTTCTGGTGCTCGGTGACTGCAGCTATAAAAGCACTTCGAAAACTCTCCCCCCTGCAGAGTACTGCATCACAATACGTGCACGCTACTGTCACCTTTGAAAGGTAAGGGTCCACAGCATTGCGAATGGCTTGTGAAGCAGCTGCAGGGAGGCGCTCCCCCACAGGAGTGTCTCTTGTTTGGGGGTGGTGCAGAGGCTAATAACCCAACGGCAGCCATGGAAGCCATACTGATTAGTTTCCTTTTGGTCACTACAGCAGTAAAGGCAACACAGCTCAATCTGCTATAGCTAGAAGGACAATGAAGATGCGCTCGGGGGTGTGGCTTTTTGTAGGGGTGCAGGGGTGTGCCTTGCAACCGTCTTCATCCCTACAAAACGGGACACACATTTTACACAGCAACTCCTGAGGTGGCTTATTTATTTGGGATGTGTGAAATTACATGTTTACACTCTACAATACTTTGCCTTGTGTCTACAAGTTCATTTTTATTGTTGCGGGAGCACACCAACCGCAGAAACTAGTCCTCACGCTCAGCGTAGGTGCGGTCACATGATGACGTCCTCAACACATCCGCCCCAGTAATGAAAGTCCCCTGGACAGCAAATGCAAAGAATCAAACGTGCGCATGCGCACAAGTGTCCTACAGACAGTGTTCGGGTTCTCAAACTACTTCAAAGTGCGACACAAGTGAGACGGACAGTTAGGAACTGGCGCAATGTTCTACGGACGGCACCATTTTGACTGCGCCCAATACGGACCACTACTCTATCCTTCACACACTCCCTTTTTACTCATTTACACCCATTCCGGACATCTTGTGTGTTCTACGAACATGTATTATCTCGTTTCCAAGCGGTACGCCGAGGTAGTGTATCCTTTGGACACCCCTTTCTGTTTATGCACGCACATTTTCAAAAGATGGTGCAGTCACAGATCACATCCGTCTTACTTGACATTAGACAGCACCCACATTCCACTGCTTGCGGATACGTTGAACAGGCGTGCTGTTCGAGAACATTTTATGTCTTTTTAAAAAAAAATTCTACACACAAACTCTTTCTCTACAACTACTGTACAAAAACATTTGAAACACACGCACACACACACACATCATTCTAAAGAAATAGCAGGGGAAGCGGACACTGAAACAAATATGGGGAAATTAGGATTCAACACGGGCTGGTTATGAGGAGAAGATTTTTGAGGGGAAGAAGGGATGGATGTTTCGTCAAAACGTCTATTTTCCTGTTCACGGTTTGGGAATGGTTCACTAGGGAATGGAGAAGCAGGGCAGGTGCAGGTGGGGCAATGATAACAAACGTTTCCTCTCACACAGTCCTCCACAAACTCCCGTAAACTTTGAAAATTGTCATTTAATATGTCCATTGTCTGCTCTATCCTTTCTAGCCTGTCTTCTTCTGTCTCGTTTGTTGCCCTTTCTTCTTTTCTTTCCTGGTCTGTTAAAAAAAAAATACATAAGTTGAATGCCTCTAAAATACTGGTCACCATTTTGTATATGCAGAGCAATGTGTACCATTATTGTCGCTGTCTTCAGACATTTCCCCATGCGGAAAATGCTCCTCCAGCCACTCCAAAGTACTAGCCATTTCTGAGTCAAAACAACAGAAAGAAATTATTATTTCTGCACCACATACCACAAAAAAACATCACCCATATAAAAAAATGACCTGCACTCACTCTTTTGCTGTAATGTCCCTTCGTCATATTGCATCCGTCCACTGTCGTTCCAGGCTGCCGAGTTTCTGTGAAGTGATTACGCTGGAGGCATCCTTTCTTTTTTATGGCACCCTCCACCTTATTCTCATTGGTTATAAAATGTGTTGTTTTCTTTTCCCAGCTTCAGGTTTTCATATTTACTTATTACTACTTATAATAACTTATAATATCTTTATGTCCTACTTCTACGTTGCAGATTTTGTTTTGTAAGACAATAGTACATTTTCAGATACCGCCTGCATCTTTGGCTAATGTTGATCCTGTCCAACGATCCTGTCCATGCGAGAACAGGCGCTCAGTCCGTCCCTTTCCAATATCAATAGGGAGGGCGTTCTGTATGTTCTATGTTAAATGTATGACAAATACGTAGATTACACTACATATCTCTCAAAATCACATGATTACAATCTATATTCTGCTCAACGACTTCATTGCCACTATTTCATGCTTAAGTTCCACCTTCCAAAAACCTACTCAATTCCCTACCAAAAAACTTTGTTACAGGGACATTACGGTTAAGTTGCCCTCCCAAAAACCAGTGAAATTCACTACAAAAAAAACTGTGTTGAGGGGACGTTATGGTTTAGTTGCCCTAACAAAAACCTGTACACTTCACTAAAAAAAAAAACTTTCCTCCTCCCCTTTATGCTTCAAATTAAAACCGAAAAACCCCTGAAATTCTCCAGTTATGGTAACCTGATCCGCCAACCCTGCCACCGCCCCTGTGCACTGCTAACTCTAACACCCAGACCATGAAAGATGTCATCTCAAATGTTAATGATGACATCAATGATGACATCACTTGTTTAGCCCCTTTCTTTTCCTTCCCTGCCATACATATATATGTGCATTCGGTAATAAAATTTCCCTAAAAGAATGTTATACTTCACAGTGCAACCAAACACCACTGCACATTGCCCCATTATAATAAGCTACGAACCAAGATAAGGTCATCATTGTCAGTACTTTGTTTTCTGTGGAGTGCTTGACTGCAGGATGGTTTTATGTTGCTTTTCTCACTGCCCACAGGGGAATCTCTCCTGTTGTCTGTTAATGGTGGTCTTCACCCCCACAACCATGTAAAAAGAATGCAAATGTACTGTTTTGTTGAGGCAAAGGGCTAGGCAAAGTCATAGTTGGTTGTATTGTAATAGCAGAGATTTATGCAACCAGGAACTTGCTTTGACATTGTTGAAATGCTCAGCCAAGAAGGATCAAAAAAGTGCCACTGTATTTAATAGACTTCCACTGATAGACATCAAGGGCCTGTGCCAGAGAATTTCCTCCACATCTCCGCTTAAACCTCAGAAACTGCAATCAGAAAGGCTTGTTTTATACCCACTCCATTTCACCTATGACCCTACCCTGCTTTATTGTCAAAACAGATGCTCAGGTCAACAAAGTACGATAATGCCTCTAGCCATTTTTCATTTAGAGGAAAACTCCTCCTGGAAGATTTAACTGGAGCATCACCACTGAATTTGTTTTGCTCTTGTTAATGACAAGGTTCTTGAAAATTCAGTGAATACAAAATTAATTACATTGCTACTTTAGTGTGATTGAGTAACATGGCTTTGTGAACAAATAGCAGGAGAGGAACATTCTGGCTTCCTATCCTATTAGTAGCTAACCAGAAATTCCACAAAACCATTCTAGAATTTGCTAATTAGGGTGGGAGGCAGCACTCATCCCTGTATACCAACCATTCCTACAGAAAATGTCTCTGTCAGGTCTCCATTTGGGCCGAATCTGACTTCTGCCAAATTACGATCATAAAGCACCTCTAGTATCTTCACATACTCTTTCATCAGGCCTTACCTCCTTAGTGACTCCCAGAAAAACTCCTTATTCCCACTTGAAAGCTGTTTTTGGATTTACACATCTCTTACTTTCTCTTTTCCATTATCTTACTGGAGAGTGTGGCATTTGGTTGGTTGAAATCGAAGGCTTCAATAATATTTAAGGCTGAATGGAAAGTCTGTAGAGGGGATGGATGCTGAAAGCATACAATTTAATGTAATGTTGAGAATTTCACTATGTAATGCTGAAACAATCCCCAGCCTGCATATGTAGCTGTTTCTAGTATTTCTACATTATCCAACTGGGGATCTTGCTTGGTTGGATTGCTTGCGATATGCATGACACTTAAGCTCTGTTATCAAGAGTGCAATGTGCCGTCAAACGCTGAGCATAACAGCTGGTTCAGTTGTCCCAGAGGTAACTAAAATGCATTAACCCTGATCAAATGTTTCTCAGTCAGAAAATAGTGTATTTATTTATTTTATTTGTATTTGTAAAGCGCACAAGCAGCCCGCAGGCATCGAGGCGCTGTTGCAAAGATTGTCTTATATGAACATATTTATCTTAGTTACGCAAATATAAATAGCTCTCGGTTACATTGAGCTTGAAAAACAGTGTTGAATTGGTACAGGAGAATGCAATAGCTGGTAGTTATAGAGAGCATCAGTCAGGCACGCTGATGGATGGCTCAGGTGAACAGCAGGGTTTAGTCTCCTGAATGCCAGGTGAGATACAGTGTTCCTGGCATATGGAGGGAGGGCATTCCAGTGTGTTGCTGCCATAACTGGAAAGCTGGATCCCCCTTCTCACGCTCTCCTGGATTTAGGAACGGATATCCTGTTAGCATAGGCTGTTCTGGTGGGTCTTGTGGGTTCCTACTTAACAACCCTTTGCACCAAGTATTGGGGTGCCTGGTTGTGGAAGCATTTGTGTGTTATGGCCAGGGCTTTGAAGGCTATCCTTTCTTTGATGGTGAGCCAATGGACTTGTTTTCTTGTGTCGGAGATGTCTTCCCTTTTGGAGATGCCCGCGGCTGCCCTAAGGGCGTCATTCTGGACTTTCTGTAGTTTGGAGAGGTTTTTATTGGAACTCCCTAGGAAGAGGGCATTACAATAGTCTAATCTTGATCCGATTATTGCTTTTATAATGGTAAGACAGTTAGGCTTCGAGAGGTATGAGTTTGGAATGATATGCTGAAGTTGAGGCAATGGAATTGACCTGCCTGTTCATTGAGAGGTCCGAGTCGAGGTAGACTCCCAGGGTTTTTACAGTTGTACTGGGATGGAAGAGTGGTCAATAGTAAAGGAGCTGTATTGTTCATCCAGCTTCTTAAGTGTGGCTGGTGATCCAATTATCAGAAGCTCGGTTTTATCCCCATTGAGGCATAACCAGTTTTCTGCCATCCATGTTTGAATTGTGGTCGAGGTTACCCTTATCGGCTTCATAGTCACCAATAAGGGGAATGAGGACCTGTGTGTCATCAGCATAGTTGGTATATATGATGCCCAGGGCGTTCAGGATCTGGAACAGTGGCCTGGTGAACAGGTTATAGAGAGTGGGGGAAATGCAGGACCCCTGTGGGACTCCACATTTAATAAGGCTTGGGTGGGCACAGGCTGAGTCGGAAAAGACTTTCATATCCCTTTCCTGGAGGAACGAGGTGATCCAAGCTATGACTGTAGGGGAGAAGTTAGCGGCAGTGGAGAGGTGGTGACAGAGTGCATTGTGATCCACAAGGTCAAAAGCCGCTCCGTTTGCCCGCGTCTCTCAAATCGTCCATTTGATTTTCTAAGTCTATGAGTGCAGTTTCAGTGGCGTGCCTGGTCTTCACACTATAATATTTCCCCAATGTCAGTCATAACAAGCATGTTTACATGAATATTCATGCCCTGTTTGCATAGGCATGACTGGTGAACTGGTGATTGGTCAATTGGTACAGCAGAATATCCTCATCTTTCTTTCAAACAATAGTTACTACGCAATACATGCCTTTCTGCACATAGTCCCATATATTATGTATCTATGCTATATCAGAGTGCTAGAGTCCTACTTCGGGCCCTGTAGCAAACTGTTTTTTACACCATTCTCTTTTACATTTTTGCTGCCGAGGTAATTGGCACATAAAGGTGTCTTGTAACGTTCATGATGCCATGCTTGATGATACAGAGGTCAAAATGGTCGTAATGACCTTTGGAGCAGGATGTGAAAGTCGTAAGGTTTGAGTCTCTACTGATGATTTAAAATCCGAGAAAAATGTAATAATACACAGAGGATAACAGCTCAGATAATAACAACATGATGAGTGACAAGTCAGATAGCATGTTCCTTGAGCTGGGTACATTCTTTAGGGGGGACAACACACATTCATGCATATAAATATCAACTGAAATTAACAACTGCAAACCCCAAAAAGTTTGGCTCTGACAATGCTTGTTTAGTGGGATAGGTCTGTGCTGGGTAAAACATTGTTTACTACTACTACCACTAATTATTCTGCCTGACATCTTACAAACCTCTGGCAGCAAGGAGGAAGGCTATTAAACAAGTTAAATAGAAAGGTCCAATACTGAGTTGGTATCTCTCATTTTCTAGGTCCTAGTCAAGTGAAAGACTATGAATTCAACACCAACCCCATGATTTGGCTTGATGAATGAATCAAGAAACTGTGAATTTCCACAACCATATCTACATAATATATTAAAAAGAAGTATTGATAAGTATCCCTCATCCCAAATAAGAAAGTGCAGACAGAATTCTCTACACCTGAATGTCTCTGTCAATTTAGCATCCTTCACTTGGGCATGCATGATGCCCCTCCAACTTTCCGGCGCAAAGGGGATTACCCCATAGAAACCTAATGTTCATGTTGAGGGGGTCTTCTTAGTTGACATTGCTATTCACAGCGCCAGTTCGGAGCAATATATGAGACGTTTGCAAAGGGCAATCAACGTTTGAGAAAAGTAGGTTTAACAGCCAACCCTCCTAGCTGCACGATTGCTTGATCTTTGTTAAAGTACTTGTGATTTCACATAGACAGTGGCAACATAAGACCACCAGACAGCAAAGTATAAGCAGCAGAGAATGTTTCCCTATCAATGACAAAGAAGGGATTGACATTCTTTTTAGGACTGGATATTACAAAATATAGATTTCATCCTTTTATTCATATGCAGCACCCCTCTCCCACATACTAAAATATAGTTGTACCAGCACGCTCAAATGGATTGACACAGAGACCTCTTCTTTCTGATAAAAAAAAGTTCTGTGTAATGCAGGGCTCCTGGTTAACTCTTAACTTAAGAGTTCATCCTTCATAGGGACATACTGGCAAATACTTTATATTAGAAGAACTCTATTTCCATAAGAAAGAAACAACCCCATCATTGAACTCTAATGCCTTGCTATCAAGTGGGCCATAGTGGCCATCAATCATGTTCTAACAATAAGAAGGTGTAGACTAATCATGGACCACACTCTTTATTTGGCTGGCCAGACACAAACTATGCCAGGACCATGCAATGATTCCTTAGCCTAAAACCCTGTTCCATCTCAGTAAGTCATTGAGATGTTGACCTACAGGATAACATAGATTATATGTGTTGACATCCCCAAGGAAGGGAGGGGCACCGGGGGAGGGGACTGGGGGTATTAAGAAAAAAGAGAGAGCAATAGAGAAAGGTAATGGGTATGTGATTAAGTCAGTACTCCAACGCCATCCCAAAACATGGGGAAGGCTGTGCAGAAACGGAAAGCCAGCCTATCGGGTCACTCGGGCTGGTTGCATGAGCTACCTGGAGATTGCAATGGATGAGATCACAAAGAACATTTCTGCCTAACCCAGACATACCCCCTGGAATAACATGGGCCTTGCTCCCTGATTAGCTCTCATTATTTAATGGAGAGCCTATGCATGGATCCAACTTTCTCAAAATAGGAGAACACCCAGAATGAACATAAGTGGGAGTCCAGGAGCCAGTAGTTCCGTCAGGTAAGCAAAGTGTTCAATGCTGCAGGCCCCTACCAGGAAAGAAATGTTCTCTTGGTCTGTGAGTGAATCAGCGGCAGCTTCCAAAACAACTGAAAACAACAATAATGCTCACCATTTTGAGTGCAATGTACCTCGGTAGCTGTGAGGACTCCTAGCAGATTAGCAGCAGTACGACTGCAAGCTCAGACATAGCCGCAGTTTGAAGACTGGGCTTTTCGTCTAATTTCAAAATGTTGTCAGCCCAATAATTTGATGGCCATAGCTAAATGTTGAGTTTACAGGCACATCTAAAACACAACTATTCATACACAGCAATGCACATTCTAATGAAAGAGCTTCCAATGGTAGAACCTATACAAGACACTGTACTGGGAGCTGTTCAGGGGGACTGCCTCTTAAAGGCAACAAGCTTGAGGCAACGTCACGAGCAGATGTGACTAAGGGAAAGGGAGGGGGAGGAGGAGAAAGGGACTTCCTGTTGTGGTACTAAATAAAGAAGACGTGTTTGAAACAAGCTGGTGTGCGCCTGCGATTTATATGAGGCCTAAGGGTCCAACACTTGGTGACGAGGTGCATCCCGTGCACCAGCGTCCTCCTTCATCCACAACAGCAATCCTGCTGCGCCGCCAAAGTCCACGCCAGCAATCCCGCTGGGCTTCCAAGCCGGCCTGCAGTGCAGCGCTCCTCCTCCTCGTGCGAGCGATCCCGCTGCATCAGCTCCAGCAAACCCACACCTGCCAGCGATCCCGCTGGGCACCAAACACAACATTGAGTGCTGTGCTCAAAATGTCCAGCTCCATCAATCCGATGCCTGCCTGCAATCCCACTGGGCAGCACACTGGACATTGAGCGCTGTGCTCAGAATGTCTGTGTGACCGATCCTGCCACAGAGCCAGGCTGGCTCAGCCCTGATAGCCCGCCCCTCCTCCCACCTTCCAACCAACTGCTTCGGTCCTCACACACAGGACACCGGAGGATTACTGCAGTCCCTTACATGGCAACGAGCACTGCAGGTGCCAGCAGGGCCAAGGATTCCCAGTGAGAGCACTACGCTGCATGAGGAGAGTCGCACGTGCTGCAACCGACCCACGCTGCAAACTGTCTGCTCACCATCAACTCACAGGTGGCTGAAGGGGCCTACCCACGCTAAAGTGCCTCAGCCCACCACCACCTGTTCACCCATTAGCCTCCTGCACCGCAGGAGGAAGGTGGCACCTGCCCCATGACACTCCACATTGTCGCGGGAAGCACGACCCATCTTGTAGGGGCATCAGGGAGTGCCCACCGCCCACGCCAGCATGAGTTCTCCCCCTGTTCAAGCCGGTCAGCTACTGCCACCTTCGCTGCCGCCATCACGGTCCACGGCCATAGCATGCCGCATGCCTCTGCCGTTCTCCATGACTTCGCAAGCAGACAAGGGCCCCCGGTGGGTTGAATGGCTCAAAGACTTCAACAACTTTATAGCAGCAGCAGGCGAAGAGACATCCCCACACCTACGCAGCATGTTTATTAACACGGCTGGTACGGAAATAAAAACACTAATCAAAACCATCCCGCCAGCAGAACGCACGGATTTCGCAGCATTGATAACAGCCCTCAACAAAAGACTGGTCACAGAACCCAACAGGGACTATGAAAGATATATGTTCAACCAATGCACCCAACGCATCGACGAAACTGTGGATGAATTCATCACCAGGCTTCAAATTAAAGGGGGGCATTGCCAGTTCCATGCATTTTCTCTAGAGGAACCCATTCGCCTCAGAGTAAAAGAAGGGTGCCTCTCACCTACACTAAAAAAACAACTTCTCAAAAAGCCCCTCACCATTGAAGAGGTGAGCGAAATGGCCAGAATCCTCGAAAGGGTTGACAAACAGGCAATGCAGAAGACCAGCACGACAACACTTAAGCATGAGAGAAGCGAGGTAATAGCAGCAGTCCACACATGTAACGCCAGAGGCGGTGAAAGGACCAGTGGAACAAACTACGCGTTGACCCCACCAATGCAAAGGCAGTTTTACAGGTGCGGGATGGCCTTCCCCCATGCCGGATCATGCCCTGCACTCACCCAAAAGTGTGGGAATTGCAGCAGGGAAGGACACTTCCAAGCTGTCTGCCGAGAGGGCAGACCTTTTCCCATGCCACGAACACCCTTGTCACCTCAATACATATAATTTCCAAGGGCAGCTCAAAACCAATCATACCAGGTACGCCCATACCAGCAAGGGCCAAGGAGACGCGTGAGAGTGGTGGAAGAAATCTATCCAGAAAATGAACCCCAAGCATACGAGCCACAGGATGTGGTCCCACGGATTCACTATGAATATGATGGTCCACCTCTACCACAACCAAATTACCAAAACATGTCAAAAGTCAACCAGGACTATGAAGGTGAACAATATGACTTATACGCACAGGACAAATTCGTGACCATTATCATGGATGAGGGCGAGGCGCGAGAAGCACCAAAGATACAGGTTGACATCTGTGACAAACAATTCTGCTTCCTCATTGACTCAGGTGCCACAGTGAACATTACGGAGGAAATGGAATTTCAACAAATCCAGAACAAACCCTCACTCATGCAGACCTTGTCCAAAATATTCCAATGGGTGCCGACACCCCTCTGCAGTGTTGTACAGATGCATTAGATACAAAGTCGGTACTCCAGCATTTGGCAGCAACTGACCGACTGCATTTTGCAGTTGTTTTAGTTCCCACATTTTACTGTGATAAGTTTAAGGTGGGTTGAGAGGTCGACCGTAGTAAAATAAGGGGTTGTAGGAATTTCAAGGAGAGACGATGGGCATCCTGCAGGGTAAAATGTGGCAAAACGTCCTGTGCACTCAGATGAGAAGTGCAATTGTGGCACGTGAGGAACCAGCAGAGAGAGAGAGAGAAAGAGAAAAACAATGAAACAGCCAAGTGAGCTGGGGAATCTGCAAGCCCGGTTAACCTTGCATGTCTCAGAGGTTTGGAGGGAGGCAAACCTTAAAGAGCCTAGTGAGTTAATGAGGCCCAGAGAGATGAGCATTGTGATGTCATTGCGAGACCAGAAAGTCCTGAGATCTAAGGAAGCTGAAAAATGTGAAAGAACTGAGAAAGCTGGCAGGTCTGCTGGAGTTTTGTGAGCTTAGTAGGCCAGGATGACTGTGAAATCAGTGAAAGTTGATAGTCTGCAGGGTGAATATATCTGACATCAAAAGAGCAATCAGTATGCTATACTCGAACGGCATAGTGTGCAGGGCAGTATATCCTTTTGCTGTCAAGTAAAGTGAGCTGTGCACTAGATCCCTGGGAGGGAGCATTAAAGTGAACTTGGCTCCACATCCCTGTGAGTGAGACATATAATACGTCAGACACTATATCAATGGGGGTTACAAACAGGTTTTAACTTGACACTGTTTTGGAGTGACAAAACGCATGGTGGTCACTATAGCCTTGATGCTATGTTTGGGGGTGAAGCAGAGTGTTGAAGTTCTATGCATCCGAGACTGTGTTTTAGGGTGTAGAAGCATCCTGGGTGCCGTAACCCTTGAATGGTGTTTATGACAGGGAACCCGAGGGGGGATAGGGCAGTACCCCTTCTTGACAGGACTTACCTGATTAACTATACCTCATCAATTTTAGACTTAGATTGTTCAGAAACAAGAACATCTTTATTATAGTAAAAGAACCTGGTACATCTAGGTGTATATCCTACTACCAATCTTGGCAAGAATAAAATCTGTTTGTATGTTATTGGTGTGGGATCTGTTGTTCTCCACAGCAGCTTTTGTGCTACTCATTACATCAGTTGACTGCCATCACAGAGGAAAGACATTTGGTGACTTATATCGGTTAATTTGAAACAGTGATTTATCCAATAACAGGTAAGAGTAATCCAGAGATAGGATCTTTGCTCTCTGTGCCCAGAAAGATGCTGCACCTCAGCCGCAACCCCACTGATGAGGTATACAAAACAGACACACATGCCTATGGCTGATGCCAGTATTCTTATTCAGTGGAGAATTGTTGCCTTTTTCGACTGGATTGTCCTTGTTGGTACGACCAGATGGATGCACACATGGTTATTTCGGCTCTGGTATGGCTCAGAAGGCTTAAACTAGTACATCCGACAGAAAGAGCAAAGAGGACTTGTTCCTTCTCAGCCGAAACTTGGGTGCTTTTGACAAATGGTTGAAAAGGATATTAATCAATATTAGAGGCCGATTGTCTGTGTGTAACTCATTAAGTGGGTAGACCGGAAAAGAAAAAATAAATAAGCACAATTTCTTGGAATGTCCTCCCTCTATACAGACTGGAAACACTGACATTTTACTCCTCTCCCATGCTCCTCTTCCTAACCTTAATTCGGGATGACCCTGGTATGCTGGAAGGTAGAGGAGCAACTCACGGCACAAGAAAGGTTCTGTTTGAAAGTCAAAAGATCAATCAAGGCAGAGCAAGGGCAATGCATGTTGAGATCACAGAAGGATGGTGGCCATCACTTGTGATGGCAAGCAAGCTGCACAATGGAGACCATTGAGGTACGCTAATCCTTACCCCTATTCTGGATGCAGTAGTTTACATCATTTTAAAATGGATGGCACTTTGAAAGTCTAGTATAGTGACTGTCCCATTCTTTTTTTTTATTTTAATGATTTGTATTGTTCAAAATATTGAGCAAGTTACAGACTTTGAGAGAAAACAGGTAACCTTAAATGATTAACAGAGTGAATGATCTTGACAACCATATTGTGATTTCATATGACATATTCATTAGTTAAATTTGCTAATGTGCAATTAAAACTAGAGTAGACTTGAAATTGTGGATAATACTAGTATTATGTGAGTAGTTGTAAGTCAAGTCTGCAAAGAGTAACTGATATGGAAAGAATCATAGAAATATGTGGAGACGTACTGGGAGACAAACAGTAGACATACAGGAAACAAATGGGAACAGGGTGAGGGGGGGAGGATGGGTATAATACATTATATCTTGATACTGATCTGTTCATTTCTATAGTAATATTGACCAGACATTTCAATGTGATACTAGTAATCAAGTTAATGAAGAAGAAATAAGGATATAGGTTCATGTGCCATGAGCAGTTGCATTGAAACAGTTAAGATAACAGGTGAAATAGTGCCATTTAGCATTGTATTTAGTATATGTATTTTGATTGTTAGCCATGCACATTTCCAATTTATGAGTGAGACAAATCACATTCCACTAGACTTTAGTAGAAAGAAACAAGAGTCTTTCCAGTTAGCTGTGATGCATTTTAAGGCTATACAAACAAAAAGTTCATATAGTCTGGCTAAATCAGGTGGAATGTATGTTGTTATGTCCAAGCTTCCTAAAAATATATTTAGAGAGGAGAATGGAACATCAATACAGAAGATACATTTGAGAAACTTCCGGATTTCATGCCAAAATTCAACAATATATGAACATTCAAAGAACATATGCATGTACGTAGCGGGAGATAAGCCAAAAGACCAGCATTTTGCATCATAATTTTGGTTAGCTTTAGCCAATTTGGCCGGAGTGATGAATGCTCTATGAATGAAAAAGTAATAGTGTTGTGTAATATTTGCTGACACAGATAATTGTTTTATTTTGGAAAACAGGCAGAGCCAAATATGATCCTCAAATAGGTAACCTAAGTCAAATTCCCATTTCAGACAAATAGGGCAAACATTAAATGTTGAGGTGAGCAAAATATATATTTTGAGGCTCTTACTTCACTCATCATGGTTAGGTGCAGTAGTCTGAAGGCGTCTGGAGTAAGAATCTCATAAGAAAAATGGCCAAGTGCATCAAGACATGAGTTGAAGTATGTTAAATATGGTAGAGACTTGCTGGAAGGAGAGAATAGAAGGACCATCTATAATATGTTGGATGAGTCTGATTCCTTTTTTAATCCATGCTTTGCGATTGAGAATCTTATTATTTATTACTATATTCTTATTGTGCCATAGTAACGGGGAAAGATACTTATTGGGGGTTTTAGCATGGGGAAAGAGGAAAGTTTGTAGGGCAAGAACGGATGCTTTGATAGGATCCAAAATGTTTTTTGAGGTATGTTTGAATATGTATATATAATCAGTAATATTATGTGGTTAAGCTGTGTATTTTTTTAATGTACACCAAGTCGGGGTGTCGGCGAATTCAGGATCCATGAACCATTCGCGAGACTGTTTTATAAGAAATGCAGAGTGGTATAGCTTAAAGTCAGGGAATCTAACACCTCCCATTTCATAGGGTGCTTTAAGTTTAGTTAGAGCAATTCTTTTACTTGTTCCTACTCCCCAAAGAAAATTTAGTAATATAGAATAAATGGATTTGAAAAAGAAAAGGGATAATGGAACGGAGAGAAGCTGCAGATAATAAAAATTTATAGGAGTTAACATCATTTTAATTGTATCTAGACGCTCCCACCAGGAAAGGTAAAATGGGGACCATTTAGATGTAAGATCTTTGAGAGTATCCAGTAACGATACAGTGTTGAGTTTGATAGTTTCTTGAATAGTAGAGACAAAACGAAGTCCTAAATATTTAATGGAGCCACTGCACCATTTGAGGCCGAAAATATCAATGTTGTGTTTAAGACAGTAGGGATTTAGGGACATCATTTCTGATTTTTGTCTATTTAATTTGTATCCCGAAACATGACCGAACTGCAATAGTGCGTCCAAGAGGTTAGGAATATGAAGTTTGGGGTGTTTGATTAAGATAAGAATGTTGTCCGCATATGCGGATATTTTAGTGCTTGAGGCACCTACTTGAATTCCCGGGATGTTCTTATTTAATCTTATTGATTCTAGTAACGGTTCAAGAGAGAGGATATATAGTAATGGTGAGAAAGAGCATCCCTGCCGCGTTCCTCTAAGCAAGGGAAAAAAAGAAGATGTTTGACCATTTAAGTAGATAGCGGATTTGGGGGCAGAATAAAGGAGTTTAACAAGTGAAATAAATGTATCACCACAACCATGCCAGCGTAGAGTTTGAAACATAAAATTCCAATCTACACGATCAAAAGCTTTCTCTGAATCCAATGCAATGGCAGCATAGCCTTGAGTATCTTTTCTGTCTTTAGCTGTTAGATTAATGGCATTAAGTAGGAGTCTGGCATTTGAGGAAATGTTACGCCCTTTTATATACCCTGTTTGATCTACTTTGACACGCTTTGGGAGTGAGGATTCAATTCTGTTGGCTAGTATTTTGGCAAAAATGTTGCTTTCTATATTGATAAGGGAAATGGGCCGATAATTACTGGGAAGGGTAGGGTCTTTATCAGGTTTAGGGAATATTATAAGTAAAGCTTCTGAGAAGGAACCTAAGGAACATTTTTGTGATATGAAATATGAAAAAAGTGTTTTCAGTTTTGGGGTTAATACTTGGGATAGTTTACTATAGAATTCGATGGATAATCCATCGGGGCCGGGTGCTTTGCCTTTAACGAGGCTGTGAATAGCTATAGTAATCTCAGAAGGGGTAATATCATTTTCAAGGTGAGATAGGTCAACTCTGGAATATGTGGAGCAACTAATATTGTTCAGAAAGGAATCAATATTGTCTTTGGGAATAGAACTTTCTGGAGTAAAAAGATCAGTATAAAATGTCCGAAAGCATTCGAGTATTTCATCAGTCCGATGGTGAGTTATACCTTGAGTGTCTTTAATATAATAGATTTTAACTTTTTCTTTTTTGGCTTTTAAATAGGAAGCAAGCATTTTACCTGCTTTATTTGACGTTTGATATATCTTAATTTTGTATTTAAGTGCCTGCAGCAAGCTCTGTAATTTCTTTGTTGATTTCAAAGCATATTTTAATAACTTGTTATAGATTTGTTGAGTTAGTGTCAACATAGTAGTGTTGCTCTGCAAGGGTGAGTTTAGAATAAAGGTCATCTAGGTGTTTTTTCCTAAGTTTTTATTTATACCTGAGAGGGCCATTATGTGGCATTTTAGGGCCGCTTTGAAAGCATCCCAATTATTAACAATAGAGGTATCACAGTCTTGGTTGTTATTGAAATATTGTTGAATGAAAGCTTTTATAGATTGAATAGACTGTGAATCATTTAAAAGGAAATTATTCCATTTCCACCTGGAGGCAACTTTATTTGTTTCTGTAAGGCAAAAGGAAGTGATAACCGGTGCATGGTCTGAAATAATAAAATTGGATATTTTAGAATCTATAATGGATCCAGATAGGGTTTTAGTAGCAAAAATATAATCAAGATGTGATAATGTTTTGTGAGGGGGGAATGAAAGGTATAGTCCAATTGAGTGGGATGAGAAAGCCTCCATGAGTCAATTAGTCCTGTTTCTGCTTGCAATTAATAAAGGAGTTGTGAGTTTTATTGGGTTGAACGTGCAGCTGGATTTCCGGTCTAGAAAAAGGTCAAGGACCTGATTGACATCACCGCACATTATCAAATTGGTAAAATTATTTGTAAGTATTATTTGCTTAATCGCATTCCAAAAGGGGGGTCTGGTAATGTAGGCCCATAGATGTTTAGAATTGATACTTGCGTGGAGTCAATTAGGAGTTTTACCCAAACCCATCTACCATTGGTGTCAGCGTCTTGGGCAAGAATTTTGAAGGGTTGTTTTTTACTGATTAATATGGCAACTCCATTTTTCTTGGATATAGCCAGACTGGAGATAACCTCCTTAAGCCAGAGATTTTTCAATTTCATTGTTTCTTTGTGGGATAAGTGGGTTTCTTGTAAGCAAGCAAGCATTGGTTTAAATTTATTCAAGTGAGATAAGACTTTACATCTTTTGATAGGATTTTTACATCCCTTGGTGTTCCATGTTATACACTTAAAGATCATTTAGTTAAAAATATATTGATATACATGCACCTTATAGCTGTAGAACAATGATAGTAACATATCCTTTTTCATGTGTTTCAGATCACATATACCCAAATAGTTATACAGGAGGATAGAACATTGGGGATTAGGGAGGGGGGGAAAGGGTTTGATCAAACTATGAAAGGACACATACAATGTCGTATAAGTAACTTTAGAGATCAAACAGGACATGGGAGAAGGATTAGGGAGAATAGAAATATTAGGGATAGGTAACGCCAACTGGGTCGCCAAAAGAAAAAGAGCGACCATCAGTGGAAGAGGGACCCCAAAAGAGCGCCTGCCTCACTTAATTAATATACTTGGATAAACATTGCATCAGGTAAATAATAACACGAAAACAAGGTTATGAATACTAGATTTCAAGTAGTAGATGATGTTGAGGTCACTGCAGGAGAGGAGAGGTGTCCATGCCGTCATTTCTAATGGATTGTATGAAGAGCCTCAAGTCAGCTGGATCATCAAGTACTGCTGTGCGACCCTCATGTGTTAATTTAAAGGAACATGGGTGGAATAAGCCATAGCGAATATTAAGTTGTTTAAGGGCAGGACGGAATGCCAAAAAAACTTTTCTTCTTTGTGGTGTGCTTCTGGCCACATCCTGTGATATAAATAGCTTGCTACCATGCCAAATGAGTGATTTGCATTCTTTTGCGGTGGAAATAATAAGTTGTAGTTGAGAGTATTCCAGAAGTCCTTGGCATCGGACGAGATGTGGAAGAGAGTGAGGATTGACCAATTCTATGGGCCCGTTGTATAGTGAATGTAGTTTCCAAGGGCAAATGTAGTATGGCCGGTAAGAATTTTTGTAGGAAAACAATGGGGTCGGTACCCTCAGCTCCTTCTGGCAGGCCTGAAATGCATAGGTTATTGCGCCTACTGTGATTTTCCAAATCTTCATTGTGCTTTTGGAGATCTTTAATAGATATTTCTAATTGTGCAACCCTAGGGGATATGTCTTCTAGATCGCCCACTCTTCTCTCCACCTCATCCACTCTGTTGTTGACTCCCAACCACCTTTCATCTAATTGTTGTAGTTTAGTGTTTGTGGTTTCTATAAAGGGTTTGAGTGCCCTAATTTCCGCAAGAATGGCTTCAATATCCGGATCTGAAATACCTAATGGTGGTGCTGAGTCACTTTTGGGTTAGTTGAAGAGGATGTAGTATCCTTAGATGCGGAACCATTCTTATGGTTAGCTTTGCTAGTTGCCATAGCTGCGCAATTCCTTACAGATGGTTGCAGTTGATGCATGTAATTCTTTGTAGATATTATTTATTTATGATTTCTCATAGTATATAATTATTACATCCATATTACTCTTAATGTTTTACTCTTAAGTAAAGAGACCAGAAAATGGAAAAACCAAGAATAATAAGGCATACACTACAGAAGATTAAGAGAGTTAGGAATTCCTGTGGGAAATTATGCAATCCTGGAGTGGACCAACCGCTGTTTTCCAGAGCAGTATACAATGAAGGGAGGAGCAAGCCTGTATAGCTGTGGAGGTGTGCAGGTTGGGTGATTATTGACCAATCTGTATGTTAGGATGTGGTAGTTGTTATAATATTTAAAGGAAGGGAGTGTTTATGCAGAAGGCACTCAAAAAAAAGTGCCTAATGCTTTAATTATATCCATATGTCTGTATTATTTTTCAACACTTTCCCTTCGGTGATCTTCTTTTCTGCTTTTATATTTGACAACTTATATCACAATCTGTTAGCAGCAGTTCCTTTCCTCCCCTCTTCCAGCTTAAGTATATTATCTGTAAAACTTATTTTTTTTTCCTTCCTTTAAAGCAATTCCATATATTATGTTTAAAAGGTAGTTCAAAAGTAAAATCTTTGTTTTCTTCTTACTTTTTTTTCCTCTTCTTTCCCCAGCAGGTGGCGCTCTTATGTGGAAGTGCCTGTGTTCTGGGCCAGAGACGGTGCGTCGCTTAATGTGCGACGCCGTACCTCTCCACACGAGGGGCGGCTCGCAAACCGACGTGCTCTCGATGCTGCTCCTGTGAGAGCAGTCAGCAAATGAAGACGCCGTTCCACGCGTCGGAGCCGTGGAGAAACAACACCGATCCCTCCCGTGACGATAGCGATGAGTATTTCAGCGGTTTTACGGTAAGTTTTAGTAAAATAATAAACCTAATGCAATATTAAATATTTTCTGAGGTGGAGCTGAGCCTCTAGGCGGCCATCTTACCACGGTGCTAAGCCATGCCCCCAACTGTCCCATTCTATAGTATCCTGCATGCTCTGATTGTTATGCTGTGAGCTGTCCCTTGAATGTGTGAGGTCATTTGGAATGGGAGGGTTCTGGGTGTTCTGGGTTTGGTGGTTGGGAAGGGTCTTCACGATGGGAGCTGGGACATGGAAGTAGGTTGGAGCCTGCTCTCCTGTTAACTCCTATCTGTGACCTGTAACCAATAAAGTACATTCCTTTTGTACTCACCTTGTCCTTGCCTGGTTCCTACGTCATGGTTGTGATTCCTGTAGTGGTCCTAGTTACTACATGACTTTCCCATTCCAACAACAGGCACGCACTCCTCTCCTAATCTGCACCCTGGAAACATAACTTTTGCCTGCCACGTTACAATAGTGTTGGCTGTGCTGAGATTGTAACCTTCAGCTACTTTGCAAATGTGTTCCAAGTGTGTGACATGCTGGACAGCTCTGCATCTCGCTTCTGTTCGGCATGATAGCACTCAAGGTTTTTTGGTACAAATTTTTTATTTTTATTTTTACCTTGTGAGGCGTTAACAGCAGGAGTGACTCATTCAATAGGAAAGAGGGGTGAAGGGCGAAGAAGGCAATGGAATCTAAGTCATTAGTTTGGGCTAATGGCACCGCCTATACGCCAAACCCTTTTCATTGCAGTACAAGAACGCACACTAAATACATCCTCCTGGTATCTCTTTGAGCTCCCCCAACAAGCAGTAACATCAAACTTTAGCCTGACAATGGGCCTCATTACGAGGCTGGCAGTAGCCGCGCCCTCATTAAGGGCACGGCTGCCACCGGTAATGAAATTTTACCGGGTCCATGGAATGGGCAATTACCGGGTCATGCCGACCTTGGCGGACCGGGTAATTGCCCATTCCATGGACCCAGTTAAAGTTAATCCTCATTCCCATTGAGCCCTATAGGGCTCAATGGGAATGGGGAGGGAGCTAACAACAGGCCCGTTAATAACGGGCCCGTTGTTAGCTCCCTGGTCCTTTCCGGGTCCCGCGAAGGAACCTCGTAATATGGTGGAGTGGGTTTAACTGCACCGGCACCATTACCGGTGCCATTACACCCATTCCGCCCGTCTCCTAATGAGGCCCAATGTTTTTTCTAATCAGTCTGCTGAGAGTTAATGGCTTAATTGCAGCTGTCAGTGGCTACTGGGCACTGAAATCCTGTTACAAACCAGCAACGACAAAATCAAAAGTTTTGGCTTGAGATATTAGATTAGCATTTGGCTGCTACTGATATAAATGCCTGGTTAACCGCTCCATGTTCCAGCTGTTGCGATCGTAAGGGCAAGTAGTACCTTTATATCAGTGCTTAGCAAAATCCTATCAAATCCCTAAACAAAAGTCCAAACTGTTTGCTTTGCCAATGCTTGTTTTTAGTACACCTCCAGTCTATGGTGGATGGCGTTGCTGCTCTTGCAATAACCGCAATCAGAAGAGGTACTTTTCAAATATTGACACCACTGAGTCCTCTCACAAAAGTGTGATGGCAGTATAACGTCTGGTTGTTGTAGTGGCCATAAAAAGGCTGCCAATACGTTTCGGATTTTAAGTGCAATTACAACTACACTTTTTTTTTAACATTAAGGCTCGAAGTGTTCAAATAAAACATGTTATGGATCATAAGCAAAAACATTGAAGACTCTGATAACTGCAACGTTTTATTATGGTAGAATTCCATTGCTGAACGGAAAAGGTGTTACATGTTATTTTGCCTTAAACTAATAAACTGTGCAAAGTGACTGCTAAACAAGCTCGTTTTTCAGGTTGTTTTGAGTATCGCTGCATGCCATGTACCTGCCGTTCTTGTTAGTGCAAGCAACAATATATGTCTTTTGTGATTTCTCTGTCTGGCAAATGGAGTGCGTAAATAGGCGTGAAATGGCAATCCCTGGCATTTGGCTTGAAGGCATTGCACTTAACGTTAACATCTAAAACTTCACATGTTGGGAGTGCTTGGCCATGTAAGGGCAAACCCTGGCATATTGTGTGAGTTACTGGATATATCATGGAAAAACCTGGAACATGACAGTTGTACTTAGGCAATGATGCCAATAGCTGGTAAATTCTATGGGCACCGGCATACATCATGTCATTATTTCAGAACCGGTTTGAGTACACAACCATTCTACAGTGCACCATTTGCCAATTTAACAATTAGCAAATGGTTTACTAGGGTTTGTGATCACAGTAGCTGGCAAATGGTGTGCGCTCTTGGACAGCTGATGCACATGTTCTGCAATGGTGTGAGCACATGGTTATATGATGGTAATACCTGGCAAATGGAGTACCCAACCTTCACGTGCCAGTGACTGGTCAATGATGCAGGGAGTTCCTGGGGATTAAGTGCCATGACTGTCAAATGGAGTTGACACTTGTGCAAACGATGGTAATACTTAACAAAGGTGACCGTGCCGTGCCAAGGGATGCCAATGCCAGGCAAATAATGGCAGGATTTGGGATTCAGATGGCAATACTCGGCATATGATTTGAATACTTTGGACTGTGATTAAAGGATCTCGCTCGCATATGCTGTGTGAGGTCGCTCTACATGATGGCCTTACCTGTGAACTTGCAGGAATACCGTTGAATATGATGGCAACTCTTATCAAAAAGTACCAGCTAAAAGCCGGAACTACACCTACATTTCATGCATGTCGCCAGCTGGTCTGCTACGATTGTTTTTTCCTTTACCCACGTCTCCCCTCCTCGTCCACACTTTCTTCTGTTAGGCTCCTGTTGTGGACCAAAGGGCACCTGTCCCTTTGAGGAGAAAGCGAAACCAGGAACGGGAGAGGGAGGGGAGGGAGGAAGGGAGGGGAAATAGCGAGGGAAGCAGTCTGTAAGAGAAATAAATGGAGCTAAGACGTACACTGTGTCCGTGCGTCATTGCATGAATGGGCTAGGCCACCCACAACAACTGGCGACAAGAATGATTGCCCATGCCACCGGCCCATGAGGAGGGGACGTATGTATTCCAGTGTGGCATGGAGGGCCGCAGAAGCCAAGGGTCGGAGGAGGTGCGCACCAGACCATTGCAGGAAGGAGGCTCAGTGGAGCTGTCGGCGGAGAAGACAGATGTCAGACGAGGCGCTCAATACGCCAGTGAAGGAAGGAGACCCTGTGGAGCTGCCGGTGAGGAGGACTAGCGTGCCAGACCAGCCCAAGATCCAAAGAAGTCCAGGAAGGTGACAGTAAGGAGAGCCGAACCGCCCAGAAGAAAGAAGACCAACCTGGAGGAGAGGAAGCCCGACAATGCTGCCGGTGAAGAGGACCAGCGCAGCAGGAAAGAAGCAAGTAAACCGCGTTGGGCGCATCATCACACAGCCTCTGCGGAAAGGTACGGAGAGTGAAGGGCGGGCAAATGCTGAGGAGCACATAAAGCATAGAAAGGCCACTTGAAAGCAAGGCTCAGTTAAAGGGAACAGTGCCAAGACATTAACCAAACCACTTGAAAGCGAGGACTATTAATTAAAGAAGCGAACACCAAGCACATACCACTAGAAAGCGAGGATTACCAGACAGCGCACAGGGGAAGGGCACCCCAAAAACAGTGCCCCACAAGCCCACGAGAATGCGAGAATTGCTGGCACACATGCTCCAAAGAAAGAACAACCCAGTGGCCCATAAATCCACTAGAAAGCGAGGATCATCAAGCAGCCCACGAGGAAGGGGCACTCTACATGCCCAAAGACCCACTAGAAAGCGAGGATCATCAGGTAGCCCAAAAGGAAAGGGCATTACACAAGCCTAAAGATCTATCAGCAAGCAAGGAACTCCCACGCGGGAAAGGTGATAGACACACGAGGAGGCCAACAGGAAGTGAAGACAGGCCGCCCTGCTCCAAGCCAGCACAGAGGCGCATGTCCTGAGGACAGAGGCTAAGAAAGAGTAAACCAAGGCAAAAATTTCCCAATCAGGAGGCGCTGCAGCAGATGGAGCCATACCAGCCACAGCAGGGATAACACCCACCAACCCAATATCATTTCTATGTAGAATGAATCCCTTCATGCTCGAGCCTCAAGAAAACCAAGGTCAGAGATGGCAAGAAGGGATGGATGAATTCGAAGAATTCATGAGAGCCGTAGGAAATCAAGACGCATCGAACAAGCTAGACATTTTCACCAATTTTGTGGGCAAAGACATCAAAAGCGTCATCAAAACCATCCCTGACCAAGGGAGAACGACGTACCCATTACTAATCACTGCAATAAATGGACGCCTAGTTGTGGTACCAAACAGAGACTATGAGCGGTACACCTTCAACCAGTGCACCCAGGCACCCCATGAAACAATAGGCCAATTCATCCTATTCCTTCAAAGGAAAATAACGTACTGTGACTTTGCAAACTTCTACAACGATGAAGCCATCCGGCTGAGGGTAATAGAAGGGTGTCTGTCATCCTAGTTTAGGAAGCATTTTCTGAAGAAACCCTTTCCCCTGCAAGAGATAGCAGAACTGGCAAGGGTGTATGAACGTGCCAATGTCCAGGCTGCCACATATTGAAAACCTGAAGAAACTGGATACAGTAGCAGCCATCACCACTAACCCACAAGGGTAGCCTCGCCAATGTGGCACCCCACCCTGACAAGACTCCTGGAACCAAACACTTGGAGCTCAACCAGAGTGTTATCGCTGCAGATTTGAATTCCCCCACAAAGGACAGTGCCCAGCCATTGGCCAGATGTGCAGCCAGCAAAACCATTTTCAGAGCATGGGTCATGAAAGAACACCTCTAATGCCAGCCTATAGGCCTCCGACACAGATGGCGCCGAACAGACAATATGAACCGCCAAGGCCACTCAACACATGGCCGTACCCCGAGAAGGACAAAACCAGAAACAACGCTCCTGGAAACATTACGCACCCCAGATTCATCAGAGCAGTGGAGAACCTGCAAATGGAGCCAACAAATGAAACATACAAGACCTTGAACAAATCTACCAGGTACAGACTGTCCCTGATGAAGATCCAAGAAGGGAATTCATTCCCCGAGATCCATGCGAAAAATCCCTCGGTCGAGGAGCAGCCACCAGGGATGGAACAATGCCCGGAATACGACTGGTACAGCAGAGAATATGGCCGGCTCATATCTGACTCGGTTGATGACAGCACGGCACCCCGAGTAACAGTACATCTGGGAGGGATCGACACACTGTTTCTTATTGACATAGGTGCAACGGTCAACGTAATGAACCAAGAAATGTACTAGGCGCTCGCCGAGACATACCCCCTACAGCCTTCCCATGCTCACATCTTTCAATGGGCACGAT
Source organism: Ambystoma mexicanum (assembly GCF_040938575.1). NCBI lineage: Eukaryota > Metazoa > Chordata > Amphibia > Caudata > Ambystomatidae > Ambystoma > Ambystoma mexicanum. The sequence continues at coordinate 898,650,058 of NC_090934.1, forward strand.
GCTACCTCTGACATCCAGGGGTCAGTTCCTGTGTGATCTAGTACACAGAGGCAGAAAGGTACCAGTGACAATCCATGTTATACACAGCCCAGTAACAGGAAGATGCCTCCTAAACTACAAGACAGCCGTTGCGCTACACCTGATAGACATCTGCTACGACAAGTCGGAGACGATTCAAGGATTCCCCCCAATGGCCCAATCCACACGGGCCATTTCCCAGAAGGCGCTCGACCTCGAGACACTGAGAGCCATATTCCCCAACCTGTCTAAAGGCGTCGGCATGTTGAAAGACACTGTGATCAAACTACACATGGACCCGTCCGTGCAACCCATACCACAACACCCCAGAAAAATAGGATTTCACCTACAAGCCAGGGTGATGCACAAGCTGCAGCTACTACTCGACAACAACATTATCGAGAGAGCAGAAGCACCCACCCCGTGGGTATCTCCACTAGTAGTTGTCCCCAAGGCGGATGGATGCCTCTGCCTCTGCTTTGGCATGAGGATTCCCAACACAGCCATCCAACGGGAAAGACACCCAGGACCAAACATAGAGGACATTCTGGTGACATTCAATTAGGCCACCAGATTTTCGAAGTTGGATCTAAACCAAGGCTACCACCAGCTTGTAATCAACCCTGAATCTAGGCCAATAACAATGTTCACGACACATGAAGACCTCTTCTGCTATAAAAGGCTAAATTTCAGAATTTCATCAGCGGCCAAAATTTCCCATGAGACCATCTGAAGGTTGATCAGCCCAGTGACTAACTTCTTTAACTACAGCGATGACATCTTGGTCTACGGGTAACACAGGATCAACATGGCGAAGCACTGAGGCAGGTATGCCATATCCTCCAGGAAGCCGGTCTTACACTCAACAGTCTCAAGTGTGAGGTCAACAAACACAGCCTGTACTTCTTTGGGCACATTTTCTCGGATCAAGGCATCAGAGCGGACCCTGACAAAATTAGCTCCATCGTCAACCTCATGAGCCTGAAAGACGTGTCCGAACTACGCTCGTTCCTGGGCATGGCAGGATACTGTGCACGGTATTTTCCCCACTATGTGACACTCACCAATCCCCTACGACAACTGCTAAAGAAGGACCAACCATTCACCTGGGAGGAACAATGCCAACAAGCATTCTTCGCAATCAAGCAAGAGCTACACATGGACGCATCCGTGGAACCGCTAACTGGCATATTTCAACCCACAGTGGGGCACAAAAATAACTGTAGACGCCAGCCCCATGGGCCTAGGAGCCATACTGCCCCAAACCAATCGACAACAGAACACTGAAACACACGTGCTCGCATATGCCAGTGGGCATTGAACACCATTGAGGAAGCATACTCGCAGGCAGGACGCGAGAGCATGGCAGCAGTCTGGGCATGTGAAAAATTCCACCACTTCATCATCTGCAGGACCTTTGTACTGATCACGGACCACCAAGCCCCATTAGCCCTTTACGGTAACCCCAAGATAAAGATGCCGCCATGCATCGAACGCTGGGGCATCCGCCTCCAGGAGTATGACTACACCATTGTCCACAAACCCGAAGGCGAGGCCAATCCAGCCAACTACATATCAAGACACCAGACAAGCCCCCGGACACCGCATTGCAGGGTGAAGCGGAGGACTACATTGCTTACCTGTGTCTGAACGCCCTTCCCCCAGCAATCACTACGAAACAGTTTGTTGAACGCAGCCGAGCTGACCCCATGATAAGAGCGGCTGTCCAACTAACGAATACCAACAGGCGGTGACAGATAGCCATGGAATGCTTTGAACCGGGGGAGAGGGGAAGCAGATAGGAGAGACCTAGCCAGAATGGCGAAGATATACAGGGAATTTGCCATGACAAGCCCAGGAATGCTACTGAGAGGAAACCGACTAGTCGCCCCCAAGAGCCTCAGGAAACCCCTCGTCAGGATTGCACATGAGGGACACCATGGCATAGCCAACACAAAGAAGGTACTACGCAACCAGGTCTGGTTCCCGCCCATGGACACTGTAGTCGAGGACACGTTGAGACACTGTGACCCATGCCAGATAAATGCGATGAACTCACCCCCATGCCCACTACAGACAGTCCCCCTCCCTGAGGGACCATGGAAACGAGTAGCTCTTGATTTATACGGCCCGCTGGAAGAAGGGGGCCATATCCTAGTGGCCATTGACGAATGGACAAGATTCCCCCTAATGAAGCATGTACAGTCAACGGCATTCCATCAAGTCGTAGCCGTAATAGACGAACTGTTCAGCGGATGGGGCATCCCCAGTGTTGTGAAAACCAACAATGGCCCACCTTTCCAAGGACAGGAGTTTAGGAAGTTTGCAGCGCATCTCGGATTCCACCACCAGAGGATCACGCTACTGTGACCACAAGCCAATGGCATGGTAGAACGCTTTATGGCAACCATCAAGCTGATAAGCCAAAAATCTGCTGTCAACCAAACATCCATGCCCCAAGTTATCTTTCAAATGCTGAGGAGCTATCAGCTCACACCCCATGAAGCAACTGGCAGGACCCCAGCGGAAATGATGATCAAATACAAACCGCAAACCAGACGACCACAGCTGGAAGATTACACCCTGGAAGAGGATGCTGAAATAAGAAAGCGAGAGGCCGAGTAAAGAAAGAAAGCTAAAGAGTGGGCCGACCAGAAGCAGAGAGCCAGATAACCCCAAATTCCTTTAGGCAAGATCGTGCTAGTCAGACAAGCCCAGAACAGGAAAACTGATTCCTGAAACAGATCAGAGCTCCTAGTGGTGACGGAAGTCAAAGGGCCAATGATCACCACCATAGGAGACCAAGGAGAAATAACAAGGAACACGTTGTTCTTCCGCAAGATGTTCCCGAAGGACCCAGGAGAAGATATACCTCTTTAAGAGGTAGAACCGGAAAGCCAAGAGATGCCCCCTGAACCGCCTGAGGACCCTCCATCACAGGCGCAGGGTGAGGACACAAGTAACCCGCCTGGCCATCCCCAGCTAATCTCAAGGAAGCCCACCCGCCTCATTGAAGAAATGTAGGCCCTGAACTTCCATGATAAGTAAGGGGGGGTGTTATGGTCCACAGGGCACCTGCCCCTTTAAGGAGAAAGTGAAACCTGGAACGGGAGAGGGAGGGGCGGGAGAAAGGGAGGGGAAAGAGCGAGGGAAGCAGTTGTAAGAGAAATAAATAGAGTTAAGACATACACAGTGTCCATGCGTCATTGCATGAATGGGCCTAGGCCACCCACAACAGCTCCAAAGCGCCCCCCAGCTGCACGTGGCTGCTTTACAACACTTGAAAAATAAATACAAAACAGGAAAAATTAATACCTTTGTGGGATCAGCCTGTGGTGTTTTTGTTTCAGGACGTGAACTTAGAGTGATAGTGGTGAGTCTCGTTGTAGGTTTTGACGATGAAGTGCTTGCGCTTGTCACCAACGTTGTTGTGCGACACGGTCCTAGAACAGTTTCAATTGTGCATATCCTGCTGCAAATAGCAGTGATGACACAACCGTTGCTTCCTCTTGTGCTGTAAACCACGTCCCCTAAAATGAATTGAAAAGCATAAAAGAAATTGAATAAATCAAAGGATAAACTTGAGAGAAAAATGCACAGGGCATTGGCCCAACCCACTCCCGTCAAAATGCAAAGGTTCCTTTGCTAACATGGCTCTTCATTTATCAGCCCATGGAAACGAACTCTCGATTATGATAATTAGGGAACACAGCCGAGAGGGTGAATTCATTTGCTTAGAATCGCTCCATATGTTGGGAAGCCAGGATGTAAGCTATGGTGCTACCAAACCCAACCAACCAATTCATGAAGAGATACTTATTTTTTGCAATAACGTTCAACATCTGTAAATTGCTCCTACGTCTGGGTGTAACTTTTAAGTCAAAATGATCTTCACAAAAGCATGTAGGTATAATTTACCACTGTTGGAAAATCTTTGTGACCTGTGTCTGATTCTCAAAACGTGCACAAAAAGGTGGCATCTGCCTTTCACTATGTTACTATGGAGTTACTTCATATCGGACAAGAGGAAAATTAATATTTTACACAAGATTTTCATCAACATTTTCTCACGCTCGAAACATTGTTTTCATGAACAACAAAACCCTTCTTACTCTACACATCCCACAAAATTACATAAGCTTTCATTCACTTTGACACCTCAAACTCAAAACTTACATAATTACATTTTTTGTTATTTTTTTTTTTAAACTTTATTTTCATTTTAAGTAGGTGTAATTTAAGCATGGTCATGCAGGTTTTCTATGACAAATATAACGTTTTCTGAATAATAATGTGTGAGTGTGCATCTCTTCGCCATTCAAATCACCCCACCCCTCCCAACACAACAACTCCCCAACATGCCTGATAAACACCCAATTGTGCTGGTATTGGAGTAGGTCACTCGGGTGTAAAATTCACAACTCTAAGTAACTTACTCCTAATCGTACCCCAAAAGAAGAGATGCACACCTGTTAGTGAATCATTCACATCTCCATTTGTGAATTGGAATTAGCTTATAATTTCCTATGAGAGACAGAAGATGTGTGGATCGGTACCTGAGTCACCAGAGTTCACCTCTTCCACTCAACCGGTTTAAATTTGCTTTTTAATGTAAAGCTTTTAACGGTGGCAGTGAAATTCCCAAAGTACTGAAAAAAGCCTGCAGGGTTGTGCCACACCAGATCAAGGTAGACACAAATATTCTTTGTCTTTTATTGTGGCAGGACAACATTCCGGACTCATGAAGGCTAAAAGGAAATACTTAAACTGTCCTTAGCTCATCTAGGGGGAATGGTGGTGGTGCGATTAAGTCCTACTATGAGGATGGGTACCGGCAGATGAAAATACGGGATAACTCAGTATTCATTGGAATGAAGGATTGTCCACAAAGAGGTATTATTATGATAAGTGTATGTTCTACCCCATAATCTCATAGACGGTAAGAGAAGGTGCTGAGACAGACTACAGGTAAGTACACTGAGCACAGGATTAACCCTATGTGTTAGAGTCAACTGTACAGTCAAATGGCAATCAGGATATATTTAGCAAGTCCTCAGATGGTTAGAGTTCAATGGTAGCAGTTCTGGTTTAACAACAGTGGGTCTGTTGGTGAACAGATCGTGAAGGCAGAAGGATTGCGGTGGAGCTGGTGATGTTATTTTGCCTAATGAACAATTGTCAGACCTGGATTATGTTTCATTTATTTGGTTCATTGAAGATGCAGCTTCGGTAGAGGGTGATGCACCTCACATTCAGAAGAGGTAGTTTGGTTAGGAGGTGTACTCTCAAAGTCCCAAGAGTACTTCTGGTTTCTCTCAGGGTTTTACTTTGTTCTTTACTGGCCTCGAGGACTGTTAGTTGCTAGTACTCACTACATTTGATGATTATGTCTCTTTGTTTTGGATCAGCACCCGAACAAGGCGTTGCTTTCACAGCAGTTCTTGGATGAGTACAGGGACCAACGTGCATTCTTATGATTCCTCTTGACATACGCACCTTTGTCTGTGCTTTGAGGATCGTCCCCAGGTTTGCCAAGGTAAGGATCCAGGTCATTGAGGTTATACAGGAAATGCAGGGCTAACAGGTACCTCAGCTTCCAAATGACAGGGTTGCATTCTTTCATACTTTTGTGAGCCACCCAATCTTTGGGGCTGCCACATTCAAGGTTCACTGGCTTCTTTCTGCTTTTTTTCTTGTTTATTTATTTCCTCAGGTGTGGATTTAGGTTTTAATTCAGATACCTTTGACAGGCATGTCCTATCTGTTTTGACAAATGTAGCCGTCACACTCTGAGGCAGGAAGTTTCCTACTTATTGCTTCTTAGGAATAATGTCTGGACATTGGATTTACTCAGGAGCTAACATTATTTATGTATTTGTTTGTTTTCTGGTTTACAAGAAGCCTTTCAGATTATTGAAATGGAAAAGAAAAAACAGTTAAACACATATCATAGAAACTATTTTACATACATTAATTTCTTTATCTCAAAAATTCCATTTGGAATATTAATATAAAATGACTTACATGTTCTTATCGCCACCATTTCTTTTCATTTAAAAGTACATATAATTTCTTAACACATTTGTTAAGGGTGATCACGATTCATACATCTATTCCACAGATAATCTGTTTCAATGAATTTGGGCTTGTGCACACCTTTCCACAACGTTTCCATTCCAATTTTTCCAGACTGTTGATATTTTAAAATTAAATGCTTCATTGTCTCTTTATGTGCCTCTCTTTTACACAATATTCAAAACTTTAAGTTCAGAGAAATTCCCCTTGTTTGTATTCTGTATGTCTAAAGTGCATAATAGGTTTAATCTGAACCTAATCATATGATGTATAGAGGTTAACTATGGCACCTTAAAGCATACAGAATTTCATTATGTCTACTCAAGGTTAAAAAACCCAAATTAAGCACTTACGTAACCTCTTCAGGGCCCATTTTGCCCAAAATCGTAATTTGACAGTGGGGAACTGTTACGCTTACACTGTAACGTAAGCAGCTACCCGCCGCCAATTTGCCGTCATTTGCAATCGGCAGTGCAAAGTGAGTAAACTGGCATGCCAGGCAGCGTTTACTTTTGTTTGTGAGCACTGCTTGCTGTGCTCATATTGCAGGTGACACAATTGAAAGGAAACCCTCCCTGACATGTGAACTCTGGAACCCTTTAAAGCCACAGTCTCCTTGCCCACCCCCCCTTTCACCTTGTGTTTGGTTGTTTGCCAGCCCAAATAGAATTTTCAAGTTGCAAATCATTCATCCTGCCCCCTATTTCTTGGCCACTGTTTATCATTGTGTTGTCTCAGGCAAATGAGAGAAGAGGGGCACAACCTACACTTACTTGAATATCAAAGTATTGTATTGTTTGAATTGTTTGTAGAATCAAGTAGTGCTAGAAGCTAGGCCTTCCCCTAATGCCTAGTTGCTTGGTATTTTGCTGTGTGCCCTGTCCTATCCTGCAACTAGACTTGATTGCTGTTGTGGAGATCCATCTTAGGTAGCTGTGTTCCCTGCTGTGCCACAGTCCACCTCTGACTGTAAGAGAGCTACTTCTGCTCCAAAGCCCAGAACCAGAGAGGAGTGAGGGAGAAGATTCACAACACTGCTGTAACTGCTGCCCTTCGCTGTACCTTGCCTCATGTCTACAGACCATGTGAGAAAGAAAGGGTCTCTGGATTGTTATTGGCCCAGTAAATTCATTCCTAACTCTGCAGGAAGGGCCTGCAGTAGTGCTCTGCTACTGCCTGCCTTACACCACTGGCTAAACTTGGGCCAAATACCTTATCCCTTGATCCGTCCAGTATTGTATCCTTAAGTACTTCCAGTGAACCCCATTTATCTCTAAGTGAAGTTAGTGCAATAAGCCTAAGGTGTTGAGCATCAGTATTTAAGTTGTAGGTGAATAATAAGAAACTATTTGGGGCAGGTTCACTCATTCCCTGTACATTTTGGAAATATGTATGAAGTTAATCATATCCCCAACAAAGCTTTTCTAGAGCTTATATATTTGTAATGTTTCCTTTTGTGAAATATATAAAGCAGATAACAGTTGACAGTGGCACCAAGCAACCATATTGAATACATACAGTGTGCTGCTTAAGTGTAATGTTTTGTATGGTGTCTTCACTCATCAGGTTGGGTATCACTAAATGAAGGTGATTCAGTGTTGGAAAGTTAAAGTTTACAATATTGTGCCTTAGCCCCTTTATTGTTTAGTTTGTACATCTCAGAACTGGGTGAATCGCAGGCAGCAGTGAGGGCTTTCCCCCCTAAAATTAATTGAATTGCGATTCTGTGGGTCCTCTATGCAGAAAACCTAGTGTTCATGGATCTTACCCCAGTTGGCCTGCAGAGGCATATCAAGACGTTCACGCAGTTTCTGGGAGACAATGACATGAAGGTCAATAATCTAAAATCAAAGATCCTGAGCATGGAGTCTGCCCGCAGGAGGCCGAGGAAAGATCATGCTTGGTGAGTTGCCAATGAGGGAATAGAGGTGGTAGAGACTATGGTCCATTTGGGGGTGTCCAGAAACAAAAACATTGATGATAGAGCCCATTATCTCTCGCTCCGTAACAAGGCAACAAGGCTGGCGGCTCAGGGTTTGAAAATCTTCTGTAGATATTGTAAATTCGCCCTCTCTCCTCTTCTTTCTTTCTATCATCAAAAGGTGGGGCCCATACTTACCTATGGTTGTGAAGGAATGTTGAATACGGGCTGGAGGATATGGGCCATATTAGAGGGGCTGTTCCGGATAATGATCCTTCAGCTACATAGCTCTCTGAGGATGCCTACGATTAGGCATGAACTTAGCCTACAGTCTGTGGAGTCCATTGCCCTCTGGAAATTTATGGTGTTCTACAGAAAATGTAGGGTGGCGCAAAGTGGAACCCTTTTCGAGATGTTCACGGTGATGGGAAAATCTTCTGATCAAACCCTTAGGAGATGGTGGGAGAAGATAGAGGTAATCCTTGCAGAGAGCAAAGTGGACAGGGAGGAGTTGTTTTCAAACCCCATGAAAATAAAAATGCAAGAACAGGACTGGGAGGATACTGTTCGGCAAAGAAATCTAGATACCCTGAGACCCTGTCTGGAAAGGGAAAAAGGGTCTGAATCAGCCCCCACATTATCTAGTAAAATGTCCCCACTATAGGGACTTGTTGATTAGGGTGCAACTTCATATACTGGCTACCAGGGAAGTGGAACTGGAGAGGAAACAAATATCCAAGGATTTTTTGTATTGTAGATACTGTGGGTCCCCAGGGGAAGCAGAAACTCTCCGACATCTGGTGGCCTCATGCACTGCCCTAAATGTTTTACATACTAATTACTTGCAAACCCATAGGGACTTCAGATTGACAACATTGGACTTACAGTGGTGGGAATGGACATTGATGGGAGAGAGAATAAGTCTTTGGGGGTCATTCCGAGTTTGGAGGTAGCCATGGTGCTATGAGCACCATGGCTGCCTCCCATCCCGGGTCTGGGTCCGGTGTCTCTGAATGGGGACTTACCGGGTCATTCCAACCTTGGAGGACCCGTTAAGTCGCCATTCAGAAAACCATTCCCCATTCTCTTTTGAGCCCCCATAGGGCCATTAGCGGGCCCGTTATTTGCTCCCTGGTCCCTTAACGGGTCCCGCTAAGAACGGCTGGTTAGACCAGCCGTTCCTGGTGGGACCCGCTAAGGGACTTCGGAATGTGGCGGTAGGGGGTTAACGGCACCGGCATCCTTACCGGTGCCATTAACCCCCTACCGCCATACTCGGAATGAGGCCCTTTGTTTGGCAGTCTTGCAATTTATTGAAGCAGTGCTAGAACCGGCAAAGGAGGTTTCCTCAGGGAAGGGCATGCTGGCAATGAGTTGGATGATGAGGGAATAACCATAGAGCTCTGCAGCTCCTTGTCGCTTTATAAGAACTTATATTTGTGCGTCAAGGCAGAGGAGGGTTGAAATCACTTCTGTCAAATTGTGTGCTAATATGGAGAATGCTTTTTAAAATGGTGTTTGTTAATAGACCTGGGATTTCCAAAGGGAGGAATGTGAACATTGTAGACATTGTTGGTCTAGTTGTTTTGCTTTTTCGTTTTGTCTTCTTTCCTTATGCTTATGTAGAGTCGAAGGATGTGTTTCAGTGTTTTAATGTAAATGGTTAAATTACTCATAGTTTAATAAGTTCAACCAATAAACATTAAAAAAAAGTTTCAGTTTTCGTTGTCTACAGAATTTCCCCTGTGCGTCTTGAACATGTCTACATGTATTCCTTCTGTTTAATATTTAACCTGAATTAAAATTGTTCCCATTGAACTGTGTAAATACTACCTTCATATGATCTTCCCATGCCAGAGTAAACTGCTAGTATTCTGCTTTACTGTACACTATTTGGAATTACCCTGCATAGTAACTGCCTTGTGTATCATTTGCATTTACCTTGTATGATATTCTGCTATGAAGAATATTATTGGAACATACCTTGCACTGTATTCTGACAATTCATTTAAATTTTTTGACTAGCAACTTTTGAGTCAGTAATTGGCTTGGGTTTGCAGTCATTCTGTCGTGTGCATTACATTTCCCATTACCACGTCTCAGTATGAATGTGTTTCATTTCCTACAGTTATTTCACATTCCTTCCTCATTGCCCATTGGATTAACAATTGTGCAATGAAGTCCTCAGTCCCTTTTCCACTTCAGGCATCCCTATTGGTGAGGTTTGCACATTAGATAGCCCATCCACTGTGTTGTTTCAAACTCAGGAACATATATTAGGTTACTTTTTTTCATTCAGCACTAATTTCATGGATGGTCCTGCACCCTTTACAAAACCATCTGTCACACGTAAATGATTGTAAACAGAATGGGCCTCATTACAAGTTGGGCGGTAGCCTTGCCAGTAAAACCGGCAGGCTGCCCCCTGACTTGCAATTTTTTCTGGCACCCGCAAATGGGCAATTACTGAGCCAATACGGCCCTGCCGGACCCGGTAATTGCCCATTCACGGGCGTCGGAAAAAAATGCTCCCCATTCCCATTGAGCCCTATTGGGCTCAATGGGAATGGGGAGGTCGAATGCACCGGTGCCATTCAGAATGGTGCCGGTGCATCTGACATGCTCTGCTCGCGGTCGCTGGTACGCCCGCCAGGCCAGTCCTAGTAGTGTGCGGGTCCGGTAACAACAGTATCAGCAAGGTTACAGGTACCGTTGTTACCGGACCGGCAAACTTATAATGAGGCCCAATGACTACATTCCTGCTACCACCTTCCCAATACAACACTGCATCGCACGTTCAGCTCTGCTAAGAGTTTTTGGGGATTTCATGGTGCGGATAGGAATTCACTTTTTCAATTAAGATTAGCCTGAAAGCAGTTCCTGTATAGAGACTCAGAGAGGGTCGACCCTTTAATGACAAAAAACAGCTATGTATAACTACTAATAGCTCATTGTGGTTTGTTCTCAACAAAGAGAGAACAGCCTCACTCAGGGCCTGATTGAGAGGTCCATGTAATAATGGAAAAGGGTTTTGAAACACTTTTCCATGATGTAATAATGGAAAAATGTTGTGAGACACTTTTCTATGATGTAATAATGGAAAAGTGCTGTGAACACTTTTCCATGAAGACATGCATTCGATGTATTACAGGTGTGGCGGCAATAAACGAAGCCTGCCACTCCTGCAAAGTAGTCGTGATTTACGGCATGGCAACAGCCTTGCCAACCACCTCATATGCAAGGGGCTGGCAAGGACTGTATTCAGAGACCAGAACACCCTTCCTGCACCAGCCAAAAGAGGCGTACATTAACGGTACCCTGGGAGGGTCCCTTAAACTCCACAGCACATTTTCTCCAATTATGTACACAGCATTTCTCAGACGGCAGCACCACTTTTCTAGTTCAATGAAAGTTTAAGAAACCTTTCTTGAATTAGAAAAGTTGCAGTCTTTTGAGAAATGCTCGCTAAGCTACTGGAGCACATGTTTCCCAGATTTTGCTGCTGGACAGCATGACATTTCCCCTCCAAAATGTCCACCCATCTCAGAATGATGGTGTTGGAAACTGTAGAGAGAATGTCGGCTTTTCACAATATATTTAGCACAGGCTCTAAATCAGGCCATCAGTGGAATGTATCTTTATTAGGCACAGCTTTTCAAATATCTGCATGGGTCTATCCTCTCTGTGGTTTGAAACTGCTAACCATAAAAACGATTTCATGTTAGTAGCTTCTGCAAGCAGAGTAATTAAGATGAAGATCGTATTAATCTTAGGCCTTGACGCAAATGTCAGAAAGGCACAAGCAGCCATTTACTGGCATCTCAGAGAAAGACTATATTTTCACCTGCATTGTTTGCAAAGTTAAGGTGGAAGTCATGCCCTGCTGTGTATTCTTATATCTCTCAGTATGTACATATTTCTGCTTCTGTCCCTTCCCCATATGGGGAATAGTCTGAGTGTGTATATAGCTGTGACAAAGAAAAACTGCAATGTTACCCAATGCTGGTAACAGGCCAACAGGGGTGGAATGATATGAGTTGTGCGATCCCCTCTAGGTCAGGACTACCAGTATTACAGAGGTTATGTATTACACAATCGGAAACTTCTGCGAGCCGCAAAACAATGCCCTGCCTGTAAACTCAGTGTATTTAGCAAGCAGGCTGGTACAGTTGGCATTTAACTCTGTGTGCAGAGGGAGTAATTCCTAGTGTAACGAAGGTGCCAAAAGCATCTACCGGCAGTCCCACCCCTAAATTGCCTATATGTTGGGAACCGGAAATAGTGACAAGCAAGACATCTGTAATGATGCTGATAACACGAGCAGCCTTTGAAGCAAAGTATCCATTGAGAAAACCTTTCTTTATGTATCCACGAAGAGCTGGCAGTCTTTTGGGGAAGATCCTAAAGAGCAAGAGAAGATCGGCGAAAGAGCTGAATGGTGATGTCACATGACGTAAAGTGACACACAGAGAAGAAGAAAACAGAAGAGAAAGTAAAGCGAACATGTAGAATTTGGTGACAAAGTAAGAATCGAGTAGACGTTCACGTACAAAATGAAGATTACACGTGTGAAGAGCATGGAAGAAAATGCAAACCATTTTATAACTGTACAGATGATGGAAACGCAAGTAGACTAAGTAATCATAAAGGCTGGCTATACGTAGTGAATAGATTGTGGCAATGCGCCAAGCTATATGTTTGCATAAGAAATCTGGATGTTCCACATCATGTTTTAGTAAACTGAGACCCCATGAGAACGAGAAGCTGAAAGTGTGGCACAGTATAAAAAAGTACCTGACGAGCAAGAAAGAATCCATGAGGGCTTGGTTGGCCCAGTGTCAAATGGCATATATTAAGAAACAGTAACAGATTGACTAACCCTCTCTAGATGTCCTGTATGTGCAACAGGATGGGGTGTGGAGGGGCTACCTTATTAATAGATAGAACCAACACCTAGGTGAGGACAATTATTTAAGCACCAGGTTTTTCATACAAAATACATTTCTCTTTAATAATTGTTCCTAAAAAACATGTTAAAAAACCTTTCAACATTAGATCTTTTGATCATCATTCATACCATTCATACGAAGAATGTATACAATAACAGGGTAAATCAAAATTTGAATCTTCTTCAAGCATAACAGGTGGTTATGTATGCATAAATGACACAGGAGAAATACATTGGATTTCCCTTTTCCGTCGACATATGTTTCGGCCTCTTGAAAAGTACCACCTTTGTCTGGGATAGTCATTAAAGGTAATATTGGGCCACTTCAGGACATAGGTTAGTGATTCTGGAAGATTAGTTTCGTTCCCCATTAATAGATTCAATAATCTGTTGTCCATATGCTGTAATTTAGGACATCTGAGCTTAGAATACCTGGTATTCAACAGTAATATCCAGTATCTAGTTTCAGGAATTGACGTATCAGGCTGTGTGTCTTTATATGGGACTCATTTAGTTAGGTGAAAAACACCCTTTGTACATCCTTTGATTTGGAGAGGCACTTCACAAAAAATTGCTATAGTGATATCTATTAGTTTCCTCGTGGGCTATTTAAGTGGATGGAAAACACCCTTGTGCATCCTTTGAGTTGGAGATGCACATCGTGAATAGTTGCTGTAATGATGTCTATGAACAAAACGTTTGTTCTTCTCGTGGCAGGGATTTCTCTCTTTACACTAGCCCCTGCGTCAGTGTCAAATTGCCAGTGTAGCTGAGAACTGGTTGGCGAGCTTCAAGAGATGCAATGAATTCAAGACACGGGCTGAGCCCCTGCCAAGGTACAGCAAAAAGACAATGAGTGCCAAGTTTTATTAGTTTGTTTTAAAACCATTAAATACAGAGAAGAAGCTCGAAACGTGGTCTCCAGTCACGTGACCTAGGTGGAAATAGACTTGGGCAGACAACGTTGAGGCGAGAAGATGAGAGCATGCTCACACTCCCTTTTAATTGCCAGGAGTTGTGAGGATTGCAAGGCCATGTTCAAAGGCTAATTGAATGACAGAAAGTAAGAGTGATGATAGATGTTGGGCTAATTGGCTGGAGAGGCATGGTCAAGCCCAACCCACCAACACCTGGGCTACCAGCTTGAGTGCTGCTAGCAAGTGGAATATTCCAGAAGGGTACAAGTATGCCAATCAATTATAGAGGGCCACGTATCAAAGAGCCCTATTGTTTGTGAACAAATAAATCATCCTGTATTTTATGACGAAGAAGATGAGTTGCACTAGAGGAGGGCTTAGTTGCCCACCTGATTATAAGAGTCCCAATCACAACCACACACCCCATAGAAAGTATATGTAGATGTTTCACATAGACCAACCACAATCCAGTTTAAATTTTACAGTTTGCCACGTAGTGTGACCTCAGTGATGACAAACTTTTACTATTTAAGTGTGTTTTTTTATGTTTTTTGGAGAGACCTTGCTATGAGACGTCCGTTGATGTTCATTGTACTCCCTGTTTTAGATAATTGTTAATAAAACAGCATACCTTTTGCCAACTTCCTTAGTCGATATTTTCATTGATGTTTGAGTAACTTCTGCATCCCCATCCATCCCATAAGAGCGTTGCTTCGTCTTAGAGGGCCCACACGGGTTTAAGTGGTAGCTGGTCAGATGGTTAGATAAAAGATCCATTGGGCTAGTAGACTCGAGATTTTCAGATAATCCTATACCCTCCGCCATCTACTAGCTGGAAGGACGTGAAGTTTCCTTTGGAGGACGGCCAAAATAGTCAAGCTTGCAAGTAAAGAAGTTACAGGTAGGATGAGTCCCTCTCTGAAGAAATCCCTCCTGGTTTCCACAGGTGCCGAGTGGACTGAAGTCTACAGTGGCCGGATTGAAGGAGTGGAGACGATACCGAGGGCCTAGAGCTGAAACACGAGTGGTGAGTAGGCTAAGGAGAGTGGCAAACTGTGGGAATGAGATTATGGTAATATAAAGTAATGGGGTTATTTTAGTGTATGACGAGGAACGGCATAGTATATGATAAAGTGTTAAAGTGAGATGTATAGCGTCTGAAAGCCCGTAGTCCTTGCTCAAGGAGCACAGAAGGTATTGTCTTAAAATCCAAGTGGATAAAATTAGGCGACACGCAGACAGGTCTGCGAAAGAAGACAATTCATACTCCGTTGGAGTATTTTCGAGGCTAAGTGAAAAGAGGTGTCATGACGTGCATGTGAGAGTGGACTAGTTTGTCTGTTTGTGAATTTTATGTTTTGAAGGAGCATTGGGAGAGACGGAAAGAATAGGCTGTGTTGAATAGAGGTAAAAGGGTATTATCTATCTAGAGTTATTGTTGGCGCCGACCGAAGGGTCGATTTGCTGACCAAAGGGTAGATTGAATGTATTGAGAAGTAAAGGCTTGAGCGGCAAGTGTGGCACACGCTCATATTTTATTATTTCTTGAATCGTATTTTGTGTAAACGCTGGTAAATATAGATAGTCAATTGAGACTTGTCAAAATGGGAGAAGTCACACCACTGATGCACATGTGTAAAACTTTGCCAAAACACATGCCCAAGATCAAACAGTACAGTGCAGAATGGGTAAATGGCACTGCATATAAGGTGTTCATGCCGTGGCCACAAAGGGGATCACTGTCAAAAGCAGTATTGAAGCACATGACCACATACTTGCACACATCGGTCACCGGAAATAAGCTAGAGAAAATGTTAGCTATTTTAGAGTTCTGGAAGATGTACCAGGAGGTGCGAGAGGATCCGCCCTCTGAGGAATGGATGCCTAACTAGAGCAAGGAGAAGGATGTTGAGCCTTCTATTCCCCCTACTCCGTCGGAAATAAATGGCGATAGTACAGAAGAAATAGTACTATATCGGTTGAGAAAACTGAAAGCGGCAATAGGGTATAGTAATTTGATATATGAGCCATCTGCATATAGCAGTGGTGACAGTACAGAAGAGCGTAAGCAAAAGGAACAAATCTTTAAGGCTTTGCAGAACAAGAAGGAGAAAAATGAACAATTAAATGTGAGCGCAGATATAGAACGAGAGATTAAGAGATGGAAAGGAGAAAATGATAAAGTTAACGAGATAACGTTCGTGCAGAACCAATGGATGGGTGGACAGATATTGCTCAAGCTTGATGGGAAAAGTATTGATGAAGTTAGGCAGGGGGAAGACAATGCCGAGCAAGATAAAAAAGACAGAGAACGAGAAAAAAGGTTGAAGGAAGATGAGAATAAAAGAAAGAATAGGCAACGGTGAGAACAAATGTATCAGGAGGAACAACAAAGAAAGGAAGAATGGGTGGAGGAACAAAGAAAGTAACAACAGGCAGAGAGCACTCCAAGAACAGGACAGGACAGAAAAGAAGAGAGAAGAGGAAGAAGAACAGAAATTGTGGGATAAGAGAATGCAAAGACGAAGAGATGAGGAAGTGTGTAGAGCAAATGAAAGAAGGGAAGAGAAAAGAAGAGAGGAGGGAAGGGTTAGATGGAAAGCAAAAAAACAAAGGGATTTAGACAAAGAAATGGAACAAAAAAGGAGACAAAGGGAACGCAACATTAAATATAATCTAAGGGGTTTATTGGAACCATGTCCAGCAATATCATGGAGCCATATAGAGAAGTTTCTTCTGCCACAGGGGGCAGCGGCAGAACCATGTGAACTAAGACTAGAGGAGTTTGCTCCGTTAAAGGAGGCAATGCCAGGACCATCTAGGGTAAACCTAGATGAATGTTTTGAGATAGGAAGCATCAGAGACAGAATTGATAACATTTATCAGGAGATGAGAACTAATGGTGAATCGGGAAGCCAGGGAAAGGAAGATCGATCTATGATTGCTCAGTCGCGAGGCAACAAAGGAAGCCTGTTTAGTTCCGAACATCGAGCCCTGTCATTAGACAGGCTGACATTGGAAAGAGATGAAAGGGAAGAGGGTCATACTAGTTGGGGACTAGATATGTCAGATGAAGACAGGGAAACCTTCTGTGAGGAGGAGGGAGAAGATGCATTTGGTCCTGAGGGATGCACACTGTTAGACAACGAAGTGAGATGGTCAGATTTTGAATAACCTAAGGATAGGACACCTTATCCAATAGCATATCCCAAGCACCCCAAAGGACGAGCGCATAGTGAGAGAGGAGAATCGACACCATATGTGGGCAGATTAAGGTCATTGCCAGGAAGAAGGCAATGCAGAATCATTGTCACTGCTATGGATAGGCATACAATGGGAGCCAAGTGTGGAGCTGGGTGTACGCAGTACCCCTTATTAGAGAAAGCAGGAGCTAGGCCACAGTATATCCCATGGGCACAGATGGATAAGTATCATTTAAGATGTAAACTTCCCAGTTTAACGATGGGTGCGGAAAATTGATTTATGAGTTAGAAATGACAGGAGGAACCACTTTAGCTATAGGGGACATTAAGGGTCTCCTAGCAACAATGCTTGGGGAAAGGGCTGATGACATTTGGACACAAATAGGTTATTCCAGTGTCACAGCACAGAATACAGCTCATGATGGAGTGCCATTCAATAATTGTAGGGCAGACATATGGAGAGCGCTGAGTGTGCAGTATCCTGACACCTAAGATATGGGTGCAATTATGGCATTTAAGATGCAAGAAGGACAGGATCTGCTTGCTTACATTCAAAGTATTCAGGAACGGTGGACCTTGGAGTCTCGCAAGCCTTGGGGGAATTCAGTGGCAGTATTTTACCACATTTTATGTCAAGGACTGCCAGACCAAGTGCAGAGGCAGCTCAAGAAATTAGTGGGTATGGAATCAAAACAGTGGGCAGAAATACAGTTGACTATAGTGCATCATTGTACACTGCTGCAAGAGAAGAATAAAAAATGGGAAGAAGCTTGGAAGCTTGAAGAAGCCAAGCTAGTTCAGAAGAAATTGTCAACATACTCTTTAGAAAGGGTGGTTTTGACAAGTGTAGAAGGGCTGGGAATGCAGCAGCCTATGGGTGTACCGCAGGTGAATCACCAGCGGCATACAGATCAAGGAGGAAATGGGTTTGTGCAAAGAGACCGAGGAATGGGATTCAGAGGAAGGGGTTTTCAGACTAATCAAAATAACGTTCAGAATGTGCAGAATGACAACCAGAATATGCAAGGAGGGTAAATTAGAAGAGCGCCTCTTGAATGTTGGACGTGTGGCATGACAGGCCACATTGCATGTATGTGTGGAAGTCAAGTGTATGTACGGAATGGGTAATTTTCAAGAGGGGGGACAGCTTACCCTCTGGCATATAGCGCTCAAGTTAGAAATGGGTTTGCATAAGATCAGACAGTGTATCAGCAGCAAGCTCCGCAAATGCAACAAGCACAGCAATTACAGCATGTACCATTTAGTCCACCGCAAGGACAGTCACAACAAGCACCCATGCAAATACAACAGAATGCAAACACGGGACAGTTAATGACACCTAGAGTGGGAGGTGCTACTGTGACGGGAGGGAGTCCTTTCACAGGTACTGGGATGAGTATATATCCACAATAGGACAGCTCATAGGGCAACTTGATGTGTTCAGTACTATCGGTAACACCAGACCTCCAAGAGGAACCAAGGGTTAATGTATCAATAGGAGGCAAATATTTTTCTTTTTTAGTAGACAGGGGTGCAACTCGCTCATGTGCACGTGAGGGAAAATTTCCATTATTGGGAAATCCCATGAATGTTCAGAGCTTCTCTGGAGCTACAAGTAGAGTTCCTTTTACTGATGAATTGCCAATTTCTGTGGGAGATAAGACATGTCTGTGCCTTTATTGTATTCGCGGCAAACACCAGCCAATATTCTAGGGAGAGATTTGATGACAAAGATTAACATGACAATTTTGTTTACTGATGATGGCATAGTGTGTTCCACTCCTGGAATACACTACTTAAACATGGGCGAATGTATAATGGCATTTAAGGGCATATGGGTCTGCGAGGAGGGCCACCATGAACCTGAAGTTTTTCTGGATGGGATATGCATTTTGTTAACATAGTTGCACGTCTTAGCGGAAAGACTATGAGACTACCTGATGAGTTTCCCTTTTAGACCACAGATACCTATGGACTAAGAGGGGAGATGATACATCCCGCTAGAACTAGTTGCAGCTGTAGTACGAGGGGAATGAGCCATGCTTGAAGGTTGGGATGAGGGCAGGCCTTGGAGAACAGTGATAGCTATTGGGGAAGGGCACAGATTGACTAATATCACAGATGAGGAGTTGTTTAAAGATGATCCAGCAGACGATGAGTTGATATTTGAAATGAATATTACTTATTGGATCAGAATAGAGAAAAGAGAGGTCCCACAGCGAATGATGATAGTGCGGCAATGTCCAGACTATTTTGACGAGGACTTAGAAAAACTGCTAATCTTGTTATGGACTACTGTCCCATATGATGTAGGCCTATTAAAGGGGGGAGAAGTTTAGATTAAACTGAAGCCAGGAGAAATTTTACCTCGAGCAAGATAGTAACCCATGTCTCGAGAGGCAGATGAAGGTATTTTTAAGACTATTTCAGCATTAATGAAACATGGTATTCTAGTGATGTCAGAGTATCTGTGCAATACCGCAGTGTATCCTGTGAAAAAACAGAAAGGTGGGTCATGGCGTTTAATTCAGGACATGAGGCCAATTAACCACATTGTAGAGGCAGAGTTTCCTCTTGTTACAAATCCTGCGACGATACTATGTAGTATCCCTGTTGAGGCACGATATTTCGCAGTGATCGACTTAAAAAATGTGTTTTTTTCAATCCCGTTGCATAAGGACTCTCAAGATTTGACGTTGTTTACGTTTAATCAGACTAAGCTGAAAAGCACAAGGTTACCTCAAGGGTATTGTGAATCTCCATTGATTTTTAATAGGGTCCTCCAGATGGACCGAGGCAATATTGAATTAAAATGGAAAAGTGTTGTGTTTCAGCATGTAGATGACGTTTTAGTTTGCAGCACGACAGAAGATGAGTGCAGAGAAGACTCCATACAGTTCATGGTTATCCTAGCAGACAAGGGATACAAAGAGAGATTACACTATTGTCCAAAGGAGGTGCTGTACATAGGCCAGTTGATCTCACATGAGGGAAAAAAGGTCACACCTAAAAGAGCAGTGGCAATTATGAAGACAGCAAAGCTGCACACAATAAAGCAGATGCAACAGTTTTTGGGATTATGTAACTATGTTAGAGCATGGATATTTGATTATAGTTCATACGCAAGACCACTTTTGCAGGCATTAAAAAAGGCACAAGGAAGTAATGATGAAATAGAATAGACTGAGGAAATGGAGGAAGAATTTGATGAATTAAAGAAAGCAATTTGCACGGCTCCAGTTTTAGGGATTCCCAATTATTCTGAAGAGTTCTACTTAATTTCGTATACAAATGTGACAGTTATGACAGTATTGCTTACACAGTGGACTACCCTGGGGTATAAACCTCTGGCATATTACAGTGGGATTCTAGCTCCAGTTATGAGAGGACACTTTCCTTGCGAACAATCGCTGGCAGCAGCCACATCCACCACTGAGAAGTTTGCAAGGCTGCAAGCATAGTGATGGAGTGTTCTATGACCTTATTTGTTGAGCATGCTTCATTTGCAATTTTGGAAAAACCCAAGGGTACGTTAACATTCTGAGAGCATCTGCTTATGAAGTGGTTATATCGAATCCTGCAAATAAGATAGGCAAATGCAGGATAGTGAACCCTGCCACATTTGTAGCCGAGCCCGTGGCAGAGGGCGAATATGTGCATGATTTCGCCAGTTATGAAGAGTCATATAATGACATACCGTGTGTAAATGAAAAAGTGTTGTCAGTAGGGGAGATTCTCTTTATTGATGGGTCATCGAAAAATCGATCAAATTAAAGGAGAAAGGCGAACTGGTTCAGCTGTAGTGAGATACAGAGCAAATGGAGAGTTTGAAGTTGTGGCAAGCATAAGGTTGTCATCTTATTTTTTAGCACATGCAGCAGAATTGGTGGTGCTTATTATTGCGCTTGAGAAATACGAAGGGGAGGAAGAGACTCTGCCTATGTGATGTCGACCATGCCCGCAGGGTTAGCGGGTTGGAAAAGGAAGGGGCTACCTCCAAGTGGATGGCACACCAGTGCAACACACTGTATTATTGGACAGGCTTATTAAGGCACAACAGCTCCCAGCAGCCATTGCAATAGTTAAATGCGCTGCACATACTAAAATAACTGATTTTATTTTGCGCGGAAATGAAGCCACGGACGAAGAAGACAAAAGGATTGCAGATTCTTCATATGTTTCGACACTCCTGATATAAAGGGTGGGGTGACTATGACTAAGGTAATGCAAGAGGGATTTAATCATTTACTGAAAACACAGTTGATGGAAATTCAAGGCAATGCTTCACAAGATGAGAAGGAATTTTGGGAAAGGAGGGGATGTTGCTTATCCCCCACTGAAGCCTTAAAGCGGCAAGACAGCACTGGAAAGGCAGTAATGCTAAAGGTAGTGCTTTAACAGCGGCACTACCCTGCACATGTAACTAGGGAAAACCTTGCAGCTACTATAGCGGAGGACTGGTTCATACTGAACCCGTTAGAACATGTTGCATTTAATGTAGTAAATTGCATCATATGCCAAAGGTTTACTGCTGGGCACACATTGCGAACAATAGGGGAGTGATCCCAGAGCGAATGGTCCTTTTCAGCATTTACATATTGACTATGTTGATATGCTGCAGGTATGTAGTGGATATAGGTATATGATAGTGGTAGTGTGCCCCTTTTTGAGATGGATTGAAGCTAGTTCATGCACACATCCTGACGTCACTTGCACAGCGAAGGTTTTAGTATGAGAAGTATTTCCTAGATGGGGAATATGTGAGGTGCTGAGATCTGACAATGGTCCACATTTTGAAAATTAATTGTTCAAACAGATTAGCTCGTTATTGAATATAAAACGTACATTTTCTTCTGCTTATCACCTGCAAATGAACGGAATATGTGAGAGACTCAACAGTCTTCTCAAAAAGAGAATTGCAAAATTGAAATTGACACTGAAGAAGGGATGGCTGTATTGCCTACCCCTAGCATTATCTGCATTAAGGAATCAGCCTGGGTAGGACCACCACCTCACTCCCCATGAACTAGTAACAGGGAGGTGAATGAGAATGCCTCTGACTCCTCCATCTAGGAATAGAAGTGATACCCAGAAGACAGCAGAAATGTTAGGAAATGAGATACGTGTTTATTTGACATGTATGACCACTTGCATCTCTGTCATTTCAGATCAATACAGAAGCAAGGGGTGTCGGTCTCAGGATGCAACCGAAGAACATCCAGCAATCCTACTACAAGAACAATTACCTGTACCTAGATTATTTTTGCGAGACCCAATACTAGTCCATAATTTCACTAGGAAGTGGCACGAGCCCCGATTTGTTGGTTCCTATCTCATTGAGAACATTACTCCCTTTGCAGTAAAAGTACAGAAAAGGCATGCCTGGATACACTTGGGCAATGTTAATTCGTATGGTGGTGAGACCGATCCACCCTCACCATTCATTCGGAAGCAAGTCAACACGAAGTAGTTCAGCATGTGCAGACTCTATCGATGATGAGGAAGAAGGATGCATTGCAAACCAGTTATAGATCCCTGGAAACAGGATGTAAACCTCTCTGGCCATGACTTGCAAAGCTACTGACCTGGGCTGAAGATAAAGGAGGCCCAGTGCAGATAGTGCCCTTAGCAAGTGCAGAACTGTGGTTCCAAATCAATGGCACAAGAAAAGTTGGAGAGAATCAACAATGCAGACAAATCTTTGATCCAGAGCTTATATGAAGCTACCCAGAGATTGGGGAGCACTATGTTCTATAGTGATCATTCATGTTCCATAATTAGTGATTCCGAGAAGTGACTTGAACATTGGAGTGTTTCCAAAGGCTGATGTTCATCTAAGGAAGAAGAGGTCACTTGGATTTCTCAATGGAACAAAGAGGGAGAACTGTTTCTCAGCCAAGTCAATAGAAGCTTTTAATGCTATTCCACATGAGCAAAGGTTGTTCAGCAAGAATGCATCAGTATTCACGACTATCTTTATGCCAGGGATCCAGACGATGGCAAATGCTAAATGATTACAAATAACCAGATGGGAGCGTTTGCAGACAATCAACACTACCATAAAGGGATTCAACGCGATCAAAGAAGAGCTGAAAGCTATAAGACTGATGACACTCCAGAATAGATATGTCCTGGACATCATCACAGGAATGGATGGAGGTGTTTGTGCCAAAATCGGAGAATCATGTTGCACATTCATACCTTCTCGCGAAGACAAGAATGAGACCTTGACAGAGGCCATAACGATGCTGATGAAGTTACACACAAATATGGAAGATGAAGTAGAAGACACTGCAGATGATAGCTGTTTTGCATCGATCATCTCATGGGTTCCACAGTGGATGGCAAACATTTTCAAGTTTCTTGGAGAATTACTAGTAATGATAATGCTTGGATTATGTGTGATCAGGATGATAATCACACAGTGCAAGAAGACAATGAAGAAAGCAGTAGGAATTAAGATTATGATTGATATTGAATCTGGGCTGTAACCTAAGGAACTGACCTATGAAGAGTCCAAAGACTGTATAAAGGCCAGTATCCATGCACCTGAAGGAACAAAGTTCCTTTATCCAAGAGGCAACAAGAAGTATGTGGGAAGACAGATCTACTGCTGTCCAAGTGAACAATGCCAGTTTATGACTTGGAGTATTGAGGAACATGTAAAATCAGCAGGATCTTTGAAGGGTGTGATGAAGATATGGACCCCAAAGATGCACTTTTTCAAGATAGAATGTCTAGATGTGGAGACAGGTGAGAGAGTGGTCAATGAATCAACCAGAAGGGGGAATGTAGAGGAGGAGCCAAAAGCCTATACCAGAAGTCCTGCCGCCTAAATTGCCTATATGTTGGGAACCGGAAATAGTAACAAGCAAGATGCCTGTAATGATGCAGATAACACGAGCAGCCTTTGAAGCAAGGTATCCATTGAGAAAACCATGTTATGTATCCACGAAGAGCTGGCAGTCTCTTGGGGAAGATCCCTGCAGAGTGAGAGAAGATGGTCGAAAAAGCTGACTGGTGACATCACATGACGTAAAGTGACACTCCGAGAAGATGATAACAGAAGAGAAAGTAAAAAGAACATATAGAATTTGATGACAAAGTAAGAATCGAGTAAATGTTCACATGCAAAATGAAGCTTACACGTGTGAAGAGCATAGAAGAAAATGCAAACCATTTTATAACTGTACAGATGCTGGAAACGCAACTAGACTCAGTAATCATAAAGGCTGGCTATACGTAGTGTATAGATTGCGGCGATGTACCAAGGTATATGTATGCATAAGAAAAATGGATGTTCCAAATCATGTTTGAGCAAACTGAGACCCCATGAGCAGGAGAAGCTGAAAGTGTGGGCCAGTTTATAAAAGTAGCTGACGCGCAAGAAAGAATCCAAGAGGGCTTTGTTGGCCCAGTGTCAAAAGACCAGTGCAGCCGAGAACTGGTTGACGAGCTTCAAGAGATACAATGAATTCAAGAGACATGCTGAGCCCCTGCCAAGGTACAGCAAAAAGACAATGAGCGCCAAGTTTTATTAGTTTTAAAACCATTAACTGCAGAGAAGAAGCTCGAAAAGTGGTCTCCAGTCACCTAGATGGAAATGGACTTGGGCAGACAACGTTGAGGTGAGAAGATGAGAGCATGCTCACACTCCATTTTTATTACCAGGAGTTGTGAGGCTTGCAAGGCCAGGTTCAAAGGCGAATTGAATGACAGAAAGTAAGAGTGATGGTAGATGTTGGGCTAATTGGGTGGGGAGGCATGGTCAAGCCTAACCCACCAACACCTGGGTTACCAGCATGCGTGCTGCTAGCAAGTGGAATATTCTAGAAGGGTACAAGCGTGCCAACCAATTATAGAGGACCAAGTATGAAAGAGGTCTGTAGTTTGTGAACCAATAAATCATCCTGTATTTTATGATGATGAAGATGAGTTTCACTAGAAGGCTTAGTTGCCCACCTGATGATAGAGAACCAATCATAACCACACACCCCATGGAAAGTATATGTAGATGTTTCACATAGACCAAGCCCAATCCAGTTTAGGTTCCTTGCTAAGAGACGTCCATTGATGTACTGCCTGTTTAAATAATTGTTAATAAAACAGCGTAAATTTTGCCAACTTCCTGAGTCTATCTTTTCATTGATGTTTGAGTAACTTCTGCATTCCCATCCCATCCCATCGTCTTAGAGCGCCCACACGGGTTCACTAGCAACCTCAATGGCAGGATCTGTATGTCCCTCTTCTTCACCGCCAGGTGCCCCTGTCTGCTGCTTTCAATAACAATATGCCCCATGCTTATACCTACCCTTATGATGGATTAGTGACTGTTCAAATTCACTTGGATCCTCTGGTTAAGCTAGACATTCAGATGATGCACTGTGTGGTAGCCCCACAAGATAGGGTAATCAAACTAGAGAGTGCAGACCTTTTTGAGAATGACAAAATCTTGCCACAACCAAGACTTCTTGTCTGTGTTTCACTGTGACCCACACTTGAATAGTGTGTAGATTCCATATAGCTACTAGTCACATTCTGGTGGGGTAATCAATTGAAAGGGCTGTTGGCTACTTAGAAGAGGCATGCACCATCCTGAGAGATTTACATCACTGAAGCTGTGCCCCAACACCAGTGATTATCTCCTGAGCTCATGGTAAATCATTTTGGTGCCTTGCTCACCTTATGAAAACAAGTTGTAGTATCGTGCATCACTTGTATCGCCGGAGCCGCAGGGAGCCGGGCACGCATGTGATATGAGGACGTCACACAGAATGTGACGTGTTCCTGTGACGGAGGAGAACGCGGCGATTCAAACATCAACGCCTGTATCTGCCAGCCGGTGGGGCCTGATGTAGACACTTTTGATGCCCTTTACAATAAATATATAAATCATAATTCTTACCGTGTCCACATATTAATAGGCGTCCGTGACACTACAAGTGGCGACGAGGATTCAGGCTCCACCGCCTCCTGAGGACCCGCGCGTCCGTGGTAGCTGTTCCTGCAATCATCCTCTCCAGAGGCCGCACCGCTCCACCTCTCCGAGCGTTGCAGCGGCCACACTGCATGATCCCCGGTATCTGAGTAGCAACTCGCTTTCTACAGAGGCCGCTCCGCTTCCTCTAGCGTTGCAGCGGCCACAGCAAGTAAGTGTCCGCCACATACTGTTTCCGGATTGTAGCTCCACCTCATTAAAGCCGGCCTATCTCAACTGTTCAATTTGACCGTAATACACGGTATAGAGGAGCACTAGGGGAAGTTTAATAATACACTTATGGAAAGCAAGGTATAGAGGAGCAGCGAAGGGGAATAGATGGTTTAAGTGCAGAAATATATTTCTGAACATATACTTACTACAAATCTGAAGGAGGGCACCTCTCATTAGGTGCCTATTTAATGTTTCAAAGCACACAACAAGATAATACCGAAAATCATTATCAATTCACACTGATGATGCATGGATTTGTGTTGCTGCAGTGAAAAACCACAACAGAGCTGAACTGCATTGTTCAATAAACAATAAGTCTTGCAATTATAGTCTGCTATGGCATTCAGTGGTGTTCCACCCACCATGTTCTTCCTGTCAGACGTAGGAGAACCGTCAATTCCATGGAAGAGGTGGATTAAAGCCTTCGAGCACTACTCGGGGGTGGTGTGCGGCCAGAACTGAAGCGTAGAAAAAAGAAAGTCACTTTTGCTGCAATGCCTAGGACCAGCTGGGCAAGAAAAATATGAAGACTTACCTGAACTATTGCCGGAAGAAAGTGCAGATCTGAATGAATATGAATGCTCAGTGAAAAAGATGAGCAAACACTATGAAAAAGAATTGAGCACTATCCTTGAACGTTACAAGTTTGGGAAAAGAGTTCAAGAAGAAGGTGAAAGTGTTGAACAGTACATAACTATCTTGAGGAAATTGGCCAGGACCTGCAAATTCAATGCTCAGCTGGACGAGAGATTACGTGATCAATTTATGCTGGAATGCAGGATCCGCAAGGTGAGGGAAAAGCTGTGGGCTGAAGATGATCCACCCCTTGATATAGTTTTAAGAACAGCCAAAGAGGTTGAACATACTGAGAAATGTGTTCAAGAACTAGAGAACAGAATGCAGTCTGTTGAAGTCAAGCATGACGTCACAAAGAGCAATTGCACCATGAACGCTAACAAAAATAATGAATCAATAGCCCAAGTGATAGATGTAGTCAGTGGAAAGAACATTTGGGACAAAACTCGAAAACCATTGTGGAATGAGGATAGAAAAAGCAAAGGAGTACCCAAGATACGTGCGAGAAGGAGGAGTTCTCCTTCACGAAGACAAAGAAGCAGTCCAAGAAGGAGGAGTACTGACAAATGCTTTAGATGTGATGGTACGGATCATTGGGCGGATAATCCTGAATGCCCAGCTTTGAAGATCATATGCGGCAAGTGCAAAGGCAAGGGCCATTATGCTAGATGCTGTAGAGCACACAATACCTCCATGAATTGGATTGGCGATGATAATGGCAGCGATGATGGTGATGATGAGTGTGTATTTGTTATATTGGATGAAGAACATGAAGAGGAAATGGAAAGTCCTAAGGCTATGGTGTGTGTAGATGGAGTGAATATGCACATGATGATTGACTCTGGTGCCAAATACACCTTGATACCGCAAGCGATGTGGGATAAAAGGAGACATTAATATTTACATGAAGCAGACATAAGTACGAGAGCCTATGGTGGAATTAAAATTGATGTTATCGGATGGTTTTGGGGTGCACTTAAGTTTAAAGATAGGAGGGCCAATAGGAAAATCTACATTACAAGAGCTGGTAGAATTCCCTTATTAAGTTGGACTCATCCAAGTAAACTTAAAGTGAAGTTAGATGCCAGTGCCGATGAATCGGTGATGAACATTGACAATGAAAAGTCAGGAGAACACATGAGGATGAGTGAGACAAAGAACAATGAAGAAGTGATGAAAAGTGTTTTCAAAGATGAGATTGGATGTTTGCGAGGGTACTCACATAAAATCAGGATGAAACCTGATTGTGTTCCAGTAGCACAGAAGCTTCGCAGCATTCCTCTATCTATGAGAAAAGAAATAAAGAGCCTAGAAGAACAGGATGTCATAGAAAGTATTGACGCCGGCGAATGGGTATCTCCATTAGTTATCCTGAGGAAGAAATCGGGGAAACTGAGAATATGTGTTGACATGTGGGAGCTGAATAAATGTGTAATTCCTGACAGACACCCACTTCCTAACATCCAAGAAATAGTTTCCACCATTGGTCCATCGAAGCATTTCTCCACCCTTGATTTGACCTCAGCATACCATCAATTAAAATTACATAAAGAATCCAGGTGCATGACAGCATTTATCACACCAGGTGGACTATATCAATATAAGAAATTGCCGTTTGGGCTCATATCAGCTGCATCTGTCTTTCAGAAGATCATGCATAAACTGTTTGCAGAAGACCAGGGTGTTAAATGTTTCCAGGATGACATACTAGTACACGCTATTGATCAAAGGACACATGATGAGAGGCTGCAACATGTGTGCAAGAGACTACGTGAAGCAGGAATGACTTTAAGTAAAGAAAAATGCAAGATTGATTGTTGTGAAATTGAATACGTAGGACATACTATATCGGCTGAAGGAGTACGACCAAAGAAACAACTATTAGATGCTATAGAGAATATGCCAAGACCCAAATCGAAGGAGGAAGTGCGTACTTTCATTGGCATGGCTGAGTACTACTCTAAATTCATGCGTGATTTTGCCATGCACACCATTCCACTCCGAGAACTTTTGAAGAGGAAGTCCTTTGCATGGGATACGGAATGTGAAGAGGAATTTGGGTGGATAAAACATGAGTTGAATAAAGCACCGTCATTGAGGAATTTCAAGAGCGGAGAGAAAACCGTCATCACAACAGATGCCAGCAATGTAGGTCTTGGTGCAGTCGTTACATAAGAGATTGATGGCAAGGAGAGATTGATAGCTTTTGCATCTAGACTGTTGAAAGGGGTGGAAAAAACGTATGCAGCCATTGAAAAGGAAACGTTGGCTATCAAATGGGCTGCGGAAAAGTTTCAAAATTTTATTTGGGGTGCAGAAGTAGAGTTCCGAGCGGACCACAAGCCATTAGTCCACGTCATAATGAACAAAGGTTTGGACAATGTTTCGAATCGCATAAAAAGATGGGTCATACTCCTGCAAGAATACAACTGTGTAGTGAAGTATGTACCAGGCACGAAAAACTGCTGCTGACTTTCTTTCAAGACTCACTAATGTTTCTGAGATAGATGATGAGGAAGATATGAAATCTGAAGTTGTACTTAATATTGAAGATCTATCCATATCGGAGAAGGAATGGGAAGAGGCAGAGGAATCAGACATTTCATTCAGAAAATTGAGACACATCATATTAAGTGATACTCCGTTGGTCAAAGCCAAGTATGAAGAAAATGGGCTGTTAGAATTTTGGAAAGTTGCAAATGAACTCAAGGTGGAGAATAATAGAATTATGAGAAATGACAGAATCATTCCACCCACAAGTCTGTGCCAAAGGATCATTGCGTTGGCCCATGAGGGTCATCAGGGTGTTGTGAAGACAAAGAGAAGGATACGTGATGAATTTTGGTGGCCAGGATATGATCTGCAAATCGAGAGAATTATACGTGATTGTATCCTTTGTAAAGAGAGTGACAGAGGATGTATGAATGAGAAATACCCCATGGTAGTTACAGACCTCCCAAGTAATGTATGGGGTGACCTGTGGATGGATATTTTAGGTCCAATTTGCAGTGAGGGTAAGCAACAATATTGTCTAGTAATCATTGATCTGTTGACTAGGTGGGTTGAAGTCATGATCAAGCCATGCATGACTGCCAAAATGGTAGTTGAATTTCTAGCAGAAGTCTGTGGAAGGGAAGGCTTGCCAAAAAGTATATTAACGGACAAAGGAGTCCAGTTCCGTTTGAAAGAAATGCAAAAGTTTTGTGCAGAAAATGCCATTATGCACAAAAGAAGTGCTATATACCACCCGCAGACCAATGAGATGGTCGAACGCTTTAACGGGGTGCTCAAGGATGCAGTGAGATGGGCTTGGGCAAATGGTGTGAGATGGGAAGAAGCTGTCAGACAAAAGATTAATGCTCATCGTTTCACAACACACTGTACTACAGGTTTGTCGCCATTTGAAATGAGTAGGGGCCAGAAGGCCAACACTAAGTTGACACCATCCTGGATAAAAAGAATGACTGTGATAAAGAAAGATTTTGGAGATGTGTGTGCGAACATCAGAACTATGCAATTGAAGAACAAGAAAGCCCATGATAGATCCATAGGCAGTAATGGAAAAAAATCACCATTAATGGTTAGAGGTTTGGTGAGGATTAAGCTTCCACCTGTCTTGAGAAATGGTCCGTGCAAGTGGTCAAAACCTGTCGGAGTGGTCGAAGTGTTTAAGCATGCAGTGAGGGTTGAGGTTGGAAGAGTTTGGAATATGGAGAGAGTATGTGTATGGGATGTACCTAAAGTGAATGTGCCCAAACATGATGGTCATGAAAGAGTCAATGGTAATGGTGGTCCTAGTGATGTGGAGGAATGTTGTAGGGATGTAGTGAATAAGAAGAACTTACAAGGTGTTTCCTTGCCAAAGCCTAAAACAGATATCTCACGCAGATCAAGCAGAGGGAGAGTCATTCGTGATCCCCGTGGGTTGACAGACTTTGTATGGGAACATTAAAGCAACAAAAGACTTTCTATATGTTGAACATTAAATTTGTGTTATCAGATAAGTTAAGAAGGGGAGATGTGTAGTATCGCGCATCACGTGTATCGCCGGAGCCGCGGGGAGCCAGGCACGCACGAGATATGAGGACATCACACAGAATGTGACGTGTGCCTGTGACGGAGGAGAATGCGGCGATTCAAACATCAACGCCTGTATTTGCCAGCCGGTGGGGCCTGATGTAGACACTTATTGATGCCCTTTACAATAAATATATAAATCATAATTCTTACCGTGTCCACATATTAATAGGCGTCCGTGACACTACACAAGTCTAACTTCATCACGTGGTGTGGCTGCCCAGAGAAATACAGGCTTGACAACTTTCTTATGTATCTTAGGTATGAAGGTACTTTAATTGTTAATTCCCTGCTGCCTAAACCTGTAATAGACTTTAGAGACTGTGTGCCTTATGTACTATATAGAACTGTGCGTGCGTGTGTGTGTGCCTGTGTGTATGTGTGTCCATGCACAGCACACATAGAGTGATCTGTAAATACATTTACACCTTGCAGATCCTTATATAGTTCAATTTCTGCTTGAAGGCAGGACTACTTTCAAAATCAAGAGGAAGAACCCACCCTAAGTGTCTCTGATGTAGGTTCTGAAATGTGTGTTGGAAGACATTTTAACTATTCCAGTGAAGTACTGCACAACTAACGGCCAGAATGTGATTTTGAGGCTCAGCTGCCATTCATTGTCATGAAAGCCCTTAGGGGCTCATGTTCATCTGAGCTGCAACGAGATTGAAAGGCATACAAACTTCGAATAAGGCTTTAAGGCCTTCCAATCATGCCACATATAATTTTCAAACAGTTATATGGTGGAGGCATGAGGTGAAACGCAATTTGCATTTCCGCCTCCTCCTTCCTCTCTGCCATACAAATGCTCTCGCATCTGCGCCAGCATGGATTTTCATGCTGCTGCAAATGCGGGATCCCTATGGGGACCGCCTGCTTTATGCATCAGCATAAACCAGGCGGGATCCACAGAAATCCATTGTACATGCCACCTGCCATTTGAGCATGGCAGGGAGCGTGTACAATTACAATTAAACTTTCCCCGACATGCTTGCACATCGGGGAGGCTTTCATTTCAATAGAGAACCATGCTTACCATAAGCACATGGTAAGCAGTGTTATGGGAATGTTGATGAGGGTTAAGGAGGATTAATTTCATTTGTGAGCACTGCTTGCCACGCTAGCATGGCAAGCGGTGCTCACAAACAAAAGTAAATGCTTCCTTGAATACCAAAATGCCAGGCAGAGTGTGCTCACTTTGCACTGCAAAGGGTAAATGTGAAGGACAAAAGGCAGCATACATGCTTGTACGCAGCCTTTTGCCCTTTACATCTGCATCCTGCAGTGCAAATGACCAACATTTAGCAGTGGGGAGCAAGTGTAAACATAACGGCTCCTCACTGTCAAATTACTCATTGATAGAAAATGGGTTCCACAGTGAGCTCTGAAAGATTTGCAGTTAAGGCAGTTGATCTCGAAATCTGTTCAATCCTCCCACTGAAGAAGGAGGTTTTCTTTGGGACTTCACCAACAGATCCGGGTGTGCATTTCCTTCTTGGAATTGTGGGCTTCCTCACTAGATTAACTGATAGCCCATTAAGCAGACGTGCCATTCCTTAATTAAACCATTTCTCTTTTATATATGTTACCTGCGATAATGTACACGATTATGTTACAATTTACAACACGCCTTTTGTTCAGTTTATTTATTTATAAGACAAACCATGAATTTGTTCTTTAATGGTTAAAGTCTTTCATTTACCTAAAAAATGTTTTTGACAGTGAAGTTGATATTAGATAACAGAGGTTGTTGTATTCCCTCCACAAACTACCAACAGGCACCAACAATAACTAAACTCCAGAACCGGGCAATTTCTCAATTGCCTGAAATTGCTAAATGAAAATGAGATTCCGTATCATCCGACTCACGACTTAAAAAATGTTGCTGCACTTTGCCATACCCTTTTTTCAGATAATAAATCTGGTTTTCTGGATCTTCAACATGGTACTAAAACACTCAAATCTGTTGCACTGTCAAAATGTAAACTGGTCTACATCATCAAATATTTAGAAATTAAAAAGAGAACAATGAACCCTTTGTCCATCAAAAAAAACCGAGGAAGCACATGTGAAAATGAAGCCTCGGCAAAAAACAACGTTCGACACATTGCCCCTGATTCATGGAATTATATGCGCGTAAAACACAGATGTGCGCGGCATTCTTCCTGAAAAACCACATTCCTCAAACAGGGATTTTCAGGCAGAATGGCACGCAAATCTGCGTTTTACGCACAGATAATTCCATGAATCAGGGTGATTGTATTTTACCCAAACTCTCCAGTTCATAATGAGAAGACTGAACGTTTAAAGTACATTTGTTTTCATTGCACTCATAATTCACCCACACTATGCAGACAGGTTCTTACCAGATGCGAAGGTTAGGCCATTGACGTAGCACATGCAAGGTGTTGTTGGCGTATCCATATAGCGTGTTGAGGCTTCACAGGGCACAAAGTCACAGCACAAAACCTGGATCTGATAATTGTAGCAAAATGGAATAAATGACTGCTGATTGTTGTAACAAGTCAATCCAACTGTTTTGTCACACTGCACAACTTGGCTAAGCTGGCTTATGGGAGTTATTGGGAAAAGCTGGGCTCTGCATTTAATATCCCGTGGAGCCTCACAAATAGAACCACCCTTGAGTCTTATATTTGCAAATGTTTCAAACTCTCCACCAGCAGCACTCGTTTCAGGGTAGCTGGTGTCATACCAATGGGACCACATGCAGACTTCATGGACACAAATGGAAGTAGATGACAATTTAGAGGTTGTTGTAGAGGTTGAGCTGGTGATGGGAATGCTTGTACATCCTTGCACATTCCTGCAGCAAAGAATTTCAATTTCATAATTGTAGCATATTCCTGAGTCCTGGTCTTTGTTGTAACACATCAGACCTAAGGTTTCACTGCACACAAGCTTTTGACCCAGCTCATTCAGGGGCACAGAGGGGAAGCTTTTGGCTCTGCACTGAACTTCTTTGGGAGCCTCACAAATAGGATGTCCATTAGCCATCAAATTCGCAAATGATTCAAAGTCTCCATTTGTCAGACCTGGTTGTGGGTAGCTGACATCGTACCAAGGAGACCATTCACAGACTTCATACACACAGGATGTGCTTGTAGATAGTGTGGTTGAGATGGAGGATTTTGTGTTGGTTGAGGTTGTGTCTGCTGTGCCTGTACATCCTTGCACATTCCTGCAGCAAAAAATTTCAATTTCATAATTGTAGCATATTCCTGAGTCCTGGTCTTTATTGTAACACATGAGACCTAATGTTTCACTGCACACCAGCTTCTGACCCAACTCATTCAATGGTACAGCAGGAAAGCTTTTGGCTCTGCACTGAACTTCTTTGGGAGCCTCACAAATGGGATATCCATTAGCCATCAAATTTGTGAATGATTCAAAATCTCCATTTGTAGGACCGGGTTGTGGGAAGCTAACATCATACCAGGGCGACCATTCACAGACTTCATAGAGACATGATGTGCTTGTGGATAGTGTTGTTGTGATGGGAGTTGTTGTAGAGGGTGAGGTTGCACTGGTTGTGCTTGTACATCCTTGCAAATTCCTGCAGCAAAGAATTTCGATTTCATAATTGTAGCATGTTCCTGAGTCCTGATCTTTGTTGTAACACATCAGACCTAAGGTTTCACTGCACACAAGCTTTTGACCCAGCTCATTCAGGGGCACAGAGGGGAAGCTTTTGGCTCTGCACTGAACTTCTTTGGGAGCCTCACAAATAGGATATCCATTAGCCATCAAATTCGCAAATGATTCAAAGTCTCCATTTGTAAGACCTGGTTGTGGGTAGCTGACATCATACCAAGGAGACCATTCACAGACTTCATACACACAGGATGTGCTTGTGGATAGTGTGGTTGGTATGGAAGATTTTGTGTTGCTTGAGGTTGTGTTTGCTGTACCTGTACATCCTTGCACATTCCTGCAGCAAAGAATTTCAATTTCATAATTGTAGCATATTCCTGAGTCCTGGTCTTTGTTGTAACACACCAGACCTAAGGTTTCACTGCACACAAGCTTTTGACCCAGCTCGTTCAGGGGCACAGAGGGGAAGCTTTTGGCTCTGCACTGAACTTCTTTGGGAGCCTCACAAATAGGATATCCATTAGCCATCAAATTCGCAAATGATTCAAAGTCTCCATTTGTCAGACCTGGTTGTGGGTAGCTGACATCATACCAAGGAGACCATTCACAGACTTCATACACACAGGATGTGCTTGTGGAAAGTGTGGTTGAGATGGAAGATTTTGTGTTGGTTGAGGTCGTGTCTGCTGTACCTGTACATCCTTGCACATTCCTGCAGCAAAGAATTTCAATTTCATAATTGTAGCATATTCCTGAGTCCTGGTCTTTATTGTAACACATGAGACCTAAGGTTTCACTGCACACCAGCTTTTGACCCAACTCATTCAATGGCACAGCGGGAAAGCTTTTGGCTCTGCACTGAACTTCTTTGGGAGCCTCACAAATGGGATATCCATTAGCCATCAAATTTGCAAATGATTCAAAGTCTCCATTTGTAAGACCTGGTTGTGGGTAGCTGACATCATACCAGGGGGACCATTCACAGGCTTCATAGACACATGATGTGCTTGTGGATAGTGTTGTTGTGATGGGGGTTGTTGTAGAGGGTGAGGTTGCACTGGTTGTGCTTGTACATCCTTGCACATTCCTGCAGCAAAGAATTTCGATTTCATAATTGTAGCATGTTCCTGAGTCCTGATCTTTGTTGTAACACATCAGACCTAAGGTTTCACTGCACACAAGCTTTTGACCCAGCTCATTCAGGGGCACAGAGGGGAAGCTTTTGGCTCTGCACTGAACTTCTTTGGGTTCCTCACAAATAGGATATCCATTAGCCATCAAATTCACAAATGATTCGAAGTCTCCATTTGTAAGACCTGGTTGTGGGTAGCTGACATCATACCAAGGAGACCATTCACAGACTTCATACACACAGGATGTGCTTGTGGATAGTGTGGTTGGTATGGAAGATTTTGTGTTGCTTGAGGTTGTGTTTGATGTACCTGTACATCCTTGCACATTCCTGCAGCAAAGAATTTCAATTTCATAATTGTAGCATATTCCTGAGTCCTGGTCTTTGTTGTAACACATCAGACCTAAGGTTTCACTGCACACAAGCTTTTGACCCAGCTCGTTCAGGGGCACAGAGGGGAAGCTTTTGGCTCTGCACTGAACTTCTTTGGGATTCTCACAAATAGGATATCCATTAGCCATCAAATTCGCAAATGATTCAAAGTCTCCATTTGTAAGACCTGGTTGTGGGTAACTGACATCGTACCAAGGAGACCATTCACAGTCTTCATACACACAGGATGTGCTTGTGGATAGTGTGGTTGAGATGGAAGATTTTGTGTTGCTTGAGGTTGTGTTTTCTGTACCTGTACATCCTTGCACATTCCTGCAGCAAAGAATTTCAATTTCATAATTGTAGCATATTCCTGAGTCCTGGTCTTTATTGTAACACATGAGACCCAAGGTTTCACTGCACACCAGCTTTTGACCTAACTCATTCAATGGTACAGCGGGGAAGCTTTTGGCTCTGCACTGAACTTCTTTAGGAGCCTCACAAATGGGATGTCCATTAGCCATCAAATTTGTGAATGATTCAAAATCTCCATTTGTAAGACCGGGTTGTGGGTAGCTAACATCATACCAGGGGGACCATTCACAGTTTTCATAGACACATGATGTGCTTGTGGATAGTGTTGTTGTGATGGGGGTTGTTGTAGAGGGTGAGGTTGCACTGGTTGTGCTTATACATCCTTGCACTTTCCTGCAGCAAAGAATTTCAATTTCATAATTGTAGCATATTCCTGAGTCCTGGTCTTTGTTGTAACACATCAGACCTAAGGTTTCACTGCACACAAGCTTCTGACCCAGCTCGTTCAGGGGCACAGAGGGGAAGCTTTTGGCTCTGCACTGAACTTCTTTGGGAGTCTCACAAATAGGATATCCATTAGCCATCAAATTCGCAAATGATTCAAAGTCTCCATTTGTAAGACCTGGTTGTGGGTAGCTGACATCGTACCAAGGAGACCATTCACAGACTTCATACACACAGGATGTGCTTGTGGATAGTGTGGTTGGTATGGAAGATTTTGTGTTGCTTGAGGTTGTGTTTGCTGTACCTGTACATCCTTGCACATTCCTGCAGCAAAGAATTTCAATTTCATAATTGTAGCATATTCCTGAGTCCTGGTCTTTGTTGTAACACATCAGACCTAAGGTT
This sequence comes from Ambystoma mexicanum, assembly GCF_040938575.1. Taxonomy (NCBI): domain Eukaryota; kingdom Metazoa; phylum Chordata; class Amphibia; order Caudata; family Ambystomatidae; genus Ambystoma; species Ambystoma mexicanum. The sequence continues at coordinate 898,687,284 of NC_090934.1, forward strand.
TCACTGCACAGAAGTTTTTGACCCAGCTCGTTCAGGGGCACAGAGGGGAAGCTTTTGGCTCTGCACTGAACTTCTTCGGGAGTCTCACAAATAGGATATCCATTAGCCATCAAATTCGCAAATGATTCAAAGTCTCCATTTGTAAGACCTGGTTGTGGGTAGCTGACATCGTACCAAGGAGACCACTCACAGACTTCATACACACAGGATGTGCTTGTAGATAGTGTGGTTGAGATGGAGGATTTTGTGTTGGTTGAGGTTGTGCCTGCTGTACCTGAACATCCTTGCACATTCCTGCAGCAAAGAATTTCAATTTCATAATTGTAGCATATTCCTGAGTCCTGGTCTTTATTGTAACACATGAGACCTAAGGTTTCACTGCACACCAGCTTTTGACCCAACTCATTCAATGGTACAGCGGGAAAGCTTTTGGCTCTGCACTGAACTTCTTTGGGAGCCTCACAAATGGGATATCCATTAGCCATCAAATTTGTGAATGATTCAAAATCTCCATTTGTAAGACCAGGTTGTGGGTCGCTAACATCATACCAGGGGGACCATTCACAGGCTTCATAGACACATGATGTGCTTGTGGATAGTGTTGTTGTGATGGGGGTTGTTGTAGAGGGTGAGGTTGCACTGGTTGTGCTTGTACATCCTTGCACATTCCTGCAGCAAAGAATTTCGATTTCATAATTGTAGCATGTTCCTGAGTCCTGATCTTTGTTGTAACACATCAGACCTAAGGTTTCACTGCACACAAGCTTTTGACCCAGCTCATTCAGGGGCACAGAGGGGAAGCTTTTGGCTCTGCACTGAACTTCTTTGGGTTCCTCACAAATAGGATATCCATTAGCCATCAAATTCACAAATGATTCGAAGTCTCCATTTGTAAGACCTGGTTGTGGGTAGCTGACATCATACCAAGGAGACCATTCACAGACTTCATACACACAGGATGTGCTTGTGGATAGTGCGGTTGGTATGGAAGATTTTGTGTTGCTTGAGGTTGTGTTTGATGTACCTGTACATCCTTGCACATTCCTGCAGCAAAGAATTTCAATTTCATAATTGTAGCATATTCCTGAGTCCTGGTCTTTGTTGTAACACATCAGACCTAAGGTTTCACTGCACACAAGCTTTTGACCCAGCTCGTTCAGGGGCACAGAGGGGAAGCTTTTGGCTCTGCACTGAACTTCTTTGGGATTCTCACAAATAGGATATCCATTAGCCATCAAATTCGCAAATGATTCAAAGTCTCCATTTGTAAGACCTGGTTGTGGGTAACTGACATCGTACCAAGGAGACCATTCACAGTCTTCATACACACAGGATGTGCTTGTGGATAGTGTGGTTGAGATGGAAGATTTTGTGTTGCTTGAGGTTGTGTTTTCTGTACCTGTACATCCTTGCACATTCCTGCAGCAAAGAATTTCAATTTCATAATTGTAGCATATTCCTGAGTCCTGGTCTTTATTGTAACACATGAGACCCAAGGTTTCACTGCACACCAGCTTTTGACCTAACTCATTCAATGGTACAGCGGGGAAGCTTTTGGCTCTGCACTGAACTTCTTTAGGAGCCTCACAAATGGGATGTCCATTAGCCATCAAATTTGTGAATGATTCAAAATCTCCATTTGTAAGACCGGGTTGTGGGTAGCTAACATCATACCAGGGGGACCATTCACAGTTTTCATAGACACATGATGTGCTTGTGGATAGTGTTGTTGTGATGGGGGTTGTTGTAGAGGGTGAGGTTGCACTGGTTGTGCTTATACATCCTTGCACTTTCCTGCAGCAAAGAATTTCAATTTCATAATTGTAGCATATTCCTGAGTCCTGGTCTTTGTTGTAACACATCAGACCTAAGGTTTCACTGCACACAAGCTTTTGACCCAGCTCGTTCAGGGGCACAGAGGGGAAGCTTTTGGCTCTGCACTGAACTTCTTTGGGAGTCTCACAAATAGGATATCCATTAGCCATCAAATTCGCAAATGATTCAAAGTCTCCATTTGTAAGACCTGGTTGTGGGTAGCTGACATCGTACCAAGGAGACCATTCACAGACTTCATACACACAGGATGTGCTTGTGGATAGTGTGGTTGGTATGGAAGATTTTGTGTTGCTTGAGGTTGTGTTTGCTGTACCTGTACATCCTTGCACATTCCTGCAGCAAAGAATTTCAATTTCATAATTGTAGCATATTCCTGAGTCCTGGTCTTTGTTGTAACACATCAGACCTAAGGTTTCACTGCACAGAAGTTTTTGACCCAGCTCGTTCAGGGGCACAGAGGGGAAGCTTTTGGCTCTGCACTGAACTTCTTTGGGAGTCTCACAAATAGGATATCCATTAGCCATCAAATTCGCAAATGATTCAAAGTCTCCATTTGTAAGACCTGGTTGTGGGTAGCTGACATCGTACCAAGGAGACCACTCACAGACTTCATACACACAGGATGTGCTTGTAGATAGTGTGGTTGAGATGGAGGATTTTGTGTTGGTTGAGGTTGTGCCTGCTGTACCTGAACATCCTTGCACATTCCTGCAGCAAAGAATTTCAATTTCATAATTGTAGCATATTCCTGAGTCCTGGTCTTTATTGTAACACATGAGACCTAAGGTTTCACTGCACACCAGCTTTTGACCCAACTCATTCAATGGTACAGCGGGAAAGCTTTTGGCTCTGCACTGAACTTCTTTGGGAGCCTCACAAATGGGATATCCATTAGCCATCAAATTTGTGAATGATTCAAAATCTCCATTTGTAAGACCAGGTTGTGGGTCGCTAACATCATACCAGGGGGACCATTCACAGGCTTCATAGACACATGATGTGCTTGTGGATAGTGTTGTTGTGATGGGGGTTGTTGTAGAGGGTGAGGTTGCACTGGTTGTGCTTGTACATCCTTGCACATTCCTGCAGCAAAGAATTTCGATTTCATAATTGTAGCATGTTCCTGAGTCCTGATCTTTGTTGTAACACATTAGACCTAAGGATTCACTGCACACAAGCTTTTGACCCAGCTCATTCAGGGGCACAGAGGGGAAGCTTTTGGCTCTGCACTGAACTTCTTTGGGAGCCTCACAAATAGGATATCCATTAGCCATCAAATTCGCAAATGATTCAAAGTCTCCATTTGTAAGACCTGGTTGTGGGTAACTGACATCGTACCAAGGAGACCATTCACAGACTTCATACACACAGGATGTGCTTGTGGATAGTGTGGTTGGTATGGAAGATTTTGTGTTGCTTGAGGTTGTGTTTTCTGTACCTGTACATCCTTGCACATTCCTGCAGCAAAGAATTTCAATTTCATAATTGTAGCATATTCCTGAGTCCTGGTCTTTATTGTAACACATGAGACCCAAGGTTTCACTGCACACCAGCTTTTGACCCAACTCATTCAATGGTACAGCGGGGAAGCTTTTGGCTCTGCACTGAACTTCTTTAGGAGCCTCACAAATGGGATGTCCATTAGCCATCAAATTTGTGAATGATTCAAAATCTCCATTTGTAAGACCGGGTTGTGGGTAGCTAACATCATACCAGGGGGACCATTCACAGTTTTCATAGACACATGATGTGCTTGTAGATAGTGTTGTTGTGATGGGGGTTGTTGTAGAGGGTGAGGTTGCACTGGTTGTGCTCATACATCCTTGCACTTTCCTGCAGCAAAGAATTTCAATTTCATAATTGTAGCATATTCCTGAGTCCTGGTCTTTGTTGTAACACATCAGACCTAAGGTTTCACTGCACACAAGCTTTTGACCCAGCTCGTTCAGGGGCACAGAGGGGAAGCTTTTGGCTCTGCACTGAACTTCTTTGGGAGTCTCACAAATAGGATATCCATTAGCCATCAAATTCGCAAATGATTCAAAGTCTCCATTTGTAAGACCAGGTTGTGGGTAGCTGACATCGTACCAAGGAGACCATTCACAGTCTTCATACACACAGGATGTGCTTGTATATAGTGTGGTTGGGATGTAAGATTTTGTGTTGGTTGAGGTTGTGTCTGCTGTACCTGTACATCCTTGCACATTCCTGCAGCAAAGAATTTCAATTTCATAATTGTAGCATATTCCTGAGTCCTGGTCTTTATTGTAACACATGAGACCCAAGGTTTCACTGCACACCAGCTTTTGACCCAACTCGTTCAGGGGCACAGAGGGGAAGCTTTTGGCTCTGCATTGAACTTCTTTGGGAGTCTCACAAATAGGATATCCATTAGCCATCAAATTCGCAAATGATTCAAAGTCTCCATTTGTAAGACCTGGTTGTGGGTAGCTGACATCGTACCAAGGAGACCATTCACAGACTTCATACACACAGGATGTGCTTGTGGATAGTGTGGTTGGAATGGAAGATTTTGTGTTGCTTGAGGTTGTGTTTGCTGTACCTGTACATCCTTGCACATTCCTGCAGCAAAGAATTTCAATTTCATAATTGTAGCATATTCCTGAGTCCTGGTCTTTGTTGTAACACATCAGACCTAAAGTTTCACTGCACACAAGCTTTTGACCTAGCTCGTTCAGGGGCACAGCGGGGAAGCTTTTGGCTCTGCACTGAACTTCTTTGGGAGTCTCACAAATAGGATATCCATTAGCCATCAAATTTGTGAATGATTCAAAATCTCCATTTGTAGGACCGGGTTGTGGGTAGCTAACATCATACCAGGGAGACCATTCACAGTCTTCATACACACAGGATGTGCTTGTATATAGTGTGGTTGGGATGTAAGATTTTGTGTTGGTTGAGGTTGTGTCTGCTGTACCTGTACACCCTTGCACATTCCTGCAGCAAAGAATTTCAATTTCATAATTGTAGCATATTCCTGAGTCCTGGTCTTTATTGTAACACATGAGACCCAAGGTTTCACTGCACACCAGCTTTTGACCCAACTCATTCAATGGTACAGCGGGGAAGCTTTTGGCTCTGCACTGAACTTCTGTGGGAGCCTCACAAATAGGATATCCATTAGCCATCAAATTTGTGAATGATTCAAAATCTCCATTTGTAGGACCGGGTTGTGGGTAGCTAACATCATACCAGGGGGACCATTCACAGGCTTCATAGACACATGATGTGCTTGTGGATAGTGTTGTTGTAATGGGGGTTGTTGTAGAGGGTGAGGTTGCACTTGTTGTGCTTGTACATCCTTGCACATTCCTGCAGCAAAGAATTTCAATTTCATAATTGTAGCATATTCCTGAGTCCTGGTCTTTGTTGTAACACATCAGACCTAAGGTTTCACTGCACACAAGCTTTTGACCCAGCTCGTTCAGGGACAGAGAGGGGAAGCTTTTGGCTCTGCACTGAACATCTTTGGGAGTCTCACAAATAGGATATCCATTAGCCATCAAATTCGCAAATGATTCAAAGTCTCCATTTGTAAGACCTGGTTGTGGGTAGCTGACATCGTACCAAGGAGACCATTCACAGACTTCATACACACAGGATGTGCTTGTGGATACTGTGGTTGGTATGGAAGATTTTGTGTTGCTTGAGGTTGTGTTTGCTGTACCTGTACATCCTTGCACATTCCTGCAGCAAAGAATTTCAATTTCATAATTGTAGCATATTCCTGAGTCCTGGTCTTTGTTGTAACACATCAGACCTAAAGTTTCACTGCACACAAGCTTTTGACCTAGCTCGTTCAGGGGCACAGAGGGGAAGCTTTTGGCTCTGCACTGGACTTCTTTGGGAGCCTCACAAATAGGATATCCATTAGACATCAAATTTGCAAATGATTCAAAGTCTCCATTTGTAAGACCTGGTTGTGGGTAGCTGACATCGTACCAAGGAGACCATTCACAGTCTTCATACACACAGGATGTGCTTGTATATAGTGTGGTTGGGATGTAAGATTTTGTGTTGGTTGAGGTTGTGTCTGCTGTACCTGTACATCCTTGCACATTCCTGCAGCAAAGAATTTCAATTTCATAATTGTAGCATATTCCTGAGTCCTGGTCTTTATTGTAACACATGAGACCCAAGGTTTCACTGCACACCAGCTTTTGACCCAACTCATTCAATGGTACAGCGGGGAAGCTTTTGGCTCTGCACTGAACTTCTGTGGGAGCCTCACAAATAGGATATCCATTAGCCATCAAATTTGTGAATGATTCAAAATCTCCATTTGTAGGACCGGGTTGTGGGTAGCTAACATCATACCAGGGGGACCATTCACAGGCTTCATAGACACATGATGTGCTTGTGGATAGTGTTGTTGTAATGGGGGTTGTTGTAGAGGGTGAGGTTGCACTTGTTGTGCTTGTACATCCTTGCACATTCCTGCAGCAAAGAATTTCAATTTCATAATTGTAGCATATTCCTGAGTCCTGGTCTTTGTTGTAACACATCAGACCTAAGGTTTCACTGCACACAAGCTTTTGACCCAGCTCGTTCAGGGGCACAGAGGGGAAGCTTTTGGCTCTGCATTGAACTTCTTTGGGAGTCTCACAAATAGGATATCCATTAGCCATCAAATTCGCAAATGATTCAAAGTCTCCATTTGTAAGACCTGGTTGTGGGTAGCTGACATCGTACCAAGGAGACCATTCACAGACTTCATACACACAGGATGTGCTTGTGGATAGTGTGGTTGGAATGGAAGATTTTGTGTTGCTTGAGGTTGTGTTTGCTGTACCTGTACATCCTTGCACATTCCTGCAGCAAAGAATTTCAATTTCATAATTGTAGCATATTCCTGAGTCCTGGTCTTTGTTGTAACACATCAGACCTAAAGTTTCACTGCACACAAGCTTTTGACCTAGCTCGTTCAGGGGCACAGAGGGGAAGCTTTTGGCTCTGCACTGAACTTCTTTGGGAGTCTCACAAATAGGATATCCATTAGCCATCAAATTTGTGAATGATTCAAAATCTCCATTTGTAGGACCGGGTTGTGGGTAGCTAACATCATACCAGGGAGACCATTCACAGTCTTCATACACACAGGATGTGCTTGTATATAGTGTGGTTGGGATGTAAGATTTTGTGTTGGTTGAGGTTGTGTCTGCTGTACCTGTACACCCTTGCACATTCCTGCAGCAAAGAATTTCAATTTCATAATTGTAGCATATTCCTGAGTCCTGGTCTTTATTGTAACACATGAGACCCAAGGTTTCACTGCACACCAGCTTTTGACCCAACTCATTCAATGGTACAGCGGGGAAGCTTTTGGCTCTGCACTGAACTTCTGTGGGAGCCTCACAAATAGGATATCCATTAGCCATCAAATTTGTGAATGATTCAAAATCTCCATTTGTAGGACCGGGTTGTGGGTAGCTAACATCATACCAGGGGGACCATTCACAGGCTTCATAGACACATGATGTGCTTGTGGATAGTGTTGTTGTAATGGGGGTTGTTGTAGAGGGTGAGGTTGCACTTGTTGTGCTTTTACATCCTTGCACATTCCTGCAGCAAAGAATTTCAATTTCATAATTGTAGCATATTCCTGAGTCCTGGTCTTTGTTGTAACACATCAGACCTAAGGTTTCACTGCACACAAGCTTTTGACCCAGCTCGTTCAGGGACAGAGAGGGGAAGCTTTTGGCTCTGCACTGAACGTCTTTGGGAGTCTCACAAATAGGATATCCATTAGCCATCAAATTCGCAAATGATTCAAAGTCTCCATTTGTAAGACCTGGTTGTGGGTAGCTGACATCGTACCAAGGAGACCATTCACAGACTTCATACACACAGGATGTGCTTGTGGATAGTGTGGTTGGTGTGGAAGATTTTGTGTTGCTTGAGGTTGTGTTTGCTGTACCTGTACATCCTTGCACATTCCTGCAGCAAAGAATTTCAATTTCATAATTGTAGCATATTCCTGAGTCCTGGTCTTTGTTGTAACACATCAGACCTAAGGTTTCACTGCACACAAGCTTTTGACCCAGCTCGTTCAGGGGCACAGAGGGGAAGCTTTTGGCTCTGCACTGGACTTCTTTGGGAGCCTCACAAATAGGATATCCATTAGCCATCAAATTTGCAAATGATTCAAAGTCTCCATTTGTAAGACCTGGTTGTGGGTAGCTGACATCATACCAAGGAGACCATTCACATACTTCATAGTCACAGATATTGGTTGTGGATATTGTTGTTGGAGTGGAGATTGAGGTTATGGTTAACGTTGTGCTTGTACATCCTTGCACATTCCTGCAGCAAAGAATTTCAATTTCATAATTGTAGCATATTCCTGAGTCCTGGTCTTTATTGTAACACATGAGACCTAACAATTCACTGCACACTAACCTTTGACCCAGTTCATTTATGGGCACAGTGGGGAAGCTTTTGGCTCTGCAGTTAACTTGTTTGGGAGAATCGCAAATTTTATATCCGTAAGTCCTTAACATTTCAAATGATTCAAAGTCTCCATAATTATGACCTGGCTGTGGGTAGCTTATGTCGTACCAGGGTGACCACTCACAGACTTCATAGATACAGCCTGCGGTTGAAAAAAGAGACTCAGCATTAGTCCTTCATTTTGATGGCATGAATTAACAGAGACTGTTACTATAAAAGCCTATAAATCATTCATAACACTGCTGCTGACATATAAGACTATACAGATCCAGTTTGTTGTGCAAATGTATGAAAGCCTAATAGATCAAAGAGAAAAGCAAGAACAATATTTTTATTGATAGACAATTAAAACTGTATAAATAAACATGATTCTACCACTTCTAGAAGTTGAGGTTTCACTTGTGCTTTTACATTCTTGCACATTCATGCAGCAAAGAATTTCACAAACAGGACATTTTGTGTATGAATATAGACAATTAAAACAGTATTTGATGGTTATTGTGCATATTCAAAATACTTTGTTCAGAAAGTACTGATGTGTGTACTTTTTTGCATATTTAATTCTTTTCAAGTTGCAAGATTTCAAGCTTTTGTTTTGATTTCTTAAGTCCTTCAATATACAAGATCTTCCAATGTGTGCTGCATATCTATCTCCTGGTTTAATGTTTCTGCTGAAGAGTGGTTTCATGACTCTCGGGGGTTTGCTAAGAAATACAATGATTAGACAGATAATATATGTTCTGTGATTTACTTGCTGATCATATTCTGTAATGTATTGAATCATTTCTAACTACCTCCTTCATTGCCTGCATTGTTCCTGGTAGTATAGTATCCATTCTTAGCTGCAAGATGACAAAATATGCATGCAAATATTTAATTAATTATGTTAACTAATAAAAACTCCAGTGGAAATTTATGAATGTGAAAATGTAAAATGCATACCCTTTATTATATATATATATATATATGTATATATATATATATATATATATATATATATATATATATATATATATATATATATATAATGAAATGATGTAAATACAAGATGTATGAGAAAGTTGGCAATAGACGTTGTAAGAAAGCATTTCCAATATGGCACCATGTTAACCAGGTTAAGTGCAATGCATTTTTTCACATGAAAGTGAAGAGGGACTACAACATCAAAGAAATCTTAAATGGAGATACCTGTTTTCTATGTTTACAATCCGACGAAGCCCGGAAGGGTGAAACGCGTAATTGTTTGTTCTCTCCTGAAACTGCTTGTCCACCGTGTTTTTCTGGCAAAATAAAGGACGTGTGATGGAGTTCCTTTTTTGCATCTGGTGCATTTTTACTTGGGAGAAGAGTGCCTCCTAAAAAAGATTTGATTAGCGGTTTTTCTTTCTTTGATATAAACGCGGCCGACCGCGCATATAGGCGGCCACCCATGCTCTACATGCTAACTAGCATTCAAATCCAAAGGCAGAGCGCGACACTTGCAAGTCGGCAGAAACTTTCTTTTTGTCCCAAAGGATCCGCGACGCAGCCGCCCATCGGAGAAAACGTTCCATAAACGAAAGAAAGTGAAACACAAGGAGACCAGAAACATTGTGTAAACACGGCTCTACAGCAGCACTACTCGAGTCGGAGGACCCGGACGGCGCATGTAAGGTAGGCAGTGTCAATGCACGATTGATCTTGTTTTCGTTTCAAGGCAGCTTGTCAATCAAATTGGACAGACAGATTACCTGTCAAACATATTGCCGTTCCTTAATCGTTTACTTTGGAGACTCTGATGCTACAGCATGAAACTCCCAGATATATGTCAAAAGCAATGAAATAGGACTCAGGGCTAACACTAAAGCATATTGCCCTTTATTGAATCCAGAACTTTCGCACGCAGTGAGAAAGTGAAACTGTACATTGCTTGCAACCAGAGATATTTTTTACAAATAAGAAATAAACGGGAACAATGGTGGACAAGGAGCAATGTAGGGATGCGGAAGCTTCCTCTTTGTTTAGTGAAAATATCAATGTCAAGAAAGCCATACAACAGGTACAAGGTGGGCAAACCAAGACATTACAGCAATCCATGGAAACTTTGGAAAAACTACACAAAAAAGAAACAAATAAATGGTGGGAAATAAAATCCCTACAAAATTACATTGACAACAAACGGATCCCAAGGGGCTTAAGAATCCTAACAATTCCAACCTATGAAGACCCGGATCCCCAGATGTTACAGGAATGGGGGGATGCCACCAATGAATGTTCTTTCAAAATGCTAACGACCTTAGTAAAATACGCCAAAAGTGACAAACTGAAAGCCCTTAATGAAATCGAGGCCCTTGAAGCAAAGGTTTACACAGGAGCTGAGTCTAACACAGCTAAAGAGTTAAAAATACAAATTGATAAAAATGTCAGCAAGTACGAAGAGGAAATAAAAGAGAGAAAGCAGAGGAAGTTTCTTCGCGATAAAGAAGACTACGCCAGTGGAAGAATATATACCTTTTCCAAAAAATATTATAAAGTTAGAAAGGGACTACAGAGTCAAAAGAAAAATCCCATGCCGGTAATCACAGATTTGGACTCAGAAACGGAAACAAGTGCAGGCTCATCAACCGATACCTCAACTTCAAGCAGTATCAACGAACCTCTTCCCAAATTAAATTTTTTAGAAGAAATGAAACTCCTACATCAAGTAGGGAAAAATACGCAAGGCAGGAATCAGCCAAGGTACACAAGAGGAAGAACAGACGGGGGACCAGAGGCCAACCCAAAAAAAAGAGGACAGTCAGAAACCCGGCCGACACGCTCTGGCAAGGCCAAAAAACAGAAGCAATAATGACAACTCAAAACCCACAAGCATTAACTTATCAGAGAAGATACTAACTGATGCAGAAACCAACATTTTGTCAAAGGGGCTGTCATTCTGTCCAATATCAAACTTTGACTATGCCCAATGTAGAGTGGGCGTGCACCTGTTCATCAGAAAAATCAGAATGGCCAAATTCTTTGCCAACACAAATTATACTGAAAGATCAATACTATGGGAATTGAAGTACCATCTGAACTATCGATCAGAGATATACCTACTCTATGCACATTAACATAATTACAAGAAGAAAACGAATCCGTGGCAAGACTAGTATCGCATGAGCTTGAATGGAGTACCAACATACCAGAGGATCTATCCACCAATATGCCGGCACCTAGTCTTTTAAGGAAAAAATTGAAATGTATGCCTCCAAATAACAACATGACATATATGGACCTTTTTGAGGACTTAATTATAGATGATTTAAAAAAATTGGCCTCCGCTAATCAAAAACTGAACCATAATGTGACCTCAGATGAAAGGACAGCAATAAACAACTTGAAACAAGACAAATCAATTGTCATTCGTTCATCAGACAAGGGAGGAAATATTGTAATCTTAAATTCAAGTGATTACAAACGGGAGGCCATGCGTCAACTCAAACAAATCAACAACTATGAAAAGTTACCTGCGAATCCATACAAAATGTATAAAACAGAGTATGATTTGAAACTGTCAAACTGGCAAGCAATGGGCTTACTAACCTCACAAGAAATGACATTCTTATCAAAAGATTTTCCCATTTTACCAATCATACATTTCATTCCGAAAATCCACAAATGCATGAGAAAACCACCGGGTAGACCGATAGTCGCATCAATTGACTCCCTGCTTGAAAATACATCCAAATATCTGGAACATTTTCTTTTTCCGTTTGTTCAAACTCTGCCCTCCTATGTCAAAGATACGTCAGATTTCCTCCAGCAGATTGACCAAATACCATGGAAACCAGTATATTTGCTCATAACCTTAGAAGTTGTTTCATTGTACACGTGTATTGAACATCAAGAAGGCATGGAAGCTGCCAGAAGATACCTATCCACCAGATCTCTCAGTTTTAGAGATCACTCTCAGATGTTACTGGACATGCTCCATTATTGTCTTACTCATAATGCCTTTATGTTTGATGGACAACATTACAAGCAACTATGCGGTACTACCATGGGTACTACAGTAGCACCGACATATGCAAACCTGTTTATGGGCAATTGGGAGGCAAATTTGCTGGCTGATGAAACATTGCATCTACATACCAACAAGGTAGCCCTATGGCGTCGCTATATCGACGATTTGTTCATAATATTGGAGGGCAGTGAGACAGAATGGATGTGTTTTTTCAATACCTTGAATGCACAGAACAGCAATCTCAAATTCACCCAACATCATGATCTAACAGAAGTGGTATTTCTGGACATTAAAATGAAGATCGAATATGGAGTAATTACTACGGAAACATATCGAAAACCAACAAGTACTAACTCATTACTCCATGCAGACAGTGCACATCCAAGATGCCTCAAAAACAGTATACCATATGGTGAATTTCTGCGTATGAAAAGGAATTGCAGCAAGAGTAAAACATTTGAAGAAAATGCAATTAGAACAGCGGCCAATTTTGTAGCAAGAGGCTATAAGAAGTCAACAATCAATAGCGCATTTAACCAATGTGCCAAACAAACCAGAGGGGCCATTTTAAGAAAAAAACAAAGAGAAAAGCCAATTGAAACTACAGGACACAAAAATTGATAATATAAGATTCATCACAACGTACAACAACGGAGCCAGATAAATCCAAAAAATTATGGGTAAACATTGGTCAATACTAAAGAGAGATTTGGACATAAAAAAGCACATCCAGCCAAATGCAAGTGTGACATTCAGGAAAGCCAAATCATTACAATCAGAATTGTCGCCAAGTCTCTTTGTAACCCTGTTCAATCTACAACACAGTGGTTAGCAAGCAACCAAAATGGGTTCTACAAATGTACCAAGTGCAAAGCTTGCAAATATGGGATTTCTCTCAAACATTATATACACCCTGGGACACAGAGAAAGATAACAATAACTAAACATATAACCTGTTCTACATCTTATGTAGTGTACTTAATTACATGTGACTGTAACCTCTGGTATATTGGAAGCACAAAGTTGGAAGTAAAACTCTGCGTGTTGCAACACCTTCGAGCCATCAAAAACAAAGACCCATCTTATCCTCTCGCAAAACATTTTGAAGAAAAGCACAATGGGGATATATCTTCTTTAAAATATTTTGGAATAGATAAAATATCCCCACATCCGAGAGGCGGCAATCAGGGAAAGAAAATTGCGACAAACAGAATGCAAATATATTGTTGATTACCATACTAAGAACCCGGGAGGTCACAACAAAGATGAAGAACTCTATACCTTTGTGGGGGAATAGAACATTCTAGGAACAAGCTGTGTTTATAAATGTCTTCCCACTCAGTATCTATATGTATCCACAATATCCTCTCTTGAACAAGATATTTGGTTTTAAACAAGTATTAATTTTTGTATACAACTTTGCAAAATATACGGTTTTAATAATTTTTTAAGAAGCTTTCTTAAATATATTGTAATATATGTGACAATTACAGGTCTCCAGTTTTAACATCCATTAGTCCATGTCTCAGACATCTTTGCATTTGTTAATTGCGCAGATCCTGGAAATATGACGAACAAAAAATCAACTAAAGATAACACCCCTAAATAATATAATTCTTAGAACTGAATAGCCACATAGTGGGACTGATCTAATGTTATGGACACTAGTTCTGAACTGCTAAGATGAAATCTAATCAAATTTATGGAACTCTGTCATTACTGGCCTTCAAAAGAAAAAATGAATGAAAGTTATGTATTAACTATATGCCATACAAATTGTAAGCACTATGCACTTTATTGAGGCAAATATGGATAATAGCATTTAACTATTATTTTCTACTAATCTTTTCTTTCCTCATACAAAAACATCCGATAAACCAGGCCAACTTACAGCCCATTTAATTTAAGACCATTATCAATCCTTATACTACATATCTATATACCAACGATGGAGAACAATTAGCAATTGTGTAAAATATATGCAAAATTATAACATTGCTTTTAATTTCTAGCACCGTGCACTTTAAGCACTATGCACTTTAAGGTCATGATAAAGCATTATGCACTTTACGGTCTTGACAGCTGTGTAAACTGTGCAAAATATGTGCAAAATTATAACATTGCTTTTAATTTCTAGCACCGTGCACTTTAAGCACTATGCACTTTAATGTCATGATAAAGCACTATGCACTTTACGGTCATGACAAAGCACTATGCACTACATGGCTAACATAATCCATCAGCAAATAACAATGGAGGGATTTGGATAGAGCATGGTCAAATTGTTAACGCAATATAAATATTAAATATTCTGTGCCAATATTATGGCAATAATGTTAAGGAAATCTCCATGCAGGATCAGTTATTCAGAGACTTCCATCAGGAATCCCAAACAATCGGAATTTTAAAAAGATGTGGTGTTCCAAAAATATCATATGCACTTGTGAATTCAAACAAAGATTATCTATTTATATGATTTTGATTTTGACCGCAGTCACGTCAAGCTTTTGTACAAAAAAAATATAAATTATATAAATGAAATTCTCAAGCAGATGAAATGATGTAAGCACAAGATGTATGAGAAAGTTGGCAATACACGTTGTAAGAAAGCATTTCCAATATGGCACCCATGTTAACCAGGTTAAGTGCAATGCATTTTTTCACATGAAAGTAAAGAGGGACTACAACATCAAAGAAATGTTAAATGGAGATACCTGTTTTCTATGTTTACAATCCGACGAAGCCCGTAATTGTTTGTTCTCTCCTGAAACTGCTTGTCCACTGTGTTTTTCTGGCAAAATAAAGGACGTGTGATGGAGTTCCTTTTTTGCATCTGGTGCATTTTTACTTGGGAGAAGAGTGCTGCCTGAAAAAGCTTTGATTAGCTTTTTTTCTTGTTTTTCTTTCTTTGATATATATATATATATATATATATATGCATCCAGTGAGGGACGTTATGGTTGAGTTGCGCTGCTAAAAACCTATGCTCAATAAAAAAAACTTTGTTAAAGGGACGTTATGGTTCCAAGACATCACTGATGACATCACATGTCTGGCTCCCTCTTTTTTCCTTTACTGACATATCTAGGCCAGTAATAGTCAGGAACTAAAATTCATATACTCATAATTCATATTCAAGTACTATATTTGTAGAGTTATACCTCAAATATGTTCTTACAGTAATTCACTTGGGGTTCACTTACAGCATATGAAAAATATACATAGGGGAAAACAGATTTGGAACACAGCAATGCTTTGTGTGTATAAAGATAATCAGTAAGGTTATCAACACTTTCTTATAATTCTGCCTTTTTTTTATTACTTTACTTTCCTGGATATGCTCATATTTGTATACATTGTATGCACACTACTCTCCTTAGGGTCTAGTCACATTATATGATAGTTATACATAGCGAAGTATTAGCTTTGAAGCAGCGCGATCATTTCTGTGCATAAAGTTAATCAGTTGGGGTATGAATATTGCCTGGTTATACTGTTGTTTACTTCATTTTTCCTGTATATGCTCATATTTGTATGTGTTGTTGTTATTTCTGTTTTGTTTCGAATAATGCAATTATGTAGTAAGTGGGTTTTATTAGCTAGTTATTAAATATTGCACAGTAGACAAAACTGTAATAAAAAGCATTTGTCATTTTGCTATTCAACATGGTAAGATTAATAATATTGTACATCCATCATGTATATTGCACACAACGCCTATGTCTCTATATGAGTAGCTTAGTATACTGGAAAGAACCTGCTAATAGAATGGTATTCGTATCAATGCATTACTTAATGCACTACGTACTTCACACTTTTTTATCAACATTACTATAAGAATCCCTTATACAGACTTTTCATGAAAAGTAAATGCACATGTGATATCATCAGTGATGTCATCAATGACATTTGTGATGTCATCTTTGATGTCCTGGGTGTTAGTTTTAGCAGTGCACGGTGGTGGTGCAAGTTATGGTTGCTCTGCTTACCATAACTGGCGAATTTCAAGGGTTTTTTGGTTTTACTTGGAACCATAAAATCCCTTTAACAAAGTTTTTTTACTGAATTTCATAGGTTTTTAGTAGCACAACTTAACCATAACGTCCCTCTAACAAAGTTTTTTTCACTGAATTTCATAGGTTTTTGGTAGCTCAACCTAACCAAAATACCCCTTTATCAAAGTTTTCTCACTGAATATAGATATAGATAATGTAAATGTGATAAATGTTTAGTAAGACTCCCTTAGCTTACATACATATAACATGGAAAATACTGCAGCTCCTGCCTCCGCTAGTGATTTTGATGTCCGCGGACCGCGCGGATGTCCGCGGACGGACACAGTCACCATCAGCACTATCCAAAAACTCAGGGGGTATCTTACATTATTGTATCATGCAATAAAAACACCAAACATGGTCAAAAAGCATCACATAAATACATTACATTTAATAATAAATAAGAAGTGGAAACTGTATATGTAAGACACCAACCATCCACTGAAATAGCGTTTTTAATGTAATGGAATATACCAAAAATAAATAAATATGCCTCCAACAGAATTACCTCACAGAGCCTGTGCAGCAAAAAGCAAGAGCATACCTACACAGCAATAACACCAAAAGTTTGTAAGAAAATAGTAAGTACACTATATTTATTTCATATATTTATACATTTTCTGTATTAGGTACACTAAAACTAATATTTTTATTTTTTTTACACAGAAATGTCCAGTACTTTGGAATAGCTGGAAGAACATTTCCCACAAGATGAAATGAGTGAAGACAGTGATACCAATGGTAGACACAACATTTCTCTATATAAGCCAATTAATAACCATTACTCTATGTGTACTTAACACATCTTTTTAACAGACCAGACAGACAATAAATATAATATAGCAAGAGAGACATTAGAGTATCCTCTAATTCGAATGGAAATAAAAATGGATACTTTAATGAAAATTTCAATCTTCTAAAACAGTTTATTGAGGACCATGTTAAAGAAAATCTTAAATATCACTGTCCCACATGTACCTGTTCCCTCTCTCCATTTCCCAGCCAACTATCCCCAAAACCTCTCCAGCAAGAAAAACGTAACAATGAGACTTCCATCCCTTCCTCCCCTCCCATACATCATGTCCAAAGCCCTAATTGCCCTGTATTTGTTTCAGTTTCTGCTTCCCCCTCTCTTTCGTAATTTGTATACTGTTAAACAATAATAACATTTTTAGTGTGTTCTTAGTATATGCCTGCATCTTATTTTTTTTAAAAAGGCAGTTACGGTGTCTGCGGACAGCGAGGGTGTCCGTTATGTCCGCAATTAACCAAAATGGGGTTGCCCTAAGGACACTATACCTGTCCGTACTGTCCGTAATTAGAATGGAGGTGTCCTTAGAACACACAAGCTGTTCACCTGTCCGTAATTAACCAAAATTGGGGTGTCCTAAGGACAATATACCTGTTCGTAATTAAAATGGTGGTATCCTTAGAACACACAGGATGTCCGCTTGTCCGCAATTAACCCAAATAGGGGTGTCCTAAGGACAATATACCTGTTCGTACTGTTCGTAATTAAAGTGGAGGTGTCCTTAGAACACACAAGATGTCTGACTGTCCGCAATCACCCAAAATGGGGGTGTCCTAAGAACTCACCCTCTGTTCGTAATGTCCGCAACCAGTATGAATATATCCGTATAACACATATCCCGTGCGCCTGTCTGCAAATTTTTGTTGCACATTTATTTTATTTGGGGACTTCAACACTGTTCGTAGAAAACCCGCTCACATGCGCATCACACACATGGGTCCTACGAACATTGCGCCTGTCCACAACTGTCTGCTGTATGTGTGTCGCACTTTTAATTAGTTTGGGGACCCAAACACTATCCGGAGAACACCCACGCGCATGCGCACAACTGTCCCCGCGCATTTGGTGTCCTGCGGACAGCCGCCCCATTCGTGAACGTGTCTGCGACGTCATCATGTGACCGCACCCACGCTGACTGTGTGTCCTTATTTGCGGACACTGTCTGGGCCCCCGAACATTTAAAAAGTGCTTTTTTGAGCAATCCAAGGTATTTTACAGTAAAAGTTCACCATTGCACAGGTCCCAGACAATGTCCCTGCCGATCTACATATTTTTGTAACTTTTTGAGCCCTTTCTTGGTGTTTGACGTGTCCACAGACAGCGCTGGTGTCCGCTTAGTGCGCACCTGCACCCCTATAAAAGGCCACACCCCTGAGCTGCTCCTCATCCTGTTTTTGGACTTCCAGGATAGACACTACTCCACACTGCTGGATTGCTCTTTTGTGTTCCTCAAGTCCTAAGTTCTTTCTGGTTCCTAAGAACTTTGAAGATGGCATCCATGGATGTTCCTGCTGCAGTTGCTTCTGCCTCAGCACCACCCCATACCCCTCCACCACCACCACCTCCCCAAGGGCCTGCAGAGGGGAACAGGCATGAGGATGCAGAGGAGGATGAAGAGGATGAGGTAGTGGAAGTCCCTACAATTAGCACTCATCTTGAGTCTTGGGTGTGGCGGTTATTTACCACTCCTGACGGAAAGCCAAAAGCTTGCGCGAACAAGGTGATCTGCACTCAGTGCCGCATGATGCTGGGTCGTGGCAAGCCTGGTTCATATAGCTATGGTACTCATCAATAAAGCAACACCTAAAGTCATTCCACGGTTCGGCTATTCGTAAGGTTGTACCTTGCAATAAACGTAGTAGGTTGAGTTCCTCTGCAGCATCCTCCATTTCCGCTCCTGTCACCACAAAAGACACTGCTGTGGGACAGTGCATCCCTCCAGCTGCCTTGCAAGCCATTCATGATGCTGTTGACCCTTACCTTTCGAGGGTCACAATATTGTGCATGTACTGCGACACAGTACTCTGCAGGGGGGAGAACCTTCGGAGTGCTTTTGAGTCTGCGGTCAAGGAGCATGAGAAGCTCTGCGACCTACCTCAATAAGGCCCATCCTGCATCTTCCTCTCTCCACCTGCCCTTTCTTATCCTGGTGGTTGGTGTCCCTTGCTTACCCTCCTTTCCCCTTTTTTCCTTGTATGTCGTGTTTAAAACCCCCCAAAAAATATAAAACAACAAAAACCAAAAAAAGGCTCTTTTCAGAGCTGCCTTTCACAGTTTAAAAAAAGAAGTGACTAATAACTAGTGCAGGGCTCTGTGCATTTTTTAAAAGACTGCGGACAGTCAGCAGATATTTATTTTTTTGGGGGTGCTGCCCTATCAAAACCATTGCACTTTTCTATGGGAGGAAGTGGTGGCTCTGAAAAGAGCATTTTTGTGGTGTTTTTTTGTGTTTTAAAAACTTCAAATGGTCAACACCTACTGCAAAATGGATTGCAGCAATTCCAAAAAAGGTTGCAATGCATTTTGTATAGTTCACAGAAAAATCTGATTGCCGGCATAAGTAAGATGTACTCCATCTATGCGAAAAATGTGTGTGCTACAAAACGTAATGTTTTAATGTTTTCATTCTGAAAAGAGGACATACCAACATCTCTCAAAAAGGCACAAAGAGCCTTGTTAACATTGCGCCTTTCTTACTCCATTTGTGGACCAAATGAAAAAGAACGCAGCCACATTTGTCGCTGCGCAATACGGGACAAAATTACTCTGGAGTTTTCTGTCAACAAAGTAGCACAGAGAGGTACCAAATCCAGCCACTTCATTCCATGCACTCCATGCCAGTGCACTTCCACATGAGAGAATCCAAGATGTGCAGCCACTCCACAGCGATCTGCATGCACCTCCAACCAATTTATCCATGAATCTCCCAAAATCCAAACTATCTGCTTTCTGAAACACACAGCCATAGCTATCTGCCCTTCTCTCCGGAAAAGACCTAATGACAAACTCTCTCCTTACACAACACACTCAGTAAACCTTATTAACCAATCCCTTGCTCTGCTCAGTCTCATTTGCATGCCTCTCAACCTCAAAATCCCTGTATGTAATAGACGCTGTCCGTGGACAACCACGATGTGCGCGGACAAATCGAAAAAATCTGAATGGGGGTATGAAAATTTAAATACTGTGCCAAATTTCCCCTTTCAGGTTGGCTCTGAAAGGGCCTTCTTTTGTTTTTTTTGCAGATGCTTCAGAAACGTCTTTTATTTAGTATATTTTTTTCTTACTTTTTCCAAAAATCTTCACATTAGCCTCTCCAAAGCAACCCTTATTTTCCAAAGCAACATGGCATTTCCCATAAAAGATAAAGAAATGCCATCTTCGTTAAAATAAACAACATTACCAGAATCAATGTTCTCATTATTACAAAAGAACATACCAGCTCTAAGCATGAAAGCAAAAATGCCTCGTTGATTGCACACCTAGCAATATTTTGCTGAGGACAACAAACAAAACTATTCTTCCATATTGCCCCAGGTACTAAACCAGAAAAATAACCTTAGCATTTGGAAGTATTTTCATTACTGCCTGAACCAAGTGTTCCAAATCTGCCAAGAAAGTAGGGGCACTGACATAGCCCAAATACAAAGCACACCAGTGCAAATCAACTACATGTGGACTGTTCACCCTGCCCATATCTCCACAAACCTGTACAATTCCCTGCACATTTAAACCAGGCACAGTGCTCCACACCACCTCCACTCCTTTAGCATCGAAATTGTTCCAAACCATGCACAAACATATCTCCAACCACCAACACCCTCACTTTCTCCACCTCTGCCATCTTCACTACACACAGCCTCTTTAAACACACACCACAACCTCAACATCTGATTGGCTGATCCTTAGAGTCCCCTTTATATGCTGGATTTGCAGAGAAACCCTGTATGTGGCACGCTCTGCCTGCGGACAGCCGCAGTGTCCACGGAGCGCGTAACACTGGGCAGCCCTTCTACCCTTTCCACTTCACTCTATGCACCATTTCCTCATTGGCTACTGTTAAGCAGTACAAGAAAACACTGAGAGGTTTGAGGGAAAAGTTATGAGTCACAAGCAGACCCTCACATTAAGGGTGGAACCCTTGGCGTATAACAAAAAGGCTTGTGACTCGCAAAAGTACCGCTCTCTTAAATTGAAAGGGAAAAAGCTATCTCATGTCATCAGAAGCTGCTGCGTTCATCAGTATTGCACAACCACAAGATTGAACATTATAAAACAATTACATATTTTATTTGAAAATTTTGGATACATATTTAATATATCTCCAATACAAAGATCATTTTGAAATGTTAGTTAAGAAATTCTAGTTTTAGAAATACTCTCATTGAATTAATCAAGAGAGTACAAAAAAGAACAAGAGCATAAACAAAAAAGAATCACTCCATATCACTGATGCAACGTAATTCCATAATGGCTACCCATAAATGGGAGCCGAGATGACAAAGTGGCTTATACATAGTGATAATATGTGATCACAGTTCATTTATTCATTTACCCACTCCTCACCATTCGTACCATACAATCTCATACAGAAATTATGACTCATTCATACAGATACACACCAAAAAAAACTTTTGAACAATGATAAAAACAGGCCCAACATGTTTCTTTCCTTATACAGGTTATTCCAGGAAATTCATCAGGGGCAGACTAAAAATCAGAATCATTGCATACTGACAGTGATTGGTTTTTAAATGAACTCGAAAATTCTCCTCAAAGTCCAAATACTTTGATAACTGGCAATCCCAATCTTTGCATTCACAGAATTGCACGTCGATAGCTTCACAAGATAGTTTACACCTATAAGAGAGCGGTACATAAAAACAGTATGTCAATTAACTGTTAACGAAGGTATACCTTATAGTTATACCAGTACCTGAGAAACATAGTAGTTACCATACCTAGTGTACAAGAGCTCATGACTAGCTCAATAAAGGTTTCAACCGTGACACATAGCCAAAGACACCCCCCTCCACCACCATTGAGAAGTACTATATACATATCACCACTCCATGTCATGAGAGTTTCCATTGAGTCAGTGATTTTAAGTTTCTATCCTGTTGCGAACTCTACCCCATGTGTGACAATACATAATCAAAGAGGTACAACAGAGACTGAGAAACTATGAAACTGAGAAACTGGATAGAGAGGAGAGGAGAAAAAGACACAATTACTAGAAAGCTCAGAGCGTCTGGAGAGAAAGGCACAGAGCGTCTGGAGATAATAAAACATACAGGAAGCACTATCAAGGGGGCTATTTTAGCTCACTGCCCTTCAACACGGGCATTGATCACCCATCTCGCATATTTCATCATGGAGCCCTGGTTAACTTACCCCAGGATGGGGCACGTTATCCTAAGCAAATTAACGCTGTCTTTGTTGATAGTCACAACCTTCCTTATATGTGTCAAACTCGCTGGACGTCAACACGATTATAAATCTGGAAAGGATGACATAGCCAACATAAGCAACCATTCTATTATATTGTAGTTCCCCCACAAGATACATTCTTGCCTTTAGCCTCTTCTAATTGCTCTTAACTGGGTTAGCTTACCCTGTATATCGTGAACAATTCATCCTGCAGCGGAAGCTGGACTGTTACCTTCCACTATTGCTGTTTGGTAGCCGGAATTCAATTGACGCCGAGGTCTAGTATGCAACTTTTTTGGGGTCAAACTTATCCCCATTACGTTGGAGCATCGGAGAGCGTCAACACTGTTGACAACAATAATAAACAGTATCAGCAAGTTGCAGTTGGTATCAGCAAGAAATGGCTCCTTATTCCCCACCTAAGTAGCCCTCAGTCGGTTATCGCTAGCTGACTTCTTACTCACTTCTATATGGGTGTAACACCGCATCCTGAATTTTCCGAGCTCCGTTCGATTTGCCTCCTCGTCTGGCTTGTAACTTGTTGACCCGTCACAGCGTATAATCGTTCGCTGCGTTGGTCCGTCTCAACATCCTTCCTGGTGACTGCAGTTGTACCCCGTGTTTGTATCTCTCGGTTCAGAGGACCCAACCGTCTTTAAATTTGTTACAAACACCTCATGATTAGCCAATCAGAGAGTGCCCATCGCTGCATGTAACCTTAACCATGTCACGTGACCCGACTGTATATCGCGGAAACGTTATTCAGTCCGATCTCTACTCTATGGTTGCCGATCTATCGCCGCCCACGGAGAAACAGCACGCCAAGTGCGAACCATCCCAGGACAACCAAAACAGGAGGAAAAACCCAGAGCAAACTACAAGTCTCCATCACCATCCATACCATAGAGGGGTAAGCAGTCACACAATCATCCACCAATCACATTCAAGAACTCTACATGTAACTCTATCATCACAGATCAGCACTTTAGATGTACTATTGATCACTCTCAGTACAATTGCACTGTGACTGCAAAGGACCTACAGCAACAACTACTATAAAACTCCCCAACATTTCTACTTGCAGATTCATGCACATCCACATGCATGAACACAGACTACAGGTATGAATATTTTCTGCACAGTACATGTACAGCTCTTCTAGGAATACATCTAAACAGTGTAACTGCCACTTACACTGTATAAACCGTAAAATTAACTTACTGTCATTTCTCCCATCTGCTATGATGAAGTGTAAATTGCAAACCTGTCTGCTCTCCAAATTTTTCATATTAAAAGATGGGAGAAATAACAGTATAATTATGAAAAAGGCTGCCCAGTGTGTTATAAAATTACACGCAGTCAGGATGAGTACATGCATCTTCATTCAAGCACACACACACAGAAAATATCATTAAATAGACTCCCAGCTCAAACAACACCACTGCCTCTATATGAAACAATTCTGCTTTATGTCCCACACCTTCACAAATGCACACATTGCATGCTTTTCTGTACAATCTCTGCCATTTCCCTGTAAAAATAGCAAAAAATGCATATGATTATTTCTTCTATCTCTTAACATCCAATAACATAACATTAAAAAACAAGTGTGCTCTCTACATTTACTATTATACTCATTTGTAAAACATATTCAACTAATAGATTCTAAATAAAATATACAGGATGCACATAGGCAAAGGAAAGTGCATGTGCATACTATGCTCAGTTAGAAGAAAACACTACTAGTACAAAAACAAATAAAAACATGTCTACATTAACAAATGTGTTATAAACACACATATTAACTAACTTCTTTCTTTTACAATTGCAGTGAAGACCACTCTCCTGTAAAGCAGCAACGCCTGAAGTACATACAAGAACTTAGAAGTAAGTACAATACTTCCATAATGTTCTAACTGTTACTCAAACACACTATCATTTTAGTATTGTAGAACAAACATGTGTATTAACCCTCTACCATTAGATTTAGTATTAGTGTTTCCCCTCACCAGCTGCATACTTTATATTGTCATCTGAAGCCCAGTATAGTAACACACAAATGCAAGAATAGCCTTCCCAACTTGATGTTGCTACCCTTTGCACACACCTCCACAATCATCCTTACCATCATACTCAGACACTCATGCACAAAGCACGCATACACTGCACAACAGCCCAACCCACACTTTGTTTTTTTCTCCAACAAACTCCAAAGAATGCCTACCAAAAAGCAACTCCATAGAAAGCAACGCAGAAATAGAGCAAATCAAAATAAAAGTGTCCAGAATAAGCATCCATCTCTAGCAGATTATGTAGAAATAGTTCAAACAAAACAGCTAATACAGTCATCAAGGGAAACAAAACAAGCTTCCAGTAAAGAAACTTTGCCTCCTCTATCAAAATGTAAAACTAAACAGAAAGTGATTAACAAGACTTCAGCTACCACTACTGCTAACGCTACACCTATAAATCTTGATGTAGTGGCATGTAACCATACCAAAAAAAAAATATTTTACAAAAAATTTTCTGCCACACAGTCCTTCAGAACCTTATAAAAACAGGAGAGAAATCATGTACAACCCTTAAAACCTACTGCAGAAAATGTATCCTAGAAGCTCTCATTGACAGTGCAATCATTCTCAAAAGAAAGTTATTTATTTTTGTTTTAAACAGAATGAAACCACTAACAAAACTAACTACTAAACTACAAAAAAGAGTTCTCAATAAACGGAATATCAACGAAAATAGCTTCTTAAACATCTGTGTAGGTGAATGGAGTCACACCATGAGCACAGAACCATATTTTAATGAAGAAGCATATAAACAAAAGCAAAGAAACCCAATTGCCGTAGATAGCTATGGACGAGGGTATGAAAAACATAATAACACCATTATGGAACAAAAAACTCTGCTCACAAAAATATCCCCAGAAAACTCAGTATCACCTCTCCATTCTACGGAACCAAAACGTCCAGTCTACAAATGGCCATGCACATCAATGTGTAACATTGCTAAAAAATCTTTCAAATCTTTACGCCAGTTCCTCAATCAGTATGTAAAAAGCAAAGAGAAATTCAAAATGAAACTACTACAAAATATGGATGCCTGTCCAGTGCCCAAATACACAGGACTACAAGGACATTCATTAGCCTGCATTTCAGGACCTATTTGAAAAAGCACCTTCCATCATAGCAAACTGATATCAAGACATCATTCAACTATAGGAAATCTGGTCCATAAACTCTACTATGCTAAAAGTTCTGCTTTAGCCTCAGCCAATTTAAATAACAATTTAGTGCGGAGTGGTGTGAGAGTGGGCAGTCTGAGGCAGCCCACAGTCTTTTGTGTCTGGACACTGCAGTTTTGGCGCCATTTTTCTACAAAAGCTACATCCAGGAGCGAAGCGGAGCAGAGTGGTGTGAGAGTGGGCAGTCTGAGGCAGTCTAATGGCGTCTGGGGCAGATGGGGGAGTTTCTCTGGATCTGAGACTCAATACCTCTGGTGGTGAAGATGAGCCCCGTAGGCTGCGGAGTGCCAACAGCCCCTCTTTACTTTTGACATCCTCACTCTCCAACGACGTTCCTTCTACTCTTCAATTAAAGAACCTACCCAGTGCAGGCGCATTAAAGTGACCAGGTGGCAAACTGCAAAACAACCCGTCGAAAAAATCGGCCAAACTTACAATACAACAACAAACTGCAAAAACCAACTATTCAGCTCAAAAACAAAAACTCTTGCCTGTGGGTTGGTTTGAGCCTGTGTGTGGATCCACTTCAACAGGAGAGGTCGTCAGCAAACATAATCAGACGGAGGAGCTGGAGGTTGGCTGTAACACCAGCGGAGCCGTAGCACCTGGGTCCCAGTCTCTGATGGTGGACGACACGGTGGGGCACCCCCTCGAAGGAAGGAGGGCCACCTGTGTCGGAAGCCAAAGGGAGCAGGGGACGGGCTTCGCATGCTCCGACTCACAGCCTGTGGCCAACTGTGGCCCCATGGAGGAGAGGAGCTGCAGGGGTGTGTCCCCGCGGCGGCATCTGCAGGAGGGAGCCGGCTGCGTTGCGAATTCCATCGGGGCCGGCGGAGCCGTGGTGCCCAGGCCCCGGCCCCTGCGGATGATTAAAAACGCGGAGGAACCCTCCCTTGAAGGAGGGGGACCACCCACGTCGGAATCCGGGGGGTGCCGCTGCCAAGCATCGCGGTCTCCATTGCAGCCACGGAAGATCAGCACAACCTTATCAAAGATCAGAGCGACGAAGACCCGCTCCCGGCTCGGCTCTCCTCCGAGCAAACGAGAGACTCGGGAGAGGCGAGGTCTTTTAACTCGACGCTTCCCGTCACAGCAGCCCCACAGTGCCACCTGCCGGCTAAAGCTGTGATCACATCAACCTCTTCAGAAAAAATCATAAAGGCACAGATACACAGTACTCCAGCTTTGACATTGGCTGAAAGCACAGATGCAGAACAGAAGGAAAGAAACAAAATACAGACTCATGAGGGGGTATCTAAGACTTTGGGATGCCCTGGTGAGTCAATGACAAATATCCCTTCAATAACATCTTCTTCGGTCCCCTTGCACCCTGAGAGCACCATAAGCGAGTCTGTTAAACCTAGTGATCTTAGAGAGGGGATTAAACAAGGGACACATAACAAGCATGCAATTGGAATTCCACTCAGGCGGATCACAAAAACAAACTTTGATCTCCCTACGTCTAACAAGCGAGCCCAAGCAAAAAAAGTTTGAGATCTATTAACACGTCAACTCCATCAGCGAGTTTGCGCCTGGAAAATTCCCTGAAAACACTTTTTCAAAGACAAGCAAAAAAGAAACTTCAACAAACGGGGATCAGAGAAATTTCAGACGCAGACTTGCTAGAAGCACTCCTTGAACCTCTACTCACAGCCTCATCAGGCTCCCAGAAGAACACGCAAGGCAGTGAGGTCCAAGCACCCTTACAACAACAAAAAGAGCAAGTTAAAGAAATCTCTAATCTTGTGCCAGTAGCTCTACCAACCATTGTAGAAACTCAAGAAAATTGGCTTGGAGAAACTCCTTTCTTTTCACCCTCGCCAGCTCAAAACGAGATTCCGAGTGAAGATCTAATCTTATTAGAGCCTGACCAGATAAGCCATTCTCCACTGGGAAGTTCAAAACCAACGCCCCAGTTGGACTCTACAGACTTTCCAACGGCCTTACCAGTGCCATTTGAAACAACTGACCTGGGTTTACAGGATAATGGAAGTCTACCGCCTCAAACTTGTGAGAAAAAAAACTCGGCGAATAAGCTCATGGAAACGGCAGATCGCCTTAGCATTGGGGGGCAAAGGGAGGCGGAAGCAAGGAAGCTCTGTCAGAACCTAGAGAGGGTTCTCTTCCAAGGATGGCTACCCCAAAACAAAAAACCCAACAAATTCTGCGTTTATGGCCGCCTACATCACCAATAAGTTCTTTAGCAAATAGAAGACTAAGTGAGACATCTTTCAGCATTCCAAAGGAGACTCCATCGAAAAAAGCAGACTTCATGTACATTATGGGCCTGATCACGACCTCGGCGGTAACGCTAACGCTATTAACGCGGGGGCTATTAGAGCGACCGCCATCACGAGTTGGGCGGACTTGGAAGTCCCCATTCCCCATTGAGCCCATTCGGGAATGCCCCATTGGGGAAATCCGCCGGCGGTAATAGCGCGAATTTTCGGCGGATTTCCCCCCAGCCAAGAGCTGGGGCGAAATCCTCCGAAGCCCATATTCGGCGGACCCTTAAATCCGGCGGTAATAGCGCTACTGCCAGATTTAAGGGTTACCGCCGAGGTCGTGATCAGGCCCTATGTCTGCTGTAACGATTTCACTGGCCCCATTCTGCAAGCTATATGAGGCGATAAATGACTCTTTGAAAGATCATACATCCATCTTCGCGATGATGAACTCAAAGCTCATATACCTAGAAGGTTATATCAACGCCCTGGAGAGAAGGAAAAATGACCTAGCCGGTACTCCCCTACTTCATCAACGGGAGTTAATGGAACTTTTAACAGACTTAAGAAAAAACAACAAGGACAGGCCTAGGATTGACGGAAGTTCTCAAACAACAGCATATGACACTCCTTGGCGTGATGTCTCCCACAGGGACTGCGGGACAAGGCCAAAACTCGGCTCTAGCACTTTGGAGGGCCCTCACAACTCGGCATTCACCAGACCTGATCCTGTGCCCATCAAGCCTGGAGATAATGATGTGATGTGTGTAGACGACTTTTCTCCACACAAAGCCCAGTCAAGAAAGAGTCTAATTCAGGGAAAAACTCCAAATCCCTTGATTACAGGGGTGATTTTCGATGTGAACCAAGACATGGGAAGTAAACATCAGCCTCCGACCTCCCAAGTCTGCCTTAAAACGGCCCCCCTGTTCAAGCTTATCCCTGAGACTCATCAACCTGCACAGCGTCATGAGGAGACCCTACCAAAGACTACTCATAGTCTGGGAGGGAAGACCTCAGCTCCAGCAAACTCTTCAAAAACCCATAAACCAGCGGTAGTCCTCCCTCAGTCACCAAAATCAGTAGACGATTTCCTCACTCAGAAAGACTTGATGTATTTAAGCCAGCATCTAGATGTCAGTGCGGACAACCAACAGAAAGGAGAGAACTTGCATCTATCCAAGATGACCCCTAACCTACAGATAGTTACTAGGGATATCTCAGGCTTTACCTCACTAGACGAGCGCTTTGAATCTCTACGAAGCGATAAATGGGCTCAGTCCAACAAGCCCACAGTCAAATGCACAGAACAAATCTCTCATCTAGACTCACCACCCAGTAGACAAAAGGCAAAATACACTTCGAGAGTCCATACCCAAACAAAATCTGAAGTACAGGATAAGATCGAGGACTTCAAATATTCGCAGCAGAGAAAAGGCCACCAGGACAACAATCAACAAGGGAGAGTGACTCATATTCTCCACCAACAGAAGAAGCAGCACAAAGGCGCTAACAGGCAGATGTTGAGTCCCTCTGTCAAAATTCGACAACGGTCCGGCAACCAAAAATACTTGGTACTAAACAGATGCACTGTGTAGAGTCTGTTACATAGTAGTTCTACTTTAAGGAATCTAAAATCAGAAGATTCCAAAACGGTGGAACCTTCCCACGAGGGCCAAAAGGCCTCTTGCTTGCTCTACATACCATCAGCCAGAGTAATTACCTCGTGTCAGGAGCAGCAGAGATTTTATACAAACAAGGGTTTGACTTAACCTTACTCAGGACAAACAAAACAGACTACGACAGGACAAAGGAGGGCACAAGGGAGGGCATTTCTTCAAGTGAGGAACATCAGCATTTTAGCACAAGAGAGGATTTGCCATTAAATTCTTCAGTACCCGCCCGGCTTCACATTGTTCAGTTAGTCCCCCATGGGCAAGATACTTCTCCATGCCAATTATCTGGTACAAAAGCGAGCACATCAACAAAAGAAGATCAAAAGGCCTCCCCGGCCAGACCAACCCAAAAGTCTCCCACATGGTCCTGGCTACCAAAAGCCTTATCTACACGGCTCCACAAATAGCCACCAGTACACACTAAGACTGTTAAAGAGCATCAATCACTCTCTTTGGCGAGTTGGAACACAAGAGGGTTCCTACATTTAACAACACCTGGAGATATCAACTTAGGGGATTACAACATATTATGTCTGCAAGAGGTCTGGCTAAAAACCAAACCAACACTGGATGGGTTTGAGATCGCCTTTTCAGAAGCTCTTGCAGGAAACAAAGGCAGGCCCTCTTCAGGACTAATTATTGCGGTCCAGATGGGTACGGGTCTTGAAATAATCAAAATCATTCTTAAGTCCTCCTACGTCATGGCAGTACTAATCTCTTGGCTGCGAAAGGAGACCGCGCATGATCAATACACGCACACCTTCCTGCTGGTGATGTCCATTTACTGGAACCATAAAGCAATACAAAAGACAGCTTTGTTTGACATAGTTTTATCTACTCTGGACTCGGTATACCTGGAGCATGGGCCCTGTGAGGTTATCGTTTGTGGAGACTTAAACATCAAATGTCCCATGGCCGGTTAAAATGCCAAGGGTCCCTTACACCACAAACCCTGTACCCAAGGTACAGCTTGGCTTAAACTGATGACTGCCAGGCAACTTTTTAACACTGCGTCCATACTTCCTGATTCCATCACCTTACCATCATGGAAGCGTGGCACGGCTTATTCAACTATAGATTACATCTTTGCCTCTGAATTCCTTCTAGCTCGATTGACAGATATCAGCATGCACCACTCAAATCAAAGTGATCAAAATCTTCTGGCTATTAAATGGACAACTACAAAACCATTACCAGTTTATTACCCAGGAAGGATTGAACTAGAAGGCAAAGGCAACCGGGTAAGGGTCAGTCGGGCAAACATCCAGGCGATCACAACCTCATATGGAAGCAGCCAGTCTGTTTTAGAGGTTGATTACAGATCACTTTTGGAACCGTACAGAGCCATTATGAAAGGTTTGAAGGGGAAAAACACAGAGCATCTACATCGTGCACACGATTTCGATGCCCTCTTGGTGGCACAGCGAAACACACTACGCAGAGCAAAAAGGATGGCTGCAAGAAACAACACGCACTCCAATAGATTACACGTTATCGAGACAACAAGAATCTACAAAAGTTGGCTACAGCACCATCGTCTAACATTACATCAACAGGACTCTGAAGCTATGTTAGACCAAATCCGAAAATCTAATTCCAGAGAGTTTTGGAGACTGATCAATCCATGGGCCAAAGAAGCAGACTCAATGTTGCTAAACAGCATCTCAGAAGCAACATGGATTGGGTTTTACTCAACATTGTTCAGATCTCCTGACTCTTGCGATGTGCCTTTACCATCATTGACAACAGAACCTTGGGTCGACCTTTCAGATAAGACTGAAATCCTGGGTAAAATTTCTAAGTTAAAGAAATCGAGGGCTCTGGGGCCCGATGGCCTATCCAATGAAAACCTGAAATCTGCACCAGAAGATTGGACAAACTTATTGAGTATGATCTTCCAAAAATGCACGATCTTGAGTACAATCCAGCCTTCATGGACCTCAGCGGTCATCATCCCCATATTTAAAAAAGGAAGGAAGGATGATCCTAGGAACTTTCGTCCAGTGGCTCTCCTTGATGTCATAAGGAAGGTCTATGGATCCCTTTTGTTGGACCACTTCAATCATTGGGCGAAAAGCGCACCCTGTAATAACCCCCTTCAATCCGGGTTCAAAAAAGGAGTAGGAACCAGCATTAACATCTTTATTCTCAGCCTATTAATCAAATCGGAACTTGTACCTGGCATTCATAGACCTCACCCAGGCCTTTGACTTAGTCAATCTAAGGAAACTTTGGGAAAAACTCAACACAGGAGATCTTGAATCCCATCAAAGCTCTACACGCTGCTACAATGGTGCAGGTGCGATTGAATACTAGTGGTCTGCTTTCATCAGCTATAACAACTAGCAGAGGGGTCAAACAAGGCTGCCCTCTAGCTCCGGCCCTCTTTCTCTCATACTTTGGGGACCGCGAAGAAACATCAACCACAACACGAGCATTCTCCCCACAATTAGGCAAGGAGAAGATCCCAAGACTCTTGTACGCGGACGACCTTATCCAACTCGACCAGACCCCAATTGGCCTACAACGCCAGCTGACTGCACTGACCACATACACAGCTGCCAGTGACCTAGAAGTGAACAAACAAAAAACAATGATCATGGTGTTTGAAAAAAACAACAAGAGGAAGAAGATCAATTCATGGTACTTGGCGGGAAACAAAATTGAACAAGTAGCAAAATTCAAATATCTGGGGGTTCTCATTGACTCGACAGCTAAAGACTTAGCGATGCAACACCACCTCTTGGAAAAAATGAAAACCCTCGTCTCACAAGCGAAAATACTGGACAAAAAATATAGGTGCTTTTCATTGATGCCCCTACTCAAATTCTATCGAGGCAAAGTTATCCCAACGATTACCTATCGAGCGGATGACAGGATGTACCAATTCATTTGTTAGAAAAGGTGCCTGGATTGAGCAGATATGAGGAATGCTGTTGCTTCCCACACATGAATGCTCAGGGTCATACTTATCCATGACTCTATTGTGAGAATGCGCAGCCAAAAATCCCAAGACTCTTCTCCGTCTGTCTTTACTCCGCTGAGGTGTTTATACCATAGCAGACTTTACACATTTCACATGTGTTTTTGACATATTTTAATGGTATTCCAGCCCAAGGGATTGGAGCTACATCTGCTGCAGCAGGTAACTTGCCTATTTTCCATTTTGCCCCCTGCTAACACCAGAGCTGTAACCATCAGAAGGGGTTGAATTCTTTTTAATAAATATTTTTATAAGATGTGCCTGTACCACTTGCATATAGTTCATATATAAACTTTACCATTTGACAAGACCGGATGTAGAAATGTGGTTATTTTGCATTAATAGTACAGACCAGCCTAGGTGCTTCTCAGAGAGTGACTGCAATGCATGTGTGAGAGAAACCAGATATTAGCATTGAAACCAAAATTCCTTTTTCCAACCTTCTCTCACTTGTGTCCAGTTGGTAGGTACTTCCAATTCCTCTAAAATATTGTTTTTGGACTTAACTGAAAGTAGACAATTAGTTGTAGCAATTACCTCTAGTGCACTCAACTGCAGAAAACTCTGCCTTCTTCACATTTTGAGCAGCAGAGATTTGAAAACACTCTTTCAACTAACGTAACATAGAAGATGTCTGGCTTGAATTTTATTTTAAAACTGGAGGCAAGCATTATACTTCACTTCTTTATTTACTACCCTCTAGCAGCTCTTTAAAACTTTCAAAATGTTCATGTTTTTTTAAAAATAAATTAGTGTTTAGCTGTAGAAAAAACAACAAACTAAACAAAAGAGAGAGAGAGCTATTATCCTCCATAGTTCTTCTCCTTGCTGTAGTCCTGAGTGCCTCACTCTGTCCTCCAATTAGGATGCACTCCTCCTCTACATAATGTGCCCTGTCTGGGTCCCTTCCTCTTCATTTTGTTGTTCTCTAACAGCTAAGTCCTTTTCACGTTCTTCCTGATTGTTCATGAATGTGAACTAGCTTGTAACTGCAGTTTGCAGTAACATTGATGGTTAACATGTTTAATTAATAGTGATTATTATGTGTGTTTGATTATGCTCCCCTAGTGGAGCGAGATGTTCATTTGATCTGGTGCTTCTGGCAGGCTGCGCAGTGTTTTGGGCGGCAGGCACAGACGAGAGCACAGGAGAATGATCTCCCTTCTATGTGCGGTCACCTAGACGGCATTGCAGCAAGGAGAGCAGTGCTTTCACCGGGATCCCAGCGAGCGCTGTAAGGGATCCAGCAGAGCAGAGCAGACTGAGCCTGTGAGCGAACTCGCTCACCCCAGGGCTCTGGTGCGCTGGCTCAAACTTCATCTCCCGGCATGTGCATGGGTCACGTGCAGCTGTCTGGGAAGCAATGCGCATTATGCCACAGCCGGAGAGTCTACTTCAGTCAGAGGCTGAGTGTTACAATGCAGTTGCATTCCAAGAGTGTAACCCATCGGTTTGGAAACAACCAAGAGTGACAAATATAAAGAGCGGAAACCCACTTAGAGCGCTGTTTACCCCACCACACATGCGGCCAGATCAAGCAGTAGAGACTACAGAAGGCCAGCAAGGATACAGGTGGCACTGTAGGTACAGTCTGTCTGCCCGATATCCACCACCACCTTTGGGGGGTCCTGCACAATGGCCTGTGACAGAGAGAACTCCATGTGGAGTGAGGAGAGTGACCAAGAGGTGGGGTCAGTTGAGTCTGGCCTCACACAGGGTTTCAAGAAGGTGTTACGGGAATCGGAGGGAAGCCCCTGCAGGAAAGGTTACAGGTCCTGGAGAACATGTTGGGCAGCAATATTTCAAAATGTCAGCTGGCAAAGCAGATGAGGATTCTGGTGAGGGGCCTTTCACAGGTAACCCTGGCAGAGGGGTCGATAAGGGGAGCCAACCAGCCTGTAAGGGAAAGGACTCCCTCGCGTGCTGAGATGGGGATAAAAAGAAGGCCCCAGGAGGTGGCTGTTACATCATTTAATAGGCTAAAAATTGCCTTTCTACTGAAAACAGCCTTGCCCAGCCTCTTGTCCGCTACCCCAGGGGCAGAAAATACAGGGGAAGCACAGACATCCACGGATGAGGATGAAAATGGTGGCGATGATGACGAAGCAAGTACTGATACACAAACTGATGTAATAGCTACCTACGAGCCTAAAGCCTGCAGTGTGAAGGCTACACAGGATGAAGATGACATGTCAGATATGTTTGAGCCCGAGGTGCTTAGACACCCCAGATCGGCGGATTGGGTACTGTCACCCAGGTTAGCACTATATATGATGCAAAAGATGTGTAAACCCCTGAAAAAGAAACCTGGTTTTGCTTGCAGGTGGAATATCCCAGACCAGAACTACTGGGTAAAGTGGCCAAAACCGCTGAACTTAACTCCAAGATGCTCACCTTTGTGACAAAAGCAGGCAAAGATGCCAGGAAGGGCATGGACCTGGCATGGAAGTCCTGCCAGGACAAGATACTCAACTTAGCCGGGCCCATAGCCAAAAATATGGACCTCGCAGAACAAGCAAGAGATACCGGGGAGCCAGTAGACGCAAAGGTGCTGGCAATACTGGGCCCAATGCACATTATGTATGCTAGGAAACGCAAATTGTGCTATTTCGTCAGAGAGGTGCAGAAGCATGTTGCTAAACATCAATAACCAGGGGCTGCTCTTTAGGAAGGCCTTCGCCAAAGAAATGAACAAGTTTGTGGGGACCTTTACTTTGCTGGAAAAACCACAAGTGTCCACCACAAAGATATTCACCAGAAGAGTTTTTGCAGTGGCCAGCCGACACAGGGGTCCCTCGACTGGCTGCTTTAACTTACAGAGGTGGCACCAAGGCCTGATAGCACAATACTGGGAGTTGAGGCAACAAGACTGCATCTTTCCTTACAGAAGAAGGAGCTCCAGAGGACGCAGGAGTCGAGGATACTACAGGCATCAAGGTGCCCCCTAAAGTGTGCATCCCCTGCAGCACAATACCCATCAGTAGGGGAGGATGAAGCTATTTATACACAATTGGTGCAGGCTATCAGACGATGCATGGGTACTACAGACAGTGGTAGGGTTCTGCCTAGAGTTCGTTTTGACTCCCAGACAAGCGTGCCACTCCCATCTATACACGCATTGCGAGAGGAGAGTATACTGCTGGATGAGGAATTATAGCTTCTAGAGCAGAAAAGAGCAATAGAGTGAGCAGACACACGTGGACCACAGGATTCAAAAGCAACATGTTCCTAGTCCATCGCATCGGCAAGGTCTGCCGAGTCATAAACCTCAAGGAGCTAAATGGCTGATAACTATACAGAGATTTTACGATGGGGGAATCTATCTGCTGGGCAACATTCTCAGGAGAGGCAATTGACTAGTGCGACCATGGACTGGAAATGTGCCAGTTTTGGGTTTCTGAATACATTTCTGTGTCACTTGTTTTTTTCAGCCTTATTGAGTTGATCATGAAAGTTTTGCTCCTGTTTAAAAGCCATCATAGGTAGTTTCGAGAAGAGTCGTGATAGCTGTGGGTCCAGTTGGATAAGTCTCCAATTCTTTTATAGTTCTTGTGATTTGGTATCTCTGGCTAGAGTATCTCATGGTGTGGATAAACTAAAATAACTTTTCTTTATGTTTGGGATAATAGTTGTTGTCTGGTTTGATTTGACATTTTGGGAGTAGCCTCATTGAGGACCTTCGTAGGATAACCTTGGTAGTAAAACATTTTGTATTGCTTATACACTCCTTTTCTGGAGTCTCACTGTCCAATTCAAATGTTGGAGATGGAAAATCAGATGATGGAATACGTTGTTCACATGTGTTGGCTTCCTGTAAATTGTGGTACAGAGTTGATTGTTGATGATTGTGATTTGGTCAATTTCCAGAGTAAATTTAATGCATGTGTGGGCAGTGTTCAGAAACTGTACAAACTCTTCAACTTCTAACAGCATGCCACTCCATATTCCAAAGATGTTGTCAATGTATCATTTTCATATAGCAGTTTGAGAGAGCAAGTCTCATGGTTTAGTATGAATGTTTTCTCAAAATGATACATAAAGATGTTCACGTAAACAGGTGCCATGACCGAACCCGTTGACCTACCACATACCTGAAGATAATATGTATTTTTCAAGCAAAAGAAATAATGATACAAAATGGTCTTAGTAAGTTTGAGAGAAAACACTTCATTTGCCTGGAAATGCTCTTGTGAAAAGAGCAACCATTTAAGAGTTTTAATGTGAGATATATGTGTAAAGACTCTGGACATCAAGTGAAAACACAATTAGACCATATGAAGTCCATGGACTTCTGCCAATGAGTTCAAGAAACATGCAAATATGTTGTGGATTGTTGGACAAGTGATTGTAATAATCTGTCTAAGTATTTAGTCAGCAGGTCAAAAATGCTTTCTCTGTCTGCCAGTATAGGTCTAAATGGAGGTCTTGTCAAATACTTGTGTATTTTGGGCAGCACATAAAAAAAACTGGTGTGATGGGAACATTCCTCAGTTTTAGTTATCCATTGGCATTCTAATGATCTATCTTATGTATTTTGTATAAGCCCATTGATGGAGGCAGTAGGTTCACTTTTAAGTTCAATATATGTGAGGTACCATTAAGGAGTTCTAGACAACTTGAATGATGAAAGTTGGTGTCCATAATAACTATGGCACCCATTTTATCTGCCGGTTTGAGTGTTATGGAAGAGTCATCAGCTAAGTATTTAATAAGTTGGGTCTGGTGTTTCCTAATGCTTGAGTTGCTATGTTGTTGGTAATTAATGGCCCATAGGTTTAAGGAATATTAAGTAGAGGCATTTGCTATATTTGCTGGTAACCAATGTTTTTGAGTAACTAAAGTGTCATTACATTCAAACCAAACCAATGACTGTTTTCAAATATGCAGTATAGTGCCCTGAAATGGTTGTGGCACCAGTGTGGTATATTATGCCACCAGTGAAGAAAAAAGAAAGGGCTTCCCCGGAAGTCGGGATCTATACCGCCAGTTAGGACATCCAGACCGAACTTCCGGGCCAGGTCATATTTTGCGGTCAATCTTATATAACGCCCTGCAGGGGGTATTAGGACTCAGTCCATGGGAATCATGCCTCTTTTTCCTGGAGAAATAGTAGCTTCTCTGCTACTACAGATATAAACGCCTATGGATTCTTTCGTGGCAATATAGGGATCTCAGGCCCTATGACTAAGCTTCTGGAATTTTAGGGTCCCCCAATTTTTCTTGATTGAGTCACATCCCACCTGACACAACATGTAAGGAAGGCATGGTATCAAAGAGTGAAGACAGACACACGTGATCACAGTTCAAGGATGTTTATTGAACTTCAATTGGGTTTGAACAAAACCTATCTAATCTTAAATCAAAATAAAAGGGCCTGTACAAATAAAAATATTGCCAATCCTTACTTCTAAATACAAATGGTGTGGGAAACAATGGTATACAAAAGAAAAGTATTAAAAAAATGATATGTCAGGATAGTTGAGCCGTTAGGTTCCCTTCCCCACGTTTACAGCACGGGACAAGGCAGCACACTGGAGTTTAGCACATAGTCTGGCTTTTCTAGCACGAGGATGCAGTTAAAAATCTCAATATCAGGAGCTTCTGTGCCAAAGTCTCTTTGCCATTCAAAGTCTCTTATTTCAGAGGGCCTAATGTGACAAACATACAAAGTTCCTTTCTCTTCAGGATTCTCATATGCACAACATCTGTTGTGATTCACTGTTCACTCCGGGTGCCCCTCCGCTGGGCTCAGACTCACTTTAACACAAAACCTTTAATTGGTCTCCTTCCACCGGGCTCGGACAAATTTAACTCATTTTGCAAACTTTCTTTGCCATATCACAATCGAAAACCTTTGAATGTGCGCAGGATTTTGCTTGACCCGTCACATGACCACTTTTCTTGTTCTTTTCTTAATGTAAGGTATGAGTGATGGTCAGTAATTGTTTGACCTCGCCTGACAATTGTATTGGGACATGTCAGGTATACTGCTCAGGGTTTAGTCTGTTTTCTCCCAGAGCGGGTTGTCCGTTTGAAAGTGACTGTGCAGGAAAAGGGGGAAGGGTAGAGTTCCTACGTATCCTATCTGATAGGATGGGGTAAAAGTGTTTTTACAGGGAA
Organism: Ambystoma mexicanum; assembly: GCF_040938575.1. Lineage (NCBI taxonomy): Eukaryota > Metazoa > Chordata > Amphibia > Caudata > Ambystomatidae > Ambystoma > Ambystoma mexicanum. The sequence goes on from NC_090934.1 coordinate 898,726,123, forward strand.
GGGGATACTGTGTTTCGCCATCCGGTGTCCCACTCTCACTCCCTAAAGACCCTCACCCAGGTGATTCTTCTGCACTGGTCCACCCCCAGGAACTGGATCCAAAAGCGATGCTCATGTCCTGGCCACCTGGATGACAGATGCCCGGGGACTAGTGGGTGAGACACCTTTTGGTTTCTCACAGTGTACAGCACACGCAGCCTATTGTATTGCAGGATGCAAGGAATGTCAGCGTTGACTTTGCATCAAAGTTAACTAAGAATAGACCAATGCGTGTACACAGATATGAAAGTTCTACGTAACCCATACTACCTTCTTTGAAAACAAGTGCATAGTAGAGGGTTAGACCTTGTGGCTTGTGAATGGTAACAATATATGCAAGAGAAATGCAAGAGACAGAGAAACTTGTTCTCTGTGCACATACATATTTGTGAAAAGAAGGAAACATGCTGTTTTGCAAGGAATTTATTTAGTTTCTCCAAGTTTGTCAAAACTGATCTTGACAAACTGGTTATTTTATTTCTTTACATATGTTTGGAAGCCAACACCTGTTTGCTCCATTGACTAAACCTTGTTCTACATCAAGGTTATGTTTTAGTATCATCTGCAGTTTAGGCATAGAGTTTATAGCTTTTCCAACCCGCTGTCTATGAGATACATTTTTCTCGGGTACTTAGTGGTGCTGTTCCTTGTTGACGCATAAGGAATATCATGCCATGCACCTCTTATTTGTCTTTGCAGCTTATATGGACTATGAGTTGCATCTCTTTTGTTAGCATTGTTTCATTGAATTGGCTACAGTTTGCAAGGGTTGGCATTAAGCACATGAATTTCTGTTTTTGTTGAGTTAAATGTTCCATTACATATGGGGCAGATGTATTTTGTCCATATAGCTCATATATTATTCTACTTTTTGAGATGATTTTGCATCTTCAGTAAGCACACCAGTTCAAATGCTTTTTACAATGTGAGCATATGTTAGATCTGCAGACAGACAGTTGTGTTCTGTGTAGCAAAAACAACACCACCGATTGACAAAGCCTATGCTACCGAGTGTATTATGGCATTCTTTGCAACCTAATGTTCTGAATATGGGTTACCCTTTGACTGGTGTTAACTGTAAGAAGTCCCCAATAAAATAACATATTTTCCTCTAAAGAGTTCTTCATATCCAGTTTTTAGGACTTCTTGCATTCTTAGATTAATCAAAGCAAGCATTATGCTTACTTCATCTACTATGAGGACTTTCATTTATCATACAATTCTGTGCACTTCAGGCGCAGCTTCTGCTGACAATTGGTAACATTCAAATTTGATTTGGTGTTCTACTGGGAGGAGGAATAGTCGGTGTAAAGTTACACCTCCTATATTGTAAGCAGCTAGTACTGTGGGGGCCATTAGAGCTGAAATGTTATTTGTTTTGTCTTCTACACATTTTCTGATTGTTTTCGTTAAGAAGGTTTTTACCAGAACTAGCTTCACCACTTACTTTCAAGAGCAGAGGTTTGCCATTTTTACAACTGCAAATATTATTTTCATGTTTTAATCCTTGTTCAATTTCTTCAGTGACATCCAGGTAAATGGTGAGTTGTTCATCATTTAACTGTGACTTGAGCACTGACAAATCTACTTTAGATTGTTTGGATTGCCACCTGGTATTTTCTACCTCATTCATTGCTATTTCTGCTTCATTTTGAATAAGTGGTTCTCCATGTAGTTATTGGTTTCCTGTAGGAGATGCTTTACTCCCCTCAGGAGTGTATTCATCTAGTATTGTTTCTATTTCTTCTTCTGGTTGACGTTCATTGTCCAACATTTCTTTTTACTGTTTAAAATGTTCATCTACAATACTGCTTTCATTTGCTTTGAATGCAGTTTCAAATGTGTCATGGTTACCTAACACTTCTTTCTCTTTGCTCCAAGGTTTGAATAGTTCCATGGGCTCTTCCCCGGCTCCTTCTTTTGAAGCCAGAAAACTTTGAGTCATCTTTGACTCCTCTCTCTCCTTCCCCCCTCACACTCAGGACATTGCCAAGAAGTCCCACTCTCAGCTCTTCCTTCTCAAATGAATTCTACATTTTCTCACCTCCCCCCAGAAGCTCAATGTTACCTGAGCCCTGGTTCTCTCTAGGCATGACTATTGCAATAGCCTCCTCCTAAATCTACCTTCTTCCACTCTGCGACCCCTTCATCTAATCCAGAATAGGGCAGCAAGACTTATCCTTGGCCTCAAGCCCGCAGACCACATCTCTACTGCCCTAGAAAGTCTTCACTGGCTCCTGGTTGCTTCACAGATTAAATTCAGATCCCTCTGTATCATCCACAAGGCTGTCTGGGGCCAGGGAACACACTATCTGCAACTCTCTCTTTCCAATATTCCCCCTCTAGACCTCTGCACTCCTCTGGCACCAACTCTTTGTGTGGAAAGCATTTTTGCTAAATAGAGGGCAGGTGGTCGATCGCTTTCCTCAGCTGGCTCCCTTATTTGCAACAGCCTCCCCCTCCCACTTCATTTTGAGCAGGACTTAAATTCTGGAAGCTCCTCAAGACTTTCCTCTTTCCCTCCTCCTTCCCCCTCTCTTGTTTGCTAATCTCACAGTTGCTTGTTTGGTGTATAGGGCCCTTAATCATCCTCGGAGCCCTGATCAACCACACCAAATCACCCCCAGCTTCTGTCTATCCTCAGCACTTGCCTCGGCACACCCTCCACCCTGGAGGCTTGCACTTACCTACGTTGCACTTCACCTGTTGCTCATCCATGAGAACTCCAGCACCTATCCCATTCCCCCTCCCTTCTGCACTTGCATGTTCTGGACACTCACAAGGCATAGCAGGTTAACTCCCCTTCCAGTGTATTTAATATTTTTTATGTATATTAATGTTTCTCATCCTCTTGTCCCCTCACTGTTGCCCTGTGTGCGCTTTGAAACAGAATTTACTTGCTGTATACGTGCCTAACAAGTGAACAATAAATACATAAATAAACTTTACATGATTAATTAGAATGGGTTTTGAAAGTCTTAGTAGGCTCCCTTCACAAATTAATATTTGTAGTTGCCTGTTGTCTCAATTGGTATAACATTATTTTTGTAGGTATGGTTTTGGGCTATATCATAGAGGCACATGTTTTCCGAAACAGTACTTCTGGTTGGATAGTATGTGTCAATCAGTTATTTTTTAAAATGTCTTTGCTGGTGGGATCGTCTGTGGCTAATTTCTTATAGGGATATAAGTACTCTTTTTCGTGATGAAGCTGGAATAAGGTTGATCCAGTGAATGTTCTCAGATTTCTCATATAAGGCTGTACCTGTTAAATGATCTGTAGCTTCGTAGGAACCACATTCTCTATGTGACCCCTTTTTTTAAATCAAGTTTATTAGCATTTTTACTCATATAACATCAAATCACATGAAAAATCGACAATAACACCCCAACAAGTGATTCCCACCCTGTACCCCACACCCTCCAATGCCCAAAGCCATGCCCTCCCAATCAACAGTTCACTTCTGTGGTTGGACATTGCATTATTACCATTATTGTAGGTCCAGGTCAGTTCACATGGCACCTCAGAAGAACAAAAGGGTTCTTCACCATCCAGTTCTCCCAACGAGGGCAGGTCACGTTGACTTAGTTTCCCCATCATCACCACACCCGCCCCTTTTCAGGACTCCCCCCCTCTACAACCAATGTTCAACTGTTGCATTCCGGTCGCCCGTATTTCTCAAAGAAGGGAAGCCAGACAGATTGAATTTTGACCCTTGATTCTGCCATTAGATTAGTGAGGTATTCCATGTCATAGATTGTTCTGGCCTTTGTCACCCATTGCCTCTCAGTCGGGAATCTAGGGGTTCGCCACTGCTGGGCTAGGCAGCACCTTGCCGCCACAAGCATGATATTAAGCATATGTCCCCCTTCATCCACGCTTTCATTCCCAAATCTTACTCCGAAGAGGAGGAGCCAGGGTGAGAGACCCCTCCAAATCCCATCAACTCCCTCAATCCAGGTAAGAACCTCCTCCCAGAACCCTCTCACTTTCGTGCATCTCCACCACATGTGTACATAATCACCCCCTCCTGTCGGCACTTCCAGCAACGTGCATCGTTTGTCCCTTTCATTCATGCTACCAACGTCGGGGATAGTGCCACCGATAGAGGAGCTTAAGGGTCCGGTACCTGTATTGGGGGACCTCGTGGATTGGTGGGCCCGTCTGCACATTCTGAGCCACAATGTATCCTCTATTAGCGTCTCTAGGTCACGCTCCCACTTAGCTCTCGATGTTGGAGGCTCTTTTGGGGCTGCCAAGAGTATTAATTTATACAATCGCGCTATACGCCCCCTGGACCCCGTCAATGTTATTAAGAATTTCTTGAAGTCTGTCAGATCCATGTTCTACATCCTCACGTTCAGCATCCTCAACAGGCAGGTTTTTCCCAAAACTTGACAAATATGGCAAACCTAGCTCTTGATAAATCCAAGCACTGAATCTAACATGTATGTCAGTCCTGTGAAGAAAAACGTTACATATAGCATATACTGCATTACTCAACAAACAGATCTCTCACTTTATATCCTAACACAGGCCACGACAGGCATCATCATGCACATCATAAACACCATACCACACACCCCACCTCAGTTCTTGTCAACACCAAAGGCCCCAATCATGTCTGTCGTTGTTTATTTCTTGTGCCAAATGTGCCTTGTATAATGGACCTTGAAACACATTGTGCATATGTCCATTGTAAAAACCCAATAAATAAAATCAATACAAATTAGTAAACAGGCCTCACAACACCTCTTACCAAACTGTGCCATTTTTACAAAACAACAAAGCAACTGGAGCAGCTGTAACGCATTATGGAGCCAGTCGTATCCTTTGGAACACTATGGGCCAGTAGCTCTAACAACTCTTCCTCCCCATCAACATGCCATACAGATCTGGATTTACCAACGGCCCCCACAGTACCTGTGATCTTCCAAGCAGATGACAATCCGCACCACAAGCACCTCTCACAAACAGGGAAATGTCCCCCTCTAGTCCTGAAAACCAAACCAATCTCGCCTTCCTTCCTCTTTAACACAGCAACAGCCTTCTTTGTACCCACACAGTCTCCTCTCTGGAAACCGGCACCCCGCAGTGTGAGCGACTTCAATACGCAGCAGCTGTATGCTACCCGATGGTTGGGAACACTGAGGCCCATGTTCTAACATGTCATCATTTGTGCTCCAGGCACCCAGCGAGACAAAGCTCTGCTGAAGCTCCCAGCTGCCCACAAGCTTCAGTGGCCTTGCCCAGAGCAGACAGCCTTTGCGCGTTCTCCTCGACTGCCCTTACTTGGTCCGACAGACCTAGAAGGCATGACACACCTGGATGCTCACACTCCAATTTAGCTGGCACCCCACAAGGTTTTGTCCTTTGTTTTCCTTGCAGCCCAGGCAGACATTGACAGGAGGTTGAACCCTGCAGTGTGCAGAGTTCTGTAGCTGTCCCTGACTCCTGTGATACTTTACCAGGCAAGATGATCCATTGAGTCCCCACCATGACACCTCCTGCGAGCACAGAGCACTTCCGCCCTCCATGCTCATAATGCATGCACCAGATGCTTTCAGGCACTCAACATGTTTACCCCAAACGTCACTAGAACGCAGGTAAATTCTACCAAGCTGGCTGGCACTCCAAGGCTGGCAGTCTTCCTTGTCCTGAGAAAGGTTCCATTTCCTGGTTGGGGGGCAAAGTATGTCCCTTCTTTATGCTGTCCCCCAGCACAGACCTCGCAGTCTCTCAAAGCCTGTCGCCAGTGATAAAGCGAGGTACCCAGGTCACAGATGACACTTAGTCCATTGTAGAAAAGGAAAGCTTCTTTAATTAGTTTCTATTGCAGGTCACAAGAATAGATACAGGTTACACAAGACAGGTACACTGGGACACATACACCGACATCCTCTTGCTCAGCCAGTCTCAACCAATTGGCATTCCAGGAACACTCAGAGAGAAACATTCATTCCACATTCCAACCATGACATCACACACAGCAGGACATAGTAGATGAGGAAAGGCAAGACTCAACAGGGGATACCACAGCACCTCCAGAGCACCTATTATTGTGCTAATAAGTGCATGTGTGTTATTACATTCCAATAAAACCTGATTTGAAGACATGTAATGGTATCTGCAAAAAATCTTACATATTAAGTTTGCAAAGATTAACAGTAAACTTCACTAAGTATGCAAAGGGGAAGTCTAACACCTTGACACAGCCCTGGATTCGATAACCTATTATAACATTGCTAAACATATTCACAGTTTCAAACTAAATATTTCATGGTTTACTTTGAATGGATAAATCAATTGAGAGAGCTGTCAGGCTCGCTATGCCCTATTATTTCTCATTAAATGTCCAAAAATAATTTCCCAAAACAATTTCATAGAAGAAATTTCTTTAATTAGTTGCTGCCTTAATTGATTGCTACCAACACGTGTTTCAATTCTCAGTGTCAGGTTTTCCTCAGGGCTCCAACTAATGAATTCTATGCCAATGAGGAAACCTACAGCAAATTCTTCTCCTATTCAAACTATTCTGCAATCAAAAAATTCAACTTGTAAACATCTTCAAAGGGTTGCCCCTGTTCTGGTGTTTGGTGAGGTTCATCGGCTCTGAAGAAGCTGCAGCACGGCTGAGTCACTGGGACTCCCTGTTGCCACAGATGAGGTCACAAGATCAGGAGATCAGCGCAATCTCTAGGAGGCAGCTCTTCCCCCTCAGCAAGAAGAAGAATTAGTCCACCGGAAGGGTGTGCAAGTAGTCTGTGGTGGCTGTGGAGACCTCTTTGACTGCTGACTTTTGTGCATTCCTGCTTTTGAAAGCTATTACAGCGTTGCCCCTTTAACTGGCGACCTAGTGAACGAGTGAGCAGGAAGAGGAGGCTGAACCACTTAAAAACTGCTTCCAGCGTGGAGCGTGCATGGAATTGTGTGCAATTGGGTTGTTGTGGCCCATTGGGGAGCCGTGAGGAGCAGTGGTGGAGAGAAATAATATCCGGCGATCTGCTTTGCTTCTGGCTCTTGAACCATGAAAAAAGCATGCCCTCATACCCACCAACAACTAAAACTACAGGACACGCCCTTTCACTAAAAACGAGGCAGCGTTAAACATTTATTTTTTAGACTTGCATTCAGTCCTAGTAGTGGGGGGCGACGCGGGAAGCAAGACTGCACATAGAGAGGGATGAATTCACCTTCGAGCAGGTGAACATCGCTCTAATGACCAACTCCACATCGCTCCCTGACCAGGCTGACCAGGATGACAAAGGGCCCTGAATTCCTGGGGCTATCCAAGGAAGAGAAATATCTACCACCCCGGGTAATAGAGGGGATACAAGATCGCCCGCAGGCCCACATCAAACTCCAGCTTCCCCACTGGAAGAAATTATAAATAAAGGTTTGGAAGGTGGGAGTGAAAGGACCGAGAGGAATGATAGCGAGTCACAGGCTAAAGACCCAGGAGAGGGTCTAAACAACATGCTGCCTCATCCGGAAATCCAAAGAAACTGACCTTGGAGCCAAGTGACCATAAAATGACCTCTAACGATTCTGCAATAACGGAAGTATCTGACACAGATTTGATAATTTCCCAATCCTCAACAATTGCTAATTAAGAGACTTCATCAGGACATTGCAGAATTACAAATTAACATTGCATCAATGAAAATAAATTAAATGAGACAAAAAAAGGATGTAGAAAGTAGCAAACATAAAAGAACCATGAAGAGAAGGAGACTAGAATCACCAGAACCATCAGTGATTCTACAACATGCAAACATAAACATGGTGAGAGAGGTGTGAAACCCACATCAAGAGAGGACAAATCATTACAAAATTTCTTTTGACCAAAGTCCTGCAAAAAGATACATACAGAGAATGGAGGGGAGTGGAGAAGGTTCCCCAGTGAGAGAAACATCTTTTGTGGACCCCTCTAATTTGGAATCCTCAAGAAACCCGCTAGCAGTCATTACTGCACAGGATGTAAAGGCCTTACAGGATAACCTAATGAATGCTCTAACAAACAGAGAAACCTGTCTATCGTTGGAGGCCTAATCTACCCTACAAAACAACATAATGGCCTCTCTGACGATCTCACTGCCCCCATTGTGCAAACTTTATGAATCATTCAATGAGGCAATTAAAGATCAATCAACTCTGTGAGAAATGGTATATTCTAAAAGGATATTCTTGGAAACATTTACGACCACAGTACTGAACCCTTGTGGTCCTTTTAATCAAAGCAACACATCGTACGATGGATTGGATGGAGCATAGTCTCAAAGCATTTAATTTAAAACAACACATATATCAAAACCATGTCATACATGACGTCATACTATGTGGAAAACTAAGAAAACATATGCGGGATTGTGGTTGGACTAAGGGGAATATCTGAGTATACTTTCCATAAGGGATTGGATTGTGATTGGGTCTCTACAGTCAGATGGGCAATTTATGCCCTCCTTTAGTGCAAGTCATCTTCAACAGTTATTAGAAACACAATATATCATTGGCTCTCAAACTATAAGGCCCTTCTTTAAACAGCCTGCTACAATTGGTTGGCATGCTTGTAACCTTCGAGAGCATTTGATTCCCTAGAAGCACGTAAACTGGTACCCCAGATGCTGGTTGGTGGACTTGACCATACCTCCTCACCCAATTAGCCCAACATCTCTCATTGCTCTTGCCTTCTGTCATTCAAATTGTCTTTGAACTTGGCCTTGTAGTCACTTTTCTTCTCTGGGAATATAAGGGTGTGTGAGCATGTTCTTATCAAGGTTCAGGTCTGCATGCCCACTTCTATTTCCATCCAGGATTCAGGTGACAGGAGGCCAATTGTATAGCATTTAATTGTCTCTGAACAAGGGATGCCTCAGTGTCTCACATTCACTGTTCTTCAAGGACTGATAACCAGTTTTGGCTGCCTTAGCCTTTGACACCAGGCCAAACAGCCTTCCTTTGGTCAATCTTCAAGCTTTTTGCTTATTTCTTTGTCGCGACACACACACAGCTATCAATCCTCCTTTCTCCACAGATTGAACTTACTAAAATTGTGACATCGAATATGCAGAATTCTATATACATATATATATTGGCGGCACCACCTGCAGTCTATTCACTGCCTATAGCCAGCCTTTACGATTATTAAGTTTACTTGCGTTACGGAATCTCTACAGTTATAAAACGGCTTACATTTTCTGCTGTGCTTCTCCATGAGTGCAATCTTCATTCTGTACATGAAAGTGTTCTCGATTCTTTACTTCTCCATATGATTCTATAAGGTCTTTGCCTTCTCTTCTTTGGTCATCCTCCTCAGTGCGTCAAGCTCATTTCTTGTGATGTCATCAGCCTCTCCCTCATCTTCACACTTATTCATGGACCTCCCTCAGGAGACCATCATCTCTTCGGGGATATATGATATAGGGATTTCTTAGTGGATACCTTGTCTCAAAGGACTCTTTGTGTAATAGGCATCATCATTGGCATTGCACATGTTGCAATTTCCAGCTTCCAACATATAGGCAGAATAGGGACGGGACTTCCAGCAGAGGCATTCAGCTGATCGTCTACAGTACAATCAAGAATGGAAAAGGAAGCAGAGAATTCATAATTGCGAATGGATGAGGTCTCAATTCAAGAACGGCAACAACAATGAAAGTGATCATGATTCTAGACTAAAAGGGGATACTTGCCCCCAGATTAACGATCAGAGACGGACCCAAGCAAAAAATAGGGCAAAAGCGGGAAAGGGAACCCTGGCCAAGGGAAACTGGGGACAACGATGGAAGCAAAACAACTAAGCCTGTCCAAAGTGACAGAGAGTATGCCCACACAAGAACCGCTGACGGGGCCCATACAAGTCTTGGATCTGGGTGCAGGCATAGAGGCTCCGAATGTCACAAGTGAAGAGGTGATTGCGACACCTACGGCATCTGAAGCATCACCGGTAATGCAAACGACACTGCAACAACCCAAGGCTAAAACCTTCAAAATATTTGTCAAAGGCAAACAACTGCCCCAAATGGGCCAATAGGATGGAATATGGAAAATTGCCTCCGGACTGCATTTGAAAAAACCTAAAAAGATCCAAAGAGGGGCAAGAAATATATCTAATGGTACACAAGTGTTCATACAAAATTTAACAACACTGCCAACAACGAGGCAAGAATCTGAACAACAGATTGATCTGAGTAGAACTCAGCCCTTTAAAAGATTAGACCTAGAAGTTAATCCTCAACTAAAAGGGAAATTGAGACCAGACTGTTAAACAGGATATCATATCGGGCCTCCTTTATTGTATATATTGGCCTAAGCCCAGTCGCTCTACGAAGATATCCGCATTGCAAGGTTCTGACCTTAGATCGATCCAGCCGCCATTTTAGGTTCATCCGCCATTTTGATTCTCACTCCAAAGTCACCCTGTGTTCTAAAATGGCGGACAGTGTTCTTCTGTTTGTAACATGGCTGTCGTGACCTCTACATGCAAGTTAATGCTTAAACTGCCTGTAGGCCAAATGTTATGGTCATGTAAGGAGACCTTGTCCTTCGTTGACCTGTAGATCGAGGGTTACCTGTGCCAACAATACTAATCCACGAGCATATATTATGCACAATGTTGTTTAAATACTGAACATGAACACTTGTTGAACTACATTGTATAAAACATGTACGAAAGCTTAATGTTAAATCTGAAGACACACTGTTGCTATTGTAACCTATTTGTGAATATACTAAGAATAATCCATATGCCTATAGATGAATAAATTAGGAGCGAACTCGGCATGAACCCTTAGCCCGAGAAATGTTTAACCTGTTTAACCTGTAAATGGGCTGGACATCATGTTGCAATGGGATAAAATGGGATTTCTGATGGGATTGGGTGTGAGTCTGTTCCTTGCAAACCTGATGACTACAGCTACCAGAAGTCCTTGCAGCAGAATCATCACTAAGTGTTAACACCTGCACTTGCTGTGAGCAAGCCTCCCTGATGACGTGTATTGGCACAGAAACCGGTCGGAGGAGCACACCTGTAGCTAAGAAGGTTTACTGTGCAGGGAACTGAAGTGCGCCCCTCTCCTTCTTTTTTTCACATTTGCAAGTTTTCTGAAGGGTGGAATCTTCAGAAATCTAATAGGGTGCTGCACCGGGGTAACATATGCCCAACTTTGGAGTGCCTCACTGTAGGCTACTCCCCCTCTTTCCCCATTTATGGGATTGGGTGTGAGTCTGTTCCTTGCAAACCTGATGACTACAGCTACCAGAAGTCCTTGCAGCAGAATCATCACTAAGTGTTAACACCTGCAATTGCTGTGAGCTGCAAGTTTAGAGAGCCTCCCTGATGACGTGTATTGGCACAGAAACCGGTCGGAGGAGAACACCTGTAGCTGAGAAGGTTTACTGTGCAGGGAACTGGAGTGCGCCCCTCTCCTTCTTTTTTTCATATATATATATATATATGGCCTTGATTTGGAACAGGCCTTTGACAGAGGATCAAATTAAAGAATTGGAACTGCCCTCCACCTCTGATTGAGGCTATAAGGGCCCTTTACTCAGACAAATTGGTTCAAGTACATCTATCAGAACATGGGATATACTCTGCTACCATTAAGACCCACAGAGGATTGTAACCCCCTGGCACCCAGGTTATTCAACCTCTACCTATCTGACCTGAGAGACAATGGAACTTCAGCTATATCTTTTCCGCCTAAGATCCAAAATCAGGAAATACTGCAGATCCTATAAGCGAATGATTTAGTCATTATCGACAGGACACCAATAGGTCTCCAAAGAAGACTAAGCCAAACTTGGGCATACACAATTGAAAATAACCTCTGTATACACATGACAAAATCAAAAATACTTGTGTTCAATACATCACGCAAAAAGGCAGATAACTTTGAATGGCCCCTGCGAGGAGACAAAAAGGACCAAATTGATGATACCAAATATCTGGGTGTATTTATAAACAAGAGTGTCAATGAAAAATCTTGGGCTGACATCCTGAGAGAAAAATCTATCATGCTCAGAGTACAAGAGGGGGTCATACACAGGTGTTATGTGAAATTTGCAATGTCCCCTTTGATCACATTCTATAAACAAAAGGTAATCCCTGTGCTGACATATGGTGCAGAGCACCTCTGAGTCTCCCATGGCAGACGTCGGATTACCTAGAAGCTCTCTTCTGGAAATGGGTCCTAGGTTTGCTGCAGAGCCTACCAATCAGTATGATCTGGTATGAATTGGGCTTCCAATCTATGGGCTCAGTGGTTCTATGGAAGACATTATAACTCTACAGGAATTGTGCTATATCTGACATTCTCCCACCATTCGAAATGTGAGGAAAGGAACTAACTGTTGACCCTAAAATGTTCTGAAGGAATGGAAAAGAAGACATGCTGAATGGGTCAAAGCTTTGGGCTCCTCAGAGGAAACCTTAATCACTAACCCAATAGGGTAAAAACCAAGTTGCAAACACAGGACTGGATCAAAACTCAGGACAGGAGTCAGTACAAACTTGCCTTGAACTTGACGCATGAAAGAGAATCATTAAATGAATTAATGGGCTATCTGGCTAAGTTCCCGACACCCCAATATCGCTACTTGTTTTTAAGATTAAGACTCAATGTATTGCTATCTAAAGAAGTCTTACCATCCAGAAAGCAACTGGAAACGGAGCATGTCTTTTGCAGATACTGTGAACATAAAGATGCTGCGGAATCAACTTTCCAACTGGTGACAGAATGTGAAAAACTCACAAAGATCTGAACACTATACCTAGGAAAATTCCTTAAGGACACTACCTCCCTATCAACGATGGTGGAATCTGATGATAATAGGCACTAACATAAGAATGACATTGGCAGTCATCCAATTGTTCGAGGACATTGGTGTTGGCATATTTGTTGGCTTGCGATACTAACGAGACAGGAGACGCAACCAGAAGGGGCAAAGGAGAAATCAAATAAGGCACATAGTGACACAGAAGTGATTGATTGATCGTTTAATCAGTTGTAATGCTGCTTTTTTAAACTAAAGGGTTATGATTAAACCAGAATTCATTTAAAAAAGAAAAAAAACTACTTAACTGCCCAAAAATTGGCATGAATTTTCACAAAGGGCTCCACTGGGAGCAGAGAGTACAGACAGACTCTCTGAAAGTGTTTTGTTTTGACAGTTTAAAAAATTTTAAAGTTAAATTTGAGCGTGCAGAATAGTCTGAATAGGAGAAAGATTTGCTGTAATTATTTTTTGCGCACACCCTATGGAAGGATGGGGATAGCCAAGTAGTCGAATACCAGATTAAAGGAAGTCTTGTATTGGAACACCATTTGCTCTTTGGCATAGAATTTATTAGATGGAGCCCTGAGGAAGGCCTGACACTGAGGGTCGAAACACGCGTTGGAAGCAATCAATCAAGGCAGCAACTAATTAAAGACATTCCTTCTGTGAAATTTTTTTGGGACATTGTTTTGGGACATTTAATGAGGAATTACAGGGCATAGCGCGCCTGGCCAGCTCTCTCAATTGATTTACATATTTATGACCTAGGGCTGAGTCCCACTGGTTGACCGGAGCAGTTAATTTCCGTACTCCATGATTTCTAGGAACTGAGGCGTGCTACATGATTAGTTCCATGTTGATAATTGGGTATTAGCTAGGTGAGGTAGTAGCCCATACCGTGATTTTTACTTTCGAATGGATGCAGAAATTGTTTGCATTTTTCTCCGTTGTGCTCTGCACATACCAAATGTATACAGAAGACTAATCATTGATGGTACGATGAAAGATGTGCATACCTGTGCTGGTAGAGGTTGTAGTTTGAACGCAAGGGTAGGTCACAGTGTCATGTCCATCAGCAGCACAGGTGACATTGACACACTGCCCCACATTGTCTTTCGTTGTGTAAATTACTTCTCCGTATTTGTAGACCTTCCCGTTGTATACACAAAAGCAGGCTGCAAGTGTCACACAGGAAACACATGGCTGTTATGTCATAAAGAACCATTTAGAATCAATTGATACACATAGCGGGTATCCAGTGATAATATTGCGGTGAATAATAAAGAATTAATTTATAAAGATGAAAAAATAATGCAAGAAATAACAAAGTGTAAAAGCAGAAACAATATCAAAATAAAGAAAATAAAATGTAATGATAGGGGTGGGTTTTAGGTGTAAACAAAATATTAAGGCTGCAATTGGGATAAAGGGGAGGGAGACAATTAGAGTTTAGGAGTAGGAGAGGTAGGAGGGGTTCGCCCCCCCACCTGAAAATAGTTATTTTTACAAAGTGCACTGTAAAAGGCTTTTCAATATTTCTTAATGCAATAGTTAATTCCACAATAAAATCACAGTGAACCACATAGTGTGGCATCACAACCATGGCTTTGAAACTCTGATCTTATGCAAGTGAGGGCTCACTTAAGAAGAGGGAAAGCAAACATAACCTGGAATGGTGTAGGTTGATGTCCTACCTTCTATATCATAGGTGCACATTATTCCATCCACTGTACAAGTGCTGAAAAAAAATACATAAGTCATGATGCAGCTGTCTCTAAAGTTAGTATCAGTAAAATCAGATGCTGCATATTTTAATATACAGAGAGCGCACAGTTCAGTTGCATTAACATTCTCTGCCCCATATTGCAAAGGAAGTAAATGGACAGATTGTGTAGAGTAGGGGTCCTATACTTGCATTTGCTGCACACATAATGGTAAGCTTGTCAGACGTTGGACTGGCAAGGGGGACACTACAGATAAAGTGATCAAGGACGGCAGAGTCATGCATGTATTGGGATGGCTGCATTTACAAGGGGCTCCACACAGACTCTTTCCACTTGGACACCTGATCAACTAGGAATGGTGTGCTTAGCTCTGTTCGGAGGAGCACAGGGAAGCACGATCGCCCATATCCAGCAAAAGAGGGTGGCCGTTCGAAACAGATCATATAATGAACTCCTGGCACTAACACATGCTTTGCGGAGGATTCTCAAAATGGCTCAATGGGTGTGTGAGTGATGGAAGTGCCTGCAGAAAATGTGCTTTGACTGATGTGGTGGGCACCACCATACTGCGAGAACCTGGTAGCTACAGCATCTGTTGCAAGAGGAGTGTGAGGAGGAGCGTTTTCAAAACAGTCGAGACATAGCTCCGTAAGCGGGTACATTACTGAGAGTGTCATCAAAACAACTCAATTTTGCGGTCATCTGCAAAGGACATCTCCCCAAACTAGACTGCCTTTTTGTCCAGCACCTCCCCAAAACTGTATTGATAAGTCTGAAATTTCACCCGAGGTCCATGGGAGTTATTATAAATCTGAACCTCAAGAAGGAGATCTGTTGAGAGAGGATTATTTCTGAAACTATCACGGACCTTCTGAAATCCTAACAAACCGCTGGGGACAGACTCACCTTGGACCCCAAATTGAACAAATGCAAATGAAGCTTGCATGCAACAAAAACGATATGGGAGCGCTTAGAGGGACAGTTTTGCAAGCTGGGAGGCTGTAAAATCTCACGGAGCTGCCCAGAAACATTGGAAGGAGCTTCAGGCATGTGTCTATGACTGAATTATATAATTTGAATCTATAGCAGATTGCCAAGAGAACCACTGTAGAACAGGAATACTGGGGATATGGGGTTTCCTATATTGCAAGATGGTGACAAATAAGAGAAGGAGTCCAGTCCTTTCTGACAATGGCAGCCCTGAGTGATTAGACTCCTGAGGTGATGTGCCTATCCATTAGAGGCACTGATGGAGTAAAGAGAAGGGTACGATTTTGGAGTTGAGATACTCCTAGGAGAGGGAGATGGATTTTGGAGGGCAAACGTAGATGTCAAGGTTTTGATGTCCCTCAATCTTCCGAAGGCGGATCCATTTGAGGAGTTAAGATGCTGGGGACTGATGAAGAACTTTACTGAGTGAAGAGCTGAAGCAACTTTGCATTATCCAGCAAACGTGAGGGTGGTTTTTGAGGTTGGGATACACATGTTTGGGCAAGCAACTGCTGGTGAGGCACTTCTTGAGGAGGTCCAAGCAGAGGAGACAGGTTGTGATGAAGGGAGAGGTTAATCTAGTCACTGCTATATTGGTGTATTGGACTTTATATTGCTGGATGATCCACTTGCTGGAAATGTAGAATAGTCTAGGAGATATGAAGGCTATTTGGAGTTATCTGCTGTTAACCTTAATCTGCAGGGATGCCCTCACTTGCCATTAGTGCCTTCACTCTTTGCCTGCTGGCTAGGAGGTGATCTTATATCTATTGTTGAACATAATATTTTCCTTCAGCTGTGCAAAATGTTATGTCCAAAGGGTTTTTACTTTCATTGTGTTCATGTTATGTATGTGATGCTGACACACCTGGAAGGCGTATGTTTTGTTTTCTGATGTCCCAGTAATTCTGTTTTTGACTTTTGTCTTTTGCCATAATTAAAAAAGATTTGAAAAAACAAAATGTACTGGAACAGCTTCCGGAAGAAAGAAAGGTGCTATGAGGTTCTAACGGTTTATATTGATAATTTCAAAAACAAAAATTTCGAAAGTCAAAATATCAAGAAAAAAAAATAGCGAACAAAAAAAAGTCGCTTTTTTTTATTACGATTTTTATTTGAAATGGGGGGATCCCCCCTCAACTCCCCTTTTTTAATTTTTTTTTGTTTTACCCATTTCTTTTTATTCCTGGACCCCAAAATAAATATATAATAAAATAAAACATTTTTTTCGATATTATTGTTTCGACATTATTGTCTTTCGAATTTTTTTTGTTGAAATTATGACTGACCACTGGTTCTAACAGGGATACCCCAGTTAAACTTTCAAGCAAAAAGTGCATGACCTGCAAAATCACCCAGTCGCCTCCAATAGACATTCTGCCAGATGCCAGAAGAAACAGAAAACTATTAAATAGAGCGATCCTTAAATCTACACTTCAATCCTAAACTCAAATAGACTCTAAAGGTAATAAACGAAAGAAGAAATTCAGGCGGAAAGGTATGATACAAATACACTTCAATGAGTCATTGCTGTTTCATAAATCCAGTGTTTTCTTTTGTATCCATTGTTGCTGCTCCCTAATGGGTAGCTTTGGGCAATTAGATGGCATTCAAATAAAATAGAATACGCTAGTAGTACATGTGTAGTTTTACACTTTAGGTTATTCCAATGAACAACTGTGAATTGTTTTAGAAGGGCAACACACACAATCATTATTTTGATTGCATTTCAAAAGGACTAGTTTGTAACCACCCTGATCTCACTTCCTTGGTGACAGTTTTCCAACCTTCTAATTTAAGATAGTGGCATTTGAAGAGCACAGGAGACACATTTGGTGTTAAGATTGAAAATGAAAGACACAGGAACCAAAAAGAATAACAAACATCAAATTAAATGTATAACAACTATACCTGAGGTTTTAGATCAGAACGACTGTAAACTAAAGACAGAGCATGTTTGTTCCAGAGTTGCAAAATTGCTGGCACTAGAAATTCAGTTCAGTTTGGAACAGAGGAAGAGTCTTTTCAAAATGGCCTCCAAATTTGGCTTTGTGTCCTCTTCATTATCCAAACAGAAAGTCTCTGTTTTATTATTTATTTACTTTTTGGATGTTTTCAATGATCTTATAAAGTACAAACCATGTTACCCTTTGTTACATTTAGAGGCTGTTTCGTCTCTAGCCTCTATGTGCATACCTGAATATTAGTAAATAGGTATATATAGTAAGAAAAAGAGTTTAAAGAGTCGTGCCATTGAGGTAGAGTTACCATAGGTAGGTAACCGGATTCTATGTGGTGGGATATGTGCTGTCTACTGTGGTGAGATGAGAAGCAGGCTATCTGATATTAGTCAAGTTAGTAAGAGTTGGTCCTACATCCTGTGTTAATTGATGACTATCTCTGTAGGGCAAGTTAGCAGTGCAAGGCTGTTTGAACAGACTGATTTTGAACTTTTTAAAGTACACAAAGAGCAACAGTCTTGCTGATGTTCTCATGGTTGTATTGAGAGCATTTCAACGCCTGAAGCCCTGTATTTCAAAAGATGACACCAAGGGACGACATTTCACCAAAATGCCAGGGGTAGTAGAAGTGACATCACACAACCCTTGACCTCTGATGACATCACTGGAAGTGATGTCATGACCTCAACCCAGAGTGACATCACGGGAAGCCATGGAACACAACCGTTTATCCCTTGACAAAACAGGAAGTGGCATCACATTGCATTGTCCCTAAGTACACTACGTAAAATATGGTTACGATATCACTGTAATGTGATATACATCTCATAAAAGAATGGATCATCTTATGTATTGTTAATATCAGTGTGTATAGGCCCATATTAACAAATTACTGTGAATTCAAGCAGACGCCCAAGGACAAATGATAAGTTATCACATAGCATTTTTGCTTAAGCACTTTATATAGAACTACTATAATATAATTTCACCTGCGCTGGTACTCATTTATCAACCTCGGAAGGATGAAAGCCTGAGTTGGCCTTCAAAAGGATTCGAACCTGCAGATCACACACACATCACAGCAGCGAGCGTTCTACCCACTGAGCTATCTTACTGGCTATAGTAAAATGAGCAATTGGATGCCTGATTGTTCTCTAAAGTCAGAAAGCAAATTACACTCTGTAGTGGATACCAGTAAAATGGTAACTGAGATTTAATAGCATGCCAGATCATCTGCAGGTCTGTTGGCCACATGTCAAGTCTGCGTGGATCTACTTTTCAGGCTTCATAGGTTGGAAAAATACATACCATTGGGAGGGTTCACAAGTATGTATTAAAGAATTTAGAGTAGCAGAGGGAAAGCAGGTCACTCACACGGCAGCCCATACTCTAGGCACTCGTTACCTCATACATGCAAACAAACATCCTGAACAGCATGCCATGGAGATAGGAAAGCTAGACACATTACAGCAAAGCATTAATTGTGCACAATGAAATAAAGGGCCACTTTAGGTGCTATGGTCAAACATTTCTACACTGTACACAAGCTTTCAGGTTCAAGGATGTTGGCAAGTGACGAGGACACCGAGATGGAATGTCTTGTGATGCTCTTAACAGAGACAACAGCAGAAAATAAATGCTATAACTGTAACTTGCAAAAAGCAAAATACATAGGGCCTCATAACGATAGTGGCGGTACAGTGATAACGGCGCCGGCATCACTACCAGCGCCGTTATCACTGTACCACCACATTACGAGTTCTGCTTGCGGGTGCCGCTCTGCATGCCTGGTCAGACCAGGCATGCAGAGCGACACCCGCAAGCAGATCAGGATGGTAGCAACAGTCCCGTTATGAACGGTACTGCTGCTACTATCCTCCCCATTCCCATTGAGCCCTATGGGGGCTCAAATTGGAATGGGGACGTACCGGCTCCGGGTCCCGTGAAAGGGGAATTACGGGCACGCCGAGGTCGGAGTGGTCTTGTTATTCCCCTTTCACGGACCCGGACCCGAGTTTGGGGGTAGCCATGCCCTTGTTAAGGGCATGGCTACCTCCAAACTTGTAATGAGGCCCATAGTCTGAAATGGATGCTTACTCTATTGCAGGTTTTTGCCTGTATTGTGAATTTGAGCTGTTTAAGAACAGACTAAATCAGTCACTAACCCCCTGAAGTGTACCTGAAAGAAAGCTTTAATTAGTCTAGCAATTATTGTATAGAATTCCAGAAACACATATTGTTATTCCTATTCTTTCTTATTTAGGGTCACTGCTCAAAGTGTTACACTTATGGACCCCACTGTTTTTTTTTTAAGAAGCCTGAACAAATACGCCAGCCACTCCAGAAACAAAGAGCCACATGGCGCTGGCCACAGCCCAGGAGCTTCAATAAAAAAAAAAGAAATTATGTTTTGTTTTTAATGTTCTTCTTTTAGGGGTAGCCAGGGGGACCACATGGGGTAGCAAGAGTGACTCCAGGGGTCGCAGGTGTGACCCATGGTGACCCCGAATGATGTCCCTGATGACACACTGTGCTTTTGTCACTTGAATTAACTGCCTGTGTTTTGTCCTGTCAGAGGTTCCTGACAGAAAAATGATAACATCAGACAAGAGTTCACAACTTTATTGAGGACGTTCAGAACAAATGTTCACGTTTAGAAAAAAAACATTCACAGCAGACTAGGGGAAATTAAATGTGCTGTTCAAACATGTATTCATTTAAGCAATATCATGATAGCTTGATATTAATGGTGGCGAAAGCTCTTAGACCAATGTTAGAGTTACAAGCAAAGTAACCACGGCAGCAGCAGCAAGGTCATTGATGAAAGGTAAGTGCGCACTGTTGATGGTGGTGTGAAGGAGATGGTCAATGCTGCTGGCGGTAACACAGAGCATGTGCATGGGCTTCGGGGCAGTCGAGGCCGCTGTTGGGGAGCGGTTTGGCCAGAAATATATTGTGGCCTGGGTTAGAAGAGATGGTGGCATGCAAAGAGCATGGGTTTTACAATATAGTGAAGTCCAGGTTCCCTCCCACCTGATTGGTTAAACCTCTCTCCCTGGTGCTAATAAGACAAAACAATGCTCTTTGCTATATTACTAAATATTAATGATATGTTTAGAATGGGAAGAGATATTAACAACATAGGTGAGAAAATCATAAACCATATTATTTGTTTGTAGAAAAATATATATTTATTTTATTATCGCCTCTATTGCTTCATTAAACATGACTTATAACTAATGGGAAGCCATCACTATACTTCACATAAACATGTGTGATAAATCATAAATAACCAACGCATAGACAAAAAATGAATAAATAAATGCCTTCACCTTATATGTGTTTGTATTTAACCATTGGAAATAACCTTTTGAGTATAGGTGACCTCCAATGGTTAAACACAAACACATAAATGAGTTATAACTAAACACAATCATAAGTTGTTGCCTGCACTATTCCAAGTTCACAACGGAACAAAATAGATGAATTCTTGTGGTTCGAAGCCATCTGACATGTTTCTGTCATTTTTCCCACAGTGCAGACTAAGTAATTAAGTGAGCAAACTAAACATGGTGTGCTTGTTGACAGTAAACAAATCATGCACATTTATTACCATGTGCCCGATTAGAAAAGGATCTTCATTGTGATGCTCCGAATTCTTGATGGGTCAATTAAGGATCAAGAGGATCGTGGGGGTGTAGAGCGAGAATGAAAATGCTTTTTGACAGTAAAGAAGGACTACAAGGGAACCTTCAGTTCTATAAGGGCTACAGAATGTGTGTATAGCCTATCAAATTTATTTTGAACATGTGTGAACATGATTATTTTGATACCTTAGACACCCTTAGAGTGAAACAACCATACCCTAGATTTAGACGTAATTTACTGAACTGGCTTCACTCCAAGGACACCTAGAAATCGCTTTGCATCAAGGACATCTAGAAATCGCTCACCCCCCTATTCACTTTCACTCCTGACCCTAGGATACTCCGCATGATCCCATGTGTAGCACACTATTGACCCCATTTCTGCATTGTACCTGTACCATTCTACCTGCATTATGCACACCTTTTGTATGCACAGTCATTTGTTTATGCTATGTACTGTACGTACCATTTATGTTGTAACTAAGCTTCAAATATTCTTGTAACTGCTGCGCCCAGCTACCTGAGGTTTTGGTGCGCATTATCAATCAAACAAACCTACCTTTTCCATCTTCTTTGTAGATTGTAATTTTAATTGTAATTGTTTATTTGTACAGCGTTTATACACAGGTGAAGGGCTTCAAAGCACTTCAAGGTGGGAAGGAAGCAAGGGACTACAGTAGTCATTCTTAGGCCTTGAGGTTTCCGAATGATCTAACAAAAAATATATTAGCGTACTAGGCCTGATGGCATTTCTCCTAGTGCAAGTGCATGATGTGTTGCAGGCACAACCAGATAAGGGAGGGACGACAAAGGGGGACAGGACAGAATTTACTAGAATAGTAAATTCAGATCATGTAAGTGTACAGACAGAAGTGTAAGGGAGTGGTGTGGGGGAACAAGTGGACCCTGGCGAGCAGGACCCTGGGTTAAGTGCAGAGAAGTTACCCCTCTCGTGGAACGTATGCTGAAAGTGCAGTTGTGCTGAATATAGTGCAGAGGCCCAGAAAGAAGTGCAGACTGGTGGGGGAGCCTGGGACCTGTGAGGGTTTGGAGGTGAGCCAGGAGACCAGTCAGCAAGCTGAAAAGAGTTAGGGATGTTGTATACAAATTGTTTGAATGTCAATTGTTCGAATAACAATTGACCTTCTGCACAATTGACCGAATTTAAACGGTGTCGGGGGGAAATTCTGCCGGGGTCGGCCGGGCCGTCCGCAGACCTCCGGGCAGGGAGGCCCCAACTCCTCCCGTATATCCCAAAAGAGATAGAGTATGAGACACACGCAAGAAGCAAGGTGACTCTGCTGTTTATAAGACAAAACGGCAGGGATGGGTCAAGGAGCGTACGCGTCCGTCCTGACACACACACAATCGTGGGGCTCGCGGGCCCTTTTTACCTTAGTATGACGCGCTACTTGGGTCATTTTACACAGTTTAGTAAAAAACCTATTTCCACTCTGGATTGGTTACTCGAGTGGTAGGGTTAGTATAGTGCACATATAGAGAACGGTGTTAGTGGCTGAGGGTTAGTCAGGTGGTATACCTGGGCTGTCCCTTCAATTTGATACATGAAAATTGTTACATGAAGACCTCTGAGGATTGGTCAATGTTAATGGCGTCAGTGATAAGAGCCCCATATTCTGATTGGTCCGCTCGCAAGCCTCCCAGTCTGGGACTATCGCTGTTCCCAGCTCGCGGTGCACCTGTCATTTGCAACAATGTTTTAATATGGGTAGGTGTAAACAATGTGAGGATTTATTCATGTGTTGGGAGGTCGACTACTCCCACTGCTGCAGATGTCCAATGAGTCTTTTAATTGTATCTGCCTGTGTCTTGAAACGTGGGATTCAGGCGTCTCCTTCCTCCTGGGCTTGGCATTTTGTCAGGTTTGGCTTTGTCACGTGAGGTGGGACCGTGTTTGAGGCAAAATTCAACACAATTAATATTGTTTTTCCTACTGTGTGCCTGGTTTATCTTGCAGGTGCGACCTTGGCGTTGGCTTGCAGCGTGCGAGATTGCAACATCGTGCCCTTGGCGGTGTGCTCTCGCCGGGCTCATTGTCCAGGGTCAGCAACCCAGTTCTTGCTCATTCAATGTTCATGGAAGCTTTTGCTTGCGGCCTACTTGGGCCTGGTGCATAGGTGGAACCGCTTGATGCAGAGCGCTTTAGGTTACGGTATCATATTGCTCTATCCTCAGTATCATGTCTCCGTTATATTCTTCATTATGGTACATGGCTCTTATAAGAAGCGTGAGCAAGCCTTTTTAGATAAGTTCATGATGCGTCTTGCGTTTCTGCATTTTGAGAGCCTATGTGGAAAATAATAAAGATGTACGTCCGTGAGTATGTCTGTCGCCTACGTCATAGCACTGAGTATATTCTTCGTGTGGATTGGTGTGGGAGTGTCCGGTGTGCATGTTTGCACAGGTGTGCTGACCGTTGGCTAGGTCGTCGTGGCATCTCTAACGACGTGTAGGTTTAGTCGAGTTGATCCGTGCCGCAGGTGTCGGCATGGACAGGGCGGGCTGCTGGGCAGGTAGATGGGCACATCCGTATGTTCCTGTACCAGGGTATTTGGTCGTCTGGTAGATAGTCAAACTCCTCTTGTGGCGGGTGTCTAGGCCGTGATCCTCTAGGCCAAGCGCGAGAGGGGAAGGGCGGGAGCCTGTTCTTCCATTCTACCACTTCAGTCCCCCCTCTGGTTGACTTGTCGACCACAAACATATCCTTTTCTTTATCTCCTCTTACTCTCCATATTTTAGTTATTCCTCCCAAATGTCCATAGTGGTTAACATGGTCTTCAAATGACCAATACATATATTCACAGGTTCCTCCAGGAGTGCAGTATACCCATTTCCCTATGTAGCTCCTTGGGTTTCTTGGGTTTTCGAGCTTCACAGATGGTGGGTCCAGGTGGTTGGTGATGATCTGGTTGCGCAACTTCTCTCTCTCTTTTATTATTGTGCCTGTGTGTTGGCCGTCATCAGCTGGCATCAAGAGGTGTATACCAACCATTTCGATCATCTCGTCTGTGGTGCGTGCCTTCCGGGCCTTCCAAAATCTTATTATGATCAGTGCAGCTCCAGCCAAAATAGTACATCCAACTATAATCTTCAGTCCATCTGACAGCCAAGATGGCATCCATGACCATAATATTGAAAACCAGCTCTCATCCTTTTTCACACCTTTACTTTCATCCATAATTTTTGAGTGCATCTGGGCCAATTGTGATACAGCTTCCATGAGTGTACCATTGTCAGCATCGTTAGCAGGAATGAATGTGCAGCATGATTGTCCTATCTTTGCGCAAACTCCTCCTTCCATTGCTGTGAGGAGGTCCAGTACATATCTGTTCTGTAGTGCAACCATTCTTACTGCTCGCAATTCCTCTTTTATTGCGTTGAATCCATTTACTGTAGAGTTAATTGTCATCATTAGTTCCCACCTAGTTATCTAGAGCCATTTCGCGTTTGCGTAGGCCTGCAGTCCAGGATTTATTATTGAGGAGAAGAACATAGCTGCTCTGCTGAATAGTCTGTGTTCCGGCGGAATTGAGGTGAGTGCTGTTTCTGACCTTCCCCACAGGTAATTTCCTGTCAGAGGTTCTCCTTGTCTTTTCCTTCTGTTGAGGACAGTGTTGTTGCCGTTGCGTCGGTTCTCTGGCCCTTTCCGAGGCTGTGCAGATCTCCTCTTCCTTTTGTTCCCTTCATCCATCTTGGGGAAATTCGCCATATTCACATGCTTCTGGGGTACCACTAGTGATGGTACATTAATGTGTACTATAGTGCATACACCATTCCACAAAGGGGGCAGTGTGCGGTACGCTTTGTCTCCACAGGCCCAGTAATGGTCCATTACTACTGCTGTTCCTGCTCCCCCCTCAGGTAACTCCATCACGCTTTCACAGTTGGTATTGTATCCTACATCCACCTCTCCTTTATGTTGGTAGCATACCTTAGGCGCAGTTAGCGGCAATGTTGTTATTGGGTCTTCATCCTTCTCCATCCACGTGAGCATGGGTACGTACTTGATCCAAGTCATCCAACATCTATGGTTATGTCCATCAATAGTTGAAATATTTTCTCTTGTTACCATGTTGCTGCCAACCACTCCTATATCCCATTTGTTGTCCATGTACACCTTCCCTGTTATTATCATCAGTGGTCTTTCCCAACATCCGTTTTTACCAGGGACTTCAGTGGCGTACCAATCACATGGTAGGTACTGCAGTGTTACCTTCTTTGTTTCTCCTTTTTCAGGACCACTTGTTATATATTTGAATCCTTCAGCATGTAAACTGCTCTTGTGGTAACTCAAATAAGTCTTAAGGAAGTTGTTTTCATATGGATATGTATCTCGTGTTTTCCACACGAGATGCACCACTGTCCCTTGAAATCTTCCTTTCGTCTGGAACAGTGCCAGGTATATTATACATCGTGCTATTTTTCCATCTATCTCCGTGGCAACAAATGTTCGAGAAGCGCTCATGGCGTATGGGATCAATGAGCAAACGTAGCAGCTGTCTTCTGTTGTCTGCTTACCTATGTGGGTCATGTGTTGATACCATATGTTGTTTGAGATGTGTGCTGAATCTTGTACATAGTTGTCAATGCCTTTATTATTATCTGAGTATGTGCTGCGTTTAACTCTATTTTCCTTGTGTGGGATTTTACTAGTACCACCTGACATAACACCTGTTGAA
The DNA here is from genome assembly GCF_040938575.1 of Ambystoma mexicanum. Taxonomy (NCBI): domain Eukaryota; kingdom Metazoa; phylum Chordata; class Amphibia; order Caudata; family Ambystomatidae; genus Ambystoma; species Ambystoma mexicanum. The sequence goes on from NC_090934.1 coordinate 898,751,965, forward strand.
GCTGGGGGTGGGGGTATATTAGGGTTGGGTACAGCAATAATATTGATAGCATAGCTGTACTGCCATACAGAGGCAGCCAAGAACCCGGTGATCATTAAAATCCCTATCAATTTTATTACAAATGCTAATTTCACCGGCATTTTGCTCTTACCTTGCTGCAGTCCGGCAGCTTATTCTTGCGACGTTACAGTTGCCCGCCTGAAAATTCTTAATATGCTCGTTATTAAGGTTAGTTATTGTTATTAAGCTCTCCCTATCAAGTAGTCATTCAGTGCCCAGGCGAAGAGCTGTTCCCACGCCAATCTAAGCGATCTATCTCTTAGGGCAGGCAAGTATGGTTGGAGGTGGGGCATTGAATGTTCTATGGCCAAGAGGAATGCTGTGTAGTAGACACGTACCCTCCTTCTTTTCAGGTACGTTGGCCGTTTTATTTCATATACAAATTGGTGTGATAATTCTCCTAGGTAATTATCGTCTGAGGGTACCATCTACTCCTGGGCAGTGAATTGGTTAGTTATCTACTTTCTTAACAGTACAATAATACGCTTTACCTGCATGTGCGTATATGTGCAAAACAATGTCCTTCAGTTCAATTGTTACTACAGTGGGTAGGGGGTCAATGGGCAGAGGGTTTTGGGGCTTAACTGGCGGAAGTCTCTTTACTCTTTGATCGTGTAACCATGGGGTGGGCGGTATGGGGATCACCCCTTTCTTTTCTAATAGTTCTCTCTGGGGAATCTGGGGGGTGGCAGGGTGTGGGGACGCTTAGGCTGTTAGCTGTGGTAGAAGTCTCTTCCTCCGTTGGTGATGCTGTTGTTGTTCCTCCAGTGGCCCTGTCGGTAGCGCTGGGGCGGGTCTGGAGTTTGTAGATCTTTACATCATGTAGGTGGTTCCAAGCACGTTTGTCCTGTAGCTTTCCTGCTCTCGTTGATACCTCCTCTACCAGATGGGGGCCAGTGAATCGTGGACTGTTTCACTTTCTGTTGAAATTGCGAAGTAGTACGTGGTCACCTTTAGCAACTTTGCACAGTCTTTCCTTTTCCAATTCTTTATCCACGTCTTCTTGTTGATCGCTGTTAGACCCACCCCGCGTGCGCTCGAGCTGTTGAGACACAAACACTACACTAGTAATCAAAGAAGACACATATTGGTACATTTCATCACCAAGGACACTCGCAGTACTCTCGTGGTCAGTAAATGCTCTTGATGTTGGCGTTAGGGGAAGGCGCATTTGACGTCCGGTAACCACCTCGTGAGGGGTGAGGTGGTGGTCGGAACCTGGTCTATTCCTTAGCTCAAATAGGGCTAATGGAAGGCAATACAACCAACTCTTCTTTGTTGTTTGTTGTATTTTTGCGATTGCCTCCTTTAATAGGCCATTCAGGCGTTCACATACACCGTTGGCCTGTGGGTGGTATGCACATGCAAATTTATGCTTGATGTTCAGCAAGGATGTGATGTGCTGGAACATTTCGTTTGCGAAATGTGGGCCGTTGTCTGACCTCAGTACCTCGCACACTCCCCACCTGGGGAAGACCTCCCTCACTAGGAATTTAGCTGCTCTAAATGCATCTGGGTGTGAACAGGGCCCTGCTTCAATCCACCTCGAGAATGGGCATACTACTACAATCATATACCTATTTCCTTGACATACGTTGATCATATCAACATAGTCAATATGGAGATGCCAGAAAGGTCCCTCTGACCGGGGTATAGTACCTCTTATCACCTTCAGAGTATGACTGGTCGTAAACTGTTGACATGTGAGACAATTGCTGATAAAATTTGACACATGAGAATTTAACTCGGGGCAGAACCAGTCTTCCCTAATTCGTGCTGCAATTACTTCCTTGCCTGTGTGGGCTGGGTAATGTAGTTGGCTCAGGGCGGTGTTCAATAGTGCCAGTGGTATTACAATCTTTCCAGTGTCACCCTGACGCCATAATGCGTCGGTTGGTGACATTGTGCATCCTCTTTTTAGCCATATTTCTTTTTCGGTCATTGGTGCAGCCGCTTGTAGTTCCATAATCTGTGCGGCTGGGAGATGGGTGTACCCTTCTCTTATCAACATCTCCTTAGCCATTCCCCTCCCTCTCCCTCTCTGTGACTCTGGGGGGTTCCATATCTCACCAAAGTATGCAGCATACTTCGCATGTGCGTATGCTGCTGCATTCCCTTTTGAGATGTGGTCTTCACCATTGGTGTGTGCGGTGCATTTGACCAAAGCTAATTCTTGGGGGTCATTTATTGCTTCAATTAGTTCAGCCAATAGGAGGGCATGTTGCACTGGAGTGCCATCACTCTCCTAAACCCTCTTCTTCTCCATTTCGACAGACCTGAGTGGACAGTGGATGTAACATATGCGCTGTCGGAATATATGGTCACTCGTTTGTCAAAGCTTTCCTTCAACGCCAAGATCAGTGCAACTAATTCCGCTGCTTGAGCGGAATAATGCTGTGGTAGTTGTACACATCTCATTGCCACACATACCGGTACCTCCATCATTTTTACCACTGCTGCCCCAGTCCTCCTTATACCATCCCTTTGGTCGATAGTTGATGACCCATCAATGAACAAAAGCTCACCTCCCTCTGGTGCGTTTTCTTCAACCTTTCTAGTACATGAGTACATTTCAGTTATTTGCGTACAGTTGTGGGCATAATCTCCCTCCTCAATTACTTCTGCTAGGAACCTTGCAGGGTTGACCGTGCTACATCTCACAATTGATATTTCAGCTCTGGATAAGATGATCTCATAACCTGATGCCCTTTGCGTGGTTAGGGTGGACTTAGGTTTATTCAATATGGCAAATAGTGCATGTTCCACAAACAGTGTAGTTGGGCACCCCATCGTTATTGCTGATGCTTTCTCTACCGCAAAAGCAGCTGCGGCGAGACCTTGTCCGCAAGGGAAATGACCTAACATCACAGGATCTAAGTGGCCGCTGTAAAATGTTACTGGTTTGTAGCCCATGCTTGTTTTTTGAGCCAACACTGCTTTCATTACTGCTGAGTCGCAATGTGAAAATCTAAAAAATTGTCGCTCATAGTCTGGGGATGCCAGTACTGGAGCAGTTGATATTGCATCTTTCAATTCATCAAAAGCCTCTTTCATTTCCATAGTCCACCCCAACTTTTTCTCCCCTTTATTAACTTCCTTTAACCCCTCAAGCAAGGGTCCTATGTATGAACTGTAATCAAATACCCATGCTCTACAGTAGTTGCACAGACCCAGGAACTGCTGCAGTTCCCTCACTGTTTGCGGCACTGGTGTGTTTGAAATGGCCTGTGCTCTTTGTGGTGCAATCTTTCTTCCATGTTGGGATATGAGCTGACCAATGTAAAGCACCTGTTCTTGACAGTACTGTAACTTTTCCATGTCTACCTTGTAACCTTTCTCAGCCAATATTGTCAACATCTTCAATGAGTCCTCTCTGCATGTTCTTTCGTCTGTACTGCAAATTATTATGTCATCGACATACTGCAACACTGAGCTTTCCACTTCAATGTTACCCAAATCCATCTGTATTACTCTGTTGAAAATTGAGGGTGATTCGCAATACCCTTGTGGCAATCTAGTGTGTTTCCACTTTGTGTTTCTGTAAGTAAAGCTTGTCAGGTCTTGTGAGTCTGGGTGCAATGGTATTGAGAAGAATGCATTTTTAAGGTCGATCACTGTAAATCGTGATGCTTCTGCTGGAATGCCACATAATATTGTGGCCGGGTTTGCTGCTATGGGGTATTCTGCTTCTACTATGTTGTTCAAGGGCCTGAGATCCTGTATGAAGCGCCAAGAACCCCCTTTAGCCTTGCACACTGGGTATACAGCCGTATTACATGGTGATTCTGAGGGGACCAATATGCCATTATTTATAAGGGCCGTTATGGTTTCATATATGCCCTCATCTGCCTCTTTTGATAGTGGGTACTGTTTCACTCTGGGGAGTATTGCACCTTTTTTCAATTTTATCCTTACTCCCCCTATACTTTTTATGCACCCACGTCATAGGGGCTAGTAGTCCACAATGATGTGGGTACCTTGGTCATATCCTCCTTAAAGAAGGGGACTTGGGTGCATGTGGGTACCTCAAGTGCCATTGCAATTTTCTGTGCTACTTGTTTGTACGCCACTCTTAGCCATATTTCCACACTCATCATAAACACCATTTCACCTTCCTCCTTTTCTTCTGAGAACAGCTCCTCATCTGACACCTGGGTGAGTCTACAACCTTCTGCTAGTGCTATCACTGCCCTCCATGCTCTTCCTTCTCTGTCTTGGGCATGTACAGCAATGTAATCAGCTGTTGCTATAATGCTCTCAATGTCCACTGGAACCACCTTTCCTTCTGGTTCATTGACTGGTGTTTCTGGTCTGAACAGATAGGCTGCTGGCCTCCTCCAGATTTTTCCCTCTATTCCTGGCATCCATGCAAATGCCATGTCTGTCCCGTACTGGAAGAGTTCGCCATCTACTGGCTCTGCCCTAATCGCTGTCTATCCGCAGTATGCTTGCATAATCTGTCGTGCCGTGAGCATGTTAATACCTGGAGTAGAGCAAATTATGCCATCCTCAGTAAAGGAGATCGTCATATTCAACCTGTTCATTATGTCTCTCCCCAGTATATTTACTGGTGAGGCACTATAATATAAAAGTGGAACTGACATGTCATAATCTCCTATAGATAAGGGAATGTTATCAGTAAAAGGAACCAACCCTCTAGCCCCAGAGAATCCTTGGGTGTTCATGGCTTCGCCTGACATCTTAAATTTACCTTCCCTTATGCAAGACCGCGTCGCCCCGGTGTCAACAAGGAATGATAATTTTTTGTCACCTATCGTTACCTCTATGCGTGGTTCCTCCGCACTGTTAGGTGTTACTGATAGGATGGGACACACCAAGGCCGTCTGTGGGCTGTCCTATTGAGGGTACAACAATTGACCATTTCCTGTGTAAGGGTTGTGTCCCAGGACCGTCACCCTACCCAGTTGTGTTTGTTGTACTTGGGGTTGTTGTGTTATCGCTACCTGTTGTTGTGGCAGTGAATGTGTCTGTGGCTGTTGTTGTGTTATTAGTTGTTGCTGTTCATTTTCTTGTTGCAACATCTGCTGTTGCTGTGTGCCCTGCTGTTCCTGTGTGGGCCTTGGTTGTCCCTGTTCGCTCCACGATGGTGTTCCTGGTCTTACTCTACACGTGCGTGACATGTGTCCTACTAATCCACAACTCCAACACACCAGTGGTTCCCTACTCTGCCATGGAAAGCTCCCTGTGTTGTCCTGGTATACTGGTTGCCCTGTGGGGTAGGAATTTCTAAGTCCTCCCACCTGCTGTTGGGTATTATATCCGTATCCTCTCCCTCTCATAATTCCTCCTCTTCCCCTGTTGTAATTATAATACCCAGCTCCTGGCATTGAGTATCCTCCTCCCATGTTGGTCGTGTATGGTTGGAGTGGCGGCACCTGTTGTGCTATAATCTGTGAAGGTGGTATTTGGGAGGGATCTTGTGCAGCCACTACTTGTGTGGGGCTTTGGGTCATTGTTGTAGGCATAGTTATTAGTGCCCCTTCCATTGTGTATTTAGTAAGCTTTTTCTGTACTAGTTTAGCCTCTTCCGTTTTCCTGTCCTCTTCCTTTTGTTTCATTTTTCCTTGCCATGTCCTGCAATGGTGCACTATAGTCAGTTGTATTTCTGGCCATGCTTTTGCTTCCATTCCCACTACTTTCTTCAGTTGTTTCTGAACTCCTTCTGGGAGCCCTTGTACTAGTATATGATAGAATATTGCTGGTGTTTTATCCCATTGTTCTCTAGTTTCCATGCGCCACTTCTCTTGGATTTCCTGGATATAATCAACAGGATCTTCGTTTTCACGCATCTTGCGTGAGGTAATTGCTCCTATGTCTGATGTGTCTGGATACTGTATCCTCAGTGCCTGCCATAGTGCATGTCTGCAGTTTGCGAATGGTGCCCCATCATGCGATGTGTTTGTTATTGTTACCCCAGGGAATCCCGCTCTCTTCCAAATGTCATCCGCTGCATCCCCTAATATCGATATAAGAAGGCCCTTTACATCTCCCACTGCCAGTTTCTGTCCTGCGGTGTGTTTTTCCATTTCATATATCCACTTACCCGCACCTCCACTTAATGATGGGAGCCTGCACTTTATATTTTCTTTATCTGTATGCTTCCAGGGGACGTACTGTGGTCTAACCCCTCCCCTCTCCAAAAGTGGCATTAAGTTATGTCTCGTTTTACCCTTTGTGTTCCATAAAATCAAGTCCTCACACCCTTCCTCTTCTTCCCTCTCTTCTACATCGTCAATTTCGTCTGTATTTCCCCTGCTCGTAACTCTTTCTTCTCCATCTTTTCCCCTTCTTCCATTACTTCCTGTATTTAATGTGGGCGTGTGTGTTCGTCCTTACTGCCTCCGTCTAGGGAGGTCTCTAAGCCGGCATGCATAGGGTGTCAGTTCGTCTGTAAAGGGCGCAAGTTTTATTGTACGTAGCAAGCGTGAGGTGGTTGAGCATGTAGGGTGGGATGGGAGAGGGCGTGATGGGGGCGGTGTGGCCTCATGTGTCTGTCTTTCCGTTATCCTCCTCACTTCTCTCCAGTTCATCCTTTCTCCTACGGATCCATGGAGAGTCTGTGTTGGTCCGGGTGATGTATAGTTTATCTAGGCTTTCCCTTTAACTGTTTCTTCCTTCCTTCTCCACTCCTTCTTCTTCCTCACTGCAGAAGTCAGTCATAAACGGCACCCCCCACTCGGTCTTTTTCCCCTTGATTGTTACTGTTTTTAAATCTATTAGGTCCAGTTCTCCTTTTTCTCCTTTATCAACCGCTTCCCTTTGCGCTGATGTTGTTGCTACTTCGGTGTCTCTATATACATCCCCCCATACTTCACTCTCCCTTCTCCTATATTCTCTTTCTCCTTCATTTCTCTCCTCCATCTCCCTACCATTTTCCTCCCTTTTCCTTTTTAATTCCTCCATTACTTCACTACTCACCTGTTCCAATATTCTTTCATCCTCTTTCTTCCTTTCCCATTTCACCCTTTCCCTTTCTAATATACTCTCTATCACCCTCCCTTCTTCGTATTTCTTAGTCTTTTCTGATAATAATCTCCTCTTCCACATTGCCATTTCTTTTTCTTTCTCTTCTTCTTCCCTTTTCTTTTCTCGTAGCACTGCTCTTGATACCCTTTCTGCTGCTGATTTTACCCGTTCAGCTTCTCTCCTTTGCTCCTCAGTTCGTTCCCTTATTTTTTCCAATTCGTTCTTACCTTCTTTACTTTTCCTCGCTCTCTCTCTTTCCTCCCTCTCGAGCTGTTTGATCAGTTCATTCTGCTCATCCCTTAACTCTGCTAGTCGTTCCTCCAAAATCTCTTCATTTTGTCGTAACAGCTCTTCCCCTCTCATTCCACTCTCCCTGGTATTATCCTCGTCTGTTTTCCTTACTACCTCCTTCTCTTCTCCCGTTAATGACCCTCGTAATTTTAATAGTATCTGTGCAGCTACCCACTCATAATTTCCTATTTCCACAGTTTGTTCTTCTCCAGTCCTCCCCTTCCCTGCTGGCACCTTCCGATGAGCCACATATGGTGGAGGGCTGTATGTCGGGTTCGAGTACCCCTCAGCCGCCCTTAACTGACCTCTTTCTATTTCTCCTAATTCTCTTAAAGGGTACAACCCCCCTCCCTCTGTTTTCACTCCCTTTGCTAGGGGTATATCGTTGCTCGATTCCTTTTTTATTTCATTTGATTTATTATTCTTTTCTCCTCCCTCTTGTTCATTCCCCGTGTTCTTTGGGTCTTCACTCCCCTTTTTCCCATCCTCTCCTTCCTCCTTAATCTCTTTTTCTTCCGGTATTTCCCCCACAGTGAACATTCCATTTGGTCCTGGTCGGGACCCTTGGAACATCCTCCATAAGTTAAACACCTCCACGTGGTTTGCTAACTTCTTCCCTTTGTATGTATTATGCAGATGGTTTAATAGTGAATGTTGGGCATATGGATCGAAGCTACCATTAGGCGGCCATGGTGTTATCATTTTGTTGTCCTTCCCCTGTGTCCATTCTATGCTATACTTGATCAGTTTCTCCCTATGGGGTGACAGTGTGGTGCATATGTGTTGCAGTGGGGTAGTGAGGGTGTCCCGTGTGACATAGTAGCGCTCCACTTGTTACCCTTCCCCTATTTGGTAGTGGTTGTCTCACATATACAGCCTTATAGCGTTACATGGCCCCGTAAGTTTGGGGACTTGCGATGATCCGCTAAGGAAAATTATAAAAATATAGTATTTACATTTGTATATTTTCTTCTGTCTTTTTTCTTTACACGATACCCTTACGGCCCCCTGCGGCTGTGTACCCCTTGTGACGTTCTTATACAGTAGTCCTATTTTCACTTGCTCCTCCTCCTTCTTCTACACTTGCCGTGGCCGGCGTTCTCCGTGCGCAGCCACGTCCCCCGTTTCGCCTTTCCTTGATCAATTCATGGCCGTTTATCTCCGTTCCCACTCCCTTGCCACAGTTCTCTTCCCCACCACTCTCAGAAGGAAAGATGCTTTGTGCTCGGGATATCCTATGAAAGCCCTATTGGTGACGTCACCAATCTCTTCGAGCTACTGGTAAGTTTTTCATATATTCTTTAAGCTCAAAATACACTTGTAATCTACCCCCGTTAACCTCACAGCTGTCTTCCTGTCACTCCTGGAACAAGGTAATCAATAATATAATCGGACTGCGCACGCTGCATCGCCTCGCGTGTGATACGCCCCTTGACAGGAGGGCTTAACCAGCCAATTATCTTCCGTATTGAGCAACTAACTAGTTACCGCCTACAGGGAAACGTCATCTACCTATCGAGTTTCTTGTTCGAACAATAGGGATCCTCATCTACTCATTGATCAATAAATGCCAAATCGTAGGAAACCACACACACACACCCTTACACGTAGTTGCGACCTAGGCCAATCAGTGTCTACGAGCGGCCGCACGTAATGTTTTCGTGCTCCGCCCCCTTCTCTCGCGTATCGTAACCGACTGCTCTCGCACTTGCTCGGCTACCATTCATTTCATTGCCAACACTAAACTGTCAAAACCTTCGCCGCGCACCTGTGCAACACCTCCCACCTCCCGTATTTAATTCCTCCCCCCTCCCTCACAATTTCACATTGCTTGTTGTGCGTGGCATGCTCACCAAGTTCTCTTGATGCGGGGCCGCTCGACTGCGTGCACCCCTCCAAGCGGCTCGCCACCTCCCCTCGTCTGGACCACGTCTGGACACTCGCCAACCGCGGGCGGGATACTTCTCAACCGGCTCCCGAAGGCCAATATCCAGATTGCGCTGTCGGGTCTTCTCGCAGTTCTGCCATTGTCCTGTAGTCCTCAGAAGGGGGCAACGGGAGAGGGGGCCGCGCCACCGGGCCTCCTCGCAACAGTAGTACCTTGAAAAAGTAAAAATAAAAAACGGATCTTAAACAGATCTCAGCAGTGCCACCAACTTGTCGGGGGGAAATTCTGCCGGGGTCGGCCGGGCCGTCCGCAGACCTCCGGGCAGGGAGGCCCCAATTCCTCCCGTATATCCCAAAAGAGATAGAGTATGAGACACACGCAAGAAGCAAGGTGACTCTGCTGTTTATTAGACAAAACGGCAGGGATGGGTCAAGGAGCGTACGCGTCCGTCCTGACACACACACAATCGTGGGGCTCGCAGGCCCTTTTTACCTTAGTATGACGGGCTACTTGCGTCATCTTACAAAGTTTAGTAAAAAACCTATTTCCACTCTGGATTGGTTACTCGAATGGTAGCGTTAGTATAGCGCACATATAGAGAACGGTGTTAGTGGCTGAGGGTTAGTCAGGTGATGTGCCTGGGCTGTCCCTTCAATTTGATACATGAAAATTGTTACATGAAGACCTCTGAGGATTGGTCAATGTTAATGGCGTCAGTGATAAGAGCCCCATATTCTGATTGGTCCGCTCGCAAGCCTCCCAGTCTGGGACTATCGCTGTTCCCAGCTCGCGGTGCACCTGTCATTTGCAACAATGTTTTAATATGGGTAGGTGTAAACAATGTGAGGATTTATTCATGTGTCGGGAGGTCGACTACTCCCACTGCTGCAGATGTCCAATGAGTCTTTTAATTGTATCTGCCTGTGTCTTGAAACGTGGGATTCAGGCGTCTCCTTCCTCCTGGGCTTGGCATCTTGTCAGGTTTGGCTTTGTCACGTGAGGTGGGACCGTGTTTGAGGCAAGATTCAACACAATTAATATTGTTTTTCCTACTGTGTGCCTGGTTTATCTTGCAGGTGCGACCTTGGCATTGGCTTGCAGCGTGCGAGATTGCAACATCGTGCCCTTGGCGGTGTGCTCTCCCCGGGCTCATTGTGCAGGGTCAGCAACCCAGTTCTTGCTCATTCAATGTTCATGGAAGCTTTTGCTTGCGGCCTACTTGGGCCTGGTGCATAGGTGGAACCGCTTGATGCAGAGCGCTTTAGGTTACGGTATCATATTGCTCTATCCTCAGTATCGTGTCTCCGTTATATTCTTCATTATGGTACATGGCTCTTATAAGAAGCGTGAGCAAGCCTTTTTAGATAAGTTCATGATGCGTCTTGCGTTTCTGCATTTTGAGAGCCTATGTGGAAAATAATAAGGATGCACGTCCGTGAGTATGTCTGTCGCCTACGTCATAGCACTGAGTATATTCTTCGTGTGGATTGGTGTGGGAGTGTCCGGTGTGCATGTTTGCACAGGTGTGCTGAGGTCGCTAGGTCGGTTGGCTAGGTTGTCGTGGCATCTCTAACGACTTGTAGGTTTAGTCGAGTTGATCCGTGCCGCAGGTGTCGGCATGGACAGGGCGAGCTGCTGGGCAGGTAGATGGGCACATCCGTATGTTCCTGTACCAGGGTATTTGGTCGTCTGGTAGATAGGCAAACTCCTCTCGTGGCGGGTGTCTAGGCCGTGATACTCTAGGCCAGGCGTGAGAGGGGAAGGGCGGGAGCCTGTTCTTCCATTCTCCCACTTCAACGGTCAATTAGGATATATATGTGGGGGAAAACCCCTGCAGCCCCCCACCCAATCCAACCCCAACCCCCCTCCCAATCCCCTTATATTATTATTACACCAACACAACCCATAATATATATTAAAATGACCATACGGTCAATTGTGCAGAAGGTCAATTAGGACCCCTATTATTCGAACAATTGTGTCATTCGAACATTTGCAATTGAACAATTTGGGTAATACCATTTAGGGAAGAGATGGAGGAGTGAGGCAGGAGAGAAAGAGAGATTAGGTTAACAGGGGAGAGGGAGAGAGAAAGAGGAGGAGAGGAGGAAGGTTTTGAGGTGTTTCCATAATTTGAGGAGATGCGGTTCAAGGTGGAGAGAGGCAGGGAGGCTTTTCCAGGGGGCGGCACCTGCAGAGGATAAAGATCTAGCCCAAATCTCTGCTTGGAAAAATGGCTCACCCACAAAGAGATGGAGGAAGATGAGTGGAGAGCTCTAGATGGAGAGTATTTATTTAGGAAGAGAGGGTTGTAGATAGTGCAGGCCCCAACCCCAGAAAGACTAGAGAAAGGACTGACGGTCCTCCTGGAAAGGATGGTCAGGGAGAAAGGAGGCAAACCACGCCACGATCTGTGATGCCCAGGATATGATGGAGATGGGAGATCAGGATGTTGTGGTTTACCGTGTTGAAGGCAGAAGAGAGATCAAGAAGAATGAGGACAGAAGGAGAGTTAGAGTCAAGATTTGAGAGCAGGTCTTCATGGGTGTTCAGAAAAGCAGTTTCCGTGCCTCTGGATGCTCTAAAGCCAGACTGATGGTCATGGATACACCCAACAGATCAGTGTGTGTGGAGTGTAAGCTGAAAGATAGCTAATTTCTCCAGGAGTTTGCCCAGGAAAGAAGTGACAGAGATCGGCTGATAGGTTTCCAGGATATAAGGGTCAGCAAACGTTTTTTTGAGCAGAGGGTGCACAAGAGAGCGCTTGAGAGAAGTGGGGAAACCTCCAGTGGCGAAAGAGAGGTTGCAGAGGTCGGCCAAGGCTGGGGCAAGATAATCAATGTTGTGCTTGATGGTTTTAGGAGGGCATGGGTCAACCTGTTTGGAGGAGGCTTTCATGGACCGGACATGTCTAGAGACCTCCTCAGGTGTGACATTGGAGAGAGAGAGGAGAGCAAAGGGAAGTGTCCAAGGAGGGGCCTATGAGATGCGGGTGCAGGTGAGAGAGAGAGGACAGGATGTTCTGTGTTTTGGCAGTGAAGTGAGCAGTCAGGGCCGAGCAAAGGGCCTGGGTGGGTGCAGGATAGGACGAGGCTGCAATATGATTGGCCAGTTCCTTGCAGACTTTGAAGAGTTCAGCTGTGTTGTTAGATGCTGCTGAGATGCAGGATTGAACATAGACTCTTTTCTTGGAGCGGATGCAGAGTCTATATTGCCTTTGAAGAAGGCAGCAAGCCAGTTTGTGAGATGGTGCACAATGAGGATCCCCATATCCGTTCCGCTGCTCTGCACTTTCGTTTAAGGTCAGCCAGCTCAAGTTGTACCAAAAGTTGCACTTTTTGGAAGGCTTCAGATGAACCCTCATGACAAGGTCAAGAATGTCAAGAGTGTTGGAAATGGAGAGGTAAATGTTTGAGAGGGCTGTATCAGGGTGGGAGTCAGCCACAGGGATAGAAGGAGGAGAGTAGGTCGAGGCAAAGGCAGCCACTGTCACTCTTTTCATGGGTCGGGTGACCTTGAAAGCAGGGGGGCAGTGAAGGGTGTGCCAGTGCTAGAGCAGAAGAGAGCTTCATGTGAGAAGAGAGGAGAGAATGATCAGTCCAAGAGAGTGAGGTAGTGAGAGGGATAGAAAGAGGGATATCTGTGGAGATAAGAGCCTCTAAGGTGTGGCCAGAGGTGTACATTGGGCCAGAAGGTAGAATTGAGAGAGAAAGCGAGTCCCATAGGTTAGAGAAAGGACTTGAAAAGTCAGGAGAATCAAGAATGATGTTAAGATCCTCCAGCGGGAGGAGTTGGAAGAAGGAGGAAGAGAGAGAAGAAGCCAGGTCAGCCCATTCACAGAGAAAGAGTGTGGACTTACCCTGCAGCCAATAGAAGGTGGCCAGAGTAAGAGAGGAGACAGGAGAAACAGAGAGCCTGCCGACCAGACATTCAAAGAAAGGGTAGACCTGAGTGGGAATGATGGAAACAGCGATCCAGTCAGGAAAGATCAGAGCTACTCCCCCTCCTGACCTGTTAGGCCTGGGCCCAGAGAGGGTAGCCTTCAGGGAGAAGTGTTCCAAAACTCATAATAGAGCTATCCTTGAACCATGTCTCAGTAAGGGCTGGGACATTGAGATCCAGGAGGTCAAGGAGGTGGCAGATATCAGAGGAGTGCTTGACAGCAGAGCGAGAGTTAAGCGTGGCAACGTGGTGCAGATTGCTGTTTTTGAAAGACTTACGAGGGGGGTACATGGGGATAGTGGTCCCCACAGTGAGTGGCGAGTGTGCCTGAGAGATAGAGGTGGGAAGGGGCAGAGGAGCAGAGGCTGACAAGGATGTCGTTGAGGGAAGTGTAGGTAGGGGTTCCAGGAGAGTAGTAGATGGCAAGGAAGCCAGTGTAAGAGGAGGGGCCACAGGGGGCAAGGGAGAGCAAGATGCAGTGGCAGTGGGTGGCAAGGGCACAAGAGCGGTGGAGGCTGGCAAGGTTGTGAGAGCAGTGTGTGTAGGCAAGAGAGCCTGTAGAGTTGCAAGCAACATGAGAGCAGTTGTGAGTGAAGCAGTGCGGTTAGTAAGAGACAAGGTAGCCAAGGTAGGCATGGCTGGCAAAGGAGCCCAGGCAGGCATAGAAACAGATGACAAGTATGAAATAAGAATGTTAATCTGTGTTTAACTTATTGTATTGGAAATGCGGATGAATATGCCATCACTATAAATGCTGCTAAATTTGAAACCCCTGAGGAAGGTCAGCACTGTGGACATAATGACAGAAACATGTTGGATGGCTTGGAGCCACAAAAATGATTCTCTTTTGTTCCATTGTGCACTTGTAATAGTGCAGGCGGCAACTTATGATTGTGTTTAGTTATAGCTCATTTATTTGTTTGTGTTGTGTTTGTGTTTAACCACTGGAAGTCACCTATTGGGTGTATGAGGTGAAGGCATTTCTTTCTTCATTTTTTGTCTATGCATCAATCGATTTATCACTCATGTTTATGTAAAGTATAGTGAGGCCTTCTCATTAGTTATGTCATTTGTTAATAAAGCAATAGTGGCAATAATAAAATAAATATGTATTTTTCTACAAAAAAATAAGATGGTTTATGATTTTCTTACATATGTTGTTAATTTGTATTGATAATGCAGGTTTGGTAAGATTCTCTTTCACCCTGGCAGTCTTGCAGCATGTTAGAATGGAGAGTGACTCTATTCCATACATATGTCTCACATGCATTGTGAAGTACTTTGTACTTGAATCCCAATTATAGGGTTGGACACCTACCAGGTCTGACAGCTGGTGCAGAGGTCCACCTTTTCGCCAATCTCGTAATGGTTTCCTTCATCATCGTAACACCAGCACTCAGCCACACACATGCTTCTATCCTCATCGTAATAGGGACTGTCAGCCGGGCAGCTTGGATAGCAACCTAGAAAGAGGTTTATAGGATCAATGTCGATATATTACAATGGTTCACATGCTTGGTCAATATCATATATGATTCCCTGGGTATCTGAGTCAATTCATGCATAGTAAATATTGATATCAAGCACGTGATTTTTATTTTTTTCGCATTTGCATATCAGTATAACCATGCTGAGCATGAGCTGCAATAGAACTTAAGGGGAACTCAACAGTGCCTCAACCAGTACGTCATCTAGTTGGTGCTCAAGAACAAAAAATGCACATCTAAGACAAGCACTCTACTGTGCAGACATGAACTAATACAGGCAAAACAATGTTAAGCTGCCAGGTTGGAGAGGAATGATCAAGTTTTAAGAATGACATCACAGAGATCATACAAACATGCAACACTCTGTGAGAAGTCAAGAAAGATGGGGCGATTATATCTCATGCTCCAATGTATGTGCTTGCTGTAAACCTCTGCCTATAAATAAAAATGTGAAAAAAGAAAAAGATTTTTTAAAAAACAGCGGTTTTGGAACCCATATCCCTCTCTCTTACAGTGTGACTACATCTTGGGGCCGATTCATGGAACAAACGTGCAACGAAAATCTTTGCGCAAGCAGGCGCAAGCAGGCGCAAGCAGGTGCAAGAAGCGCAAGCGCAAAAAAACAGGCGCACGCGCACGCGTGCAATTCATGGAAGTCCCTGCGTGTGTTTACCTCGGGGTGTGCGCCAAACCCGTGCATGGCGCACAAATCACTGCAACATCCCGAAAGGCGTGCGCGACGCGCACAACCTCGGCGCATACACCAGAAAGTGGGCGGGACACAGGGCGTAACGCACGGAATGGGGAACAACGCGCGAAAATAAGGGCGTAACTGGGGATGTACTGCAGGGAAGCAGACGGAACGCCCACACACACTCGAACCACACGTATTCATGGAATCGAATAGGGCAAAGCCACGCACAGCCAAAGACACGCACAAGCTGAAACACGTCCGCCACACGAAGGCAGGCGGTAGAGTCCCAGCGCATCACAAAAGTGGCAACATACAGCAATTGGGCCTGTGCGAGCGGGGCACGTGTATTGCGGGGGTGCGCGGGAAGTAACACACGCGATTGAGCGCGGTACCTGTATTTTGGGGGTGCGCGGGAAGTTACACACGCGATAGAGCGGGGTACGTTTACATCGGGGGTGCGCGGGAAGTTACACACGCGATTGAGCGGGGTACGTGTATTTCGGGGGCGCGCGGGAAGTTACACACGCGATTCAGCGGGGTACGTGTATTTCAAGGGTGCGCGGGAAGTTACACACACGATTGAGCGGGGTACATGTATTTCAGGGGTGCGCGGGAAGTTACACACGCGATTGAGCGGGGTACATGTATTTCGGGGGTGCGCGGGAAGTCACACACGCGATTGAGCGGGGTACGTGTATTTCAGGGGTGCGCGGGAAGTCACACACGCGATTGAGCGGGGTACGTGTATTTCGGGTGTGCGCGGGAAGTTACACACGTGATCACATCAGGGTACGTGTATTTCGGGGGTGCGCGGGAAGTTACACACACGATCTCATCAGGGTACGTGTATTTCGGGGGTTTGCGGGAAGTTACACATGGGATCTCATCAGGGTACGTGTATTTCGGGGTGCGGGGGAAGTATCACACGCAACATCAGCAGGATACGTGTATTCCAGGGGTGCGCGGGAAGTTCCACACGCAATTCCATCAGGGTACGTGTATTACAGGGGTGCGCGGGAAGTTCAACACGCAATCTCATCAGGGTACGTGTATTACAGGGGTGCGCGGGGAGCACCACACGTGAATTGCACGTGTGGGTCCTCCCAGGTGTTCCCTCTACACCCTCCACGGCCCCTGCAGGTGGCTCACACCACAGGGGCCTACCCTGCACATGTCCTGCAGGCACCCCATCCACCATGGCCATGCCCCCCAGCCAACCCACATGTCAACTTGTACTACTGCCCACCAACACATGTCCCCCTGCACCCTCAGCCACCAGGGGCACCCTCCACCAGGCCCCCACCCATGTCTCCCACCACCCCCACCCCCCAGCCACCAGGGGCAGCCTCCACCAGGCCCCCACCCATGTCTCCCACCACCCCCACCCCCCAGCAGTGCAGGGGCAGCCTCCACCAGGCCCCCACCCATGCCTACCACCACCCCCACCCCCCAGCAGTGCAGGGGCAGCCTCCACCAGGCCCCCACCCATGTCTCCCACCACCCCCACCCCCAGCCACCGGGGGCAGCCTCCACCAGGCCCCCACCCATGTCTCCCACCACCCCCACCCCCCCAGCAGTGCAGGGGCAGCCTCCACCAGGCCCCCACCCATGTCTACCACCACCCCCACCCCCCAGCAGTGCAGGGGCACCCTCCACCAGGCCCCCACCCATGTCTCCCACCACCCCCACCCCCCAGCACTGTGGGGCACCTGCCAGCAGGCCCGCACCCATGTCTCCCACCACCCCCACCCCCCAGCAGTGCAGGGGCACCCTCCACCAGGCCCCCACCCATGTCTCCCACCACCCCCACCCCCCAGCCACCAGGGGCAGCCTCCACCAGGCCCCCATCCATGTCTCCCAGCACCCCCACCCCCCAGCCACCAGGGGCAGCCTCCACCAGGCCCCCACCCATGTCTCCCACCACCCCCACCCCCCAGCACTGTGGGGCACCTGTCAGCCGGCCCACACCCATGCCCAACTCATGTTCCCCACCACCCCCACCCCCCAGCACTGTGGGGCACCTGCCAGCAGGCCCCCACCCATGTCTCCCAGCACCCCCACCCCCCAGCCACCAGGGGCAGCCTCCACCAGGCCCCCACCCATGTCTCCCACCACCCCCACCCCCCAGCCACCAGGGGCAGCCTCCACCAGGCCCCCACCCATGTCTCCCACCACCCCAACCCCCCAGCAGTGCAGGGGCACCCTCCACCAGGCCCCCACCCATGTCTCACACCACCCCCACCCCCAGCACTGTGGGGCACCTCCCAGCACGCCCCCACCCATGTCTCCCAACACCCCCACCCCCCAGCAGTGCAAGGCAACCTCCACCAGGCCCCCACCCATGTCTCCCACCACCCCCACCCCCCAGCACTGTGGGGCACCCTCCACCAGGCCCCCACCCATGTCTCCCACCCCCGCCACCCCCCAGCACTGTGGGGCACCTGCCAGCAGTCCCCCAACCATGTCTCCCACCACCCCCACCCCCCAGCACTGTGGGGCACCTGCCAGCAGGCCCCCACCCATGTCCAACTCATGTCTCCCACCACCCCCACCCCCCAGCACTGTGGGGCACCCTCCACCAGGCCCCCACCCATGTCTCCCACCACCCCCACCCACCAGCACTGTGGGGCACCTGCCAGCAGGCCCCCACCCATGTCTTCCACCACCCCCACCCCCCAGCACTGTGGGGCACCTGCCAGCAGGCCCCCACCCATGTCCAACTCATGTCTCCCACCACCCCCACCCCCTCAGCACTGTGGGGCACCCTCCACCAGGCCCCCACCCATGTCTCCCACCACCCCCACCCCCCAGCACTGTGGGGCACCTGCCAGCAGGCCCCCACCCATGTCCAACTCATGTCTCCCACCACCCCCAGCCCCAGCACTGTGGGGCACCCTCCACCAGGCCCCCACCCATGTCTCCCACCACCCCCACCCCCCAGCACTGTGGGGCACCTGCCAGCAGGCCCCCACCCATGTCCAACTCATGTCTCCCACCCCCCCACCCCCAAGCACTGTGGGGCACCTGCCAGCAGGCCCCAACCCATGTCTCCCACCACCCCCACCCCCCAGCACTGTGGGGCATCCTCCACCAGGCCCCCACCCATGCCTCCCACCCCCCCACCCCCCAGCACTGTGGGGCACCCTCCACCAGGCCCCCACCCATGTGTCTCACCACCCCCACCCCCCAGCAGTGCAGGGGCACCCACCACCAGGCCCCCACCCATGTCTCCCTGCACCCCCACCCCCCAGCCACCAGGGGCAGCCTCCACCAGGCCCCCACCCATGTCTCCCTGCACCCCCACCCCCCAGCCACCAGGGGCAGCCTCCACCAGGCCCCCACCCATGTCTCCCACCACCCCCACTCCCCAGCAGTGCAGGGGCAGCCTCCACCAGGCCCCCACCCATGTCTCCCACCACCCCCACCCCCCAGCCACCAGGGGCACCCTCCACCAGGCCCCCACCCATGTCTCCCACCACCCCCACCCCCAGCACTGTGGGGCAACTGCCAGCAGGCCCCGACCTATGTCTCCCACCACCCCCACCCCCGAGCAGTGCAGGGGCACCCTCCACCAGGCCCCCATCCATGTCTCCCACAACCCTCCCACCCCCCAGCACTGTGGGGCACCCTCTACCAGGCCCCAACCCATGTCTCCCACCACCCCCACCCCCCAGCAGTGCAGGGGCACCCACCACCAGGCCCCCACCCATGTCTCCCACCACCCCCACCCCCCAGCCACCAGGGGCAGCCTCCACCAGGCCCTCACCCATGTCTCCCACCCCCCCATCCCCCAGCACTGTGGGGCACCCTCCACCAGGCCTGCACCCATGTCTCCCACCACCCCCACCCCCCAGCAGTGCAGGGGCACCCTCCACCAGGCCCCCATCGATGTCTCCCACCACCCCCACCCCCCAGCACTGTGGGGCACCTGCCAGCAGGCCCACACCCATGTCCAACTCATGTTCCCACCACCCCCACCCCCCAGCACTGTGGGGCACCTGCCAGCAGGCCCTCACCCATGTCTCCCACCACCCCCACCCCCCAGCAGTGCAGGGGCACCCTCCACCAGGCCCCCACCCATGTCTCCCAGCACCCTCACCCCCCAGCAGTGCAGGGGCACCCTCCACCAGGCCCCCACCCATGTCTCCCACCACCCCCACCCCCCAGCCACCAGGGGCAGCCTCCACCAGGCCCCCATCCATGTCTCCCACCACCCCCACCCCCAGCCACCAGGGGCAGCCTCCACCAGGCCCCCACCCATGTCTCCCAGCACCCCCACCCACCAGCCACCAGGGGCAGCATCCACCAGGCCCCCACCCGTGTCTCCCACCACCCCCACCCCCCAGCACTGTGGGGCACCTGTCAGCCGGCCCACACCCATGCCCAACTCATGTTCCCCACCACCCCCACCCCCCAGCACTGTGGGGCACCTGCCAGCAGGCCCCCACCCATGTCTCCCAGCACCCCCACCCCCCAGCCACCAGGGGCAGCCTCCACCAGGCCCCCACCCATGTCTCCCACCACCCCCACCCCCCAGCCACCAGGGGCAGCCTCCACCCGGGCCCCCACCCATGTCTCCCACCACCCCAACCCCCCAGCAGTGCAGGGGCACCCTCCACCAGGCCCCCACCCATGTCTCACACCACCCCCACCCCCAGCACTGTGGGGCACCTGCCAGCACGCCCCACCCATGTCTCCCAACACCCCCACCCCCCAGCAGTGCAAGGCAACCTCCACCAGGCCCCCACCCATGTCTGCCACCACCCCCACCCCCCAGCACTGTGGGGCACCCTCCACCAGGCCCCCACCCATGTCTCCCAGCCCCGCCACCCCCCAGCACTGTGGGGCACCTGCCAGCAGTCCCCCACCCATGTCTCCCACCACCCCCACCCCCCAGCACTGTGGGGCACCTGCCAGCAGGCCCCCACCCATGTCCAACTCATGTCTCCCACCACCCCCACCCCCAGCACTGTGGGGCACCCTCCACCAGGCCCCCACCCATGTCTCCCACCACCCCCACCCCCCAGCACTGTGGGGCACCTGCCAGCAGGCCCCCACCCATGTCCAACTCATGTCTCCCACCACCCCCACCCCCCAGCACTGTGGGGCACCCTCCACCAGGCCCCCACCCATGTCTCCCACCACCCCCACCCCCCAGCACTGTGGGGCACCTGCCAGCAGGCCCCCACCCATGTCCAACTCATGTCTCCCACCACCCCCAGCCCCAGCACTGTGGGGCACCCTCCACCAGGCCCCCACCCATGTCTCCCACCACCTCCAGCCCCCAGCACTGTGGGGCACCTGCCAGCAGGCCCCCACCCATGTCTCCCACCACCCCCACCCCCCAGCAGTGCAGGGGCACCCTCCACCAGGCCCCCATCCATGTCTCCCACACCCCCACCCCCCAGCACTGTGGGGCACCCTCCACCAGGCCCCCACCCATGTCTCCCACCACCCCCACCCCCCAGCAGTGCAGGGGCACCCACCACCAGGCCCCCACCCATGTTTCCCAGCACCCCCACCCCCCAGCCACCAGGAGCAGCCTCCACCAAGCCCCCACCCATGTCTCCCAGCACCCCCACCCCCCAGCCTCCAGGGGCAGGCTCCACCAGGCCCCCACCCATGTCTCCCACCACCCCCACCCCCCAGCAGTGCAGGGGCAGCCTCCACCAGGCCCCCACCCATGTCTCCCACCACCCCCACCCCCCAGCCACCAGGGGCACCCTCCACCAGGCCCCCACCCATGTCTCCCACCACCCCCACCCCCCAGCACTGTGGGGCACCTGCCAGCAGGCCCCGACCCATGTCTCCCACCACCCCCACCCCCGAGCAGTGCAGGGGCACCCTCCACCAGGCCCCCATCCATGTCTCCCACAACCCTCCCACCCCCCAGCACTGTGGGGCACCCTCTACCAGGCCCCAACCCATTTCTCCCACCACCCCCACCCCCCAGCAGTGCAGGGGCACCCACCACCAGGCCCCCACCCATGTCTCCCACCACCCCCACCCCGCAGCCACCAGGGGCAGCCTCCACCAGGCCCCCACCCATGTCTCCCACCCCCCCATCCCCCAGCACTGTGGGGCACCCTCCACCAGGCCCGCACCCATGTCTCCCACCACCCCCACCCCCCAGCAGTGCAGGGGCACCCTCCACCAGGCCCCCATCGATGTCTCCCACCACCCCCACCCCCCAGCACTGTGGGGCACCTGCCAGCAGGCCCACACCCATGTCCAACTCATGTTCCCACCACCCCCACCCCCCAGCACTGTGGGGCACCTGCCAGCAGGCCCTCACCCATGTCTCCCACCACCCCCACCCCCCAGCAGTGCAGGGGCACCCACCACCAGGCCCCCACCCATGTCTCCCAGCACCCCCACCCCCCAGCCACCAGGGGCAGCCTCCACCAGGCCCTCACCTATGTCTCCGCCCACCCCCACGCCCCAGCAGTGCAGGGGCAGCCTCCACCAGGCCCTCACCCATGTCTCCCACCACCCCCACCCCCCAGCCACCAGGGGCAGCCTCCACCAGGCACCCACCCATGTCACCCACCACCCCCAC
Organism: Ambystoma mexicanum; assembly: GCF_040938575.1. Taxonomy (NCBI): domain Eukaryota; kingdom Metazoa; phylum Chordata; class Amphibia; order Caudata; family Ambystomatidae; genus Ambystoma; species Ambystoma mexicanum. The sequence continues at coordinate 898,773,873 of NC_090934.1, forward strand.
CCCCCAGCACTGTGGGGCACCCTCCAGCAGGCCCCCACCCATGTCTCCCACCACCCCCACCCCCCAGCAGTGCAGGGGCACCCACCACCAGGCCCCCACCCATGTCTCCCAGCACCCCACCCCCCAGCCACCAGGGGCAGCCTCCACCAGGCCCCCGCCCATGTCTCCCACCACCCCCACCCCCCAGCAGTGCAGGGGCAGCCTCCACCAGGCCCCCACCCATGTCCCCCAGCACCCCGACCCCCCAGCCACCAGAGGCAGCCTCCACCAGGCCCCCACACATGTCACCCACACCCCCACCCCCCAGCCACCAGGGGCAGCCTCCACCAGGCCGCCACCCATGTCTCCCAGCACCCCCACCCCCAGCCACCAGGGGCAGCCTCCACCAGGCCCCCAGCCATGTCTCTCAGCACCCCCACACCCCAGCCACCAGGGGCAGCCTCCACCAGGCCCCCACCCATGTCACCCACCACCCCCACCCCCCAGCACTGTGGGGCACCCTCCAGCAGGCCCCCACCCATGTCTCCCACCACCCCCACCCCCCAACAGTGCAGGGGCACCCACCACCAGGCCCCACCCATGTCTCCCAGCACCCCCACCCCCCAGCCACCAGGGGCAGCCTCCACCAGGCCCCCACCCATGTCTCCCAGCACCCCCACCCCCCAGCCACCAGGGGCAGCCTCCACCAGGACCCCATCCATGTCTCCCACCACCCCCATCCCCCAGCAGTGCAGGGGCAGCCTCCACCAGGCCCCCACCCATGTCTCCCACCACCCCCACCCCCCAGCCACCAGGGGCACCCTCCACCAGGCCCCCACCCATGTCTCCCACCACCCCCACCCCCCAGCAGTGCAGGGGCACCCTCCACCAGGCCCCCATCCATGTCTCCCACACCCCCACCCCCCAGCACTGTGGGGCACCCTCCACCAGGCCCCCACCCATGTCTCCCACCACCCCCACCCCCCAGCAGTGCAGGGGCACCCACCACCAGGCCCCCACCCATGTTTCCCAGCACCCCCACCCCCCAGCCACCAGGAGCAGCCTCCACCAAGCCCCCACCCATGTCTCCCAGCACCCCCACCCCCCAGCCTCCAGGGGCAGGCTCCACCAGGCCCCCACCCATGTCTCCCACCACCCCCACCCCCCAGCAGTGCAGGGGCAGCCTCCACCAGGCCCCCACCCATGTCTCCCACCACCCCCACCCCCCGCCACCAGGGCAGCCTCCACCAGGCCCCCACCCATGTCTCCCACCACCCCCACCCCTCAGGAGTGCAGGGGCAGCCTCCACCAGGCCCCCACCCATGTCTCCCAGCCCCGCCACCCCCCAGCACTGTGGGGCACCTGCCAGCAGTCCCCCACCCATGTCTCCCACCACCCCCACCCCCCAGCACTGTGGGGCACCTGCCAGCAGGCCCCCACCCATGTCCAACTCATGTCTCCCACCACCCCCACCCCCCAGCACTGTGGGGCACCCTCCACCAGGCCCCCACCCATGTCTCCCACCACCCCCACCCCCCAGCACTGTGGGGCACCTGCCAGCAGGCCCCCACCCATGTCCAACTCATGTCTCCCACCACCCCCACCCCCCAGCACTGTGGGGCACCCTCCACCAGGCCCCCACCCATGTCTCCCACCACCCCCACCCCCCAGCACTGTGGGGCACCTGCCAGCAGGCCCCCACCCATGTCCAACTCATGTCTCCCACCACCCCCAGCCCCAGCACTGTGGGGCACCCTCCACCAGGCCCCCACCCATGTCTCCCACCACCCCCACCCCCCAGCACTGTGGGGCACCTGCCAGCAGGCCCCAACCCATGTCTCCCACCACCCCCACCACCCAGCACTGTGGGGCACCCTCCACCAGGCCCCCACCCATGCCTCCCACCCCCCCACCCCCCAGCACTGTGGGGCACCCTCCACCAGGCCCCCACCCATGTCTCTCACCACCCCCACCCCCCAGCAGTGCAGGGGCACCCACCACCAGGCCCCCACCCATGTCTCCCACCACCCCCACCCCCCAGCAGTGCAGGGGCACCCACCACCAGGCCCCCACCCATGTCTCCCAGCACCCCCACCCCCCAGCCACCAGGGGCAGCCTGACACCAGGCCCCCACCCATGTCTCCCAGCACCCCCACCCCCCAGCCACCAGGGGCAGCCTCCACCAGGACCCCACCCATGTCTCCCACCACCCCCATCCCCCAGCAGTGCAGGGGCAGCCTCCACCAGGCCCCCACCCATGTCTCCCACCACCCCCACCCCCAGCCACCAGGGGCACCCTCCACCAGGCCCCCACCCATGTCTCCCACCACCCCCACCCCCAGCACTGTGGGGCACCTGCCAGCAGGCCCCCACCCATGTCTCCCACCACCCCCACCCCCCAGCACTGTGGGGCACCTGCCAGCAGGCCTCCACCCATGTCTCCCACCACCCCCACCCCCCAGCAGTGCAGGGGCACCCTCCACCAGGCCCCCATCCATGTCTCCCACACCCCCACCCCCCAGCACTGTGGGGCACCCTCCACCAGGGCCCCACCCATGTCTCCCACCACCCCCATTCCCCAGCAGTGCAGGGGCACCCACCACCAGGCCCCCACCCATGTCTCCCAGCACCCCCACCCCCAGCCACCAGGAGCAGCCTCCACCAGGCCCCCACCCATGTCTCCCACCACCCCCACCCTCCCAGCCATCAGGGGCAGCCTCCACCAGGCCCCCACCCACGTCTCCCAGCACCCCCACCCCCCAGCCACCAGGGGCAGCCTCCACCAGGCCCCCACCCATGTCTCCCAGCACCCCCACCCCCCAGCCACCAGGGGCAGCCTCCACCAGGCCCCCACCCATGTCACCCACCAACCCCACCCCCCAGCCACCAGGGGCAGCCTCCACCAGGCACCCATGTCTCCCAGCACCCCCACCCCCCAGCCACCAGGGGCAGCCTCCACCAGGCCCCCACCCATGTCTCCCACCACCCCCACCCACCAGCACTGTGGAGCACCTGCCAGCAGGCCCACACCCATGTCCAACTCATGTTCCCCACCAGCCCCACCCCCCAGCACTGTGGGGCACCTGCCAGCAGGCCCCCACCCATGTCTTCCAGCACCCCCACCCCCCAGCCACCAGGGGCAGCCTCCACCAGGCCCCCACCCATGTCTCCCAACACCCCCACCCCCCAGCCACCAGGGGCAGCCTCCACCAGGCCCCCACCCATGTCTCCCACCACCCCCACCCCCCAGCAGTGCAGGGGCAGCCTCCCCCAGGCCCCCACCCATGTCGCCCACCACCCCCACCCCCCAGCCACCAGGGGCAGCCTCCACCAGGCCCCCACCCATGTCTCCCACCACCCCCACCCCCCAGCACTATGGGGCACCTGCTAGCAGGCCCCCACCCATGTCCCCCACCACTCCCACCCCCCAACAGTGCAGGGGCACCCTCCACCAGGCCCCCATCCATGTCTCCCACCCCCCACCCCCCAGCACTGTGGGGCACCCTCCACCAGGCCCCCACCCATGTCTCCCACCACCCCCACCCCGCAGCAGTGCAGGGGCACCCACCACCAGGCCCCCACCCATGTCTCCCAGCACCCCCACCCCCCAGCCACCAGGGGCAGCCTCCACCAGGCCCCCACCCATGTCTCCCACCACCCCCACCCCCCAGCAGTGCAGGGGCAGCCTCCACCAGGCCCCCACCCATGTCTCCCACCACCCCCACCCCCCAGCCACCAGGGGCACCCTCCACCAGGCCCCCACCCATGTCTCCCACCACCCCTACCCCCCAGCACTGTGGGGCACCTGCCAGCAGACCCCCACCCATGTCTCCCACCAGCACCACCCCCTGCAGTGCAGGGGCACCCTCCACCAGGCCCCCATCCATGTCTCCTACCACCCCCACCCTCCAGCCACCAGGGGCAGCCTCCACCAGGCCCCCACCCATGTCTCCCACCACCCCCACCCCCCAGCACTGTGGGGCACCTGCCAGCAGGCCCTCACCCATGTCCAACTCACCTTCCCCACCACCCCCACCCCCCAGCACTGTGGGGCACCTGCCAGCAGGCCCTCACCCATGTCCAACTCATGTTCCCCACCACCCCCACCACCCAGCACTGTGGGGCACCTGCCAGCAGGCCCCCACCCATGTCCAACTCATGTTCCCCACCACCCCCACCCCCCAGCACTGTGGGGCACCTGCCAGCAGGCCCCCACCCATGTCTCCCACCACCCCCACCCCCCAGCAGTGCAGGGGCAGCCTCCACCAGGCCCCCACCCATGTCTCCCACCACCCCCACCCCCCAGCAGTGCAGGGGCACCCACAACCAGGCCCCCACCCATGTCTCCCAGCACTACCACCCCCCAGCCACCAGGGGCAGCCTCCACCAGGCCCCCACCCATGTCTGCCAGCACCCCCACCCCTCAGCCACCAGGGGCAGCCTCCACCAGGCCCCCACCCATGTCTCCCACCACCCCCAGCCCCCAGCAGTGCAGGGGCAGCCTCCACCAGGCCCCCACCCATGTCTCCCACCACCCCCACCCCCCAGCCACCAGGGGCACCCTCAACCAGGCCCCCACCCATGCCTCCCACCACCCCCACCCCCCAGCATTGTGGGGCACCTGCCAGCAGGCCCCCACCCACGTCTCCCACCACCCCCACCCCCCAGCAGTGCAGGGCACCCTCCACCAGGCCCCCATCCATGTCTCCCACCACCCCCACCCCCGAGCCACCAGGGGCAGCCTCCACCAGGCCCCCACCCATGTCTCCCACCACCCCCACCCCCCAGCACTGTGGGGCACCTGCCAGCAGGCCCTCACCCATGTCCAACTCATGTTCCCCTAGCACTGTGGGGCACCTGCCAGCAGGCCCCCACCCATGTCCAACTCATGTTCCCCACCACCCCCACCCCCCAGCACTGTGGGGCACCTGCCAGCAGGCCCCCACCCATGTGCAACTCATGTTCCCCAGCCAACATGTCATCACAATCTAGATCCCTGGTCCCTATGGTCAGCCTCCAAATGCAAAACACCCACCCGAGTATTGCATCCACCCACTCATAATTTGCAATTACATCACAGAACACCAATTGCAAGTTCCGAAACAAACACATTTCCCTCACATACACCGATTGGGTGTCAGTGAATCTCAAAACCCATATCATGAAATGCATGAAACCAATGAGATACCACACATTGAAGTTCACCAAAAAAATATGTATTAAAGGAAACATAAATAGAATCAAAAATAAAGAAACAGAAATGTGAATGTACAAAAATTAAAACAAGCATGTCCGTGAAAAAAAGCAAAACCAAAAATAAAATTCCAAAGTAATGGTGTCCAAAGTCACTGTCCACAAAACAAAATCCAATGGGAAATAAAAAAGAAAGCCATTGCTCCATGGTTAAAATGTGAAAAAAAAATACAATCCAACAGTGAACTATGTACATGGGAACAATCCAGGGTCCATTATCCCAACAAAAGAAAGGAAACCTATCTAACTACACTAACTAATAAAATAAACTATATACAAAAATGTGGCCAATGTCCGAAAGGTCCAAATAAAATCAAAACAAAAATGAAACCTAACACTACCTACATAACTATGTACAAGGGCAGCGGGCTAGCTTGACGGCTCACTTGTGGATGTCCCGGCCAGGGCATCATCGAACTCCTGCTCAATGTCCCAGAGGCGGTCCTCCTCCATGGCCCCGAGGGTCCGCAGGGCCGTCGACGTGTCCACCTCCAAACCCCTGCGGCCCGCCTCAGGGCCCTCCGCATGGAGTTCTCCGCCCTGACCATTGTGAGCCGTGCCTCTTCCGCCCGCTGCCGCTCCGCATCTATGGCGTGGCCCAACCGCTGCCCTCCAGCCGATGCCTGCCCCTCCGATGTAGAAGGCCCCGAGCCTTCATGGCAGCCACCACGTTGCTGCTGCTGCTGTGCCTCTGCCCGTGCACTGCCTCCTGCTGCCTGCACATCCTCCGCCGGCTGGGGTGCAGTCGTTGATGTGGCCACCCCTGCTGGACATCTGACTCCCGACTGTGGCAGGGATGCCTCCTCCACCAGCCTGGCCGCACCGTCAGAGGCAGCTCCACAGGGCACCCAGGTGACTGATGGGTGGGAAGATGGCACGGAGGATGACTGGCGCGTAGGGGGTCCAGTTGAGGAGGGGGTCGTAGCAAGCCCCATCATACGGAGGAATCCGGCCTGGGTGACATGTCCCAGCAGGCTGACGTGGTCAACGAGCCATTCGAGATGACGTGCAGTCTCCTCATGAAAAGACTGCAGGTCACCTTGCATGGCCCGTTGACGCAACGCCGCACCAGTCAGGACAGGCTCAACCCGGACCCAGATAGCCACGTCCGCAGGCAGAGGAAGGCCAGTTGACGTGAGCTCATCCCCTGCCTGAAAACTGGTCTGGACGTAGGCATCCCTGCTGGTGCAAGATGATGCAGGGACAGGATCAGGGACAGGATTGCACACAGGCACCTCCGCGGCGGCCTGTGCTGCCTCCTGTCCCTGGTCCTGCACTGCACCACTAGCACCAGTGGGATCCCCACCTCCAGACCCCGTCTCTGGTGCTTGCACGGCCTCCTCCTCCACCAAACACCCCACCAACCGGGATGACTCCATGCCATCTTCTCCTGTTGGGCCCTGTGGGGTCCCAGCTGCCCCTTCTGCTGCCGAGGAGTCCAACTCCAACCTCCGCCTCTTGGACATCCCCCCGGCAGCTGCGGCCTGGGACGCGGCACCGGACTCCTCACTCCCCGACGAGATGACAACATGGGAGGGGAGCCGGGCCTTGCGTCTCCGGCTGGCGGTGGGATCCCCGCCGCTGTGCTCCACAGCACCTTCTCCGCCCTCTTCATCAGTTGACGCTGCAGACAGGGAGAAACAAAACACAGGCATCAGGGCACTGTACAATGGACACATACACACATGACAGTTGTACATGAGTGGCATTGGCAAACCTCAGACATGTCATCACAATCCCCAACACACATGTCATTTCAACTAGCACACATGAGCTATACCACAGCCATATCGCAACTGCCAGCACCATCCATACACATACAACAGCATGAGCAGGCAAAGGTGAGCCAGACATCACATGCAACACAGGAAGTGCACCACACATGTACACACACCACCACACTTGCATGCATGTGTACACCTCTGCCAAGTGTTGCAGTGTTCAGACGGGCATCCATGTCACATCTGCCAATCAGGCTTCCACATACCGCTGTCACATGCATCCATGTTGCATCAATGTTGCACCCTTGTCAAATACACACACATGCACATGTACACAGTGCTGATACATGCAGCCGAAAACAACATACATGCGTGACATCACAGACATGTCTACTTACATACACATTCATCCAAACATGTGTGCGCACACAACTGCATTTGGCATGCAAGCCTACACACACAGGCATCATCCATGTCTCACACATTCCAGCCCTCGCATGTGTTAGCCCCACGGCCCTGTACACCCCCACCCATACTCGACCCCATACAAACAGATGTGCAACCTGCACACTACTGAAAAATCAGCACACGCACTGCTCACAATCAGGATGCATGTACACTTACCGCTCGACTCCAGACGGGTCTGCCTCTCAAGGACCTGGACGTGGAGCTCTGGGGATATGCGTTCCAGGACCCCCATCTGTTCTTCCGACAAGTGGCCCCGGCGCCCCTTGGCATCCGCTGCCTTCAAGAGGCGCCGGGCCTTGTTCAGGGTCCTGGACCTGAAGTCCTCCCAGCGCTTCTTGACATGTTGTAAGTCGCGGACTGCCACCCCCTCCACGTTGATGGCAGTCACGATGTCAGTCCAGATCCGAGTCCGTCCTTCCTTGTCGGCGCCGGAACTTCCGAAGAGGGCATCATACTGCCCCAGGACTTGCTCCACCAGGACACCAACTTCGGTGGCACTGAAGCTGGTGCCCCTCTGCCTCTCTGGCCGGGGGTTGTCAGTGGTCTCAGATGGTGTTTGCCCCGACATGACAACCCCAGAGGCAGGAGTGGGTGGGCAACTGGGTCCTGGGGCTGGGCTGTGGAGCGATGGAATCCCAGTCGGGAGTCTTCGGTTCCAGCAGGGGTGGTCACAGCAACAGCACCCCTGGCTGATGTGCAGGCAGCAAATGGCAGGGCATGTGGGCAGCAGGCAGTCAGGCAGCAGCAGATGGCAGGTGGGAGCGTGCTCGGGGCTCTGGGGGGCAGTAGTTCGGCCTTCTGGGCAGGAGCGTGGTCTTCCGTGTGCTTACGTGTGGCCAGCTTGATACGGAGTGATTTGGCACGTGAAAAATCTGCACGTCAGCGTGTAATTCGAGGAAAGGCCCTTAGCGCGTATGCACGGCAGCACGCATATGCGATTTCATTGGACCAAAGGCCCTTAGCGCGTGAGCGCGTCTGTGACGTGACACGCGCTGGTGTTTCCCTCATTGCACGTGATGACAGAACACACGTGGATTTCCACCAATCGGGTGTGAAAGTTCCCGCGCACCCCGGAACACACGTACCCAGGCTAATCGCGTTTGGAACTTCCCGCGCACCCCGAAACACACGTACCCAGGCCAATCGCGTGTACGCTCACTCCCCTCCGATCACACGCAATGACACTCGGACGTACAGTCTTACCACGTATCCGAATACGAGAAACCCGCGCACGGCAAAAGACGTGCACAGGCATCAACGCGTCCGCCCACACGAAGGCAGGCGGAGGCGTCCCCGCGCACTGCATAAAAGTGCGCGCAAACAACAAACGCTTATATACAGCTACGATGAATGCCCCATTTGTCGCTGCACTGATCGTGGGACACCGCAGGAGGAGGAGAATAGCCAGGGCACGCATTTTCGCACCACGGACAAGCCTTTTTGGGATGCCTGACGACCAGGTCTACGGCAGGTATAGGTTTCCACCCCATATCATCCTAGACCTGGTCAGGGAGTGGGAAGATGACCTCACATCCCCCACCCTTTGCTCCCAAGCATTGAGCCCCTTGGAGAAGCTGCTCAATGTCCTGCATTTTTTGGCCACTGAGTCATTTCAGCGGACCACTGCCATAGTGGGGGGGGTCTCACAAGCCACGCAGTCACGCTGCCTACACCAGGTACTGGCAATCATGACAGCGCGCCCCTCAGTCCGCAGGCACATATACATGCCCAGAACACCCGCAGAAAGGCAGGCCGTTGTCCTGGACTTTTTCAGGGTGGCACACTTCCCCAAAGTGCTCGGTGCCATAGATTGCACCCATGTGGCCCTACGTCCACCTAGGGCCACTGAGCACATCTACCGAAACCGCAAGCACTGGCATTCCATCAATGTACAGGTGGTATGTGATGCAAAGGGAATCATCACCTCTGTCTATGCAAACTACCCTGGCTCCACCCATGACAGTTTCATATACAGGATGTCCGCCCTGAGCCGGGCCCTGGAAGCTGGGCAGCATGGTGACACATGGCTCAAAGGTCAGTACAAATGCCCTTGCACATGCATGCAAGTCACACACAGACAAATATCCAAACCCTAATAATCTCAACTATTATCACCTCCCCAGGGGACAGTGCCTACCCTCTGAGCAACCACATGATGACACCAATCCGGAACCCCTCCACACCACCCCAGCTAAGATACAACGCCGCCCATATTTCAACCAGGGGCATAGTGGAGTGCACATTCGGAGTGCTCAAGTCACGTTTCCGCTCCCTTGACCGCTCTGGTGGGCAACTACTCTATGCACCACCAGTAGTGTGCAGGATCATTGTGGCAGCATGCGTCCTGCACAATGTTGCAACACGGCAGGGTGTCCCGGTGGACATGGTGGTGCCCCCACATCCCCAACCACAGGCACAGGTGCTGCCCAGGGGAGGGGACAGGGCACGTGGCGAGGAAGCCCGGAACCAGTTTGTGGCCACATTTTTCACCTAAACTCCCACCCCTGCGGAGTGCACACAGGCCTGGCACATACCATGTGTCAATCGATGATGACAAAGAGACAGTCAACTGTCACAACCCTACCACCCTGAGATAGTTGCCATGGAAGTGCCACATCGTCTGCATCCCTAGCTACTTAAACACAAGCTATCCTGTGTGACCAAAAGGCACACATATGACATATGACATGATATGGCCCATACACAAGTATTTCAAGGCGCAATGAGGCAGGGAGGGGGGAACAAGGGTAGACAGACAACGGTACTACTAGGCCAGGTGTCATTGAGATCGTGCAAGTGCAGGGGTAGGGGGAAGGGAAAAGTGCAAGGGGAAGGGTGGGGGGGAGTCCAGTACAGGGGAAGTAGCCCAAAAAAATAATACATAGGTCAGCTGGTGGCAACTGCAAAGGTAAGTGCAGACAAGTGCTGGGAAGGGAGGGCTGTAGGGATAGAGAGACAGTACTGCAGTGCAGGGGTTGCCAGGGAGGCAGTGCAAGTGGAGAGTGGCTGGGCCAGGGACCGAGGTCGGTGAGAGTGGCCCAGTTGCAGCTCCTGTGCAGTTCCAGTGAAGAATTCTTCAAGGGAGAGGCAGAGAGTAAGCAGAAACAAAGAGGAAGGTCTTGAGGTGCTTCCAGAACTGGAGATGGTTCCCCTCAAGTTCAAGTCAGGCAGGAAGTCTGTTCCAGGGGGAGGGCCCTGCCGCGGAGAGAAATCTACCCCCAGCTAGTTGCTCTGAGAAGCGGATGACCCTGACATGCAAGGTGTGCATCACACACACCTGCAAAACAGGCCATGGCCATCACTGTCATGTCACTCAAACCCTCCCAAACATCAACATGACATGGCAAGCAATACCCATACACCAACACAGTAACGATAAGGTACACATTGCCATGTCCTAAATGTACAGTGGCATCAGACAATGATGCCTGACCCGGAATCAGATGAAATGACAGACCAACAAAATCTCCCACCCAAAATAAGTCATTTCCAAATGCATTACAACAGTCGTAGACGTAACATAACAATGAATGCCTGTCTACATGCACATTATGCATTGCAAAATCAACACTGCAGCTCATGTGTGCAGTGTCCTACTCCTGCAACACACTGCTCAGCGCACAGCACAGTGAACAGTCATTGTGTGTGATGCACACCCTGAGCATCACATCTAAGTGACAGACCACATCAAACATCACATTAGGCATGTACTGGATCCATAATCGGTCACAGAACATGTGCTGCAGGGACACAATGGGCACCAGAAGGCAAACAGTGTACACGTGGATATGCAAGGGTGGGAGTACATGTAGTGCATCAGAGTGCAAGTGTGTGGTTCTGCAAGGACATGCACTCCACATATGCATGTGCACTCAAGTGACCATCAGTGTTCCCTACACATCACATGTAAACATTCACCATGTGTACACCCCAGCATGTCAAACCACAACTATCCCCTCGCACCTGAAAGGTAAACACCACAACATGTACATAGGATACCACCATTACAATGTCAGAGTTCCCATCACACTGCAGAGCAAGGCAACTATCAACAACAACCCCCCCTCCCTCACAAATGACCATGACCCACTGAACAACTGCACCTGGGTCATGGAGCCTCCAACCCTCAATTCCACCTGGCCACAGGATCACCTTTACCCTTCGTCACCATCTCCCACCTTGTGTGTAAAAAGATGGCTGAACCCTCAGAATCCACACTCATTTCCAAAATCACAAAGTCCAAAGCATAAAAATGAACCCGAACACCCACCAGTAGATGACTTGATGTAGCAGTACCTCACAAAGGCCAAGTACTACCACAATGATGCAACAACCAAGGTAGCACAGTAAAACAATGTCACAACAGGATGTGAACCATGTGTGGTACATAACATTGGGTGATGCATCATGAACGGATGTGTATTGTCACAGGTCCCGTGTACAGGGGCGGGAGTGTCACGAAACAACCACCCCCTCCGTGTCCCGGGTGCCTGCAAGGTCAAAATCACACAGGCCCCTGAGACCCTGGTGGGGAAGGAGGTTCAGGGATATGCAGTCGGGACAGGTGTTGGCACACTGGATAACTGGAATGAGTGGCAGGAGAGGGGAGGAGCAATGACACATGAAAGTAGGGAATGAACGAAAATGTACTAGCTGCATGAACACATACACAATCCAAACAAACTTGGACATCATTGTTATGGCCTTCTGTAGTCCAGGCTTAGGAGTGGTACGAACCAACCACCCCCTCTAGGGTTTTGGCGCCTGCAAGTTCGGGGCTTACACAGGCATCCGCAACCCAAGCAGGGAAAGAGGGTTAGGGAACGTTGCTTGGATAGGTACGGGAAGCAGGAACACCGGGTAGAGGGTACAGGGTTCAAAATTGCATAGGATTCCGGGTGATTAGGGGGAAAAAAACATACCAAATTGAATCACACATACATCCATGCATTAGTGCACCCCCCAGCAAGCCTATGCAGAGCAGTTTGAAAGAAAAAGAACAAGACACTTAGCTCTGGTTTTGAGTGCTGGCCTCCTGCCTGCGCACTCTCAGGTCCGGTTCCAGGAGCACTGCAATGCTGCAAAGAGAGCCACAGTCAACAACCAGTACATGCCAATTACACAAAAACACACCACCAAACATGCCCCATAGCAACAAAGTACTCTACAAACAGACAATCTGGTGTAGATGCTTCGTACCCATATATATCAGTACCCCTGTGACGGGTCATACACAGTCAATGCAGTAAGTCAGCCGCCGGTGGGTGCGTGGCAAATGGAACACCAATGTGTCACAATTCACACAACATGCAATGTTCCCTGGGTAAGCAGACAGACCCATATAGCAAGCCATGACTTCAGTGCAAGTTGCGTACCACCATGACCGAAACAAAGTTGGCAGTGCATTTATCATAAAGTGCATGGAAATGAAATGCACTGCACCCGAGTATGTCCCTTGCTGTATGTCCCTGTCAGCTGCCCCTTTCCATGTCTCGGAAGGCTACATGGTTGATACAAGTGCCTCAATGGACCTTGGTGTACCGGAGGGTATGTGCCACTGCCCCTGCATGTGTCCCAGACAACCCTACTATCAACAGCCATCAGTTCACAAACACATCTGAGCTGCATTGTGTGCTTCAACACCAATATTCGTCTAAGCTCACCCTCAGTGCTGTGACTAAGCCTGCATGTGCAACTCGCCTGGTGCAAGCTTTGCTGTGTCGTGGCCCCACTGTGATGCTCACCTTGCCTGGAGTTCCTTGGAACATGTCAGCAGTTCTAGGATGTGGGTCTGCAATCACTGTGCCTCTGCTTGTGCACACATGTGCATGTGGGCACCAACACACGGGTCCAGATTTCCATCGTCCAATGGGCCATGTCTGCTGGCAAAGTGCTGTGGAGGCTCACCCCCCTGCAGAAAGGGCATGAAACACATGATTAATGCTTCAAAGTCATCTGTGTGTGTCTCATCAGGCATCTCATTACTTGACCATGTCATAGAGTCACATCACAAATCACACCATCAGTCCGTCTTTCACATCCAAAGTGTGGTACACTATCTACAGCATGAATTGCAACAAGCACGTGTACAGGAAAGATATGAAACATACTACACAATGCATAGCAATCAATGTACACATTATTCATGACACACCCCATCTAGCAAAAGCCGTACAGTGGACAATGACACCAAAATCATCCCCACTAGGGGTGTCAACACAAGTCACACAGCACCAGACAAGCCACAGATATGACAGTCCAAAGCCCTTGTGTAATATTCTGTAACACCGAACCATCCTTGCGAGCCCATGGATAAGGGAGGCAGGAGTGGCATATGTGAGTCAAGGACCCCAAGCAGCAAACACATACACAAGACAACCATGAAGGGCCCAGCTGGAACAGACAGTGGATGCCTTCAAAAGCCACAAAGCACCGCACCGTCACATGAAAGCACAATAGACTAGCAATTTTAAACTAAATCAACTATTAACTAATTGCACTAACAATGGAAAACCTACATTACCTATTTAAACTAACTATCAAACAGAAACTTAACTAACTAAACTAAAAGAAAAATCAAAAATGGCCACATACTACCCGGGGGGGAGGGGAGGCACCCAGGCGGGGGGAGGTACAGGGTGCTGCTCAACATCCACATGCGATGATGCTGAGCCAAAAAAAAAACCTCCATGGGCTCAACGCCTGCACAGCCCGACCTATGTGGGAGATAGATGGTCGTCCGAGTCTGGCTCATCCTGTAAAGGAGGAAGTGGCACAGTAGCCTGGCCACATCTAGCCGCAGCTTGCCCCTCGTTGGCAGCAAGTCTGCCGGACGGTGAGCCTGGTTCTGTGTGGCGATGTGACATAGGTCTGCATGCAGAACCTCACGTGATACACGTGCTTCCTCTTGCAAGGTAGCACGTGTAACACGGAGTTCCTCCTGCAAGGCCTGGCTGGACAACCGCTGCACCTCCCGGCAAGCCTGTAGCTCAGCCGAGATGGTATGCTCAAGCTGTGCAAACCTCTCCTCTGCCTGCTGCCTCTGGGACATCATAAGGACACCCAGAGTGGATTTGAGGGAAGCATACTCCTCCCTCAGGGCATCCATGTGCGCCTCTGCGTATTCATGACACACCCCATCTAGCAAAAGCCGAACAGTGGACAATGACACCAAAATCATCCCCACTAGGGGTGTCAACACAAGTCACACAGCACCAGACATGCCACAGATATGACAGTCCAAAGCCCTTGTGTAATATTCTGTAACACCGAACCATCCTTGCGAGCCCATGGATAAGGGAGGCAGGAGTGGCATATGTGAGTCAAGGACCCCAAGCAGCAAACACATACACAAGACAACCATGAAGGGCCCAGCTGGAACAGACAGTGGATGCCTTCAAAAGCCACAAAGCACCGCACCGTCACATGAAAGCACAATAGACTAGCAATTTTAAACTAAATCAACTATTAACTAATTGCACTAACAATGGAAAACCTACATTACCTATTTAAACTAACTATCAAACAGAAACTTAACTAACTAAACTAAAAGAAAAATCAAAAATGGCCACATACGACCCGGGGGGGAGGGGAGGCACCCAGGAGGGGGGAGGTACAGGGTGCTGCTCAACATCCACATGCGATGATGCTGAGCCAAAAAAAAAACCTCCATGGGCTCAAAGCCTGCACAGCCCGACCTATGTGGGAGATAGATGGTCGTCCGAGTCTGGCTCATCCTGTAAAGGAGGACGTGGCACTGTAGCCTGGCCACACCTAGCCGCAGCTTGCCCCTCATCGGCAGCAAGTCTGCCGGACGGTGAGCCTGGTTCTGAGTGGCGATGTGACATAGGTCTGCATGCAGAACCTCACGTGATACACGTGCTTCCTCTTGCAAGGTAGCACGTGTAACACGGAGTTCCTCCTGCAAGGCCTGGCTGGACAACCGCTTCACCTCCCGGCAAGCCTGTAGCTCAGCCGAGATGGTATGCTCAAGCTGTGCAAACCTCTCCTCTGCCTGCTGTCTCTGGGACATCATAAGGACACCCAGAGTGGATTTGAGGGAAGCATACTCCTCCCTCAGGGCATCCATGTGCGCCTCTCCGTGAGCAGCAATTGATTGATGCAGAGACGACATTTCAGCCTGGCATGCCCTGTCTGAGGCCGCCATGCCCAGCCTGAGCGAGCGGGCCGTGGACCGTGCCGCCTGTTGCTGGAGAAGCACCTGCCTAGCAGGGGGAGCACAGATCGGGCCACACGCTCCATGCTCTCAGCGATGTTCTCCATTGCTGCCCCCTGCCGTTCGGAATTGGCAGTCATGTCTTGCTCCCACTCAGTATACAGCGGTTGCGCGCGGCGACCGCGTTGCCGGGCTTGCCCCCTGGGGGACCCAAGGACCGGGGGTCCTCGCTGTGTTGGCACCACCTGCGGCTGCACGACTACATGCCCCCGTTGACGTGATGTCCCAGGCACATCAGTGACTGGTGTGGATGGTGACCCTGCGTCCCGATCCACCACGGGCGGAGGAACCAAGACTGTCTGATCCCTCAGTGCAGGTGTCGCAGACAGAGGAGTGTCCACATCAGAATCACTCACCCCTGACACATGGACTTGATGCTCATCCAACTCAACATGGACGTCAGAGTCGTCATCAAGGCTGGACTCATAGGCAGCCAGAGACAAGATGGACTGCAGCACTTACGGGTTTTCGTGGCCTACCACCCCACGACCCCCACTAGTGCCGGGTTGATGTGGTGTTACCAACCCTGTGTCTGGCATGACAACACCATCCTCCGCCTCCATTGCGTCATCACCTGAAAAATAGAGAGAAAAAATGTCACTACACATGTCAGAAGCACATGACACACACACACACCGACAGCAAAGGCATCCGGCAGACATGTGACACACAACATATGACCTGGCATGCATGCTGGGTCTACTTTGAATAGCTTCTGTGATCAGACCTGTTGAAAGGTGGCAGTTTCCATGGAAGTGGGTCTATGCAGTGCAGAAAATGTGTACGCCACTCACTACCTACATGTACAAGCACTCCATGGTGTGTGCCAGGAAATGTGAAGGCAGTGCAACGTCAAATTCACACATCACGTGCATTGTGCATTCAATGTGTACCATGTC
The DNA here is from genome assembly GCF_040938575.1 of Ambystoma mexicanum. Classification (NCBI taxonomy): domain Eukaryota; kingdom Metazoa; phylum Chordata; class Amphibia; order Caudata; family Ambystomatidae; genus Ambystoma; species Ambystoma mexicanum. Next base: position 898,790,429 of record NC_090934.1, read on the forward strand.
TAGAAGCCAAGCACCCCTCCACCCCAGTACCAAAGCAGGGATGCCTAGCATGGTATCAAAAGGCTGACCATACACCTGTGTTTTGCAGGCAGTGTTGACTGGCATCAACAGCTTAATTTGATTCAAATTACAACACTGCAAATGATGCTGGGACAGTGGGCAGGACACATGATGAAAACTCCAGAGGTCGCCCACGTGTGAAGAAGACACAACAAGAGTTGGACAGAGTCATTGGCCATTGAACAGGCTGAGGCCTGTGAGCCACACAGATTGTCAGAGCCTAAACATGTGTGCAATGCAGGACTGAGCCACAGTTGACATGGGGAGGCCGATGAGATGGCAGGCAATGTATGTAACCAAGGACTCATATTACAGTGATCATCCAGTCAAGGACACATAGGGGCATGCGTGCAATGCACATGGAGCATGAATGGGCACCCATGTCCCTGCGGGACATCTGACCCATGCACAGTACGAGTGAGATACCCTGCATCCAGTACTAAGGCTGTACCACACGGCATATGTCTGGCAGTTTCTACGCTGGAAGTTAGCATCTACACAGGACACATGAACAAGAAACTACACATTGGCAAGATTGAAGCAGACCAGTGCAAAGGTGGAACTGGGGTGCAGAGTGGCGGAGGAGGGGCAAGGGAGCATGCCCACATGGAGTCCCGCATGCAGGCAGAGGAGACATGCATGACGGAATCATTGCATTACTTACACATCAGAACCATGTACACATCACATGTAGCAGCAATCATGCACAACACATCCCACAAGTGAAACACACACGTCCTCAACAAACACGCATCAACACTCACTGGACTGGGCAGCAAAGTCCAGCATCTCTCCCACTCCTTCGACCAATTCAGGTGGTATGAACTCCGCAACGAGAGCCTCATGCGGAGTGAGTTCTTCCTCCTCTGGTGCAGGCCCACCGCCAGTTACCAGAGTCAAGTTGTAATTTGAGGCACGCTTTGCCTTAGTGCTGCGCTTGATGTCATTCCAACGCTTTTTGCACTCCTGCGCCGTGCGCACCTCATGGCCGAATGAACTGACATGTTCCGCAACATGCTTCCAGTGGGTGTCATGTTGGGCAGCCGTAGTCTGACTATTGGCACCCACTAGCATGTCACGGCTGTGGCCCCGCACGTAGTCCACGAGGAAGTCCAGTTCCTGCTTACAGAAAGGCTTCTTCCTCGACGTGCAGGAGGTCGTGGCTGTGTGTGGGGTCCCAGCCTGTGCTGCAGGTGCAACCTTCCTCCTCTTGGACTGTGGCGCAGACCCTGGCTGGCTAATGCCGTCCTGACCAGTATGGCCAGTGGGTTCGGTGGATTGAGCAAAGGGAGTGGCAGGTGGAGGGATGACCAAAGGCCTGACTTGTGTCAGTGGCAGCTGGGTGCCCACTAATGGACCCTGCGCAGCAACATCAGCTGTGGCAGGGTCATTGACTGCAACGGTCCTGGTTGGCAGACTCACAACCGGGGTGCTGTTGGGTGCATCTGCCCATGCACTTGCCAACACCTGGCTGTTCGGGGCAGCAGATGACATGACTGCCCCAGGGACACGTGTCTTGGTCTGAGCAGCCCGGCATGCCCCTATGGTTTCCCCCCTGGCCTGTTGGAGATCTATCAAGGGCTCTTCAAGTGCCAACGCAGCCTGCGCTGGCAGACCCTGAGCCTGGGTGGCGGTGTCCACAGCTGCACCTGCAGCTACCACTACCCTTGAGCCCGTGGCAGTCGATGGAATGGACTGCCGGGTCGTACGGGTGCCAGTGCCAGATGCAGGAGCTGCATCCCCCGGAACCACAGGGGGTGGTGGCATGGCTGCACCGACACATGGCACAACATTGTGCTCAAGTGGCGCACCCCTGCCTCTTCCCCCTCTGTGGCTGCCCTGGACACCCTGGAGTCCCCCTACTCCCTGGTCACCACGGCCACGTCCCCGACCATGCCCGCCACGAGGAGGACGCCCCGCTGAGGCGCCCCTCACCTTTGGTGCCCTCCCAACCATGGCACAGATGTAGTAGTGCTGGCACAGATGGAGTGTTGCCAATGGGAGGTGTACACCACAATTGACCAGGCTGTATGTGACCCCGGTGATGTGGTGACGGGTCACGCAATGCTCAGGCACCCCAAAACTGCAGTAAAACCGTGCACGCAACCCTGCAGCCTACGTGCGTGGTTTCAACCTCCCGCAGTACGCGGTGGCACCCAGTAACACGAATAACGCGTACACGTGGGACACGCAGGCTACTATGACATTGAAAATGGGTGCGATACACAGGGGCACCCGCAGTGGGAAAAATAGCGTGTGCGACTCACCGTCTGACTAGCGCAATGCAGAAAAACACGCGTAGCCAATACCCCCGCCAAAAGAAGAGATACGTCCTTGATAGCTGTGAAGTTGTGATGGCGTGCGAAACAACAGGAAGCAGCAACACACGTCAGTCTCCGCGAAAGTTACGTACAGCGAACTGCTGGGCCCGCTCACCTTTAACCCGTGCTGAGGGAAACGCATGCGCGCGTCACGTCACTTACGCGCATGGGCCCTTTCCTCGTATTACACTCGGACGTGCAGTTTTCCACGTGCGCTTACGCACATGGGCCCTTTCCTCGTATTGCATGCGGACGTGCAGTTTTTCACGCGCGCTTACGCGCATGGGCCCTTTCCTCGTATTACACGCGGACGTGCAGTTTTTCACGCGCGCTGAAATGCCCATGCACGTCTGTACGCGTCACGTCACAGGGGAGCTTGCGCTTGAGGGGCCTTCTGTCCAATGAAAATGCATATCTGTGCAGACGCACTTACGCGCTAAGGGCCTTTCCTCGAATTACACGCTGACGTGCAGATTTTTCACGTGCCAAATCACTCCGTATCAAGCTGGCCACGCGTAAGCACACGGAAGACCACGCTCCTGCCCAGAAGGCCGAACTACTGCCCCCAGAGCCCCGAGCACGCTCCCACCTGCCATCTGCTGCTGCCTGACTGCCTGCTGCCCACGTGCCCTGCCATTTTCTGCCTGCACATCAGCCAGGGGTGCTGTTGCTGTGACCACCCCTGCTGGAACCGAAGACTCCCGACTGGGATTCCATCGCTCCACATCCCAGCCCCAGGACCCAGTTGCCCACCCACTCCTGCCTCTGGGGTTGTCATGTCGGGGCAAACACCATCTGAGACCACTGACAACCCCCGGCCAGAGTGGCAGAGGGGCACCAGCTTCAGTGCCACCGAAGTTGGTGTCCTGGTGGCCTGGGGCAGTATGATGCCCTCTTCGGAAGTTCTCGCGCCGACAAGGAAGGACGGACTCGGATCTGGACTGACATCGTGACTGCCATCAACGCGGCTTACAACATGTCAAGAAGCGCTGGGAGGACTTCAGGTCCAGGACCCTGAACAAGGCCCGGCGCCTCTTGAAGGCAGCGGATGCCAAGGGGCGCCGGGGCCACTTGTCGGAAGAACAGATGAGGGTCCTGGAATGCATATCCCCAGCGCTCCACGTCCAGGTCCTTGAGAGGCAGACCCGTCTGGAGTCGAGCAGTAAGTGTACATGCATCCTGATTGTGAGCAGTGCGTGTGTTGATTTTTCAGTAGTGTGCAGGTTGCACATCTGTTTGTATGGGGTCGAGTATGGTTGGGGGTGTACAGGGCCGTGGGGCTAACACATGCGAGGGCTGGAATGTGTGAGACATGGATGGTGCTTGTGTGTGTAGGCTTGCATGCCAAATGCAGTTGTGTGGGCACACATGTTTGGATGAATGTGTATGTAAGTAGACATGTCCGTGATGTCACGCATGTATGTTGTTTTCGGCTGCATGTATCAGCACTGTGTACATGTGCATGTGTGTGTATTTGACAAGGGTGCAACAGTGATGCAACATGGATGCATGTGACAGCGGTATGTGGAAGCCTGATTGGCAGATGTGACATGGATGCCCGTCTGAACACTGCAACACTTGGCAGAGGTGTACACATGCATGCAAGTGTGGTGGTGTGTGTACATGTGTGGTGCACTTCCTGTGTTACATGTGATGTCTGGCTCACCTTTGCCTGCTCATGCTGTTGTATGTGTATGGATGGTGCTGGCAGTTGCGATATGGCTGTGGTATGGCTCATGTGTGCGAGTTGAAATGACATGTGTGTTGGGGATTGTGATGACATGTCTGAGGTTTGCCAATGCCACTCATGTCCAACTGTCATGTGTGTATGTGTCCATTGTACAGTGCCCTGATGCCTGTGTTTTGTTTCTCCCTGTCTGCAGTGTCAACTGATGAAGAGGGCGGAGAAGGTGCTGTGGAGCACAGCGGCGGGGATCCCACCGCCAGCCGGAGACGCAAGGCCCGGCTCCCCTCCCATGTTGTCATCTTGTTGGGGAGTGAGGAGTCCGGTGCCGTGTCCCAGGCCGCAGCTGCCGGGGGGAGGTCCAAGAGGCGGAGGTTGGAGTTGGACTCCTCGGCAGCAGAAGGGGCAGCTGGGACCCCACAGGGCCCAACAGGGGAAGATGGCACGGAGTCATCCAGGTTGGTTGGGGGTTTGGTGGAGGATTAGGCCGTGCAAGCACCAGAGACGGGGTCTGGAGGTGGGGATCCCACTGGTGCTAGTGGTGCAGTGCAGGACCAGGGACAGGAGGCAGCACAGGCCGCCGTAGAGGTGCCTGTGTGCAATCCTGTCCCTGATCCTGTCCCTGCATCATATTGCACCAGCAGGGATGCCTACGTCCAGACCCGTTTTCAGGCAGGGGATGAGCTCACGTCAACTGGCCTTCCTCTGCCTGCGGACGTGGCTATCCGGTCCGGGTTGAGCCTGTCCTAACTGGTGTGGCGTTGCGTCAACGGGCCATGCGAGGTAACCTGCAGTCTTTTCATGAGGAGACTGCATGTCATCTCGAATGGCTCGTTGACCACGTCAGCCTGCTGGGACAGGTCACCCAGGCCGGATTCCTCCGTCTGAAGGGGCTTGCTACGACCCCCTCCTCAACTGGACCCCCTACGCGCCAGTCGTCCTCCGTTCCATCTTCCCACCCATCAGTCACCTGGGTGCCCTGTGGAGCTGCCTCTGACGGTGCGGCCAGGCTGGTGGAGGAGGCATCCCTGCCACAGTCGGGAGTCGGACGTCCAGCAGGGGTGGCCACATCTACGACTGCGCCCCAGCCGGCGGAGGATGTGCAGGCAGCAGGAGGCAGTGCACGGGCAGAGGCACAGCAGCAGCAGCAACGTGGTGGGAGCCATGAAGGCTCGGGGCCTTCAACATCGGAGGGGCAGGCATCGACCGGAGGGCAGGAGGACCCAGGACAGAGAGTGTCTTCCGTGTGGCAGCGGTTGGGCCACGCCATAGATGCGGAGCGGCCGCGGGCAGAAGAGGCACGGCTCACAATGGTCAGGGCGGAGAACTCCATGCGGAGGGCCCTGAGGCGGGCCGAGTGCCTCGAGGCAATCCGCAGGGGTTTGGAGGTGGACACGTCGACGGCCCTGCGGACCCTCGGAGCCATGGAGGAGGACCGCAGGAGTTCGATGATGCCCTGGCCCGGGACATCCACAAGTGAGCCGTCAAACTAGCCCACTGCCCTTGTACATAGTTATGTAGGTAGTGTTAGGTTTCATTTTTGTTTTGATTTTATTTGGACCTTTCGGACATTGGCCACATTTTTGTATATAGTTTATTTTATTAGTTAGTGTAGTTAGATAGGTTTCCTTTCTTTTGTTGGGATAATGGACCCTGGCTTGTTCCCATGTATATAGTTCACTGTTGGATTGTATTTTTTTTTCACATTTTAACCACGGATCAATGGCTTTCTTTTTTATTTCCCAATGGATTTTGTTTTGTGGACATTGACTTTGGACACCATTACTTTGGAATTTTATTTTTGGTTTTGCTTTTTTTCACGGACATGCTTCTTTTAATTTTTGTACATTCACATTTCTGTTTCTTTATTTTTGATTCTATTTATGTTTCCTTTAATACATATTTTTTTTGGTGAACTTCAATGTGTGGTATCTCATTGGTTTCATGCATTTCATGATATGGGTTTTGAGATTCACTGACACCCATTGGGTGTATGTGAGGGAGATGTGTTTGTTTCGGAACTTGCAATTGGTGTTCTGTGATGTAATTGCAATTTATGAGTGGGTGGATGCAATACTCGGGTGGGTGTTTTGCATTTGGAGGCTGACCATAGGGACCAGGGATCAAGATTGTGATGACATGTTGGCTGGGGAAGATGAGTTGCACATGGGTGGGGGCCTGCTGGCAGGTGCCCCACAGTGCTTGGGGGTGGGGGTGGTGGGAGACATGGGTGGGGGCCTGGTGGAGGGTGCCCCACAGTGCTAGGGGGTGGGGGTGGTGGGAGACATGAGTTGGACATGGGTGGGGGCCTGCTGGCAGGTGCTCCACATTGCTGGGGGGTGGGGGTGGTGGGAGACATGGGTGGGGGCCTGGTGGAGTGTGCCCCTGGTGGCTGGGGGGTGGGGGTGCTGGGAGACATGGGTGGGGGCCTGGTGGAGGGTGCCCCTCCACTCCTGGGGGGTGGGGGTGGTGGGAGACATGAGTTGGACATGGGTGGGGGCCTGCTGGCAGGTGCCCCACAGTGCTGGGGGGTGGGGGTGGTGGGAGACATGAGTTGCACATGGGTGGGGGCCTGCTGGCAGGTGCCCCCACAGTGCTGGGGGTGGGGGTGGTGGGAGACGTGAGTTGGACATGGGTGGGGGCCTGCTGGCAGGTGCCCCACAGTGCTGGGGGTGGGGGTGGTGGGAGACATGGATGGGGGCCTGGTGGAGGGTGCCCCTGGTGGCTGGGGGGTGGGGGTGCTGGGAGACATGGGTGGGGGCCTGCTGGCAGGTGCCCCACAGTGCTGGGGGGTGGGGGGGGTGGGAGACATGAGTTGGACATGGGTGGGGGCCTGGTGGAGGGTGCCCCACAGTGCTGGGGGGTGGGGGTGGTGGGAGTCATGGGTGGGGGCCTGCTGGCATGTGCCCCACAGTGCTGGGGGGTTGGGGGGTGGGAGACATGGGTGGGGGCCTGGTGGAGGGTGCCCCTGCACTGCTGGGGGGTGGGGGTGGTGGGAGACATGGGTGGGGCCTGTTGGAGGGTGCCCCTGCACTGCTGGGGGGTGGGGGTGGTGGGAGACATGGGTGGGGGCCTGCTGGCAGGTGCCCCACAGTGCTGGGGGGTGGGGGGGGTGGGAGACATGGGTGGGGGCCTGGTGGAGGGTGCCCCTGCACTGCTGGGGGGTGGGGGTGGTGCGAGACATGAGTTGGACATGGGTGGGGGCCTGCTGGCAGGTGCCCCACAGTGCTGGAGGGTGGGCGTGGTGGGAGACATGAGTTGCACATGGGTGGGGGCCTGCTGGCAGGTGCCCCACAGTGCTGGGGGGTGGGGGTGGTGGGAGACATGAGTTGGACATGGGTGGGGGCCTGCTGGCAGGTGCCCCACAGTGCTGGGGGTGGGGGTGGTGGGAGACATGGGTGGGGGCCTGGTGGAGGGTGCCCCTGGTGGCTGGGGGGTGGGGGTGCTGGGAGACATGGGTGGGGGCCTGGTGGAGGGTGCCCCTGCACTGCTGGGGGGTGGGGGTGGTGGGAGTCATGGGTGGGGGCCTGCTGGCAGGTGCCCCACAGTGCTGGGGGTTGGGGGTGGTGGGAGACATGGGTGGGGGCCTGGTGGAGGGTGCCCCACAGTGCTGGGGGATGGGGGTGGTGGGAGACATGAGTTGGAAATGGGTGGGGGCCTGCTGGCAGGTGCCCCACAGTGCTGGGGGGTGGGGGTGGTGGGAGACATGAGTTGCACATGGGTGGGGGTCTGCTGGCAGGTGCCCCACAGTGCTGGGGGATGGGGGTGGTGGGAGACATGAGTTGGACATGGGTGGGGGCCTGCTGGCAGGTGCCCCACAGTGCTGGGGGAGTGGGGGTGGTGGGAGACATGGGTGGGGGCCTGGTGGAGGGTGCCCCTGGTGGCTGGAGGGTGGGGGTGCTGGGAGACATGGGTGGGGGCCTGCTGGCAGGTGCCCCACAGTGCTGGGGGGTGGGGGGGTGGGAGACATGAGTTGGACATGGGTGGGGTCCTGCTGGCAGGTGCCCCACAGTGCTGGGGGGTGGGGTGGTGGGAGACATGGGTGGGGGCCTGGTGGAGGGTGCCCCACAGTGCTGGGGGGTGGGGGTGGTGGGAGACATGGGTTGGGGCCTGCTAGCAGGTGCCCCACAGTGCTGGCGGGTGGTGGGGGTGGGAGACATGGGTGGGGGCCTGGTGGAGGGTGCCCCTGCACTGCTGGGGGGTGGGGTGGTGGGAGACATGGGTGGGGGCCTAGTGGAGGGTGCCCCTGCACTGCTGGGGGGTGAGGTGGTGGGAGACATGGGTGGGGGCCTGCTGGCAGGTGCCCCACAGTGCTGGGGGATGGGGTGGGTGGGAGACATCGGTGGGGGCCTGGTGGAGGGTGCCCCTGCACTGCTGGGGGGTGGGGGTGGTGGGAGACATGAGTTGGACATGGGTGGGGGCCTGCTGGCAGGTGCCCCACAGTGCTGGGGGGTGGGGGTGGTGGGAGACATGAGTTGCACAGGGGTGGGGGCCTGCTGGCAGGGGCCCCACAGTGCTGGGGGGTGGGGGTGGTGGGAGACATGGGTGGGGGCCTGGTGGAGGGTGCCCCTGGTGGCTGGGGGGTGGGGGTGCTGGGAGACATGGGTGGGGGCCTGGTGGAGGGTGCCCCTGCACTGCTGGGGGGTGGGGGTGGTGGGAGTCATGGGTGGGGGCCTGCTGGCAAGTGACCCACAGTGCTGGGGGGTGGGGGTGGTGGGAGACATGGGTGGGGGCCTGGTGGAGGATGCCCCACAGTGCTCGGGGGTGGGGGTGGTGGGAGACATGAGTTGGACATGGGTGGGGGCCTGCTGGCAGGTGCCCCACAGTGCTGGGGGGTGGGGGTGGTGGGAGACATGAGTTGGACATGGGTGGGGGCCTGCTGGCAGGTTCCCCACAGTGCTGGGGGGTGGGGGTGGTGGGAGACATGAGTTGGACATGGGTGGGGGCCTGCTGGCAGGTGCCCCACAGTGCTGGGGGGTGGGGGTGGTGGGAGACATGAGTTGCACATGGGTGGGGGCCTGCTGGCAGGTGCCCCACCGTGCTGGGGGGTGGGGGTGGTGGGAGACATGGGTGGGGGCCTGGTGGAGGGTTCCCCTGGTGGCTGGGGGGTGGGGGTGCTGGGAGACATGGGTGGGGGCCTGGTGGAGGGTGCCCCACAGTGCTGGGGGGTGGGGGTGGTGGGAGACATGGGTGGGGGCCTGGTGGAGGGTGATCCTGCACTGCTGGGGGGTGGGGGTGGTGGGAGACATGGGTGGGGGCCTGCTGGCAGGTGCCCCACAGTGCTGGGGGGTGGGGGTTGTGGGAGACATGAGTTGGACATGGGTGGGGGCCTGCTGGCAGGTGCCCCACAGTGCTGGGGGGTGGGGGTGGTGGGAGACATGGGTGGTGTCCTGGTGGAGGGAGCACCTCGTGGCTGGGGGGTGGGGGTGGTGGGAGTCATGGGTGGGGGCCTGGTGGAGGGTGCCCCTGCACTGCTGGGGGGTGGGGGTGGTGGGAGTCATGGGTGGGGGCCTGCTGGCAGGTGCCCCACAGTGCTGGGGGTGGGGGGTGGGAGACATGGGTGGGGGCCTGGTGGAGGGTGCCCCTGCACTGCTGGGGGGTGAGGGTGGTGGGAGACATGGGTGGGGGCCTGCTGGCAGGTGCCCCAGAGTGCTGGGGGGTGGGAGACATGGGTGGGGCCTGGTGGAGGGTGCCCCTGCACTGCTGGGGGTTGGGGGTGGTGGGAGACATGGGTGGGGGCCTGCTGGCAGGTGCCCCACAGTGCTGGGGGTGGGGGGGTGGGAGACATGGGTGGGGGCCTGGTGGAGGGTGCCCCTGCACTGCTGGGGGGTGGGGGTGGTGGGAGACATGGGTGGGGGCCTGCTGGCAGGTGCCCCACAGTGCTGGGGGGTGGGGGTGGTGGGAGACATGGGTGGGGGCCTGGTGGAGGGTGCCCCACAGTGCTGGGGGTTGGGGGTGGTGGGAGACATGGGTGGGGGCCTGCTGGCAGGTGCCCCACAGTGCTGGGGGGTGGGGGTGGTGGGAGATATGGGTGGGGGCCTGGTGGAGGGTGCCCCTGCACTGCTGGGGGGTGGGGGTGGTGGAGGGTGACCCTGGTGGCTGGGGGTGCAGGGGGACATGCGTTGGTGGGCAGTAGTGCAAGTTGACATGTGGGTTGGCTGGGGGGCATGGCCATGGTGGATGGTGTGCCTGCAGGACATGTGCAGGGTAGGCTCCTGTGGTGTGAGCCACCTGCAGGGGCCGTGGAGGGTGTAGAGGGAACACCTGGGAGGACCCACACGTGCAATTCACTTGTGGTGCTCCCCACGCACCCCTGTAATACACCTACCCTGATTGAATCGCGTGTGGAACTTCCCGCGCACCCCTGAAATGCGCGTACCCTGCTCGCACGGGCCCAATCGCGTGTGGAACTTCCCGCGCACCCCTGAAATACACGTACCCTGATGGAATCACGTGTGGAACTTCCCGCGCACCCCTGGAATACACGTATCCTGCTGATGTTGCGTGTGAAACTTCCCCCGCACCACGAAATACACATACCCTGATGAAATCGCGTGTGGAACTTCCCGCGCACCCCTGAAATACACATGCCCTTCTGATGTCACGTGTGAAACTTCCCCCGCACCCCAAAATACACGTAACATGATGTAATCACGTGTGGAAATTCCCGCACACCCCTGAAATACACGTACCCTGCTGCAATCGCGTGTGGCACTTCCCGCGCACCCCTGAAATACACGTACCCTGCTGAAATCGCGTGTGAAACTTGCCCCGCACCCCGAAATACATGTACCCTGCTGAAATCGCGTGTGGCACTTCCCGCGCACCCCTGAGATACGCGTACCCTGCGGAAATCGCGTGTGGAACTTCCCGCGCACCCCTGAAATACGCGTACCCTGCTCGCACGGGGCCAATCGCGTGAGGTACTTCCCGCGCACCCCAGTGATACACGTAGCCCGCTTGCCGTGCTGGTACAGGGCTAGCGCAGCCCTTTGCGCTGGATTGGGTATATTGATGGCTTTTCCCTGCACGAGAGGCGTTCTTGGGGGCGTAACTGGCGCTGCTGCAGGGTCGTTGCGCCACTGTGCGCCACGGCTGGTTTTGGTGGCTGGAATCCATGAATACGCTATGCGCGGAAATGGATTTTAGCGCACGCGGCTGGCGCAGGGATTCGCACGCGCACACTGTGCGCCAGCCGCGTGCGCCACTTGTGCGCTGAATTCTATGAATTACCCCCTTAATGTGTTTATGCTCGCACATGGCACCCTCTTCTGGCTATCTGCTTGTTTCATTGTTTCACATTCCCTGTTGCCTATTCTCAGTTTAACTGTTCAAGTGGAGTTTAGCTGTGTTTTTAGTCGCATTCTGCAACTGCCTATTCTCTGATTAACTGCTAAAGTTGAAGCTAATGCCTGTATCTGCGCTCCTGATTTTCTGTTACCTAGGCCCCATTGCCATACCCCAACCGTAGTGCGCTATTGACATTTGAACTTGGCTGCATAGAGCTCGTGATATTTGAACTGAGATGAGACAAAATTATACCTAGCCACATCCGACGCTCCTAGCCTGCCCGCACCAGCTACTAAGCGCACCCTGTATCTAAACTGGTCTGCTAGCCGTAGCCAGCCTGCTTGGACTCAGTCAGCTAGCATGTACTCTCTAAAACTAAACAAACTAAGTATCACTGCACTAGATAGGACAGATAAGCTACCTCTCTACACCGCCTCCCTCATCATATTAGTGGCATTATGACTCCCCTACCTTACCATGTCTATCTCTCAACAAACCATAGGACCTATAGCAAACCAGTATCAAGAAGATACTAATACATATAGGCCCTGTAGTACCGCAGACAGAAACCTCAAACTTCGTGCACGTCTATCAAAATTGTACGAACTACCAGCAAAGCAAATTGAACAATTTAACCTCCTAAAAAAGAACATACAGCCGAAAATAACTGCAGAACACACTAGGAAAGTTCATATCCCCAAAAGACACACACAAAAATGCTCCAATCCTACCATTATAGCAATTACCACGCTCACCAAACATCATCTCAAAGGTGGGCTCATAAATGCTAGGTCTCTAGTCGCTCGTGCAACAGAAATTTCAGATATTATTCTTGCAGACCACCTAGACTTCCTGGCCATATCAGAATCATGGCTTCACGATGCAGCGGGTCCCGCCCCCTCATTAGCAGTTCCCGATAATTATACCATCATACGAGCAGACAGACACACCTGCCGAGGGGGGGTCTAGCCATTATAGCCAAGATCAGTCTTGACATGAGAATCTCCACATCCCCTATCACGAAATCTTGTGAATGCCTCTCGGTCAAAATCGCCACCGCTAGCTCCCAAACATTAAACATCGTGAAAAGCACCTCCCAAACAATAGTGCTAGGTGATTTCAACCTAGGCTACAATGACACTAAAGACACCCAGTCCACAGCTACTGCGCTGATCCTAAAAGAATTGGGTTTTGCCCAAAGAGTGAACCTTCCCACTCATAACAAAGGTTGCATCCTTGACTGGATAGCTGAACACAACTGTGGAGTAACCATCACAGATACTGTTCCCCAGATCTGGACAGACCACTATCTACTACTATTTACAGTAGCAACAAACTCAGCCACAGCCAAGTCCACACCTGCTCCGCCTATACCCACGAGGAACAAAAAGCTGATGACCACGGAAAAATTGTTGCCCATCATACTACCACAACTAAACTTGCTCCCAGCCAACACGGATCCTAATGTGCTAGTTGATCACTTCAATGAAACTATGAACACAGCCCTAGATCACATAGCACCGCTCAAATTACGAACTAGCAAACCGAAAAAACATCTCAACTCATGGTTCACCCCTCATCTAAAAAATCTCAGGTTAACCAAAAGAAAACTAGAATCCACATGGAGACTCACTCCTACAGCAGAAAACAAACTGAACCTTGCAAAAGTATCCTCCCAATACAAAAAAGATATTCTACTAGTCAAACAGGAAACATACAATACCAGAATATCCCAATCCAAATCAAGTGTCAGAGAACTGTTCAGTATCTTGAAAGAGCTGGAAACCCCTATCATTCCCCAAGAAAACTGCACCAAGGACAAAAAATGGTGCTCAGACATACAGTTTGCCCTTACCAACAAAGTAGTCAACCTACAAACTAAAATCGCCCTTAAAAAAGCATCTCTCACACCACATGGCGCTCTCACCTCAGCACCCTTACCTAAACCTAAACAAGTAACACGATTCTGCTTCTCCAAGGTATCTACCATTGAAGTCGAAAAAGTTATCCTGGGACTCAAACCGTCCAACTGTAAAGACGATCAATGCCCTGCCCAATTAATTAAGGATGCTGCGAGAGAATTATCGCCATTCATAACTAAACTCATCAACTCATCCTTCACCACCGGCACTGTACCGAATAATCTAAAAGAGTCATGGGTCCTGCCACTCCTAAAGAAGCAAACCCTCCAACCGGCCATTCCCACCAATTTTAGGCCTATCACGACTGTGCCCTTTCTTCTAAAAATTTTAGACAAAGTGGCATACATGCAAATACAAAACTTCCTTGAATCCAACCACCTGCTCGGAACCCGCCAATCTGGATTCCGCCCACAGCATGGAACTGAGAATGCCCTGATCGATCTCAAGGCCCAAATAGATCAATGTAGGGACAATGGCCAAGCAGCCTTACTCCTCTTGCTAGACCTCTCAGCAGCGTTCGATTTAGTCGACCATACAGTCTTATGCAGCCACCTAGACTCTGCTGCTCACTTCTCCAAAGAGGCCATAATATGGATCAAATCCTTCTTGAGTAACCGCACCATGAGAGTCTTCTCTCCATCAGCCTCAGCTGACCCGATCCCTATAACGTGCGGCGTACCCCAGGGATCTTGTGTGTCACCAACTCTCTATAACATATTCACAACGCCACTCTTTGATGAAATGGATCATCTGGGTATCGCCTACACCAACTACGCAGACGATACCCAGATCCTCCTTCCGCTTTCAGGAGATTACGTCGTGGATCTGGCCTAAGTGAATAAAATCTACAGCATCGTTCAGGCCTGGATGGCTTATGCCTGAACGACGACAAAACTGAGCTCATAATCCTAGGCACCCCAACATACATAACTAAATTTAACCCCGACTATGCAAGCTTCATTATCGACGGGAATAATATCAAAGTGGCAAAGGAAGTCAAGACCCTAGGTTTTTACCTCGACACCACGTTAAACTTTGTCAAACAAGTCAATTCCCTAGCCTCAACTACGGCATATACTTGCAAACTCAGAGCCAGCAATCAATTCCTGTCCTCAGACAGCTGCATAACGCTTGCCTGAGCCCTCATACTGTCCAAACTGGACTATTGTAATGGTCTCTACATTGGGGCTAACAAACAGACTATCCACAAAATCCATGTCCTCCAGAATAATGCCCTGAGAGCTGCTCTCAAGATCAACAGAAAAAAGCATATCTCCTCTATAAGAAGAGAATATAAGTGGCTATCCACTCAGGATAAAATCAAACTCAAAATCGCCTCCCTTACTCACAAGTGTCTTAATAACATGGCTCCACCCTACCCCATGGACAGGCTACACTTAAGAACCTCATCTAGACCCACAAGAATGGCCAATGCGAATTGCCTTCATGCCCCTCGCTTTAAACGTGCCACTTTTGGAGGACACAGCTTCGCAGTCAAAGCAGCACAGCTGTGGAACTCATTACCAGATGACATAAAATAACCCCAGCCCTTCGTGAAATTCAGGCAGACTTTGACCAAGTGGCTGAGAGCCAATGACATCTAATTTCTCTGACCTGCTTGACCTGACTGTCCCCACTGGCGATCCACCTGCATGCCCCCAGCACCGATACTTCAGTCTGTATTTACACCAATGTATATTACTGTATTTATTCCACTGTATATTACCTCTACATTTTTAAGTTAGCTACACCTATATTTTGTCTATTGTATACTGTACTATGACCATGTAGATGTACCTGCAACGAAGTTGAGCATATTCTTGTCTTGTGCGCCCTGATGCTCTAGGGCATGGCGCGCCTTACAAATGATAAACTTAACTAAATTAAACTAAACATTAGACAGCTGTACTTGCCTTATTGTGGCACTTAAGTTGCAAACAAGTGGTGGGTGTACAAAGAAAAATGAAAACATTTAAATTCAGTGTGCAGTGTTTATGAAAGTGTTAGACCGAAACTACACAGAGTAAAGTCATTCACACAACATTGGAGCGCCTCCAAAGCAACCGCACCCATGTATTGAACTCATAGTGGGTATGATGGATGACCAATATATGCTGATGGTGTCAGCAAAGGAAAAGGAAGGCAACCTACAGTCGTCCTACTCGATAGTTTAGACTATGATGTGTGTCACAGAAGCCATCAAGATGAAAGACAAATCACAACTACAGCCAGTTCATGTGGGTTTGTTCACATGGAGGACAAAGAAACCAACGACTGATGTGTCCAGGACATTTCAGACATTTCATAACAGAGAGCGAAAAAGAGAGCAACACCATGGCTTACTTCCACGCAAATGAATGGACCAATATTGCTGACTATTTACACAGCTTTCACGCAGCAGGGGAAATTAATTAATCTTGACACTCCATTTGCTATACGATAGCCCACTGATAATTCTGGAATATTCCGGTCTGCTTAGAAAAATTGTAAGATTTTAGAGTTCACTATCCATGAACTGATCTATGAAACACTGATCCCAAAAATAGATGATCGTACTATTCCAGAAAAAAAAACACATTTGGAAAGCAGATCCAAGAGCTACTGGCTGGAGTCACAGGTGAGAAGAGTCCCTGCTGCGGTGTCCTCCACTACAGCATTGCTCATAAAAGAAACTGATTGGCAGGTTTCCGCAGGTGTGTCATTCCAATCATGCAATAGAAAGATAAAGCAACTCGCCCCGGTCAACACTTTAGCTGAATGACTGCACATCTGAATGATGTGAAACCTTTCTCAAAACCTGGCCTTTTTAGGCAAGATGAGGCAGTGTTGGACAACCACTTGCATTAATTGATATTATTAATCACACAGCTGATTCATAAGAATGAGGATTGGAGTGGATTTAGCAGAAGACTTTTTTGAAATCCAATCACCAGGTATATGGGTAATGCCTTGGCCTACGGGGATGACATCCTTATGAATGGTGCATCTTAGAAATAAAACAGAAATGTATTTTGACAACGATCAACCACTGGTCGGTGCAAATACCACCCTACATTTGGGCACATGTAAACTATATAAAAGAACGTCTACTAAGGAATACAAACATCTACTCACAAGACAGTGATCATTACATAATGTCTCGAACATGGTCAACAGAAAGAGACCACCACCTCAGAATAAGTCTACCACAGATGGAACTCAATACAGGCATGAACCATCTCAAAATTGCTCATCACCAATTGGAACAACTTCCTGAAATATTTAAGAAAGCACAAATGGATGACCTAGGGAAGATGAACTATGGCTGGATTCTTAGTAAATTTAGGCACCAACCAGCACCTAGGTATATAAAGAAACAAAATCATAGTCACACATATAATAACTTGATAGCTGAAAAAAAGAGAACTAGATGAA
The DNA here is from genome assembly GCF_040938575.1 of Ambystoma mexicanum. Lineage (NCBI taxonomy): Eukaryota > Metazoa > Chordata > Amphibia > Caudata > Ambystomatidae > Ambystoma > Ambystoma mexicanum. The sequence goes on from NC_090934.1 coordinate 898,807,120, forward strand.
CGCTGAAACAAATAAAAATCTATTTATCTGCAGGGAAACAGGCAAAGATGAAAGCAGCGAAGTAAAAATATAAATGTCCCTTGACCAAGATGACACAGAGACCATGCTTAGGCCAATGAAATTGTGCAATACCAGAAATCTATGGGCTCTTCTAAATTCACAAACATCGCTGACAGACAAGATGATATCAGACGTTCAGGTGTCTGAATGTATGTCATACTTTGAAGAGCTATACACAGAAAGACCGCCCATAGGAACAAAAAGTTGAAGAGACCAACAAAAAGTAATGGACATTTTGATGGGAGCCAGATGATATAACAAATGTGATTCATAAGTTGAATGTCTCACAAGCCCCGTGCCCAAATGGCCTCTTGAGCCAGATCATCAAGAAGAACTCTGAAATTTGGGCAGTTTTCTGTGCACAGATTTTCGAAACTCATAGACCATACAAATTTTATACCTAATACGTGGCAGCTCACAATCCTAATCTCAATCTACAAACAGGGCCCCAAGAGAGAACCATCAAATTATCACCCCCATTGCCATGTTAGACCCCTTAGGGAAAATTTTTGCCAACCTACTGATGACAAAACTTAACACCTGGGCCATCGCAGCAAAGAGGCAAGAAAAAAGACAAACAGTATTTGTTAAACAAGTAGGGACAAACGTTAATCTTCTGATCTAGAACTTGCTTAAGCATGAAGCAATAAAGACAAAAGCCCAAACGTATGCAGCTTTAATCCACTTGCATCACGCATTCGATAGAATAAATTGGTACATGTTATGGGATAAACTTGAGAAATCAGGTTGTCCGAGTGACATAATAGAGCTCATAAAGCTTCTCTATTCTAATACCAGAATCCATATACAAATGACTAAGGAAGGCCTTGTGACATCATCGATTTGAACATGGCACTGCCTGAAGCAAGGATGCCCCCTGGCCACAGCTCTATTTAATCTCTTTACCTCAGATTTTGAAGAAAGCATCCACACCCCACTCATTAACCCCCCAAAACTCAATGCAACAATCCTGCCATGCATGACATACGCCGACGATATTGTTATCCTCACAAAAACTCCCTGAAGTCTACAAATTGCACTGAACAAGTTACAGGAGTATATGGAAGCCAACAAACTCGCAATAAATGTAACGAAGACTAAAATCATGATGTTAACTCAGTACCAAGGCAAAAAGAAAAATCAATACTCCTTCTACCTCAAAAATCAAAAAATCGAGCAAGTTCACATGTTTAAATATCTAGGCATATGGATTAATCAATCACAGACTGAACAGAAGTGGGTAACATGACTTACATCCAAAGCAAACTCCCTGGCAAGACAAGGGCTTGTCCTACACAGAAAATGTGGACAATTTTCCCTCAAGCCTGTGGTATCGTTTTATAAACAAAAAGTGGCAGCTATATTGACTTATGGTGGAGAGACCATGATAAATATCGACCAGCGCACTTGGGAAAAACTAGAAGAGATGTAAAGTGTTGTCCCTCCCTCAATCAAACCCTATGCCGCATATCAGCTATGAACTCGCCCTCCAATCTCTCCATTCAATCATAACATGGAAAATATTGGACCTTTACAGGAAATTGAACAATAACAATACTGTACCACCATTAGATATTCTTCGAAAAAAAACTGATAATGTCAACGACACAGTTCTTATAAAATAGAAAGAAACCTTAAACATCATAAGAATGGAAAGCGATAACTCTATGGAAATGCTGATAAACAGACCGCAGAAAGCAAAATGACATCTTCAGAGGCTTGATTTGGCCAAGACGCAATATCTTAAAAATCAATACAAACTCATCTTAACATGCGAGGGTGAAACAAGATCTTTGAACCAAATGCCATACTATCTCAGCCTTTATCCAGACCGGATGACCCGTGATACTTTCATGAGATTAAGGGGCCGATTCATGGAATTAATGTGCGCCGAAAATCGCAGGGCAAGCGTGCGAATCGCAGTGCAAGCGCGAAAATCGCAGCGCAAGCGTGCCAAAGCTGCGAACACCGATTCATGGAAGTCCGTGCGCGTGTAAATCCTGGGATGTGCGCTAAAATAGTGGGTGGGGCATGCGGTCGCACACATCATCAAACGGCATGTGCTATGCGCACAGCGAAAGCACACATAGCGCGGTGCACACAACAAAAGTGGGCGTAACACGGGGCGTAACATGCGGAATGGGGAACAATGCGTGAAAAAGAAGGCGTACTGCAGGGAAATACACGGAACGTCCACACGCACGCGAACAGCTCGTATTCATGGATTTGAATACGGGAAACCCGCACACAGCAAAAGACACGCATAGGCGTCAACGCGTCTGCCACACGAAGGCAGGCGGAAGCGTCCCCGTGCACAGTATAAAAGCGCGCACAAACAACAAACACATACACACGGCTACGATGAATGCCCCATTTGTCGCAGCACTGATCGTGGGACACCGCAGGAGGAGGAGAATAGCCAGGGCCCACATTTTTTACCCCCGGACAAGCCTTTTTGGGATGCCTGATGACTATGTCTATGGCTGGTATAGGGCTCCACCCTGTATCATCCTAGACCTGGTCAGGGAGTGGGAAGATGACCTTACACCCCCTACCCTCTGCTCCCAAGCATTGAGCCCCTTGGAGAAGGTGCTCAATGTCCTGCATTTTTGGCCACTGGGTCATTTCAGCAGATTACTGCCATAGCGGGGGGGTCTCACAGGCCATGCAGTCACGCTGCCTACACCAGGTGTTGGCAATCATGATTGCGCGCCCCTCAGTCCGCAGGCACATATACATGCCCAGAACACCCACAGAAAGACAGGCCGTGGTCCAGGACTTTTACAGGGTGGCACACTTCCCCAAAGTGCTCAGTGCCATAGATTGCACCCATGTGGCCCTACGTCCACCTAGGGCCACTGAGCACATCTACCGAAACCGCAAGCACTGGAATTCCATCAATGTACAGGTGGTATGCAATGCCAAGGGAATCATCACCTCTGTCTATGCAAACTACCCTGGCTCCACCCATGACAGTTTCATATACTGAATGTCTGCCCTGAGCCGGGCCCTGGAAGCTGGGCAACATGGTGACACATGGCTCCTAGGTGAGTACAAATGCCCGTGCACATGCATGCATGTCACACACAGACAAATACACAAACCCCAATAATCACAACCATTATCACCTCTCCAGGGGACAGTGCCTACCCTCTGAGCAACCACATGATGACGCCAATCCGGAACCCCACCACACCACCTCAGGTAAGATACAACGCGGCCCATATTGCAACCAGGGCCATAGTGGAGTGCACATTCGGAGTGCTCAAGTCACGCTTACGCTCCCTTGACCGCTCTGGCGGGCAGCTACTCTATGCACCCCCAGTAGTGTGCAGGATCATTGTGGCAGCATGTGTCCTGCACAATGTTGCAACATGGCAGGGCGTACCGGTGGACATGGTGGTGCCCCCACATCCCCAACCACAGGCACAGGCGCTGCCCATGGGAGGGGATAGGGCACGTGGCGAGGCAGCCCGGAGCCAGCTTGTGGCCACATTTTTCACCTAAACTCCCACCCCTGCGGAGTGCACACATGCCTGGCACATACCAGGTGACAATCGATGATGACAAAGAGACAGTCAACTGTCACAACCTTACCACCCTGAGAATGTTGCCACGGAAGTGCCACATTGTGTGCATCCCTAGCTACTCAAACCAACCAATCCTGTGTGACCAAAAGGCACACATGCAAGGTGTGAATCACACAGACCTGCAAAACAGGCCATGACTATCACTGGTATGTCACCCAAACCCTCCCAAACCACAACATGACATGGCAAGCAATAGCAAAACACCAACACAGTACCAATAATGTAAACATTGATATGTGAAAAATGTAAAGTGGCATCAGACAATGATGCCTGACATGGAATCAGATGAAATGACTGACCAACAACCTCCCACCCAAAATAAGTAATTCCCAAATGCATTCCAACAGTTGTAGTTGAAACATAACAATGAATGCCTGTTTACATGCACATTGTGCATTGCAAAATCAACACTGCAGAATCCGTATGCTGTGTCCATCTCCTGCAACACACTGCTCAGTACACAGCATAGTGACCAGTCATTGTGTGTGACGCACACCCTGAGCATCACATCAAAACGACAAACTACATCAAAAAGCAAATTACGCATGTACAGGATCCACAAATGGTCATAGATCGTGTGCTGCAGGGACACAGTGGGCCCCAGAAGACAAACTGAGTGTACATGTGGACATGGAAGGGTTGTTGTACATGTTGTGGATCATAGTGTGAGTGTGTGTGTAAGTAGGATATGCACTCAATCCATGCATGTGTAATCAAGTGACCATCAGTGTCCTCTACACATCACATGTGAACATTGACCATGTGTACACCCCAGCATGTCAAACCACAACTATGCCCTCACACCTGAAAGGTAAACACAACACATGAACAGGCATTGATTAGCAGAATACATCATGTACATGGTATACCACAATTACAATGTCAGGGTGCCCATCACACTGTAGGGCAAGGCAACTGTCAACAGCAAAATACCCCCCTCCCTCACAAATCACCATGACCCACTGATCAACAGGCCCTGGGTTATGTAGCCTTCTTCCTTGAAGCCTACCTGGCCACAGGATCACCCTTCACCTTTGTCTCCATCTTCCACCTTGCATGTAAAAAGTGTCCAGCACCCTCAGAGTCCACCTTGACATTGAAAAATACCAAATCAAAGAGAACTCAAAGTAGGCAAACACACAAGCCAAGCAAAAAGCCTGCAGCCAGCAAAATACACCAGAAGAGTCTAGAGTAGATGACTTGAAGTAGGAGTACACCGCAAAGCACAAGCACTAGCACAATGATGGAACAACCAAGGTAGCACAGTAAAACAATGTCACAACAGAATGTGTACCATGTTTGGTACATGATATACAATGATGCACCACAAACTGATGTGTACTGTCACAGTTCCTGTGTACAGGGGCAGGAGTGGCACGAACCAACCACCCCCACCGTGGTCTGGGTGCCTGCAAGGTCAAACGTACACAGGCATCTGCGACCCTGGTGGGGAAGGAGGGACAGGCATTGGTAATCTGGATAACCGGAAAGAGGGGCAGGAGAGGGGAGTGGGATTGACAAGGGAAAGTAGGGAATGCACAAAAATGTACTACTCACATTAACACATACACAATCAGACCAAACTTGTTCATCATGCACATAGTACCAAATTACTCAAATGGAACTCAAAGAGAAACTTATCTCTGGGGTGAGTGCTGGCCTCCTGCCTGCGCACTATCAGGTCCGGTAACAGGAGCAGTTCAATGCTGCAAAGAGAGCCACAGTTACTAATCTGTGCGTGCCCATAAGACACAAACACACCCCATACATGTCCCAAAGTAACAAACTACTCTACAAAGAAACAATCTGGTGTGGTGCTTCATACCCATACGTAACATTCACCCTGTGATGGCTCATACACAGTCAATGCAGTAAGTCAGGCGCTGGTGGGTGCATGGCAAATGGAAGACCAATGTGTCATGATTCACACAACATGCAATGTTCCCTGGGTAAGCAGCCAGACGCATATAGCAAGGTACAACTTCAAAACAAGTTGTGTTCCACCATAACCAAAATAAAGTAGGTAGTGCATGTCTCAAATTCTACATGGAAATAAAATGCACTGGAGACAAGTCTGTTCCTCGCTGTCTGTCCCTGTGAGCTGCTTCTTTCCATGTCTTGGAACGCTACATGGCTAATACAACTGCCTCAATGGACCATGGTTGAACGGAGTGTATGTGCCACTGCCCATGCAGGTGCCCAAGACAACTTTCCCATCAACTACCCATTAGTCCACCAACGCATCTCAGCTGTATTGTGTGCTTCAACACCAATATTTGTCCAAGCTCACCATCAGTGCAGCTACTAAGCATGCATATGCAACTGGCATGGTGGAAGATTGGCTGCGGTGTGGCTCCCCTGTGCTGCTCACCTTGCCTAGAGTCCCTTGAAACACGTCAGCTTTCTTTGGATGTATGAGCGCAATCCCTGTGGCTCTGCTTGCGCACACATGCGCATGTCGGCACCACCAAACGTGTCCAGCTTCCAGACATGCAATGGGCCATGTCTGCTGGCAAAGGTGGTCTGGAGGCTCATCTCCCTGCCGAAAGGGCATAAAACACAAGATTAATGGTTCGAAATCACCTGTTTATGTCTCTTCAGGCATTTCATGACTGGACCATGTCAGAGGCGTACATCAGAAATCAAACCATCACTCCGACTTTCACAGGCAAATTGTGGTAGATCGTATCTACAGCATGAATTGCAACAAGCACATGTACAGTAAAGATAAGAAACATACTACACAATGTATAGCAATGAATGTACACATGAATCATGGAACCCCCCATCTAGCAAAAGAAGAACAGTGGTCAATAACAACCCTTATTATCCCCACTAGGGGTGTTAACACAAGTAGGACAGCAGCAGACATGCCACACATATGACAGTCCAAAGCCCTTGTGTAATAGGCTGTTACACCGAACAATCCTTGCAAGCCCATGGATAAGGGAAGCGGGAGTGGCATATGTGAGTCAGGACCCCAAGCTGCAAACACATACACAAGACAAGCCTGAAGGGTCCAGCTGGAACAGATAGTGGATGATTTCAAAAGCCAAAAAGCACCACACCGTCACATGATAGCACAATAGACAAGCAATTTTAAACTATGTTAACTAATTACACTAACTATGAAAAACCTACATTACCTAATTAAACTAACTATCAAATAGAAACTTAACTAACTAAACTAAAAGAAAAATCAAAAATGGCCACATACGACCCGGGGGGGAGGCACCCAGGAGGGGGGAGGTACAGGGTGCTGCTCAACAGCCACATGCGATGATGTTGAGGAAAAAAAAACTCCATGGGCTCAACGCCTGCGCAGCCCGACCGATGTGGGAGATACCTCGTCGTCCGAGTCTGGCTCTTCCTGGAAAGGAGGACGTGGCACAGGAGCCTGATCACACCTAGCCGCAGCTTGCCCCTCGTCAGCAGTAAGTCTGCTAGATGGGTGAGCCTGGTTCTGTGTGGTGATGACACATAGGTCTGCATGCAGGACCTCACGTGATACGCATGCTTCCTCTTGCAAGGTAACACATGTAACACGGAATTCCTCCTGGAAGGCCTGGCTGGGCCAACTGATGCACCTCCCAGCAAGCATGTAGCTCAGCCGAGATGGTACGCTCAAGTTGCGCAAACCTCTCCTCTGACCGCTCCCTCTGGGACATCAGAAGGACACCCAGAGTGGATCTGAGTGTGGGATACTCCTCCCTCAGGGCCTCCATGTGTGCCTCTGCGTGAGCAGCAATTGATCGACGCAAAGACACCATTTCAGCCTGGTGTGCCCTGTCTGAGGCCGCCATGCCCAGCCTGCATGAGCGGGGCGTGGACCGTGCCGCCTGCTGCTGGAGAAGCACCTGCCTAGCAGGGGGAGCACAGATTGGGCCACATGCTCCATGCTCACAGCGATTTTCTCCATTGCTGCCCCCTGGCGTTCAGAATTGGCAGTCATGTCATGCTCCCACTCAGTATACTGCGGTTGCGCGCAGCGACCGCGTTGCTGGGCTTGACCCCTGCGGGACCCAAGGACTGGGTGTCCTCGTTGTGTTCCGCCCACGGCTGCATGACTACATGCCCCCGTCGATGTGATGGCCCAGGCACATCAGTGACTGGTGTGGAGGGTGACCCTGCATCCCGATCCACCACAGGTGGAGGTTCCAAGACTATCTGACCCCTCAGTGCAGGTGTCGCGGACAGAGGAGTGCCCACATCAGAATCACTCACCCCTGACATATGGACCTGATGCTCTTCCAACTCGACATGGACATCAGAGTGGTCGTAGGGGCTGGACTCATTGCCAGCCAGAGACAAGATGGACTGTAGCACATGTGGGTTTTCGTGGCCTACCACCCCACAACCCCCACTTGTGCTGGGTTGCTGTAGTGATAAAAACCCTGTGCCTGGCATGACAACACCATCCTCTGGCTCCATTGCGTCATCATCTGAAAAGTAGAGAGAAAAAGGTCACTACACATGTTAGAAGCACGCAACACACACACACATAGACATCACACAGACACCAGACACATGAAGCAGACATGTCACACACAAAATAGAACCTGCCATGCATGCTGGGTCAACTTGGCATTGCTTCTGTGATTAGGCATGTAGAAGGGTGTTATGTCGCCCTGAAGTGGGTCGATGCAGTGCAGCACTTTTGTACGTTACTCACTATCCACATGTACAAGTACTTCATGATGTGTATCAGAAAATGTGAAGGCAGTGCAAGGTCAACTTCAGCCATCAAGTGCAATGTGCATGCAATGGGTAGCATGGCTACAAGCAAACCACCCGTCACCCCAAGTGAAAATGCAGGGATGCCTTGCATGGTATCAAAAGGATGACCATAGACCTGTGTATTGACAGACAGTGTTGACTAGCATCACTTGCATCATGTGATTCAAGTGACAACACAGCAGATGCTGATGGGACAGTAAGCAGGACACATGATGAAACCTCCGGAGTACACCCACGTGTGAAGAAGACACTACACCAGTTGGACAGAGTCATTGGCCATGAAACAGGCTGAGGCCTGTGAGCCACACAGACTGTCACACCCAACACATGTGTGTGACGCAGGACTGAGCCACAGTGGCCATGGGAAGGCTGATGAAATGCCATGCAATGTAGGTCACCCTGGACACGTACTACAATGATCATCCTGGCAAGGACACATAGGGGCATGCATGGAATCCACATGGAGCATGTATGGGCGCTCATGTCCCTGCGGGGCATCTGACCTCTGCACAGTCCAAGTGAGACACCCTGCATCAATTAAAAAGGATGTACCAGCAGATTGGCTGGTGGAAGGTAGCATGTATACAGGACGCATGGACAGGCAAGTACTCAACGGCAAAATTGAATCAGACCAGTGCAAAGGTGGAATTGGGGTGCAGAGGGGGGGTGGAGGGGCAAGGGAGCATGCCTACGTGGAGTACCCGCATGCAGGCAGAGGACACATGCACGTCAGTCATGCTATGACATAGTCCCAGGGCTGAGAGCAAGGTCACCCCAGGCTACATGCAGAAGGTCCAGTGAGCTGGAACATGGACCGGAGGGGCATCCTGGTGACCAGCATGTGAGTAGGGTGTAATAGTGGTGATGAAGTCCCCGTCCGCTCCAAATGTCCACCATCCAGAAGAGCAGACATGCATCAGTGAAGCATTGCAATACTTGCACATCAGAACCATGTACACGTGACATGTAGTGGCAGTCATGCACAACACATCACACAAGTAAAAGACACATGTCCTGAGCAAACACGCAGCAACACTCACTGGCCTGGGCATCAAAGTCCGGCATCTCTCCCACTCCTTCGACTAATTCAGGTGGTATGAACTCCGCAATGAGTGACTCGTGCGGAGTGAGGTCTTCCTCCTCAGGTGCAGGCCCACTGCCAGTCACCAGAGTCAAGTTGTAATTCGAGGCACCCTTAGCCTTAGCTCTGTGTTTGAGGTCATTCCAACGCTTTTTGCACTCTTTCGCCGTGTGCACCTCATGGCCGAATACATTCATATGTTCCGCAACTTGCTTCCAGTGGGTATCATGGTGGGCAGCCATAGTCTGACAATTAAGCCCCACTAGCATGTCACGGCTGTGATCCCGCACATAGACCAAGAGGAAGTCCAGTTCCTGGTTGCAGAAAGGCTTCTGCCTCGACATGCAAGAGGTCGTGGCTGTGTGTGGGGTCCCAGCCTGTGCTGCAGGTGCAACCTTCCTCCTCTTGGATTGTGGCACAGACCCTGGCTGGCAAATGCCACCCTGATCAGTATGGCCAGTGGCACCGGTGGATTGAGCCAAGGGAGTGGCAGGTGGAGGGATGACCAAAGGCCTGACTTGCATCAGTGGCAGCTAGGTGCCCTCTAATGGACCCTGCACCGCAACATCTGCTGTGCCAGGGTCATTGACCGTGACTGTCCTGGTTGGCAGACTCACAGCCGGGGTGTTGTTGGCTGCATCTGCCTCTGCACTTGCCGTCACCTGGCTGGTCGGGGCAGCAGATGACATTACTGCCCCAGGGAAACTTGTCTCGGTCAGGGCAGCCCTGCGTGCACCTGCAGTTTCCCTCCTGCCCTGTTGGAAATCTTCCAAGGACTCTTCAAGTGCCAACGCAGCCTGCGCTGGCATACCCTGAGCCTGGGTGGCAGTGTCCACAGCTGCACCTGCAGCTGCCACTATCCTTTGGCCCGTGGCAGTCGATGAAATGGACTGCCGGGTCACACGGGCGCCAGTGCCAGATGCAGAAGCTCCATCTCCCGGAACCACAGGGGGTGGTGGCATAACTGCACCAACACATGGCACAACATCGTGCACAAGTGGCGCACCCCTGCCTCTTCCCCCTCTGCGGCCACCCTGGACACCCTGGAGTCCCCCTACTCCCTGGTCGCCATGGCCACGTCCCTGACCACACCCGCAATGAGGACGACGCCCAGCTGAGGTGTCCATCACCTTTGGTGGCCTCCCAACCATGGCACAAATGGAGTAGTGCCGGCACAGATGGAGGAGTGCCAATGGGAGGTGTACAGAACAATTGTCCTGGGCAATTGGGGTGAAGGGGGTGGGATGCAAGTGTTAACAGCACCCCTGCACCTGCAAAGCTGTATGTGACCCTGGTGATGTAGTGACAGGTCACGCAACGCTCAGGCACCCCAAAACTGCAGTAAAACCGTGCATGGAACCCCTGAAGCCTACGTGCGTGGAATTAACCTCCCGCAGTTCGCGGTGGCACCCAGTAACACGAAAAACACATACGCGAGGGACACGCAGGCTACTATGACCTCGAAAACGGGTGCGATACACAGGGGCACCCGCAGTGGGAAAAATAGCGTGCGCGACTCACCGTCAGACTAGCGCGATGATGAAAAACATGTGTAGCCAATAACCCCGCCAAAAGAAGAGATACGTCCTTGATCCGCTGTGAAGTAGTGATGGCGCGCGAAACAACACGAAGTAGCAACACACACGTCGGTCTCCACGAAAGGCACGTACAGCGAACTGCTGGCTCCGCTCACCTTTAACCCGTGCTGAAGGAAACGCCCGCGTGCGTCACGTCACTTACCCGCTTAGGCCCTTTCCTTGAATTACACGCATTCCCACACGGACGTGTGGTTTTTTCACGTGCTGATCCACTATGCACCCATATTGTTGGAAATGCCCGCGCGTTTCCAACAACGTCACAGACGCGCTTATGCGCTAAGGGCCTTTCCTCGATTTTCACCCTGAGGTGCACTTTTTTCACGTACCAAATCACTCCGTATCAAGCTGGCCACGCAACAACACACGAAAGACCACGCTCCTGCCCAGAAGGCCATATTCCTGCCCCCCAGAGCCCGGAGCACGCTCCCACCTGCCATCTGCTGCTGCCTGCCTGCCTGCTGCCCACGTGCCCTGCTATTTGGTGCCCGCACGTCAGCCAGAGGTGCGGTTGCTGTGACCACCCCTGCTGGAACTGAAGACTCCCGACTGGGATACCATCGCTCCACAGCCCAGCCCCAGGACCCAGTTGCCCACCCACACCTGCCTCTGGGGTTGCCATGTCTACATAATCTGGCACCACTGGCAACCCCCAGCCAGAGAGGCAGAGAGCCACCAGCTTCAATGCCAGTGAAGTTGGTGTCCTGGTGGAGCATGTCCTGATGCCCTCTTTGGGAGTTTGCGTGCCGACAATGAAGGACGGAAGAGGATCTGGATGGACATCGTGACTGCCATCAACACGGAGAAGGTGGCAATCCGCGACATTCAACACGTCCGGAAGTGCTGGGAGGACTTCAGGTCCAGGACCCTCAGCAAGGCCTGGCACCTCTTGAAGCCAGTGGATGGCAAGGGGTGCCGGGTCCGCCTTACCACCATCCAAATGAGGGTCCCGGAACGTATACCCCCAGCGCTCCACATCCAGGTCTTTGAGAGGCAGACCCGTCTGGAGTCGAGCGGTAAGGGTACATGCCTACTGATTGTACGCTGTGCGTGTTGTGGTGTGGCAGGAGTGTGCAGGTTCAACATATGTCTTTTTAGGGCCATGTATGGATGCGTATGTACAGGGACGTGAACCAGCCACATGTGATTCCTCTCATGTGTGAGACACATTGATGGTGTATGTGTTGGCAAGCATGCTGGGCAAATGCATGTGTGGGTGCGCACATGTGAAAATTATGTGTATGTACTGTGGCATGGTTGTGGTGTCACGCATGGATGTAGGTTCCTGCTGCATGTATCTGCACTGTGTACATGTGCATGTGTGTGTATGTGACAAGTGTGCAAATACACGTACACCGCTCGCAGAGGGCCAATCGCGTGTGAAACTTCCTGCGCACCCCGGAAATACACCTACCCTGCTCGCACAGGGCCAAAGCACGTGAAACTTCCCTCACACCCCCAAAATACACGTACCCCGCTCGCACAGGGCCAATCGCGTCTGAAACTTCCCGCGCACCGCAGAAATACACATACCCCGCTCGCACAGGGCCAATCGTGTCTGAAACTTCCCGTGCACCCCGGAAATACACGTACCCCGCTCACACAGGGCCAATCGCGTGTGAAACTTCCCGCACACCCCACAAATACACGTACCCCACTTGCACAGGTCCAATCGCATGTGAAACTTCCCGCACCACCAAAATACACGTACCCCGCTTGCACAGGGCCAATCGCATGTGAAACTTCCCGCGCACCCCAGAAATACACGTACCCCACTCGCAGAGGGCCAATCGTGTGTGAAACTTCCTGCGCACCCCTGAAATACACGTCCCCCACTTGCACAGGGCCAATCGCGTGTAATACTTCCCACGCAGCGCGGTGCGTGTATTCGGAGGGGTGCGCAGGGATTTTTACGGACTTTTTCATGGTTGGGGGGCTGTATGCTGGCCTGTGCGCCATGTACGGGATTTGTGCGCTTTTCATGGCGCACGGGGAGGGGTTGGGGGCGTAACTGGCGCTGCTGCAGGGTCGCTGCACCACTCTGCGCCACGGCTGGTTTTGGATGTTAAAATCCATGAATACGCTGTGCGTGGAACTGGATTCTGGCGCACGCGGCTCGTGCAGACTGCCACATGCGCACACTGTGCGCCAGCCGCGTGCGCCACTTGTGCGCTGAATTCTATGAATTACCCCCTCAGACTTAACATCCTCCCCACACAAGAAATCATAGGGATAAGAAATGCGAAACAAGTGATCACCGAGGCATGTAGATTTTGCAAAAATACAGAAAAACTGAAAGCATATAGCACATCTTAATGCAATGTCCAGCATTAACAGCAACATGCTTAGCTTTAAGCGAAAGATACCTCAGCACAGAAAGCCAGATGGACACTACAGAGCGTTGGTCACAAATATTAATGGGTAATAATAGAAAAATGGTGATAACCATAGTTCGATTTTGAATGGACATCAATGACCTGAACAAATACCAAGAAAGAAACTAAACATTTTAGTTCTTTTTCTGATAAAAATGAATATCATAATGATTTTAAAATGCATGTATGTATGTATAAATGTAAGATTTAAGATTCAAACCATATATTTGAAAAAAAAACAAGGTTGAATGTTATCAATGGTATGCAGTGATTTTACTGAATGAAAAATAACTAACGTTTGTAACTAAACATTTTTAACGAAAAAGTATATTTTAAAAAAAATATATATATGGGTGGGGTAAGGAGTTAAAATGGTTGGGGAGGGGGTTGGGGAAGGAAAATAAATGAAGGGAAATGGGACGGGGCTTTGTGGCGAATCCCCCAAATTAAAAAAAAGTTGTCATTCTTTTTTTATTCAGTAAAATCACATATAACCATTATCAACATATCTTTTCAAATAAAGTCGTGTGTCCTGTACTAGAAAATGTTGTTTCCCCCAACTGATATCACCATGGGAGGATTATTCTTTGGCATGCTAGTTATTTTTCCCAATACATCAGTGACTATGTGACAGTCAGCACATCACTTTGTGAGTTCACCGTTAAGACTGGAAGAACTTACCCAAAAGTATCCCACTCATTTCTTTTCTGAAACCTGCAGTCAAAAATCCTATTTCCTGCACTTTTTCTTGGGCCATTTTATTTTTGGAGTTTAACTCCCCCCCCACCCTCCCGTACCTCTTAAAGTATCCTTACGCATTGCTATGGCCCCACAACATCTTGGCATTGCCTCCCCCAAGTACCCCAAGAATGTTTTCTTTCTTTTTAAGGCCCTGTGGGGGATGGATGAATCTATCCCTCTTTTGACAAGCCCTCATTTTTACCTCTGGGTGACCTCAACCTTCCGATGGCGAATATCCAGAAAAGTTCTAACAGTTTGCAGGAACAAAAAACACCCAATTTCAGATGATTGCGTGAATTACTGAACATGTTGCCCAGCGTTAGTTACCACACATCACTTTTTAATCACCCCTACCTCCAGAGCTTTCCCTCCACCCCCAACAGAGTCGCCTAGACACCCAGGCAGGGGCTTTGTTAGAAGTAGGCGTAGGGAAAAGCATATACCCATCACTGTGCATCAGAAAAAAGAGACTGCAACAACCTCCCGCAGAGGCGGCTCCTCTCTTTCATCTGTCCAGGAGGGATTTACCAATGTCACGTGCATTTTATTGATAGTCCTCTGCTCACACCATCCAGTAACCCTGCATATGTGTATTAGAAGACATGTACCTTATATAGCACATCAATACACAATACATTTCGATAGATGCTGCACACTTTAATCTTCTTGTTCAAATACTTCTAACCAACTTTTCAGTGACAAGCGCTCGAAGAATGCTTCTTAGACTCACATGTATAAAGTGAATCTTTTAATTATGAGAAATAAGTAATAAAGGAACATTGCTACTGTTACAGTCACTAAACATAACACACTTTGGGCCTCATCACGAGTTGGGCAGTATCCGAATGTTAATATGGGCGGGATACCACCCAATGCTTATAGCACTAGCGCAACTCGAGTTGCGGGTGGGTCGGGAAATCCCCATATCCCATTGAGGACCCAATTGGGTTGGAGAGCGCTAATACCGCCGGCAGTAATTGCGCCTGCAGTAATAGCACCGAGAACAGCTGAAAACGTCCTGACATTCGTAATTTTTACCTTCAGCAAAAAGCTGGAGTTAAAAATGCCATTTTCCGCCCAACTTGGGATTTGGCTAGCTGTTAAATGTGGTGGTAATACTGTTTGCAAAAAGTCATTCATGAGTAGGCAGCTATCATTGAAATAGAGAAAGCGAGAGTGCACAGCTTATCTAATTTCTTGTATTGTACTTATCTTGGTAATATTCTTTTATCAATTGGATGTTCATTAGTAGGGTGCAGCCCACTATCAAGTGCCACCGTGTGAGGCACTAAAAGTAAACTGTAACAGAAAACAGACCTAGGCTAAATAGCCTTTGGTGTGGGCCGCACACCCTTAACACCCACTATGGGTTAAACATTTGCTTGGTGCTTAAGCACTAACTTGATGATCTGACAACACAGATTATTTTTTTAAAATAAAACCACTGTTGAATGGTTACAATGATTTCAAAGTTTATATTTAAGCACCAAGCAAATGTTTAACCTATAGTGGGTATTAAGGGTGTGCGGCCCACACCGAAGGCTATTTAGCCTAGGTCTCTAGGAAGCTATCATTGTCACTGCCTCTATAGCAAGCCAATCAACCCACTCAGGCATTCTAGCCACTTCAAATGTAACTGCCTTCCTCATCAGATCTCCCTAGGCACCTCATAGAAATATGTGCCCTCTACATCTCTCTTCTTTCTCAACGTGATTTTAAAATTGAGTAAAACATTCATACTAAGCCTTGGAAGGTAGGGAGATGAAATGGAGGCAAGAGCCTGGAATCCTGTTGAATAGGTAGCCCTTCTCAATAAAATAGCTCCATGCAGGGAGCAAAAAGTCTTTCTGAGATTCAAAATGATCCAATAATGCAATTACATGGGTATCAAATTAGCCAGAATATGGAGGATGATTCTCCCTCTCCCCTGCATTGGTTTCCTTGAAGGGGGCTCCCCAGCTTGCTTCATATCCTCCAGTCCTTCTTCTGCTTCTTGCATTCTTCCAGCCCGGTTTGAGAACAGCCTTTCTTCTATTAGAACTAGTCCCCTTCTAAAGTCTCTAGTTTTAGTCTCTGACCCCTGCTCACCCCAGCTTCAACCAATCAGCATTAAGCATCAGAATGCTAATGTAGTCATCTGTAATTTTCTACCATTTAGTGTTAAGCAGCAGAATTATAAGGTAGTCACCTGTCATTGTATACCAACGAGTAATAAGCAGCATAAGGCTGATCTAATCAACTGTCATTGTCTACCAGTCAGAGCATTTAAGAGCAAGAAGCTGCTGAGGTCATCTGTCATTGTCATCAGAGCCTTTTCACCTAATTCATAAATCATAGGAAATGCAGTCATTCTGGTACTTTGTTTACTATTATGGGGACCTGGCATTCTTCCCAGAAAGTCTGTAGTGTGTCATAGAGACATTGATTACACTTTATTCTTGCAGTTAGAGGGTTTGTTTATATTTAATCAGCCAAAGCGTTCTTCTTCAAGGGCACTTGAAGCTCTTCGCGGAAAGTCCTAGAGAGCAGTCAATGGCTATGTTTATAGAAAATGACTATACTGTTCCGGCTTTTAGGTCACTGGCTCTCTTCCCAGTTTCTAACACAGAACACTCACTGCTTTAATATCATTCTATCTTTGCTAAGTCAGAAATCATTTGTATCAAGGCTAGATCTATGGCTCAATAATATGCTGCTTTAAGCATGGCTCACATGGTGAGACAAGAAATTACATGTCACCCCTCCCCCATGAGCCGTATAATAGGCCATAGAGGCAGCATGGGTATCATGAAAATAAGTGTTCACGCAGGACCTTCACAGGTTACTAAACATTAAAACATAAATATATATCATCTTGAGAAGATCTGGCTGCAGCAGGTTCTGGCCAGCAGACAATTTCTAGCCGCTGATGGTTGCTGATGACTTAGATACAGGTGGATGCTCATCACATGAAAAGTGCTAAACATTTCCCTTTTGTTAGTGAGGATACATACAGCTTTGGTGCACTGAAAACGTTTTCTGCTACTTGTCACAACAGAATAAAAAGATGTTCAATACCAGAATGAACCAAGCTAGAAGGATGTAGAACACAGGTGTAATCCCTGAGCCTATGTTTCCAAAGAAGTCCAAAATGCGTTTAAATATATTGAAGGAAAAAAACGTACTTGTCAGCCAGTTTGTGATGAATCCTAGGATGGAGGTCCCATTTGTTGGAGTGGAGCTTTCCTTTGGAGCTTTCCTTTGGACAATCTGGCGTTCTCTCCAGCAGGTCTTTGGCCAATTGCAGTGCTCTGTTTGATGCTTCTTCGAAAGTCTCTGCAGCACTACTGATATTTATCTTCATATCCAGATAATCATCTCTAGCACTGCATGAGGTATCTAGAAAAGTTCACTATGAAAGTCTCCTCCAAACAGGTGCTCCCCTGCTCTTTTAGAACTATTACGGACATTTCCTCCCTTGCACCTCCCTTGGCTGAATTCTGCAAACACTCTTCTGCCATTGGCCCCTTACCTTCACCCTTCAAGCACTCCCATGTGCAAAGCCCTCAGATGGCCCCTCCAGCCCTGCTATCTCTATTACCCTCTTCCTGGGTAATCTATTGGAGAAGCTGGCAATCTCCCAGCTGGCCCAACACATTGAATCTGTTGGCTTTCTCCAGGATCAACAGTCTGGCTTCAGTGCAACCAGAGGCACAGAAACTGCTCTTCTGAAAAATCTGTTATGATTTGCTCTCTAATTCAGACTCCAACGCTCCTTCTGTTCTTATCCTCTTGGATCTTTCCTCTGCCTTTGACATGATCAATCATGCCATCCTGATAAATCGGCTCTGTGACACTGTTGATATCACTGCCCTGGCCCTAGATTGGCTGTCCTCTTCCCTCTTCAACTGACATTCCCAGGTTCAGCCGGGCCCTTTTCTCTCCCCAATTTCACTCTCCACCTGCGGCATCCCTCAGGGCTCTATCTTCTCGCTGTGGATTTTTAACATCTATATTGCCACTTTGATATGATATGATATGACATTTATGACGCGCCTATAAACAAGTGTTTCGAGGTGCGACGAGGCAAGGGAGGGGGAACAGGTGGAAGACAGACTACAATCTTACTAGGCCAGGTGTCATTCAGATCGAGCAAGTGCTTGGGCAGGGGGAAAGGGAAAAGTACGTGGGGGAAGGGAGGAGGGAAAGTGCAGTACATGGGATAGTAGAATAATCAGATAATAAAAAAACAAACAAAAATAAATAAAAACGGCCACCAGATAGTGGAAAGTACAAGGTAAGATCAGATATAAGTGCTGGTAGGGGGACTGTAGGGATACAGAAAACCAGTCCCCAGGTGTGGGGGTTGCCGAGGAGGCAGTGCAGGTGTGCAACTGGTGGGGCCTGGATTTGGCCCACTTGATCTCCTTCTCTCCCCACTTCCAAGGCTATGCTGATGACAATCAACTCTACTTCGAGCTTCCCTCATATTCCTCCTCTCTCATCCCTAACTGTCTGGCTGCTATTCAGTTTTGGTATGCTGCCAATGATCTCTGCCTTAATGGCAGTAGGACCAAGATCCTTCGCATCGGGACCCCTGATCCCACCTTTCCTTCCTACCCCTGGCCGCCCTCTATGGGTCTCCCCCTTCACACTTTTATGAGGCAAAAAACCTTGGTGTGATTTTTGACTCCTCACTATCCTTCTCTCCTCAGATCTCAGACCTTGCCAGAAGGCCCACTATAAGCAGGGGCTGTGATAGAAGTACGGGTAGGGAAAAACATATACCCATCAATGTGCATAAAGAAAGAGAGAAGGTAACAACCTTGTAGTAGACAGCCACAATCTTTCATCTGTCTAGGAGGGGTTTACCAATATCACATATATTGTATTGATAGTCCACTGCGTACACCATCCAGTAACCCTTCATATGTCTATTAAAAGACATGTGCCATATATAACACATCAATACACAATACATTTAAATGGATGCCCCACACTTAATGTTCTTGTTCAAACACGTCTGACAAACATCTCAGTGATGAACACTCAATGAATGCTTCTTAGACTCTCATGTATAAAGCAAATCTTGTAATTATGAGAAATAAGTGATAAAGGAGCATAGCTACTGTTATAGCCACTAAACATAATACACTTAGGGGATAATTCACAGAAGTGTTTTATAATGGCAAAACACCATTGGAAAAACTCTGTGAATAATGGCCTTAATTTAAAACAAGTCATTAATGAGTAGCCAGCTATCTTCATCAATGCCTCTATATATAATCAAGATCAATCAATCATCTCAGGGGCATTCTAGCCACTTCAAAAGTAGCTGCCTGCCTCATCAGATCTCATTAGGCACCTCATAGAATGATCTGTCCTCTATACCTCTTCTCTTTCCCAATGTGATATTACAAATTGGCAAAACATTCATACTCACTATGCCTAGGACGGAAGGGAGATGAAATTGAGGTGGGAGCCTGAAATCCTATTGAAAGGTAGTCCTTTTCAATAAAATAGCTCTGTTAAGAGAGAAAAACATCTTTCTGAGGTTAAAAAAGCCCCAATAATGGAATTACATTGACATCAAATTATAGCCAGAATATGGAGGAGAATTCCTCGATTTCCCCTGCATTGGTTTGCTCGAAGGGAGCTCCCCAGATTGCTTCATGTCCTCCAGCTCTTCTTCTGCCTCTTGAGGTCTTCCAGCCTGCTTTGAGAAAAGCCTTTCTTCTCTTAAATCCAGTTGCTTTTTATAGTCTCTAGTTTTAGTCTCCACCCCCTGCTCAACCCAGCTCCAACCAATCAGTATTAAGCAGCAGAATGCTAATTTAATCACTTGTCTTTTTCTACCATTCAGTGTTAAGCAGAAGAAGTATAGGTTATTCACCTATTGTTGCCTGCCAATGAGCATTAAGCAGCATAAAACTGATGTAATCAACTGTCATTGTCTACCAATCAGAGCATTAAAGGCAAGAAGTTGCTTAGGCCACCTGTCGTCATCAGAGCCCTTTCACCTAGTTCATGAATCATAGGAAGTACAGTAGTTCTGGTACTGTGTTTACTATTACGGGGCACCTGGCATTCTTCCCAGAAAGTCTATAATGTGTCATACAGAGATTTTTAACACTTTTGTTCTCACAGTCAGAGGGTTTGTTTATATTTACTCAGCTACAGCGTTCTTCTTTAAGGACACTTGGCACTCCGCTCGAAAATCCTGGAGAGAAGTGAACGGCTCTGTTTATAGAAAATGAATATAGGGTTCCTGCATCAAGGTCACTGGTGCTCCTCCCAGTTTCTCGCACAGAACACTGTTTTAATAGAATTTTATCTTTGCTAAGATACATCTCGCATTCATTAAATATGAAAGCATTTGAATCAAGGCTTGATCTATGGCTCAATAATATGCTGCTTTAAGCATGGCTGACATAGTTAAACCTGAAATTACATGTCAGGTGCTTCCATGCAGATAAAACCAAGAGGGTTTTCGACAGCAACTGGAGAAGATGAGAACCTGCACAAATCAAAGATAAAAAGGACAAGACTCTGGAATACAGGAAGGTGACTGTGTAACAGTCTGTCAAGAATAAAAGTAAACTGGGCTCCAAATATGACAAAACACCTCTTCCGGTAACAAAGAGAAAATACATATTGGTCATGGCTGCGAAATTAAGTTGACAAACAACCAAAATGTCTCACACTTCCAGAAATGCATAACTCTCATTTCAAATACAACAAACAAAAAAGATGATGATGTAATACTGATCACCGTGGAAAGAGAACAGGATACACAACCAAACATACTATACGAAATATGTGTAAACCAGCCACTAGATAATGAAACAAAATAATCAAAAGCCGCAATGGCCTATTGAGGAGGCAGAAGGATACATGACACATGACTGCAAAACATTCTGCCTCATGCAGCAATCTAGTGTTAATAGTGCAGGTTAGAGTATTATTGAAACAAAAATGGGGTCTGGGTAGAGTTAAGGACATAGAGAAGTATCATATAGAGAGTTTGAGGGCACATAATTTGCAGATGGACGGTGAACATACCAAAGCAGAAAGAGGCTAAAGCAGTGAGAGGTACATGTGTGATTTGAAGGGGGAGTTCTACATCAGTGTAGGAGAAGGGCAAACCAGCGTTAGACACATGTGAATTTCCTAGGCAGTCGAGTAAGGCAAAAGTCTATGCAATGTAAATGTCAGTGCAGTCTTAGGCACATCTGAATTTTGTGGTGTAGTGGGTACACCGAAGCAATGTTAGGCATATGTGAATTGTGTAGGCAGGAGGAGTACACCAAAGATGTCTGAGGCACATGTGAATTTTGTAGGCAGAAAAGTATTCTGAAGACGTCTTAAGTACAGGTGAATTGTTTAAGGCTGGGTTGTATGCCAAGGCAGTCTTACGCATACTTGAACTTTTGTAGGTGGGCGAGTATGGCAAAATAGACTAAGCCACAAATGAATATTGTAGGTGGGTGAATACGCCAATGTGACTCAAGCACACATTCATTTTGTAGGTGGGTAGAAGACCAAAACAGTCTTAGGCACCTGTAAATTATACTGGCAGGGTGAAAGCCAAAGCAGATTTAGGCACATAGGAATTCTGTAGGTGGGGGAAAGGACCTCTGCAATCTTAAGACACCCTAAAATGTAGTGGATGGAGAGAAGACCAAACCCATGTTGGTGCTGGGCACATACAGTCTACTTATTGTATGGCGGAGGTAAATAAAGTGAACATGTTTGAATCAGTACACAAACATAGGAGGAGGTGGGAGTCTTTCACCTGATCCAGCAGTGACTGTATGCATTAGAGAATACCAGGTATTATGCTGTCTGTGTTCCAGCCACTCTTTTCATTTAGTAACAACAGCTCTCTTCATGTGCAAAGAACAGGAGCATCTGTTTCAAGTGAATCTGCTGCACTGGGAAGAAATTCAAACATGTATGCATTGCTGTCACACTTGCATTCAGTGACAGAAGATGAAGTACGGGAGTTGGGGGATGAGGAAAACTGAGGCACCAACCATTTGAGGCACACGAAGGAGAAGAGGTCACATTCCCTCCGCAACCAAGAGCTCAATGCACAAATGGCGAACAAGAGGAAAAAAGATGACAATGAAGACCATGACAAATATTATGGTCCATCCCAATTCTTCTTTGAGGCTGGTACCCCAGGTAGCGAGGGAGACAACGAGATGCAACAAATGGGTGCAGGCATCGATGAACACATGCAGTTGTCAAGAGCAAACACTCCATACAGGAACAAAAAAAGCCACTCCTTGCCACCAGTGCACAACCTTTTCCAAAACGTTATCTGAAAAGGCACGTGCTTGTGCAAGTACAGCTGTAATAAGTCACAACATCACCACCAGCATTTCTGTCAATGGGATGCATGAGGTCATCCACCGAAATGTACACTGAGCAGATCCTAAGAATGGGAAGAGGTTAGTGCCCATCTCATCCCTCTAAAAAGAGAGGCATATGGAATTATTTCACATCAGAAAAGCAATAACTAAATGTGGCCCCCTGCCTTAAATGCCAAAAAGGGGTCTTCTGACAGAATCCCGGACCCAGTTTGGGCTCCTTTTCTCATAAGCCAGCCTGAGATGGCATCAAAAAAATGAAAATGTCACACTTCTGCCCCCTGCCTCCCTTTGACTGCAGACAATGGACATATGCACTACCAACTGCATCATTCGACCACCACTGGAGAATCTTGCTGAAAATGCTGATCCACAGAATTTCAAAAGCTCTTTCAGAACACCGTCTTTTCAAGCAGATCGCATGGCACACAGACAACTTATTCCCCCTCAATGCACCTGCCCACTATTGCTGAGGCTTTGTAGTACTCTACAAAATATCACAGAACACACGAAAACCTTTGAATCTACAATGGCAACCTTGGTGGTGTAGATCACCAATAGATTTACTGTCAACATCCCTTTTTTTCGAAAACTGTTGCATCAGCCAGCTCTTTAGCTCAGTTGTTCAACACTTGGAAATACTGAGTTGGGTATATGTACACACACCTCAGCACCATACCTTCATGACCATGTTCTGGAAACAATGGGAAGGGCATTGGACCAATGCAAGGGGAAAAACGTCCACCTGCCAAAGGTCATACTTATTTCATTGTTAAACTGTGCTCAACATGCTTATTTCATTGTTATTACTGGATAGTAGGTTATCTTACCCCATACCTGTCAACAAATCCCAAGTATGATCTCAACCCCTTTTTTAAATAACAAAACATTAGACTTACTTATTTCATTGTTAAGATGTGCTCAACATGCTTATTTCATTGTTATTACTGGATAGTAGGTTATCTTACCCCATACTTGTCAACAAATCCCAAGTATGATCTCAACCCTTTTTTAAATAACAAAACATTAGACAGGTAACATATGGTATAAAGGACTGTATGACGATCACTGTTCCCGCTTTTGTACAATGATTTACCATTTTGGGCAAAGGGGAAATCATGTGTATAGAGGGCAAACACTTTCTTTGTAACTCCACAGCTCCAGATCATGCAATAGCTGCCATCTTGGCAACACATAAACGTAATTGTATTGTAAATAGCATCGTCAGACATGTATGTTTACCCACAAATGTATCCTTTAAGCAAACTCTAATAAATGCTTACCTGAACATTCACAATGATGACATGAAGATAAGCATTCTTTCTAGAAAAACTAAATTACCAAAAAAAGTAAACAGACCTCTAACATCAAAAGGCAATTTTGGGAAAATTCGGGTGGGACAGGAGAACCAATGGCTGTAAATGCAATCCCTTATGCCTGGAGTAATTTTAGTGCATTTGTAGATTACAATTCTGAACCCACTTGACCACTCTGCAACTCCTAGTACCAAAATCTCAAACTGAAGGTTCTGTCTCATTTATTTGAAAGATCAGACTTACTCTAAGTCCTAGTACTGCACTCATGAAATCCACTATGTTATGTTATACATGTGTCTTCTTCAGTATGATAAATATCAACATGGCATCCAGTGGTGGTTCTACCTCAATATATTTGGCTCCTCCAACATGTGAATGCAATCTCTGAATCCTAGCACCAGACTCACAAACTGGAAGTTCTGCCGCAGTCTTTTTGGATCTACCAACTAGCAGAGCCACTCTCCAAGTCCTAGTACTGTGCTCACAAACTCAAGCATATGTCACAATCTATTTGGCTCTACCAACCATTCAAGTCACTCTCTAAATCATCCTGTGTTGTTCAAAAACTGGACGTTCTGCCTCAATGTGTTTGGCTTGACCTGTCAGTGGATTTGCTCCTTTTTTTTGTCCATATTTACTCTTCTTCTCTTTGTCTACCCTCTTCTACCCTTCTTCTACCCTCTTGCCAAATCACCTACAAGAGGGTACAGTGGTGCTGAAGACTTACATCTTCCATGACAGTCGCCAAGGGAGCTCAATCCCCTCAAATGAGAGACTACAGGTAGGCAATGCAGGTGTGACAACCACAAAAAGAAGGTTGTGCTGATAATGGAGGTTAGGTGACTCTGCTAGTCTATGGTGCCAGTAGATCAGGCTCTGCTGGGCCACACATGTTTTTGCAGGTCTGGATTCTGTGAACATGGGGGTTGATTTCTAGAGAGTGACCGTCAACAAACTGGAGTGCCTTCTGAAACTCTCTTGTTGCACTATCAGGGTCTGTGGCATGTGATATATGTTCCAAAACAATCTGCTAGATTCCAGGGACTTTTGTTAATACAGCAAAACAGGTTACCCCTGGTTCAACAAACTCATGAAAACTTGACCCCTGTTTGGACTACTAGTACAGGACAAGGTAAACACCCATTTTCATCATACAAATTGTATTTTCTAAAGGCAATGAATCCAACAAATATACTTTTTTTTTTAAGACCAATGTTACACTGAGTTTCAGCAGTAAAAGAGCATTACATAAAACCATGTACAACATAAAGCACATAAACTCATTAAAACACATCTGTTAAAACCAGTTTTAACGCGTAGCGTGCTCCAATTATTTAGTATTAAATACTGGCAAATAACACCTGCTCACCATAAATGTGTGCAATTGAAAAAAATAGTTTAGATCATCATATAGATCAAGCTACCTATTGTTTACCCAAAGTGCACAAAGGTATGGTGAGAAAACACATTTTGTTGGTTTAATTGCCTTTAGAAAATATAATTAGCATGATAAAAATGAGTGTTTACCTTGTCTTATACTAACAGTACAAACATGGGTCAAGTTTTCATGTGATATATGTTCCCCGCCGATATCATTTTGCCACAGATTGATCATCAATGAGGTGCCCAGAGCACTATTCTGTAGGCTACTCTGCTTAACTGTCTTTAGGCAGAGGTTGCATATTGCATTTCATGCCTCTTCCCGACATTCATACTTCTGGTAAGCTGACAGGATCAGATGGGTGGTGATGTCAGGGGAAGGGGAGCTAGATGACTTATGCCCTACATTCAAGCTCTTAAATAGATCCTTAACTTTCTTACTTTCTGGTCTGTGCAGGCAATATTCCAGTGGCCCCAGTCTGCTTCTCCTGAAACATCGTCTGGTGGACCATACCTGGTATCTTTGCCTGACGCTCTTCGGTTTCCTGCAGCACCACCAAATCACTACCTCTTTTCCCATCTGCATGTCGTCCCACTGCACCTCTGTGACTCCCTTTAGCTGCTGCTCATGGATTACTACAGCTAGCTGCCAATTCCAAGGAGAATGTACTCTCATATTTTCTGCAAGTACTAAAAAATGAATGCTGCTGCTAAGACAATTGATCCTCACAGGCAGACACCTCAGCAGCTTCTTTGACCACCACGTGTGGCCCAACATTTCCCTGATGCAACAACGCCGCCATCAAAGGACCAGCCTGTTGCACTTCCTGCTCGTCGTGATCCACTGGCCCTAAAGGTATGTCTGCCCATCTGCAATCTCTGCCTCTCTCTCCTCAGACACCATCCCAGCTCCTTGTGTTATGCAACAACCTCTGTCTGCTCCTCCTCTAATTCTGTCTCTCCTTCCTGGCTGCCTAATCTGACCACAGACATAGTGCTTGAGGAGTATTCCAACAAGGCTGGCACAATGGAAAATGGTTCTTGGAACACACAAACAGTAGGGAAGGTGACTAATAGACAGCACAGATAGACATTTTGTAATCAAACAAAGGTTTCACACAGGAAAGAGCAAGTCTTAGGAAACTTTTCTTGTTTTTTTAATTGTTGTGGTGATGTAGAGGGGAAAAGGAGCAGGTGAAAGAACAAAAGGAACTTTAAAATAAATGTGTGGGGGTGATGAAGGGGACACGAGTAACATACAAGAGGATTTTATTTTGCTTTATTTAAAATGGATTTTGGGTTGCAATATGAGTAAAAAGTGAAGATCGGAGAGGGTACACAAACACCTCACAAAAACCATAAACAATACAAACAAATGACTCATCCAAAACTCTCTGGAACTCACCAACAGCACTCAAAAACTCCAATGCAATCAAACTCTGAGCTTGTGTGACAGAATGGCCACCTATGAAGGTGGTATGGCCTGAGTTTTTTTTGATTTTTATCTAATAAAATACTGTGCATAGTTATTTTTCTGTAGGCTCACCTATGGAGGCCTGCTAGTCAGACCTCACCGACTAAATGCTTCATGCCAGTAAAAGGGTTTATAGTCATAATGTCGAAAAAAAAATGTCGACAGACAAAAATGTCGAAAATAATAATGTCGACATCCTATACTTATAATGTAAAAAGTCATTTTTTCGAAAAAAAAATGTCGACATTTTTTTTTGTTGACATTATGACTATAAACCCTTAAAACTATCAACACCTCACCCAACACCCCCCTGCCACCCCCCCCCCCCACACCCCCAACCACCCTTTCACCCCTCATACTCAACACATACCAATTATTTATTTATTTATTTATTTATTTATTTATTTATTCAATAAATAAATAACCTAAAAAAGGATCATTTACTATGGGGGGGGTCCCCTCCCAACCCCCCCTCACCCAACACCCCCCTGCCACCCCCCCACACCCTCCCAACCACCCTTTCACCCCTCATACTCAACACATACCAATTATCTATTTATTTATTTATTTATTCAATAATTAAATAAATAAAAATTGTATTTACTATGGGGGGGTCCCCCCCCAACCCCCCCTCACCCAACACCCCCCTGCCACCCCCCCACACCCCCCAACCACCCCTCATACTCAACACATCATATATATATATATTTATTTATTTATTTATGCATACACTAAATTAAATTTCGAAAAAATATCGAAAAATGTCGACATTTTTGTTTGTCGACATTATTGTTTTTCGACATTAATTTGTCGACATTTTGACTGTCGACATTATTGATGTCGACATTATGACTGCACACCCAGTAAAAGCATGGTTCACCTTTGTAACTTTACGTACGCTGTCTCCTGACCCCACTCTGAAACGAATGCTAGTCTACCCCTGTCTTAAAAACCCATAGTCCCCTTTCTGCATTCCCTGTGCTCACTCTAACAAAGATCAGGTGTTGTGTTGTTATTAGTTGTCTTCAATTTTAGTGTAATTAAAGGCCCTATTTGTATACAACAATGATTGGACGTTCTTTTATGTTGTGTTCATTGCACACATTGCTGTTTATTTATTTATTTTAAATTTTGATAACGTGCCAGCTTTCCCAAAGGCCTCAGGGCACACACAGGGCACATAGGACAGAGACAAAGTAGTCAGATGTCAGATGCAGAGGAATCTGGATGGAGTCTATGTTGGTGGTGCGTTGAAAAGAAATGAGTCGCTTCTGAAATTCGGCGAGAGACAGAATCCTTTTTAAGTCAAGCGGGATGTCATTCCAGGTGGCAGGAGCCAGGACATTGCAGATTGTCTTCCTGAATTTGGCCAGACGGAATCTGGGCTGGATTAGTTTGGCCTGATCTAGCAACCTGAAGGAACGCAAGGGCACATAGGGCTTCAGACTCTCTATGAGGTAGACAGGTGCTTCAAGGGAAAGGCACTTCAAAGTAAGGGTGTAGATCTTGTAAGAGACACATTGCCTCCTGGGCAGCCAGTGCAGGTTTCTGGGAATGCCCAGGACTGCTCTCTCAGCACCATTCTGTGTAACCTGGAGAGTGGAGAGATTGGACTGGGTATTGCCGGCCAAGAGACTTTTACAATTGTCAAGCCATGAGTTAACAAGGGCTGAGGCTGGAAGGGACGTGTTATTTTTCGAAAGGAAAGGGCGTATGTGTCCAAGATGTTTGTTGACAAGGCCATATGAAGCACAGATCCTGTCTACGTGCTGCCTCATAGATAGTGAGTTCGGCATCAATGGTGACGACCCGCGATTTCACGCTCTTGGCCACGGGGATGGTGACGTCGGCGACGGTAAAGTTGTCATACTCCGGGGCCTTGTTCTTCAACATATGACTGGAGGTACTGACAGGAATTTTCGTTTTCTCTGCATTGAGGGCCATTGAGTTTGAGAGTAAATGCCTGAGAGTTTAAGAATGACCTGAGTGTCATCAGCATAATTCATATAGTGGACACGCAAGTCATCAAGGATTTTGAGGAGAGCAAGAATGTAAATATTAAACAAAGTGGGCGAGAGCGAAGAACCAGGGGTAAGAGAAGTGGGAGAGGAACGAGCATTGTCTAGCGTGACCCTGGTATTACAGGGGTCCAAAAAGGAGGAGAGCCATTGTGTAGCTATGCTAGAGCAGCCAACCAGTGATTCCAACCTGGCCGCCAGTAATGCATGGTCGACCAGGTCGAAGGTGGAAGAGAGGTCGATCAACATGAGGTGGGCTGGTTGGCCTTGATCAATAATAGCAGCGAGGTTGCACTTAAGGTTGAGCATGGCAGTCTCTGTGCCATGTCCAGCTCGGAAACCAGATTGACATGAGCCAGTATGGCATTATCCTCGATGAATTTCTGGAGTTGTAGATTTGCAACCCGGTCCATGACCTTGAGAAGAAACAGCACATTGGTGATAGGTCGATAATATTTAGGCTGAAGAGGATCCAGGTTGTCCTTTTTTAAGAAGGGTTAATCCAGGCCTCTTTGAGGTCCACATGAACATAACCTTCAAGGAATGACTGATTAATGAGTTTGGTAAACCATGGGCCCAAGGTATCGAGGCAGCCAACCACTAGCCTAGAGGAACATGAATCACCCTTATAAGTAGTGGGTTTCATCTTAGAAAGGACCTGGGTCATTTCGGCCATGGTGCATGGGGTAAAAGAAAGTACGGGTTTGATCGTGACAGGGGGGTCAGTAGGAGCCATGTTAAGTGGGGTGGGGCGGGCCCATGGGCAGGGGTGTGGACATTGTGGGTGACGGTAGATTTCAGGTGGGAAGCAATTTGGGCAGTAAATGTCTCATGGATTGTTTGACACCAAGCCGGGTACTTGGGAGGTCCAGTTTTGGTGTGAGATCTATTTTTAAAGTCCCTCAGGATGGCAAACAATTCTTTGGAGCTTGACAGCCTGTGAAATTCTCATGTTGTAGTAAAAGGATTTGGCTTGGATAAAGGCAGCCTTGACATTTTTCACTGCCAGTTTGTACAGGGAAAGTGTGGCTGTTGATGGCTGGTTCCGCCAGGCGAATTCTGCAGCTCTCCTACGATGTCAACAAGTAAGAATGTCATCTTTGAACCAATGATGGGAAAGGGTTTCGGGATTTGTTAGGCTTCTTGTGTTGATGACTGTCTTGGGAGGATTTCAACTCTGGCTGGGGAAACCATAAGATTTACAGACAAGGTTAGAAGACAATGATCAGACCAGGGACATGGAGAAATAGATGGGGTAGGAGCCTAACCCTGATGTAAGAGGATCTAGTCAAGAGTATGACCTCCTACATGGATGGGCTCATTAACTTGTTGGGCAAGCTCAATGGTGTTAAGGGCTGCTAACAGTGACCGGGGGGCTTTGTCAGTTGGCACATTGGCCCAGTGATTAAAATCCCCTATTGGAACGACTGGTGTGTTTGTGTTGGAGGTTTTATTAAGAAGGTGCAAAAGTTGCTCCTTGAACAGTGGAAGGGGTAGAGGAGGCCTGTGGATAACGATGAGGGTGAGGGAGGTGTTATCGTTGATTCTTAGTTTGGCCAGTAGTGATTCACATTCATCAGAGGAGTTGTGAGGTGAGAAGTGGCATTGAAACTTATCCTTGAAAAGTAAGGCAACACACCCTCCCCTCGAGTCTTCACAATCAACCCGCAATATGTTGGAGTTGCTAATGTTACCAGTACACATCCCTTCTGAAAAGTATAGTCTGCCCACAGCCTATGCTACGTTAAGAGGCAAATGAGGTATACCATTCAGGTTGCACCTTTTTCAACTTTATTATTGGGATCACTGTTGGTTTAGCAGTAGTGTAGAGTTGAAGTGTGTAGCTGAGAAGGAATTTTAGCCACTGCACATCCCTTTACTCCTGCAGAGCGGCAGTCATTAAGTCACAGTTTATCTGTTCTGCTCCTCTCTGGATTGTGGCAATAAACCACGAGACGGCGGGCCAATACCGCCCCAGGTAATGCCGCCGGGGCCATAGTTACAGGCCAGAGCGTAACAAGGGCCTTAACGAAGCCCTGGGGGCATTACCGTGGACGGTATTGGCCCGCCATCGAGGGGCTTATAGCCATTAGTACCCCAGCCCGTTAGACCAGGGTACTAATAGCATTTCTTTCTGTTCTGAAACGCTGCCGCGTCAAGTCAATAAAATGTCCGCCGGGAAAGGGAAAACGTAGTCTGTTTTCCCTTTCCATGTCAGCCATCGGGAACGGATGCGCTGGGAACAAAAGTGTTCCCAGCAGGTTCGCTCCCGAGAAAAGAAGAAAAAGGAAGGTAAGTGAGGTTTGGAGGGTGGGGAGGGGATAGTTTGGAGGGGAGGGGGTGGAGGAAAAAAATAACCTGAGTCCCCGGCGGGGGACGTATGCAGCCTCCAGCCTTGGGGAGGCTTGGAGCATGGATTTCCCCATTTTGAGCCTCTTCATTGGCCAAGGGGCTGCCATGCCCCCCCACTGGGAACAAACGCAGGCACGTAGGTGCGTCCACAGGATTACACTGTGGTATGGCTCGGAAACTAGCCAATCACGTTACGTGTATCCCGTGGACACACCCACACCGGGTACTAATGTTATATAAAACCCATGACCAAAACATGAATCATGCTGAGGCTTATAAAGGCCATCAATCCTCTTTCGTAATGGCTCTGGACCTCTGATTGGTTAGCCAAACTCCCCTTCAAAGTTTAGGTTCTACGGATTAGATAGCAGGACTTAAACCATGCCTTGACTCCCAAGGCAGGGATCAACCCTTGGAAGAACCAACAGGAATCTCACAGGATGTGTCAAACCTACCCAAGTAGGCTCTAGCTTCTATGGACACATTTCGGAAAGATCAAGCCCCTCAAGTGGCAGACAGGCTCATCTAAAAGCAGCAGAACAAGGATTGAATATTTTGTTTTCATTGATAAACAAATATAAATAGGTTCCTGCAGTCACTATGTGCTCATTTCCTGGTGGCACCACAACCAGTTATACTATGCCTTCTATTTGATATTCCCTAACTCTATAATTAAAAGATTAATACTCCTAGGCACTAACTCTCTCTTTAGAGTGGCAACCTCAGAGAACTGGGATGGGAGCTCCTTTTAAAATTCCATTCAAGTTGGTCTTAATGATCACTCCAGAAAATTAGACAGAAGAACGCCCACTGTGTTCATTTAATTATTTACCCCATTTCAGAAGAGACAGTACTTACATTTTGAGTTTGTGATGCCATTATGTATGCCTTGCTGTTGTGATCTGTGATATCCTCAAACACCCAAAACAGGCATATGATGGTCACTTGCATCAGCTCATCTGTTTTCTGTCTTTCACAAAGTCACTAAGACTCACCTTGCCAACTGTTCTAAACAATGGTATGGTAGTAAGGTCAACAAATTCAGCAGTAATTGGAAAGTTCCAGGGGCACACCACACATCAATATCTTCACACCATCAATTTTTCTTACCTTCAAGCCCTGGCAGAACATACATACACTGCCCACTGGGATTTCGGCAGGTCTTCATACATGGGGCTCCGCAGGGCTTGTAGTGCCACTCACAACCGTCCTGGTGGTTGTAGTAATCACAGAACAAAGCTGAAAAGAATTGAAGAAATCCGATCTCACATAAGACATTCATTTTGTGTTACTGACTATAGAAATATTTACACAGCTTGTGGGAAATGGTCGGAAAGGGAATAAGCAAAGTATTACATAATCTATTGGGAAAAGCCACTCATTAAATGGGGTGCAACATAGGTGAGGCAAAAAGTCATCGTAGCATTCTGTAGCGGCAGCCCAAAAACCCATATTTCATGTTTCACAGAGTGGACTTGCAGGCATATTTAGAAAGAAACACGCTGTGGGTGCAAGGGGCATGCAGGGACGTTAAGCCATCTCCTCAATGCATTTTTAAGTACCAAAAACCTACACCCACATTGTACCCCATAATCAGGTAGGAGTTGGGAGGGGGAGCTAAGGTCAACTGGTTGCAACACTTTGTGCCCAGGGCAGGGAACGGAATGCTTATGTCATCATCTGGCAGTCCTCATCTGACTGGTGCCCTGATCTGTGATGCACATGGGTGATTTGTGTGGCCCCATTTAACTGTATTACCTGCATTTCACGCTTGTGGAGCACAGAATGCCAGGGTGGCACCTGTTTTTGCATTTTGCAAGATATCTACATCAAACCTATTACATAACATATAGACTGTAGGCACTTTGCAGCTTAAGCTGCATGAAAGAGGGGCACAGATGGTACCTCACAAGTCCTTATACCACTCTACCCTACAAATCACTCTACCCCTTTACTAAATTGGGTAGGGCACCGCTCCAATACATTGCATCTACTCTGCACATAAAATGAGAGAATAAATAATGCATGGCTGCTTGTAGTATCCTTAAGAAAGCCTTGAAATGATGTTCTTATTACAGACTAGTTGTGACATCACAACTGACCTGCAATAAGAAAAGGGCATCACAACTGCTCTGTAAACAGTTATCACGCTTTAGTTGTGACCGCACAATGCTTTCTGCTTGAGCCCGCACAGAACATAATTCCATCTGTTACTCCAGCACTTAATTAAAGCTGCTACAAGCTTTTCAAATATCATGCTTGTAAAATAGTTTTCTGGAACACTTTAGAACTATTAATTGACAAGGAACTGTTTATGGTAGACTGTTTAATGTGTGCACTACTGGAGATTAACACATGTGAGACAGAATCTGCATGTTATAATTTTAAATCACAAGTTGAAACGTTTCTCGTATATATTTAATTAAAATGCTTAGACTATGTTTCTACAACACAATAGGTGCTGCATATTACCTTTTGTAAATCCAGATTCTACAATGATTATATCGATCATCAAATGGAAGATCTCTTATATTAGATTAAGCAAGAAGCAGGTATTAACAGTGGTCGAAGTGGGCGGGAGCGGTCGGAAGCGGTGCTCCTCTACTTCTTTTAATGAAGTTTTACCGTTCCTATACTTTTATTTGAAAAATAAACTGTTCCGGAACGGTTTCGTTTTAAAATAAAAGTGTAGGAAGCATTTGAAAATTGAACTTTCAGTGCAGTGCACTGAACATTCCCTTACACTGCAGGTGCATGCATTTAGGGGTTTATATTGTGCATGCGAGGGGGTGTGGCGATGGGGTTTGTGGGGAGCGGTGCAGACCAGTAGGGAACATAGCTCCAATATTACTTTTCGTAATGACCACTGGGTATTAAAGGGGATGACACTGTCTGGTCATGTATTATAAGGAATAAAATACCACCCACCATGCGTAAAAATTATAAAGTCACCTCAGATTTTTGTGACTTTATAAAGGAACTCAGCATTCTATTTGGTCACAGAACTTCTCGATAACTTGCAAAATCCTTATAATGTAAGGTAGGGGGACTTTATACCATATATAATTGTCATAGGGCCTGTCTATGCCGATTTTTCCTGCCTCTTCTTCTTTGCAGATGGGGAGCAGGTGCAAGTGGACCTAGGTCACCTGTCCTAAGCCCTGCCCACCTGGTGCCTTCCTGCTTGCCGCTCTTTTTCCCTACTTAAGGAGCCCTCCAGCCTCTTTTACTTTGCAGATGGGAAGGAGGTGCAAGTGGATCTAAATTGCCTGTCCTTAGTCCCGGCCACCTGGTGACTTCCTGGTTGCCACCTTTTTTCCCCACTTAAGGAGGCCTAAGAACCGCCCACCTGGTGCCTTCCTGGTTGCCGCTCTTTTTCCCTACTTAAGGAGCCCTCCAGGCTCTTTTCCTTTGCAGATGGACAGTAGGTGCAAGTGGATCCAGGGCACCAGGCCTAAGCCCCTCCCATCTGGTGCCTTCCTGGTTGCCAGTCTTTTTCCCCACTTGAGAAGGCCTAAGTCCTTCCCGCCAGGTGCCTTCCAGGTTGCCGCTCTTGTTCCCTCCTTAAGGAGCCCTCCAGCCTCTTTTCCTTCTGCAGATGGGGAGCAGGACCAATGGGATCTAGGTCACCTGGCCTAAGCCCCACCCACCTTCTCAGCCCTGCCTCTTACTTTCTGCTCTCAACTCTTAGATGAAGGGCGTCTCTCTCCCGGGCATCCAAAGTGAAGGGCAGAAGAAGAAAAGGGCAATTCCGGTTTGGACCTGTTCGGGCCAGGAGACCCAGGTTCCGAACCCCTGCTCAGACAGCAGGTAAGTATGCACCAACATGTGGTTTCTCCCTCTGTCCCCACAGGCCCTCCCCACCATCATCAGGCAACATCATCTTCTCCGGTGCTGGGGCGAGGAGAGGTGCTCCGTGGCCCACCCCCTTCCTGGTCCCCTGTGATGTTACTTTACCCCCCTCTCCTCTGACCCCTGTAATGTCCTTGTGCCCCCCTTCACTCCCTGCCCCTTTTTTGCCTCTCATTATGTACCCCCTGCTTGCCAGCTCTCTTCTTTCCTCTTCCCTGCTACCTTATCCTTAATGCCACCCCCCAAGCCCTACACCTCTTTCACTACAGGAGTTGTCTCGATTCACTATTGTCTCACCATCATCGACCTGTTGCCAACACTTGGATTTGACTTTATGAACACATTGACTTGGTGTTTCACCTTCTCAACTCTCATGCTGGACCTCCCCGCGATCTCGCACTCAGGGTGGCTCTGAATCATGCTGTGACCTTCTTGATTCTTTGAGTACATTCTCTGTTCCCTGCAACAGTATGTGTTTTACTGACCTCTGCAACTGTATTCACTCTCCTTTCTGCTTCTCTGGTCTTTTTCACTGTTTATTCTCTGTTCTCTCCTCCTCTCCCTTCTCCCTCCCTCCTCTGCTCTCCCTTTCTTTTCTATGCACTTATTCTATCAGAATTGTCCCTTGACTTAGTATGATATCAACAACGTTTGTCTCCCCCCTCCTCGTATACTTGTTCTCCTCCCCCCCTTCCAGCACTATCTGAAACATTGTCAGGCCTAGTACGATAGTCGGTTGTTTTGTTCCTCTCCCTCCTTCTCACCCCTTCTCCCTCTCCTCTTGTAAAATTCTGGCTCTAACAGAAATGTTGTCAGGCTTAGTACGGTAGTCGCCTGTCTGCTTCCCATTCCTTCCTATCTGTGTCTTTGCACTTGCCCTATCTGAAATGTTGCCAGCCCGAGTACGATAGTTAATTTCACATTCTTGTTGTTCATGGCCTGCAAGAATATCATTGTATTTTTCCCTTGTTCCCCCCCCTTGCCGTGAAGTGCTTTGAAACACATTGTGTATAGGCGCTATATAAATAAACTATCATATCATATTATATCATATCATATGAGCTGCATGTGAAAATACATAGTCTAATGATGCAACAACACTTTTCTTACTTGCTCCATATTCTGAGCGCATATTTATAAAGATAGCGAATATGGAGCAAATAGAAAAGTGTTGTTCCATCACAGAACCACACTATTCTTATTTTGCACTGAGCTCAGAATCAGGCCCATATTGTCCAGAGAAAAAATCAACATTGTGAATTTCAAAATGCACAGTAAATTGGAAACTCAATTTTTAATTTAAACAGCCAGAGGCTGCATACATGGGAAGCATAGTACAGTAGCCAGGAACCGTATTGTGGTTAGGTGAGAGTGAGGGCTAACTTTCAAGCTAATGCGTGTATAAAAACAAGCTAGGAAAGGTTACATTTCATTTATTTGTGCATATATATCGCCAAAGCGCTAAACAAATAATTAAATGATTTAAAAATAATATTCCATTAAGAAGTGAAAAGGTGAGTTTTCAAATGAGTATACGAGATGAAGAGTGTAAAGTAAAGGAGTGGATGAATAGATGAAGAGAACTCCACAATAAGAGCTAGAAGGGAAAACGAGCGAAAAAACGGAATTGGCCACAGGGAGGACAAAGAGCAGAGATGGGGAAAAGGTAATGAGAACGGAGGGGAAGTGATGGTTGATACCAGGTTGCTAGAGAATTAAGAAAGCGAGGCGCCATGCCAAGGAGACTTTTGAAAACAAATTTAAAAAAATGATATTGAATATGGTGTTCAAAAGAGAGCCATTAAAATGAGTTAAGAGCATCAGAAATTGAGCTAGGAGGAGTGAGAGAGCATATAAGTCATATATGGGAATGCAAAATTGATTGAGTGGGGCTAGATGACAGGCAGGAAGACCAAGGAAGCGAACGTATAAATAATCGAGGTGGGTAAGAATAATGTTAGACACTAGTGCTTAGTTACACTAAAAGTTACAAAGGGACAAGCTTCCTGTAAATTGTAAAGGTGAAAATGGCACGTGCAGGCTTTATCAAGAATATACAAGGAGAAGGACAGAGAAGAGTCAAAGGTAATACTGAGATGATAGGAGGCGGATTGACTGAATAGAAGAAAGACAGGTAGGACGTTTTGAATCCAAGGACTCAAAGGATGAGAAAGATAAAAAGGAAAAGAACATGTGGGTTTTATCTGTATATAAATGATAAGAGAAATAATACGAAGAGATAGCCGAGAGAGAGATTTTGTAGCGAGAAAAGAGCAAGGGACCAAGGACCAAGTGACCTTTAGCGAACCCCCTTTGCGTAGGGAGAAAGAAGATGATTAGTGCCCGATCCATGAAGCAGATTAGGTTAAGCTAGCTAGATGGGGGCAGAATCATTTGTGGACAGAACCAGATATACCAAGTGACAGACATCTAGCCCACTTATGCTGACCTCCACCTTCATCAAATACATTTGTACCGATTTGTTTCTGCATGGTTTTCCACTTTTGTTGCTGCAAAAATGCACATGACAAGTGGGCGTAAGGTATATAGAGGTGTGGTGGTAATAAGGGTGGATTTGGGGGTCCCCCTTGCATTTGTGGTGCAAAATAAGTGGGAATATCGTGGTTGACATTATCAAAGGCAGCAGAGAGATAAAGTACAATAAGAAGAGAAGAGTGCTCAGCATATTAAGCAGACAGGAGAGAAGTTACAGAGAGTAGAGTGGCTTCAGGAAAGTGAAAGTGTTGGAACCCAGATTGTAGAAGTCGGTGTAGGAAATGGATGTATAAAAAGGAGGACACCTGAGAATAGGTAATTTTTTCAGAGATTGTGTATATAAAGGGCAAGAGAGTAATAGGGCTCGAATGGTCAGGGGATGCTTTTTATGACAGGAATAACAGCATGCTTAAAGGAAGTGGGACATATAGCAGACGACAGAGAGTTGAATAGGGAAGTGAGATAAGGCATTAGAAGGGAACATATTTGGGGTATAATAGAAGGGACACGATCAGTCGAAGCAGTTGTAGGGTTGGCAAGCAAAAGAGAGGTATCACTATCACTAAGAGGGGAAAAGAGAGACAAAAAATGGGGAGCAGAAGGGAAAGCGGCAGGAAATGGTGTTTCAGGGTGAGACGAGCAGGATGATCGAAGGTTAACTAATTTAGCAGTGAGATAGGTGGCAAAGTCATCAGGGGAGAGAAAGGAAGTTGGAGGGGTAGAAGAAAGACAATTAAGTTAATCGAATAGACTGCAAGGGTGAGAAGAAAGATTAGTGAGAAGATTGGAATAATAGTGTTTTTTACCAGAAAGCAACAAATTGGCATAAAGAGTATGGTCATAAGAGAGATGCACTATATCAAAGGAAGAGTGAAATTTTTTTCCAGCAACACTCGACTCACCAGACCTGGGATCTAAGAAAATGGAGAGAAGGGATAAGCCATGGTTGAGGTTTTTTATGAGATAGAGAAAAAGGGTGACAGTGATAGCGATGATCCCGGGCATATTGACGGCCAGTGGTGAGGGAGTCTGCAGCATTCTTGACTGAAAACATTGAGAATTGAGCAACAGAAGGAAAAACAGAACTAAGCAGGGAAGCAAAAGTGGATGGGTTAAAGTTTCTAAAGTCACGACAAGGCAACGCCGGGGGAGAGGGAGGAGGAGTGTGGATTGGGGAAAAGAAAGTGAGAAAGAACAAAGTGTTCAGAAGAATGTAGACTGATAGCAGAAACAAAAGAATAAGAAGGAGTAGAGGAGTAGATGAGGTTCTGTGAAGAGCCAGAGTGACTGGAGTGAGGAGTAGGCAGTTGAAACAAGTGATATGATTAAATAGCTGGTAAGAAGGGGCATGAATAATGAATAGCAGCAAGGTGGAGGCTAAAGTCTCCAACTCTGATAATTGAAGTAGAGGACAGAAGCTGACAAGAAAGCAACACATCAAAGTCGTCACAAAAGGATGTAATAGGTCCAGGGGGGCGAGAGATGAGAAGGAGATGCAGGAGGAAGCAAGACTTGAAAAAGTTAAAAAGATATTCAAGCGAGGAAAAGAACGGTAGATCAAGGCATGGGGAAGACAATGAACAGGAAGAGTGTGAGAGAATCCCAGTACCACCACCAGGGCCAAAGGGGAATGAGAACACTTAGAAGTAGGAGTAGTTAGAGCAGCAACAGAGGCAGTATGTACTGCAAGCCTGGTAGGAGTGTAGTGAACGAGTACATTCCTAAGAAAACAATACATAAAAGCTAATTTCATCTTGTTAAAGAATTTGGTTTTAAATATTCACTTTATTGTACTTTTAATGTAAGAAATTATAGTTTTATCATTTGAAACTGATCTTCTCCCATCAAGAAATGTCAATTTCACAGACCCTAAATCCATACCTATACCTTTTGCCAAGGGGGAAAAGGAATTTCCCCACTGCTATTTCATTGGTATGTACCGAGATTTGTTCAAGTGGGTTACGAATATTTGGTTACTCCATATTTCCGAGGACATAGCAAAGAACCATTCTAGATGGTGCATTGTGTGGTTAATAGAAGAACACAAGAGATACATGATTGGTTGCAGCAGGGCTAAGCTATCCTGATCTCCTGCAAGTCTTGCCCGTTGAGCTGGAAGCTGAAATCTAATTATGGGGGCTGCTTATGTGCTTTTATTGAAATGTGTATGTTTGATGCACCCAAAAACGTCTCTACTAATTCTACACCTCATCTTTTTAGTTTTTAGCGTTTACAGTTTTTCCCCACTATCCCCCTCTGCCTATTGCCTCACATTGTTCTTTACAGTCACTAGATGGGCATGCAATACGCACAGCGTTTCTCAGGGCTTCTCCAGGAGATGTACAACACCCATGTCGCTGGAATCCTGAATTCAATACTCACGGCATATGTCCGGGCTCCTCCAAGAGACACAGACGCCAGTATCGCTGCAGGCCTGTGCGTAGGCAGCTACCGCAGTACAGAAGCATTCACAGTCTCCACCGGTGTCGCACGCACAGGTGTCAGTGACGCATATGTCATAATACGGAACAGGATCGACCTGTCACAAAAGGAGAATAAAAGGGATCCATTGTATTTCATTTCACTCTTTCATCTGTGCAAACATAAATTCAGAAAAAGATTGCTAAGTTTATGTGAACACTAAAGAACATTTATATTTTCTTTACTTGGACCATTGGACCTTGCAACGAGGCAAAATATTAAAACACGTTTGGCTAACCGTAAAATTTTTAAATAGCAATCATTTTATCAGCTCATTTCATAGGTTGATTTTTTGAAAGTCACGCAAGTATTAGGTCTAATACACATAAAATAAAGTATCACACAAACTGTATCTTTGCTCTGCAACGTTGAAGCTGCTTACTTTAGTGTATATGAAAGTGTTCACATACAACACACGGGTGTATATGAACACTTTCCTATACACCAAAGTAAGCAGCTTCAACATCCAGCAATGTTGAAGCTGCTTACTTTGGTGTAGAGGAAAGTGTTCATATACACCTGTGTTCTCGGCAGCATTTTTGTAAAATAACGAATGCTCCCGTTATAACTAAAACAAGCACAATCCTGAAGGTGCACTGTCATGCACTACGAGGACTCCCAGGTCCACTTGAGAATACTGGTGAAGACTGGGCATTCTCATTTGGCGCAGTGAATCGTGCTCTTTAGCACGTTTGTTTGTTTGGTTGTTTATTTATTTATAGAGCGCTCCACACCCGGAGGTATCTGGGCACATTACAAGAATATGCAGTTTCTTGGTTACAAAAGGCCATAGATAAACATTTTCTAGATTACAATACATAAAAATACAGTTATAAGAGTACAGTTTTGCTGTCTTCTGACCTCAGAGATATGGTCTCTCCTAGAGATCCTCAATGCTGATCTTAGAGCATTATTTTGCAGAATCTTTAGTTTGTTGGTGATTTGTTTGCTAGCATCTGCATGGAGGGCATTGCAATAATCGAGTTTGGACACGATTAAGGCTCTTGATAGCCTGAGACCGCTCTTAGTTGAAAGATACGGTTTGCATGCATGTATAAGCTTGCACGTGTACGCCGTTGCTGACGCCATGGCGTTGACTTGTTTGCGCAAGTTAAGAGTGGAATCCAGATAAAATCCTAATGTTTTAGTCTCCTTCGCAACTTTGATGATGGTGCCAGCAATGTTGAATGTTGAGTATTGGTCATCAAGTTTATTGAGGTTAGGGGGGCACCTTAGATCAGGATCTCAGTCTTGTCATCATTCAGGCAAAGGCTATGGACTGCCATCCATGCCTGAATGATGCGGTAGATTTTATTGACTAGGGCGAGGTCCGTCTCGTAGTTTCCTGAAAGAGGTATGAGTATCTGGGTGTCATCTGCGTAATTAGTGTAGATGACACCCGAATGATCCATGTCATCAAAAAAAGGCTTTGTGAATATATTGTACATAGTGGGGGAGACGCTTGACCCTTGTGGGACTCCACATGTGATAGGAAATGGGTCAGCAGCCACCAGTGGAGAGAAGACTTGCATCGATCTCTTACTAAGGATAGATTTCATCCATTCTGAGGCTTCTTGTGAGAAGTTGGAGGCCGTTGATAGGTGGTCACAAAGGATTTTGAGGTCCACCATGCCAAATGCAGCTGAGAGGTCCAGTAGTAGGAGTAAGGCATACTGCCTATTGTCTTTCAGTTGATCAATTTGCGTTTTCAAATCGATCAGGGCAGTTTCAGTGCTGTGAAGTGGTCTGAAGCAAGATTGTATTAGTCCTAGATTATTGGATTCTAGATATTGCTGGATTTGGAGGTATGCAACTCTGTCTAGAATATTAAGTAAAAATGGGACCGTTGTAATAGGCATCTAATTAGTTGGAATAGTTGGGTCTAAAGTGGATTTCTTTACCAAAGGTAACCCCCATGCATCCTTGAGGTGTGTAGGTACCTTGCCTGCACGGAATGAGGCATTTATTAGTTTGGTTATAAATGGGGCAAGGTCTCTTGAAG
Organism: Ambystoma mexicanum; assembly: GCF_040938575.1. Lineage (NCBI taxonomy): Eukaryota > Metazoa > Chordata > Amphibia > Caudata > Ambystomatidae > Ambystoma > Ambystoma mexicanum. The sequence continues at coordinate 898,849,024 of NC_090934.1, forward strand.
CTTCTTTGATTATTTGAGCAGGGCACATGTCGCCTTGGAATCTTGAAGGTTTAAGCGATGCTATGATATTCTGGACCTCTAAGGTGGTAACCTGCGTGAATTTAAATTCATGGAGGGAGTTGATGGAAACATTTTTTTGTAGTTTCTGATGGGGTTCTAGGTTATATATGCTATGCCTTTTATCTGCTATTTTGTTTTGGAGAGTGGCGATTTTATTGGAATGGGCGTTTTAAATATTTGTGCACCAGACTTTGTCTTTTAGACACAAGTCATTCAAGGTTATAGGTGATTCCATTTCGCTCAGAATAGTGAATAACTCCTTTGTGCTGGAACTGGCTTTGTGAATCCCATCATTATAGGTGTTGCGTTTAATAAGTAATATCTCAGCTTTATATTTGGCAGATATTCTATTTACATTATTTTTATTTTCTTTAGAGGGGAGGTTTTTCCAAATGGTTTCTATTTTTCTTTTTTCTGCCGTAAGTATTTTAAGTTGTGGGGTAAAGCAGGAATTAAGGTGAGCTTTAGGTTTACTTTTCCGCAGATTGAGTGGGGCAATGGAGTCTAATGCTTGGGTCATAGTCGTATTATATAAGTCCACTAGTTCTGTTGAGTCTTGAGACTTGGATGCGTTCAAGGATGGGAGCACAATAGGAATCAACTTATCTGACATTCACTGCACCAAGTTATGAACCGGATCCTCAGTGGGTTCCGTCACTATCAGACACTTTCATCGGAAGCACTCCCTGCCCATCCCTCCTGTTCCAAAGCGAATTCGCAATCCTATGACTGTTTCGTTAAAACTGCCAAAATAACTAAAATAATAATTGTATCCCTCATCTTCTTGATTTATGTCTCTCTAGGCTCTGCTCTGTAAATAATGCATTTAATTGGCACTCTTCAAGCCTGGCCTAGGCACGAATATATGTAGGAGTGACAAAGAGAGTCCCAAGCTAGGTTCACAGTAAGGAAAACAAGTCAAACATCATTCAAACATAGAGCCGCACCACATTGCCCATGCAGTTTACAGAGAAACGATGGGTGCAGACGTTATAATGCATGTTTTGATTATTTTAACCAACCATCTTATATATCTAAATCATTTCACAGACAGAACAATATGTGGATCACTCATTTCATGGAGACAATATCATTATGCATTATAGGATATTGAGTGTGCATTTGCAACAGAATATACTTGCGAACATGTTCAATCAATGAGAACAATAATTACTTTCTGTAATTCTCAATAATTGCATCCTATTAAGGGACATTTAGAATGAGCATCTGGGAAAGAATTGACAATAAGATAACATCCTGCAGCCTGCTGTTGAATAATGTTTCCTTTACATGATATAGTCCCAAAACAAAAATACAAACACAAAAACACGCATCAAAATATAAGCTTCCAATTATTGGACAAGTAAGAGAACATGGCTAGATTTTCATCATTAGATCGGACATCCTCACCCAATGGGAACACGGTACAAGTGTCAAGGAAGAAGTTATGCATTTTAGGTGTATTCATTCAGTTCTAAACTGTACAGTGAACCTTTTATTACACAGTAACTGAACATTTCTGTTAACCAGCATCTCCCATTGCGAGTAAATGAATGGTTATGTTTACAAAAGTGCTAGATGAAAAAGTTTAAGCCCAGATACCCAAGTGTCCAGATGACAGACAGCCAGTAAACAGAGCAAAAGAAGCCTGTACGATTTCTTTTCCAGCTTGCTTGCACTGATTTTCAGCCTCTCATTTAGCAAATATCTAGGTGTCCGGTATATTTGCTTATCCGGCTTCATCCGGTTCCTTATAATGTCAGATAACAAACCTTTCACCGTACATTTAGACGATGAGCTGTCTTATACATTTCAGCAAGGGAACATGTGTCATAGTTACAAACCTGGTGGTGGCATTCTGCAAATACACTGCTTGTGATGATACTGCATTGTCTCTGGGCCCAGACCTTCCTGTGTGCATTGTCTGCACAGGGCACTGGAAGGTAGTCTACATCGTCACAATAGGATGAGAACTTCCAACTGTTGCCAAATTCGACGGCGTCTTCAACAATACAACGGCTGTGCGTGGTGAGATCATTCAAGCTGTTTCCATCATAGTTCCCGCAGAGGCCACAGACTCTTCCCTAAGTGGAGGAGAAAGCACATGCATCATGTCTATGTTGGCCAAGAAGTTGGTAGTTACTCTTGATAGATAAACCCACCCTCACACCCTTAAAGACAAATGTGTGGATGTTCAATAATGGCCCCACGCCCACATGCACCTTGTTGTTTTTGTGCAGTATTTGCAAAACTTAGGATGCTGAGGTAAATTTTTCTGTTTATTCCTACAGAACTCTGGGGCCTTGTAGTCTCAGCGCCAACTGAGGGACTTTGGTTGTTGCAACGCTACGCTGCTCACTCAGCCCACGTTTTTCATACAGTGTTTGCCGGTGGTGCAAAACTCTCTCGCTCGCCTGGCCGTTGGCCTCCCGAAATGTGCCCAGGTCACCCTTGTATTGCATAGCCTTCATTGGCTGCCAGTGGCAGCGAGAATTACATTTAAGACCTTGTGTCTTGTTCATTGGGATTACTATGGCTCCAGAGCGTTCTATCTTCGTGAGAAACGATGTATGCATAGAACCTTTGCTCTGCAAATCATCTATTGTTGTGTGTGCCCTGCTTTCTCTGAGCTACCATCGGGGGACACATTTTTTTCGGTCGCAGCTCTGACCTTGTGGAACCTTCTTCCCCTGACCCTGCGTGCCATTGTTGTTCACTTGGCCTTTCGGAAAGCACTTAAAATGCATCATTTTAACTAGCCCTTCTTGTTTCCCCGCCTTTTTTCCTCCCTTTTTCTGGTTGTGTTTCCTCTCCTTTTTTGGCTTTGGTAATTCATAGCACCAAGATACCTGTACTGCTACTGTTCATAGCACCAAGATACCTGTACTGTTCTTAAGCACATAGCTGTGCTTAAGAAGTCTAGATATCATAACAAAAAATAACATAAGATAACTGTCAACATCAGTGTGCTTCAGGCATACAATTGGCCTGGTTATGAGTTTGCAATATTACCATTACCGGATACAGTTAAAAGAAAATGCATTAACAGAAATGCGGCCCCATTGCTGCCCCTCTTGTCCACTGTTGTGCCTCTGGCCAAATGTTCTCTTACTCCCCCACTGCCCCCCTCTGACCCATTACCCCCTCGCCTCCCCCTGTGGTCCCACTGATCCCTCTATGGCCCACTGCTCCCTCTCTGCTTTCTTTCCAACTGCTCCCCCTTTGGCCCACCGTTCCACCCCTCCCTGTGCTCCCCGTCATACTGTGGCTTCATTTTTTTCAAAATACAAATTTTCTGCTTCTTTTTTAAAAAATATAACAATTTTTGCAAAATGCCTGTTTTACCAGTGTTTTTGCAAAAATTGCCATTTTCCTGGGTGTTTTTAAAGCTTCAGTTTTGCAGTATTTTTAGTTCTGCATAGGACATGCGAAACAGGCATGGTATGAAGAGAGACACAGACTCAAAAGGTAATAGTTTCAAAACCTTTATTCAATAAAGTTCCGGGGGTTGGTGTAATACCTAACTGGCCTTAATTCTAAAGAGAGTATTCCCTCAACAGATGTTTCTAAGGGCCGTCGATGTCTGAAAGTCCAAAACCAAAATCCGTACGTGTCAGAACCTATGCTTGCCCTCACTCTTTGAAACTAATTTGATAGTAAGTCTTCTTAAATGAAAATAGTGGTTCAAAAGAAGGAAAAGTAAACCACAGCTGGTCTCAGGTAGTCTTACCAATAGGTGTAGTTCTGCCAGTTCAAAATAGTTCAACTCAAAAGGGATGCCCTTGAAACCTTCCACGTAGGGCTTGTGCTGTAAGTCAATACAGTTCACAGTGTCTCCGGGTCTCTTATGGTTGCCTTCCCATATATCGGAAGCCTCTCGTTTCAAAACAAAATGTTACAGTTCTTTCCAGGCCTCTCATGGTTCCCTTTCCTCATGTCTAAGGCTCTCTGGGTCAAAGGATTCACAGTTTCTTACTTTACAACTCAACTAAGCATTCACAGTTCCATTCAGGCCTCCTGGGGATCCCTTCTTCAGGTCTAGACCTCGCCTGTAAAGTTCATAATGTCCTTGTGGGCATATCAGGGTTCCCTTCCCCAAGTCTAATCCTCGCCTGAAAACATTTGGCTTGCTTCACCCTCTCTTGACTGTCTGTGTTTCTTTTGACTATCTCTTTGCTGTCACTCTCGGTTTCGATCGCTGGCATCCCTCTCCTAATTTTCGGGTCTCTCGCAGCCACTCTTGCGTATTACCGCGCCAGCACACTTTGCTGCCTTTCATTACTTTTGTGGCGCTAGCGTACCTTTTCTGTCCTTCCACTTTACTTTCTTTCACCGCTTTCCAGCTTTTGCTTGCTTCGCTTTGCTTTTACCTTTCTCTTTCTTTGCTTTGCTTTCCAGCTTTCGTTTGCTTTCTTCCTGCTTTCACTCATTGGGCTCTTCTTTCCACAACACTCCTTCTCCTGATCCAGCCACCCACAGGCTGCTGACTTTCTCTCTGTCTCATGAGACTCACCAACAGTAGCGTGGCACCGGCGAGCAGGTCTAATGGGCTTGGGTCGAGATCAGGGTCTCACTACCTGCTCCTCAGACATACCTGGGACGCACACATGTCCCAGGGGAACGAACACTGGCCAAAACAAGGCTGATAGACTGCCTTCCATTCTGCTCCGGCTTCCTGGAGGCAAGGCTCCCTCGCTACGCTGCAGTCCCTCACACACACTGGGCCAGCGTCTCGGAGTTCCGTACTCCACCGGTCCTTCTGGGCTCCTCTTCTTGCAGTCTTCTGCTCCTTTGCCTCCTGGTACCGTCCAGCATCCCCAGCTCGCTCAATGATCCTGGCAGAACCACCCTTTTTATACAGCAGTTGAGAGTTAATTGGAGTCAGGTGTGCACAGTTGGGGAAAATTGCCTGATTTTTGCCTGACTCTATTCATGGCACAATTTAGAGGTGTTAGATGGTAAGCCTCACTTTGTAATCCTATGTTGTTTCTAGGGGTAATCCTCATTGCTCTCTATCGCCTCTTCCTCATCCCAGTATTTATTGGAAATGGGGGAGGGGGTGTACAAGACCCAATGGGGTTTTGTCTAAAGCTGACATTGTTATAAGGTGATTAGAAAAAGAGAGGGGGTAATCTCCTGATCCTGTTTTTATATAATACATGTGATTCCCTTTGTGTGAGATTACTCTCTACACCAACTGCCCTGACAGGAGGGTACCGGTCTTCATAGCACTTCCTATGATCTAAACAAGGGGAAGATAAAGAAGTGTTGGGACTGGCATTATTTCTTTGTCTATCTTTTCCTCCCTCTTTCCGGGTTTTGTTCCGGGGTGACACATTTGTCTCTCTCTTGGCTTAGGGACCATAGGACCTGCATATCCCATGGAGGCTTGTGGGACTTCTTCTCCTTCCATCTCGTGGGGATACCACGTCCTGCCCGTGGATACCTCATTCCCAATCCCCAAGGACTCTCTACCCAGGCGATCCTCCCCTGCTTGTCAACCCCCAGGTTCTCGATACAACAGTGGCAGCCATCGCCTGGCCACCTAGGAAGAGTATTCTGGGGGAATAGGAGTGAGAATACCCTGAGGTTTCTCACAGACTCTATGGGGATCAGCAATTATTGCATGTAGGAATTACTACCTGTGTAAGTGCCGCATACGGTAAAACTTTCTCTGTGGAGGTAATTACCAAATAAACATTTTGGTATAAAAGGTATTCAGTTTTATAACTTGAACATACATTTGGAATTATTTTATTTCCAAGAAAAGCAATTTCAAAGTAGCTCAGAAAGGGGTCTCATTTGGCAGCACTCACATTTGTGAAAGGTCAACAACAATGTTAGAGCCTAATTTTAACTGTAATGTTGGGGGAATGATGAAAATGATGTTGCCTAAAACCACCGAAGATTTTTGTAAATTCACATGGAGCTATGGTGGGCCTTACAATCCAATGGTGAGATTACATACATGCTAAATAGACAAAAGAGATTGTTCCTTAAATGTGTTGTTTGCTTATTCTGGGGAAAAAATATAGCACTTTAATTGTTTTATGAAATGAAAAATCTTTGAAGATAAAATATGATCTTTTTATGAAATGTGTTGAAAACAAATATGCAACAATGTGAAAACATTATTCATGCAAATTGTTCAGCAAGGTTTATATGTCTCATCCTGCAAAATTATTTTAAAATAGTTTTGCGGGATTATTATCAAAATAAGTAAGGTATTTTATTTGTGTTAAAGTTTAAATACATGTTTCCAAAATATCTTACCTAGTATGCCGGCATTTTCTCACTAAACAAACAGTAAAGGCATGGGCCTCATTTTAAGTATAGCCGAGCAGGAATAAATTGTTGGTAACAGAATTACTGCCAATATTCCTGCTCTGGGGGATTTACCTCCGGCATCATGCTGGAGTTAAATCCTCCAACTCTCTGCCAAAAAATCGGCAAAGTCGTCAGAATTACCATGGCGGAATTACCACCGCAAGTAATTCTGCAAAAAAAGCCCCACAGAGTCCTATGGTCTCATTCAAAAAGGGGATTTTCGCTGTAATCTGGCGGTAATTCCAACAGACCAAGCGGCGGTAACGGTAATTCAGCTGGACGGCATTCCGGCAGATGTAACCCTGGAATACCACCCAATTTGTAATGAAGCCCTATATTGGGGATCATTACGACCTTTGAGGTAACCATGCCGCAATTTGCGGCATGGTTACTCCCTTACCGGGTACCGGCCCGGGTTCCTCAAATGAGGAATTACTGGGCCATTCCAACCTTGGAGGACCCGGTAACAGGCCCGTTGTTAGCCCGCTGGTCTGCTAGGCAGGTTTTACCAGGTGCCCTTTGCGGTCCCGAGAGCAGACTTGTAATAGGGCGGTAAGGGGTTGACGACTCTGGCACCATTACCAGGCCCGGTAACCCCTTACCGGCCACCTCGTAATGAGGCCCAAAGTCTCTTAACTTTGCAGATGTACAACCCCTCAAAAACTTGCATTTGAAAATGATACTGTCACATATAGGACCTCATTACGAGTCCGGCGGTAACCAAGGTGGTAAAACCGCATGGTTACCGCCGGACTCGTATTACCATTCCGCCTCCGTGACTCCCGGAAATACCAGGGCATTATGACCCTGGTGTCCCGGGAATTCCAGAGGCGGAATTCGGTAAATCCCCATTCTCATTTTGTCCCATAGGACTCAATGGGAATGGGGAAGTGGAAACACCGGCACCATCTTGTGATGGGGCTGGTGTTTCTATGTCCGCCTGCAGGCGGGCGGTGTTAATCCCGCCAGGTCAGACCTGGCGGGAACATCACCTCCCGCCTGCAGGACTCGGGATCGGGCGGTCCGGAATTAACAGTGGCGGCGGGTTTACCGCCACTGTTAATTCCGGACCACCCGACCTGTAATGAGGCCCATATTCTTTTTTTTAACGTCACATTGCTCAAATTGTGTGAAAATTGATATATTTTGTGCATAATTTTGGGAAATTTACAAAAGAGAAATTGCTGAACCTCACTTTGCAAAAATGAAGTATTTCTGATTTTCTAATTAGTTTATTAGACTTGGTCCTCTCCGAGTTGTCTGAGTTTTGTCCACCTTTGCTGCAATAGTTGCACTTTCAAATAATATAAAATAAGAAACTGCCGGCAGGCAATATAATTAGCACTGCTTGCGCTGCGATTCCAACTTTCTTTGTGAATTTAAGTTTTTTCTCCATCTAGATTCTCTCTCTGATTATATCTCAGGCACTGCATCCATGGGTGGAATGGTCTATAAGGAACTCTGGAGATTTCCCGGTGGGCCTCTGCACCCTAGGCCTCTTTTGAGTGGTAGTTCCAAATTGTCTCATAGGAAAATCATTGGGCTTGCTGAAAATATGTCATATGGGGCCACATTGAACATTATTTCCAGTGCCTATTGTAGTTCCCAGCCCACCCCTGACTGCATCCTCTTTATATTGGTATGTAAGTTATTGCCTGTGTTTCATACTTTGTCATGAACACTTTCTGATAGTGAACAGTGGACTCTCCACAAGGATGATTTTTAGCCCTTGATGCTTAAACCGTGGCCTACATAGCAGAACATTTTTGTTTTGTTCAGCACCAACTCTGCCATGAGCACTTTCTAGAATGACAACGGGCTCAGGACTACGACACTCACTGTGAACTGTGTGGTAAGTTTGACATAGATGGTGATCTTCTTGTCCCACATAAGGATCATTCCATTAGATCCTTCCACCACCAGGTAGATGCCCATGTATCGGATCTTGTAAGACACCTGCACTCCCACCGATGTATCCACCACTGTAAACTGTGCATTTCTAAATGTGAACTTGTACCTCTAAGAATAAAAGAGAAAGTGAGAGTTAGTTCTGAATTAGTCAACACAGCACATCAAATTCTAGGCTGGGCTACAATGGAAACAAAGCAGAAAACTGTCTTTTTAGTATTGGCCAAAAAATGGTGCAGGTATTTTGTTGAACGATATAATATCATAGTGAGGTTCGTGGATTTGTGTAAGGATACAGCAGTGCAAATTAACAAGGAGGGTCCTGGGAGTCCCTCTGCTAGACATTAGTCCTGGTTACGAGAGACTTACCCAGAGTCTTTAGCTCACTATCTTTCGCAGAGAAGAAATATCCCAAAGATATCAGTCTTTGTCCTGCCCTGGGGCAGTCCAGCACCGAAATGCTAGGCAATTCTCCTCTGAACAAGAGTACCAACAGCATCCTCAGACACGTGTTTCGGTCTGGTTGGACCTCATCAGTAGGGAGGAGCTGTGCCTCTCTAAGAATAGTCAGCAAGGGGTCCACGTCTGGATTCCCCTCGTAACTTAGGGTGAGACCCAAAGTTACTTGAATATGCAAATTGACAATGGACTCCATAAATGGGGTCTAACACCACCACACCACCACTTCTGATCTGGCAGTCATTCTGCCAGACCATGTGGCAGTAATGGTAAATCTGTTTGGACTTAAGACTGAAATACCGCTAAACCTGCAAAGAGGCAATGGGCCTCAATCCGAGCACGGCGCTAACCAATGGCGCTATTAACGCCTTGGTTGACGCCGTACCCGGACCGGCAGCGCCTTGGTGGATGGCGGAATCACCGCCCCATTCCAAGGTTGGCGGGGCGGTAATTCCCCATTCACCAAGGCTCTTCCCCATTCCGGAATGAGCCCCCATAGGGCTCAATGGGAATGGGGAAGATGCAAATAACGGTGACCATTCATAACGGTCACCGTTATTGGCTTGGAGGCCCCTTTCCGCCCTCGACTTTAACACCTGCTCAAAGCAGGCGTTAAGGGCGAGGGCGCAGAGGGAACTCGGAGTATGGCGGTAAGGGATTACCGCCACCGGTCTCGTTACCGGTGGCCGCTATCCCTTACCGCCATACTCGGAATGAGGCCCAATGTGTTTTAATGTTAAACATATTTTATGATTCAGGAGTTAGTTTATCTTGCTCCGCCTATTATAGTGTTTAAGTATGTGACATAGTTTCTACTTTGTGAATAAGTGCACACTTTATTTGCATCCCTGCGTGTTTAAAAGTGGAACCTGGAGGACGTTTTAGTGAAGATGGAAGAAAGTGTGAATAAGTGGTCTAATGTCATTCTGGCAAATACTGTTTTTGCCAGCCTAAATGGCAATGCTGATCTCTCTGAATACATTTGGCTGACTAAGATACTTTTCCAGCAAGATCACTAGAACAAGATAATCATTACATTTTTTTTATTTCATTGAATACTTTGCTTTGAAAAACAATATTTTTGGATATGGAAAGTGTTACCGAGGTGCTCATTTAAATGGTTAGAATAGTGACGGGGCATTCCATCAAAGAATGTACAAGCCACCGACTATAAGAATGTGTTTAGAATGTATGGTTTTGACCCATAACAAATCAGAGGATAGAGAGAGGTTGACGTGCTGGCGCTGTATTAGAAGGAAATGAATAAAGAATAGAAAGAAGATGTACCTGCCGATGAGTCCTTGCGAGTTGCTGCATTGGTTGACAATGTAGTACTGATGAGGAGGCATAGACGGGCACTGCAGCAGCTCCATACCTCCGATCTGTGTCTTATCGATTGGGTGAGCCAGTTCTTTGGCACTGCATTGCATCGGTGCGACTCTCCACTCCTACCAGGGGGGGTGAGGAAGGCCACGGGAGCCACAGATGCTGACTCAAAAGCCACGAGAGGGGCTCGAGCTCAGACTGCAATGGCTCACCTGGCCGCAAGGCTTGGTGTGTGCTGGCCTAGGAGGGACGCAGTGTGTCTCTGCCCTCCGTGTCTTTAATTTTGACTAGCAACCGGAATGGACAAATTAGCTGTTTGGGAGATAAGGGGCCTCATTACAAGTAGGGCAGTAAGGGTTAACGGTCACCGGTAACGAGAACGGTGCCGTTAAACCCTTACCGCCCTACTACGAGTTCTCTTTGCGAGTCCTTCCTTAACGCCTGCTTTCAGCAGGCGTTAAGGTCGGGACCCGCAAAGGGACTTTAGAGCTAATAAAGGTAGTGTAATTTACGGTACCGCTATTAGCACCTTCCCCATTCCCATTGAGCCCTAGTGGGCTCAAATGGGAATGGAGAAGGGCCCTGCTGAATGGGGAATTACCGGTCCCGCCAACCTTGGAATGGACCGGTAAATGCTCCATTCACCAGGGCGTAATCGGAACGAGTTTGGAGGCAGCCATGCTGCAAATAGCGGCGTGGTTACCTCCAAACTCGGAATGAGGCCCAAGCTATGCCTGAGGTACTTGTATGGAAAGAGCAGCCCCATGCAGGCCTCGCAATATTTGAAAATCATTGGATGGTGCACCTGCTTGTGAAAGAAGAAAGGAGGTTACCAGACATTTGGTCGAAAAAAATTGGTCGACCAGACAAATGTTCGAACCAATTTGGTCGAAAACCAAATGGTCGATTTTTTTTTTTTTTATTTTCACCCCTTTTTTTTATTTTTTTGGGGGGGTCCCCCCGAATCCCCTTTTTTTCTCTAAAAACCCCTTTTTTTAAAAAACGAAAACCCAAAAAATAAATATATAAATAAAAAAAAAAATTCGACCATTTGGTTTTCGACCAAATTGCGTCGACCAAATGTCATTCGACCAGTTTTCAGTCGACCAAATGACTGGACACCAAGAAAGGACTAATGTTGGGCTGGATGGTTGTTAGGCAGATCCCTGTGCAGTGCCCTTAGGGACCAACACACACAATTAAGACTACAGGTGGTAATACAAGTTTTACCTTTGGTACAAGCCTGTACTACTATGTTAAAGTGGTAGCAGTAGCGGAGCAGCCAGGCTTATCTCAAGAGTATATGAGCAGTAGCAGAGATTACACAAAGGGACCACTATTACTGTGACTCAAGCAAACACTGGGCCTCATTACACGGTAGGCGGTAAGGGATTACCGGCACCGGTAAGGGCACCGTTGCCGGTAATCCCTTACTGCCCCACTACGAGGTCCCTCAGCGGGTCCCATCTTTAACATGTGGTCACCACACGTTAAGGATGGGACCCGCTGAGGGACTTCAGTGCTAATAAAGGTACCGTTATTAGCTCCTTCCCCATTCCCATTGAGCCCCATGGGGGCTCGAATGGGAATGGGGAATGGTAATTGGCAAGGGGACTTACCGGGTCCTCCAGGGTCGGAATATCCCCATACCAGAAGGCGGTAAGGGGTAGCCATGGCGCTAACAGCCCCATGGTTACGTCCTACCGTGTAATGAGGCCCACTGACTCAAGGTTTCAGGTAAAAAATATGAGTACATCTATTTTTAAACCGTTTGTTATAAACACAACACTTCTATTAATTCAAAACCACATGTAAAATAAACTACAACTAACCAATTCACTTTGTACGGTATAGCTCAAGGTAAGTACCCTATGTTTTAACGGACCGGTGTTGTAAAACAAAAGTCGTTACCGGGAATACACTTGCGATCACTTTTTGACAGTAATGACAGTTCGGTCTTACTAAAGAAACGCGTATCCGCGGCAAGAAAAGTTACCGGGGCAAAAACACACTTAACACCTGAGATACCCAGAGAGAGTTGGGGGCAAAAAATCATAGGCAATACTTTTGTCAAGGCAGACAGAATCAGAGAACACTCATGGACAGAAATTCAAGAGTCAATAGGCCGAAGCCAGTGTCAAGTGGAACCGGGTTCCTGTAGTCGAGGATCACACAGTCGGACAGTTCACGATTCAACATAGCCAGGAGTACTTAGATATTGTCAATGGAGGAAGCAAAAGTTATAAGAAGGAGGGAAGATAAGGACAAGCGTTGTAGGAGGAGAAAAAAGGGATTCACCCGATTTCCTGAAGCAGAACACAGTACCTTATTCAATGAAGAAGCTGTTGTTGCTGGTAGTTTCCTGCAGACCCACGGTTCCTGGAGCTTCGGCAAGAAGGAGGACGTCTGGAGGGGTCTGCACCACACAGGGCTGAAGCCAGCAGCAGCGACGGTGAATAAAATGTGTGCTCCTTAAAAACAGGAGAGGCTCTTCAGATGGCTATCCGGACCACTACAGCAGTGTGCAGCGATTTCGACCACAAAGAGGATCCTCTGGCTGAAGAAGATGAGCTGGTTATCCCCACCAGGCTCAAGGGTTGAAGACTCCGGACTGGATCTTCTCTCGCCGTCGAAGGGTAGATAGCTTAGAAATGCAGCAGGCTTCACCGGGACAGGATAGTTGCAGCAGCCGACTTGTTCTCTGCTTCTCTTCGGTTCCTTGTAGTTCCAGTGGCGACTCTGACTTCTAGCCCAAGAGTCCTGCCTTTTATGTGAAAATCCCCCATTCACACAGCCTAGCTGTCAATCACGCAGCAGGGGGGTTGTCCTGCCTGGACAACCACCTCAGCAAATCATGGCAAAGTGCGACTTGGGTTTCCTAGGATACCCTGTGCAGGGGGTGACTACACCCCTTCCTCACATTCAGCCCACCTAGACACCCAGGCTCCTAGAGGATGGCTTATTGGCCGAAGCCCGCCAAAAGACAGTGAACAAAGAAGGCAAACCTGGTTTGCCGCGCAAAGTAAAACACAAGAAGGACTTTAACAAAAAGAAATGGCGAATAAACCCAACCAGAGCCAAAAGCAAAAGTATTTGGTCAAGCGGGTTTAAGTTCGAGGCTAATATAATAGCCTAAAACAATACCACGGTTATATAGTATAATCGCGGTAGAAAAGTTAGGGTAGATATCACTGCCACCAGCCAAGTCTAAATGTTAAAAGAGCGAAACAATGCTCTAGGAGGTACAGATAAAAGGGCTAAGGATTAACCCTTTCCAGTACTCCATATAAGATGGGGTCTACTGGAGCTGTGGTTAAATGACTAAGTAAAGTTAATGGCAACTTTACCCTTTTCTGGGGAACAGTAGTTAGCCCCAGAAATGGAGTCGGTGGGAGGTCTAAAAGACAACCCTGTGTCACTGCACTGAAGGTGCTGTGTAACACACAAAAGAAGGGGGCTACTGAAGTGGTGTACTCCAGAGCCCACAACCACAAAAACAGATGAAATACACATGGCAAAACATGGATAAGAGTGGGGGAAAAGCTCACACTCGTACCAAGTGGAAAAAAATAACTCAAGAAATCCAGCAAAGCTGCTGAGGGACTCACTAGGTAAGGGAAATTAGCCAATGAATGAGAATTCTCCCTAACACTCGCTCCCCCCCAGACTAAGGGACAGGAGGATTTAATCCACTCCTCGATGGTTCTCATACCTCTAGTCGGTTACAAACATCCTAGAGAGACCATCAGCATTTTGGTGGTGACTTCCTCCTCTGTGCTCAATAGAAAAATCAAATCCTTGCAGGCAGATTGACTATCTGATTAACTTTGGGTTTGCCCCGTTCATTTGCATCAGCCATCTCAAGGGTTGGTGGTCAGTCTGAATGATGGAGGTAGAACCATAGAAGTATGGTCTAAACCTCTTCAGTGACCACACAATAGCAAAACATTCATGTTCTATTGTTGCCCACCTTGTCTCAAGATCCTTTAACTTCCTGCTGATGAAACAAATGGGGTGTTCCCTACCTTTCTCATCCCGTTGACTAAGGACTGCACCTATACCTACATTAGAAGCATCCGTTTGTACAATGAAGGGTTGGTGGTAGTCAGGAGCTCTTAGGACTGGAGCTTGACAAAGGGCTTTTTTCAGACCTTCAAAGGCTTGATTGCACTCCTCATTCCACCTGACCTTTTTAGGGAATTTGGGAGAGGAGATGACATTCTAGGGAGAAGCTATGGTCCCCTACTCCTCTATGAAGTTCCTGTAATACCCAGTGAGACCTAAGAAGGCTCTCACTTGGGTTTGAGTAGTAGGGGTGGTACAGTTCTGTGCAGCTTGTACTTTCCTAGGCAATGGCCTTATTTCACCTCCTCCTACCTCATGTCCAAGGTAGACCACTGTACTCTGACCAATTTTACATTTCCTTGCCTTTATGGTCAGATGGGCCTGTTCCAGAGCCTGCAATACATAGCCTAGGTGTTCAATATATTCTTTCCATGTAGGGATAACACTGCAATGCCATCCAAGTATGCCATGCAGAAGTCCTCCACCCCATTCATAACTTGATTAACCATCCTCTGAAATGTAACAGGTGCATTCTTTAGTCCAAAAGGCATTACCTTGAATTGGTAGAGGTCAGCTTGGGTGGAGAATGCAGTTTTCTCCTTGGCATGGTCTGTCAGGTCTATTTGCCAATAGCCTGACGTTAGGTCAAATGTGCTGAGGTACTTGGCTTCACCAAGTTTGTCCTCCAGCTCATCTGTCCTAGGTAAAGGATGGGCATCAGTCTTTGTGACTGCAGTTAGCGCTCTATAGTCCATGCAGAATCTCAACTCCTTTGATCCTCCCTTTGGTACAAGCACAACTGGGATAGACCATGGGCTAGTAGAGGGTTCTATAACCCCGAGATCAAGCATCTTGTTGACCTAATTCCTTATATGGGTTCTTACATTGTCTGGCATTCTGTACCCCCTGCTTTTGACAGGCAAACAGTCACCAATGAGTATATCATGTTGGCCCCAAGGGGTGAAGCCTGGTGAAAGTCAGAACAGGGAGGCAAACTGATTTAACAGTAACTTGCACTCATCCTGCTGGTCAGATGTGAGACTGGAAGAGAAATTAACTCCTTCCAATTGCTCATCTAAAGGTAAGCCTCTGAGGAGGTCAGGCAGAGGTTCACTCTCCTCCTCCTCCTGAGCTGAAGCTAGAAGCAAAGCTCCTATGTCAGGTCTAGAGACATAAGCCTTCAAATGGTTGGTGTGAAAGACTCTGGGAGCCTCCTTAGGATTGCCTAAGTCCACCAGATAGTTCACCTCTCCAAGTTTATCCACAACTTTGAAGGGTCCTATCCATTTGTCCTGCAAGGCCCTCTGCTTTGTGGGGACCATAACAAGAACAAGCTGGGTAAACTCAACCATGTTAGCCTTCTGGTCATGAAAATGTTTGACCAGAGCTTGACCAGCCTTCAAGTTATCATTTGCTTCTGCCATCAAGTGTGACATTCTCCTCCGGAGACCTATCACATAGTCAGTCACTATGACTGGCTTGGGGGAAGGAGCACTCGCCAGCCCCTCCTTAATCAGGGCCAATGGACCTCTGACTGGATGGCCATAGAGAAATTCGAAGGGACTGAATCCGACTCCCTCCTGAGGGACTTCTCTATATGCAAAGGGAAGGCATGGCGGTAGAAGGTCCCACTTTCTCTTAAGGGGTCCTTCTAAAGCACCTATCATGCTCTTCATAGTTCTGTTAAACCTCTCCACCAATCCATTGGTTTGGGGATGGTAGGCAGTTGAGAACTTGTAGGTGACTCCACAGGTTTTCCACATAGCTTGCATGTAGTGGGACATCAAATTTGATCCCCTGTCAGATACCACATCCTTAGGAAAACCTACTCTGGTAAAAATATCAAGTAGGGCCTTAGCCACAGGCGGAGCCGTAACAGTCCTCATAGGTATGGCTTCCGGAAATCTAGTGGCATGATCCACTACAACCAGGATAAAGCTGTTGCCTGAAGATGTGGGAGGGTCAAGAGGACCAAAAATGTCAATCCCAACCCTCTCAAAAGGAACTCCCACCACTGGGAGAGGCACCAAGGATGCCTCATTCTTGGCTCCACTCTTCCCAGAGGTTTGGCAAGTGTGGCAGCTTCTGCAGAATTTGTCTACTTCTGAGCCCATCTTAGGCCAGTAGAAGTAAAGAGAAAGCCTTTCCTTGGTCTTCTTAAAACTTAAGTGACAGCCAAAGGTATCTCGTGGGCTAACTGCAGAAACTGGAGTTGGTTCATAGAGGTACTACAAGTTTTTTGCAGTCTCCAGGGGTTCACTCAGCTGGTTCAATGTAGAAGAAGCCATCTTCCCAGTGCAACCTATATTTCCCAGGCTCAGTCCCATTGAGCTGAGAAGCTGCCTCTAGGCAAAGACGTTCCAAGGTAGGACACTCTCTTTGTCCCTTGCTGAAATGTACCCTGTTGGGCCCACCTTCTGCCAGGAAAGACTGCAGCTCAGAACGGTCAACAGGGTCGGATCTACAACCAGAGTAATATCTTCTTCTAGATCTGATTCCTCAGTATCTAGCTGAACCATACTCGGTTGAACCTCACACTCAGCCTCACCTGGTGGAGGAGTCACAGGTGTGACCTTGGGCAGCCTTGGAGATGTCCTTCTGGGCACAGGAGCGCTTGTTGGTTTCTTGCTGGCAGACTTGGGTTTCCGCTTTGTCTCTTTCTGACCTGCAATAGCAGTAAGTAATTCCTGTGGACTTGCAGTGATAGTTTCCTCTATCATGTCCCCAGGAGAGCCTCTCAAGGTTCTCTCCCTTGCAGACCTTGTGAGCTCCTGCTTCCTTCTGCTGGTGGTCCTGGGGGTACTGGACACAACTCCAAGAGTTTTAAGGTCATTACCCAGCAGGACCCTCCATGGTACGTTATTCTGCACACTTACAGGTATTCTGACAGTCATGTCATTACACTGGATGAGAGCTGGTAACTGGGGAACCATTTCTACAGGGCCTCCAGCTAACTTGGTTAAGTGTTTAGGTGCCTTAGCAACATCCTCCACCTTGAAAAAACATTCATCAACCACAGTTATGCTGGCTCCAGTGTCTCTGATGGCAGGGGTTTCCTGACCATTCACAAGAACACTTTGTAATACTCTTTAGTATTATCTAGGATTGAGTTATAGACATCTAAGTTCTGTTGTTCCCAAAGACCCAATCACACTAAAGAAACACTAGCTGAGACTCTCATGGGATCATCAGCTAGTAACTGAAAGTTTCCACTGGCCATAGGTACTTCATCCATCTGGGAGAAGGCTAAGGAGCCAGTGTGGACCCCTGAAGGTTTATCCTTACATCTTGGATCCCCTTTCACATGGTCAGGCAACCCACAAACAAAGCATTTTCCAAATGCTCTCTGGAATGGGGGTTTGTTCTGACCTCCATCTGCTTTGGGACCAGATGGTACACTAGCCTGATTCGGTTTCCCTTGTGGCTTACCCTGGTTATGTTTGGGACCCTCTTTTGGATTGGAATTCTCTTTGTTGTCTTTCTTTGGCTGCTTTCCCTCATCCTTTTTCTGAGGTACCCCAGAATCTTTGTGAGTAGCCCTGTTGGCAACCCACAAGTCAGCAGCCTTAGCTAGTTTCTTAGGATCTATCTCCTTTGAATCAGCCAAATGCTGTCTAAGCTCAGGGGAGCAGACTCAAAAATAGACTCCAACATTACAGGATTCCTCAAACCTTCATAAGTGTTCACTTTGTAACCCTTAACCTAACCATCTAAGTTTTTCAAACATTCACACACCCAGGTAGCCCAAGGGGTACCATTATGCTTTTTGAGGGTTCTAAACCTCTTAAGATACTGGGAAGGGGTCTTCCCAAATCTAGCTATTAATGCTAGCTTCACACACTCATAATCCTGTGTATCCTCCTCCCCCACACCATTACAGCATCACTTGCAACTGGGGGAAGCCTAGAGAAAAGCCAGGGAATCAGCTGATTCCCTGAGATACCTTGAATCCCATGATTGTACTCAAACATTGCTAACCAATCCAAAACATCAAGTTTAGTCTCATACATACCAATCATTTCCTTTGGCATACAGGGTCTCTTAGGGCTGGAAGACCTAGAAGACTCTGGGAGAGAAGCATTTTCTACAGACAATTTCTTCATCTCTAGTTCATGATTCAGCTCCATGTGTCTGAGTCTTAACTCTTGATGTATCATGGCAGTTTGTGCATCAATACATTTCACCTCCAATTCAAGTCTCATTTTCTCAAGTGCAATAAACATAGGAGTAAGTGTTGGACCTGTGGGGGTCCCTGTAGACAGAGGTTGTGCTTTCTGAGCAGGCAAAGGAGTTGTAGGGTTTCCTAACAAGGGCTCATCTACTTCTTCCAAAGTAACACTCTCAGAATCAGAAACATCAGTATCCACATTTGCTGGAGGGGTAGGCCCTTCTGACCCACTGCCAAGACCTTGTTTTCCCATTAACTTTGCAATCAATTCAGATTTCTTTCCTTTACCAGAGAGACTCCTCTCCCTACACATGGTTCTCAAAACCTCAGCAGTGTAGTTCAAGAGACCCTCTTCAGTGTAGCTATCCATATTTGACATGATTGCTCAGTTAAATAGAAATAGTGGTGTTAGCCTTGTGGTTAGTTGAACCCAAGCAATAGCAGCACTCTAAGTCTAATCACTCTACTTCCAAATCCTCGCTGCTGTACATCAGTGTTCGGCAGATTCCTGTGCAGTGCCCTTAGGAACCACTACACACAATTAAGACTACATGTAGTAATACAAGTTTTACCTTTGGTACAAGCCTGTACTACTATGTTAAAGTGGTAGCAGTTGCGGAGCAGCCAGGCTTATCTCAAGAGTATATGAGCAGTAGAAGAGATTACACAAAGGGACCACAATTACTGTGACTCAAGCAAACACTGACTCAAGGTTTCAGGTAAAAAACATAAATACATTTATTTTTAAACTGTTTGCTATAAACACAACACTTCTATTAATTCAAAACCACACGTAAAATATACTACAACTAATCAATTCACTTTGTATGATATAACTCAAGGTAAGTACCCTATGTTTTAACGGACCAGTGTTGTGAAACAATAGACGTTACCGGGAATACACTTGCGATCACATTTTGACAGTAATGACAGTTCGGTCTTACTAAAGAAACGCATATACGCGGCAAGAAAAGTTACCGGGGCAAAACCACACTTAGCACCTGAGATACCCAGAGAGAGTTGGGGTAAAAAAATCATAGGCAATACTTTTGTCAAGGCAGACAGAATCAGAGAACACTCATGGACAGGAATTCAAGAGTCAATAGGCCGGAGCCAGTGTCAAGTGGAACCGGGTTCCTGTTGTCAAGGATCACACAGTCGGACAGTTCACGATTCAACATAGCCAGGAGTACTTAGATATTGTCAATGGAGGAAGCAAAAGTTATAAGAAGGAGGGAAGATAAGGACAAGCCTTGTAGGAGGAGAAAAAGGGATTCACCCGATTTCCTGAAGCAGAACACAGTACCTTATTCCATGAAGAAGCTGGTTCCACGGCAGTTGTTCCTAGTAGTTTCCTGCAGACCCGCGGTTCCTGGAGCTTCGGCAAGAAGGACGACGTCTGGAGGGGTCTGCACCACACAGGGCTGAAGCCAGCAGCAGCGACGGTGAATAAAAGGTGCACTCCTTAAAAACAGGAGAGGCTCTTCAGATGGCTATCTGGACCACTACAGCAGTGTGCAGCGATTTCAACCATGAAGAGGATCCTCTGGCTGAAGAAGATGAGCTGGTTATCCCCACCAGGCTCAAGGGTTGAAGACTCTGGACTGGATCTTCTCTGGTCGTTGAAGGGTAGATAGCTTAGAAATGCAGTAGGCTTCACCGGGACAGGATAGTTGCAGCAGCCGACTTGTTCTCCGCTTCTCTTCGGTTCCTTATAGTTCCAGTGGCGACTCTGACTTCTAGCCCAAGAGTCCTGCCTTTTAAGCGAAAATTCCCCATTCACACAGCCTGGCTGTCAATCACGCAGCAGGGGGGTTGTCCAGCCTAGACAACCACCTCAGCCAATCATGGCGAAGTGCGACTTGGGTTTCCTAGGATACCCTGAGCAGGGGGTGACTACACCCCACACCCCTCCCTCACATTCAGCCCACCTAGACACCCAGGCGCCTAGAGGAAGGCTTCTTTGCAGAGCCCTTCAAAAGACAGTGAACAAAGAAGGTAAACCTGGTTTGCCGCGCAAAGTAAAACACAAGAAGGACTTTAACAAAAAGAAATGGTGAATAAACCCGACCGGAGCCAAATGAAAAAGTATTTGGTCAAGCGGGTTTAAGTTCAAGGCTAATATAATAGCCTAAAACAATACCACGTTTATATAGTATAATTGCGGTAGAAAAGTTAGGGTAGATACCACTGCCACCAGCCAAGTCTAAATGTTAAAAGAGCGAAACAATGCTCTAGGAGGTACAGATAAAAAGGGCTAAGGATTAACCCTTTCCAGTACTCCATGTAAGATAGGGTGTACTGGATCTGTGGTTAAATGACTAAGTAAAGTTAATGGGAACTTTACCGTTTTCTGGGGAAAAGTAGTTAGCCCCAGAAATGAAGTCGGTGGGAGGTCTAAAAGACAACCCTGTGTCACTGCACTGAAGGTGCTGTGTAACACACAAAAGAAGGGGGCTACTGAAGTGGTGTACTCCAGAGCCCACAACCACAAAAATAGATGAAAAATAGATGAAATGCAAAACATGGGTAAGAGTGGGGGAAAAGCTCACACTCTTACCAAGTGGAAAAAAATAACTCCAGAAATCCAGCAAAGCTGCTGAGGGACTCACTAGGTAAGGGAAATTAGTCATTGAATGCGAAATCTCCCTAACAATGGTGACTTGATATAAATAATAGTGACACTTGTACAAGGTTGACAATGGCAAACCTACCAGGACCACCTTTGTTTTTACAAGCACCAGTTGATCCTCCAGTTAAGTGGGTGGACTGGAAAGATGGATTTCTGAGGTACATCCACAGAATCTATTTGACACATTGGGCCTCCTTACAAGTTTGGCGGTAGCCTTGCCGACAATTACAGGGTCATTACGCCCCTGCCGGACCCGGTAATTGCCCATTCGCGGGTGCCGGAATGAAATGCTCCCCATTCCCATTTGAGCCTCACAGGGCTCAATGGGAATTGGGAGGTCGGATGCACCGGCACCATTTATAATGGTGCCGGTGAATCTGACATGCTCTGCTTGTGGGTGCCGGTACGCCCACCAGGTCAGACCAGGCGGGCAAGAAGGCACCCGTTAGCAGAACTTGTAGTTTGCCGGTCTGGTAAGAACAGTACCGGCAAGCTTACTGGTTCCGTTGTTACCGGACCTGCAAACTTATAATGAGGCCCATTTTCCTAGTGATTGAAAATACCCATCTGTATCACTGGCTGGGTCATGACGGTTAAGTGATCTATACAACTCTTCCAGAACCTTCTTAAGGTGAGTGAGAGGGCTTGAAAGCTTTTGAAATTAGTTTGATCAAGTTGGACAGGCATTTTGGCATCAAGAACAAAATACTAGCCAGGTACCATTTTACTTCCATGGAACAAAAAAGAATGTGTTCTAGAGGAATTTGTATCTGCCTTGTGTGGCCTTGTAATTAAATGTGGGTTAAAGCATTGCAAAGAGGAATATTTAAGGGACCAATTCATGATCAAGTGCACCAACCACAATATTCATGAAGCACTATGGAGAGAGGCGACTTGACACTCAACAGAGCTATCGCAGTAACAAAAAAGGTGAAGCACACTGAATCCTGCATTAAAGAATGAGAGACAGAATCAACCAAGCAACGTTCAGGTAGCGTAAATGTGGTAGAATGGTTCAACAAGGGTAAAACCGGCAAAGAACCATACCAGGCCTTTACACGAAGAAGGGTGGGACAGGAGAACATTCAGTGTGACACAAGGAACACATACAAAAGGAGATGTTATCAATGTGGCAGCACTGAACACTCGGCCACCAATAAGGACTGTTTTGCCGTAAACATAGTGCGTAGAGGGAAGCAATCCTTCAAACATCCCACCAGAACAACAACGGGTGTACAGTTTGCTGATTCTGTAAGAGAAGTTGCTTGTGAGAGACAAACTATAAATGCAGAAACATGCCTGGAACTGAACGAGGTACACTGATGATTTTTCTTTTAATTTGCAACATTCTCTTGCACTATTAATCCATTTTGGTCAGTGAGTTAACAGAGCTTATCTACAAGTTAAATTCATTTTTAAACTTGCTCAAGATTTATACATTTCTTAGATGCCACTGTCAGATTTGAGAAAGTAGTGTTTATAGTGCAAGCATTCAGCAAGCACACATACCCTAAGACCTTTTTCAGGTATAACTCAGGTCATTCCATCAAGTTGAAGAACTTCCCCTGTTATCAGTTTTTGGGACGTCAGCACCTTTTCCAGCTCTGAAAAAGATTGTGTTGAGGCAGCTAACACACTCAAGGTTAAAGGTGCTAATATAGGGTATCCTCTAAGTCTATTAGAGAAATGTTTAACAATGGCTTAAACACAATGAAGAGCTAAGTTATCATAACCCTATGTTTAGTCATCTGAACGTGCACAAATCAGCAGTGTCTTAATACATGAGTTGCATTCTGTAACCATTTAAAACATGATTCCAAAATACGGATAATCAGTTAGACCCCAGACCTGAGACACATAATTTTAAGAAGCAATGCTAGCCCACAGATGAAAATTTTGATAGGCAGCAGGTGACAATCTAACAACAGGATCTGGTCATTAAAGCCAACCGACTCAGTACACTGGATCAACAAAAGAGATTTGTACCATTAAAAAATGAAACACGACAAGTGGTGTTTCCCACACTCTTTTTTAGTTTGTTGTTTCTGTAATGACTATTGCCTATGTTCCAGAAACTATTTTGACAGCAATCATGCTACAGTTTTCCCTGAACTATGTAATCAAAACTACAGGGCAAAACAAAAGAGGTGATGGCTGGAATGTTCTGAATTAATCTTAACCTCTGGCATTGCCCTGTACAACCCTCCAGACCATCGTTCTTCCCCTGCCAAGCCATTACAAAGCTACAGGGACCCTGGGCTCTCCTAGCTCCTGTGATGCAGACATTTGAAGCCAAATATCGTCATGTTATATTTTAATAATTGCAGCATCTCCTTTGATCAAACAGGTTTATGTGATGGAGAGAACAACTTAACTGACACAGTTTGTTTACAATATGTGTGCTATTTTGCGAATTGCAGAACATTGAATAGAATAGATATTAAAGAAAGAAACATTTTACATCTTAGCATGCAGTGTGTGCAAGCATTTCAAACAAATTTAGTCTATAATCAGTGGTGACCATTCACTTATAAAGGTTTGCGATCTGCTTAACTAGCTTGGTTGTATTTGTCATCAAGAACCCCTTTCGAAAACCGTATATAGGTGAGATGCCTTGACCAGTTAAAGAGCGTCTGAGAGAACATAGGTCATAAATTACATTTTGCAACTTTAAATCATCATTCTTATCTCTTCATTTTGTAGAAGCACAACATTCCAACTCCCAACTTTGACTCTTGGAACTGGAACATTTCCCAAGACATCGGAGAACCATCTTAGGACCTCGAAACAGAAGGAGTTACAATGGATTTGATATCTATCTATCTATCTATCTATCTATCTATCTATCTATCTATCTATCTATCTATCTATCTATCTATCTATTCATTATTTGTATTGCAGTTTACACCAATGGTCCTCTAATCGGTCAACCAGAGAATACAACAAAAAACAAGTAAGGTCTTAACAGAAGGGGGGGTCACAGAAAGAAATAGAGGCAAGGCTAGTCTGGGCCTGAGTCAAACAAATATGTCTTCAATTGTTTTTCAGGCATTAAAGCTTGAGTTGCTTCTTTTTTTTTTAGCACAACACATGGTTACTGCAAAACAGTGTCATCATCCGAACGGAAGAGTAAGATGAAAAGGCATTTTGGAAATTCTCGTTGAGAGGTAACAAGGAGCTTTACCTGTTAAGCAATTATGGGTGATCATAATGCCTTTTAAAGTAATTCTTTGGCCACCCGGGAGCCTGTGCAATTTCCAACAAGAGCTGGTAACATGAATGTGTCGGCCTATGCCACAAACAGCCCAGATGGCTCCCTTCTGAATGACCTGGAGACTTCTTATTTTTGCCTGAGGTTAACCAATGAATAATCTGTTGCAATAATCAAGCTTGGTGTTGATAATGGCAGTCGCAATCATGGCCCTGTTGGTCTCAGGGAGGTAGAGACAAAGATGGCAGAGAAAATCAGTGTAGTAAGAGCAGGAGGGTTTAAGAGAAAGCACATGTTTATTAAAAGAAAGGTGAGGATCAAAATAGACCCCCAGAGTTTTTACATAATCAGAGGCTTTGATCAAATTACCTGCAATCACAAAACGACTATACGATGGATCAAGCTTTTTATGTGTGCCTAAAATAAGTAGTTCCGTGTTAATACTGTTCAGAGCTAGCGATATTCTAGCCATCCAGGATTGAATACTGTTAAAGATGGTGTTTATCATTTCAATATCTTTATTGTAATGGCCTGAAGGTACAAACACAAGCTTGGTGTCGTCTGCATGATTAGTGAAACAGACACCCAGAGAGGTGAGCAGGTCACACAGGGGTTTTATGTAAATGTTGAACAATAGCGGCGAAAGGCATGATACTTGCAGGACACCGCAAGTCAGTGTTGTTTTGGTGGAGTGTGCACTGTCCTTAGTTACATAGAGACTGTGTGGAACAAGGAACGATTTAAGCCAGTTAGCTGCAGGAATTGAACATCCGCCCATTTGAACTAGTCTGTCGGCCAGAATGTTGTGATCACCACGATCAAAGGCGGCCGACAGATCTAGGAGAAGTAAAAACGCCTGACCACCTTTATCAATGCTCTCAATGATGTTGAACTTCAGATCTAAGAGGGCAGTTTTGGTTCCGTGATGCACACGTAACCCAGACTGGCCAGTGGTGAGGATGTTGTTTTCCTGCACATAGCTGCAATATTGATTTGTTGCTAATTTGTCAAAAATCCTTAAGAGAAAAGGAACATAAATAATTGTGCGAAAGTTACCCGGATCGTTGGTATGAAGAATCTCCTTTTCTAGCCATCCTTAAACCCAAAGGGTGATAAAGATGTTTGATTTGGTATGTTTTCTCAAACAAACATTTGAACTTTCTTATCAAGACAACTAAAACATTGTTATATTACCACACACCATCATTCTCTTGGTACATGCACCTAGTTTGAGCATGTTTTCTAATTTCCCTTTTGTTTTGAAACATTCTAACTTTCATAATCTTAAATTCTAGGGGTATTTTATTTTATTACTTTGTTTTAGTTTGCTGTACTCATTTGTTCATGAACCATGTTTCATTTTATTTTGTATTTTAAAGCCATTCAGATGCCCTTATTGTATTCATGTATGCTTCTCTCACACCAAGTGGGAGCTAACTCACATTTATCTAATGTGCATGTGTTGTGGGAACAGATAATCATTCACAGTCCATGTGACATGAAAAGCTATTTACTTCTACTGGTGAAGCCTTTTTGAGACTCCCTCTCCCCTTCTCCCTCAATACAAAGATCAATGTTTGTTCCTATTCCTATGTTTAACCCCTTCTCTTTCTTGTCCCATGTGAAGTGATCCATGTTAAATCATTTTGTGATATATTTTTTATTTAAACAACATTTGAGAAACAGCTAAGGGGTACAGACCATGGTGGCCACGTAACTTGCAGCTCTGTTCCGTCTTGCCGTAAGTGAGAAATTCAGAGCACATCCACCCCAAGGAAGGATGGATGAGGTGATGTGAGGTGGAGAGAAAGTTAAGAGAAGGCAATGCCGGTTAATAAGGAGATCGAAAGGTCCTATTGGTACGATGAGGTTGATGGAGTGCGGGCGACGGCACCGGAGCTCTGAATTGAAGTGAGCTTGGGTGCTTGGCTCTGATGCTGTGGTGAAGAATAATCGGTGGAAGCCTGGAAGGTCTTCACAGGGTGAAGACACTGTGAGGCTGAGAGATCCCCGTGTGTCTGAGGGATGGTGGGGCTCAGGAACGAGGTCCCAGTTCCCAGCATGGAAGGCCTGTTACAGTTGTGTATCCGGTGGCCATCTTGGTTGTGGCCTGGATGCTCTAACAGGAGAACATTTCTGGTTTGTCTGTGGAACGTGGGGAGTAGAGGGAGACTCGAGGCCAGTGGTTGGTGCACAAACCTGAAACTGGAACTGAGTGCACTTCAGGATTTATACATTTTGATAACCCCTGCCTTCACAATAGTTGGGAGTCTGCTGAAATAGGCAAATGGTGGGCTGGAGACCTGTGGTAAGGCCCAGTGCAGGCTAAGGTTGAGAGGCAGTGAGGAATAAGGGGGTTTGCTGTACTGGAGTACCGACTGCCGGCTCCAGGGTGGTGACAAGAGGTTAGAGCCATACACTGGAGAGGCGCAAGGACCAGGATTGCTAACCAGTTGATAGTCACTGTGCAGAGATTTTGGAGAGTTTTGGGAATGATCCATCCCGAAACAAAAGAAGATACTGCAATATTCACACCTCCATATCAGACTTGATGGGCAGAGTTGGTTATTTGGAAGGAAAGAAGGAGAATGTGGAAAATAATCAGCTCACCTGAGACCTCGTGGAGATGAAATATGATGCAAGGCTCTTGGATTTGAAAACCAGGGAGGACGAGGTGTGGTTGAAAGTGGACGATTTTGAGAATAGAGAAAGGAAGAATAACCTACAGATTTTTGGCCTGAGCAAAAGGAAGGGAGAAACTTTATAAGAAGTGGAGAAGAGGGTTACTTTTTGTGAAACCATACAATAAACCATGGGACAGGAATTCTCTATTGCACTATAACAGTTTCCACCCACGACACATATGGGATAATCTAACCTTAAGACAATTTTGTTGACTCAAGAGGAACATTACAAATCGAGAGGATTACAAAAGGGAGACAATAAAATTAAGAGAAAAACTGTCTGAGAGGGGTTATCCATCTAAATTAATGACAAATATGAT
Organism: Ambystoma mexicanum; assembly: GCF_040938575.1. Taxonomy (NCBI): domain Eukaryota; kingdom Metazoa; phylum Chordata; class Amphibia; order Caudata; family Ambystomatidae; genus Ambystoma; species Ambystoma mexicanum. Next base: position 898,876,184 of record NC_090934.1, read on the forward strand.
GAAACAAGTGAACAATAACAATCGTGAAGCTCTGCTAGACCACACAAAGAAAAAAGGAATGAAAATTAAGCTAACCTAGTGTGTGTTAACAAGTACAGAAACCTCTCAAACCAGAACAAAAAGATTATTCACAAAAACTGGAAAATAATGGAGAAAGGTAACATCCATTGAAAAGACCTTTAATTGCCTTCAAAAGAAGCAAGAGTATCAAAGACCAAATAATGCAAAATAACATCAAGGTTCAAACTAAAAGACAGCCAACACTAACAGAAAGTTGGGGATTACAAAGGCCAAAAGGGCATAATCCATGTGACAACTGCACTTGCTGTAGTCACACCTGTAAAAGTAAAGAAGCAAATATGTGTCTTGAAAGACCATGCAAACAACAAACACTAACATATCGTAATTAAAAAATGAAAGAGTATGCAATATGGTGCTCATGTGGGAAAATACATATATGGAAAACAGAAATAAAAATAAAAACGCAAATTACAGAATTTAATAGCTGTATTAAAAACAGAAAACATACATCATCTCTAGTGAGCCATTTTATGAAACTGATACACAAGGTAGAAGACTTGAAATTGACAATTATCTACCAAATAAAACAAGGAAGTGACATGAATTCAGATAAAAGAAGATTATTACAAAAAGAAAATTAATTGATCTCCCTATCCAACAGTATAGTAATAGAACTAAATAAAAGGACAGAGTATTGAATGTCTAAAAAAAAGTTAAGAATTACAGTTGGCAAAAGGAGTTAAGCAATAAGCAAAAAAAGTGAATAACAAATGATGAAAGAGTAGATTAATCTTTTTTGTGCTTTATAAGTTTACATTTTAACCCCATGGTAATGCGGCAGTAACAGATGACAAGAAACTTAGAGGAAAGTAACTCAGAAAGTGAAAGATAAACGCAGTATCTATTGTGACAGTATGGAACATTGAGGATCCTTAATTCGGAAACGAGGATTGACAGAGGAAGAAGCACAAAGACAGAGGTAAGCCAAATAGCTAGCTGTATCTAAACCCCTCAACGAGAGAAGCGTTATGAAAAGGAAGAGTAAAGGAGACAGATGGGTTTAACAAACAAACCATTTGCTTTCTCTGATTGTAGATACTGTTGAGAATCTGACTTAATGGATACAAGTGCAGCGAACAAAAAAGTTCCTGAATGAGAAGCCACAGACTAGCTTCAAAGAAAATAGCCGCCGCAATAACAGTGAGTCAAAATTCCAAACAATGCGGTCAAGATGTTAAACAAGTACCACTTAAATAAACACATTAGACAGTGAACAGTCCACCTTTCTTTTTCTTTTTTTGCTGTCGCCCACTAGTGAGCAGAAAAGTTGATTGAGCAGAGTGGATTCAATCCACACTGCCAGAGATAAAAAGAGCGAACTAAGAAAACTAAGGAAATAATAAGCCGATGCAGCGTATTGCAAAGACATTTTTTAAAAAGAGAATTATTCTCTCGATACTAAATCGAAAGTAACTAATGGTATAACTAAAGTGTACCAAAAAAGAATGGTAAAATGTAACACTGTGAAATATTGTCGTAGCAGGTAAATTCAACATTGATTATTGAGCCCAGAAGAAGAATAATAACTGAACAATAGCAATTCAGTTGCTTTAATCAGATGCTGAATCACTAAAACCTACACTCGAGGTTACAGAAATAACAAGAAGTAGGACCGTGATTACCTGGTGTAGTGCATGCCCCTGATGAATTTCCCGAAAAATTATTTTTAGAAAAGCGAGATGAGAAATGAAACATGTTGGGTACACAGGTATAAATGTGAAAAACAGTGTTAGTATGAATGAAGTTGAAACAGATATATTTTTTCTACTGAATAAGAAATTTATGTTTTAATAAGAAACTGAGAAAACATTCATTGCAAATGCACTATAAAGTTATAATCCATGCAATAGCACAAATATGGTAAACAAACGATTTGTATTCATGCAAGAATATGTTTTATAAGAAATAATTTTATATATTTTTTCTATTCGCAAAAGGTGTATAGATAATCATTTTATGATTGATTATATACGTTTTAAATATATAACAAAATGTTTGTTCTTTCACATGTCCAAAAGCTTTTGGAATCTTGATAATCAAGTGCATACCCAAGACGACATAGGACCACCCAAACACCATTTGAGTATTAAAAGTTATTAAAAAGGGGGGATTGTTTGGCGGGGTCTATAAAAATACCCTCCAGTGTCCAAATTAGTATGTTTTTCTTCAAAAGACATGGTAAACAATATGTTGGAGAATGACAAGGCAGAAAAGTGCAAATTGAGAGAGTGAACAGAGTCGGAGCTTCTTATGGGAGAGGTCCGTGTCTTATAGTGTTAAGATTTCTCCAGTATCAATATAAGGCAGAGATCCTCGAAACAGCAAAACAACAGAACCAACTCTGACTTTGGGAAGATACGATAAGGATCTATCAGGACATTTCTTCAATCACATTTTCAAGGAGACTGTCGCCTGCTCATGCAGTGATTGTCAGAAAAAGATATCCAATATAGGTGGGCCTTCCCATTTGGATTGGTCTTCAAATATGCAGGGTTGGATTACAGGATAACTACTGTTGAGGACACGCTCTGGGCATTGCAACACCTCACTTCAGGGGAGGCGACAGGATTACCTGGAAGATCGGAAGAAGGGCTCGGGAACGGGAGGAGAAAGCCCTGTTTCCCCATGCTGCATAAAAGAGTTCCAGGGGAAGGTCATTCTTGAAATTGGGCACTCCTTCCTTGGTTAGGTGATGTATGAGCAGAATGTGGGGATACTTGAGGTGACTTCCAAGGAATGGTGTCTTGAGAGGAGGAGGAGACTGGAGGGAGTTGTGGGGGGTGGTGAGCGATGGGTTTGAACCAGTGGGGTGGGGAGTTAAGTTACCTTAGCGGCCTACTAGACAGTGGGCATCTCAGGTTTGAGGGCAAAATTGGGCAGGTGGGGGGTTGTGGGAATGAGAGGGATGAGGGTTCGAGAAACTGGTATGGATATGACCCGGGTCTTTGAGCATGGCTGTCCGGGATAGGAACATTTATGGATGGGGACTGCTCACTTCATAATGATGGTGTGAGGTCAAAGAGTTGGTCGGGTGGGCGGGCTCCTGCGGTTGGGGTTTCTCAAAGTAAAGGGGATCAACTCACCCACAAATAGAGAATTGGTGGCAGGTGAATTCCACTGTGCATGATTGGATGTATACTTTGTACATGAAACAATATGGAAAGACGGGGAGGAATGCAAGATTATGAGAGGGTAGGTGGAATAGTGCTTTTGGTCCTTAGGAGATGTCAAGAAAGGAGGGGTGGGAATATTGCTTCTCAGAACATTAGTCCTTATTAAACCAGAAGTGTACAAGGCAATGGAGGGTAAGGTCTTCAGGGTATGTGGAATGTTGGGAGTCATGTGGATAATATTGACTATGGTATACAGGCCCAATCAGGAGCAGGCATCTTTTGTAGTCAGGCTTTGGGCCTCATAGTGGGTCATTAAACTGATCTCACTATTATAGGAGGGGATTTTATTATGTAGGCTGATCAGAACCTGGATAGATTCTCTTTGAGAGACCTGGATACTCGAAGGGTTTTACAAGAGGTGTACAAATTGGGAAGTATTTTAGTGTCTAGCATCCTGGCAGATTTGTGATGCCATATGAACCCAGATAGGAAAGGTTTTACCTTATTTTCACCTTTTGTAGTACTTATATGAGAATAGATCACTTGCTGTTAGATAGGACGATGGAGGGCAAGGTTGGGACCTGCGAGTTACAACCTGTGGGATGGACAGTTCATGATCTGGTCCTTATGGATGCACAAGTTGTAGAGCTCAATAAACAAGATTCAACATGGAAATGCATTGATACTCTTTGGAAATATTTGATCTTTGGGGAAACAATGAAATGGGAAATGTGGGAATTGTTCTACGATTAACAACACTGGGGAGATTGGGATGGGTTCAATCTGGTATGCATCTAAGGCAATGTGGAGAGGGCTATTGCTATGTGAGGGGGCACATAGAAAGAGGGAAAGGGAGTTAGTGGAGAGTGCACTCAGAGAGGAGATCTCCCAATTGGAGGGAAAGTTTTGAAAGGGGAGAGAGAGGACCTTTTGGGTTCACTAAAAAAAGGAGGATTGAGTTTAAGGTGATATGAATGGGGGAACATTTAGGAATCTATGATTCCTGAAAGAAAAGTATTATGAGAAGGGGGATTAAATGGGCATGCTTCTGGCAGCCAGACTGAGAGCGCAGAGGTGGAGAGAGGGATCAAAGGGATTAAGATGGCTGGTGGTTTGGTGTTAATGGGCTTGGGGGATATAGCTGATAGTTTTGTGGATTTCTATTCTAAATTACATGAAAAAAGGGATACGGGCAGACTAGCAGTAATTTCGGCTTATTTTTATACAGTGGTCCTCCCATGCCTGACCCAGGAGGAGTCTGAGATTCTGGAAACCCCAGTGGCTCAAGAGGAAATTGGAGCCACCATTAGATGGATGCTGGCAGGGGGTGACAGGTATTTCACTCTCTAGATGCTGAAAAGGTATTGCCGGGTGGCAAGGGAGCTACTTAATGCAGTCCTGCAGAGGTTAGGTTTTAGGGCCTGGGTTCTAAGGGGAATTTGCGCAGTGTATATGGGTCCCAAAGCATGGGTCATAATCAATTGGAAAAGGTCAAAGCAGTTTGGTCTGCACAGGGGTATGAGGCAAGGATGTCCCCTGTCTACCCTCTCTTTTGCATTGAGTCTGGAGCCATTGGTGGCAATGATTAGGTTGTTGGGATGCAGGTACAGCATTCCTACAGAGGCAAGAGGTTCAGACTGTGTACATTCTATTGGCTATGTAGTATATGTAGTATCAGCATGTTTGCTGTTTGGCTTGGTAGTTCTGCACGAGGCACACATGTTATTTTATAGTTAGAATTAACACACACTAGAGAGTATTACATGATGGAAGTAAGAGCTACAATCATATTGGAATGAAGAGGCTGAGGTTGAATCGTATTGATAGCATGCAGCTAACGGCAGTGAGTTATGCCGAGTTTTATTAGTATGAGAAAGAACTCAGAATAGCTTGTTGTAGAACACACATATAGTATTATGAAGCTGGCTTTAGCAGTGTTAGGGCCGTGGGCCACGTTAGAAAGAGGTTTGCCATTTGGTACATTAGGCCTGTTAGAAGTTGGTCCTGCTGCAAGAGTTTGTTTGATAGAAGGAGCCATAGATCACGTTTCAGATGCCTGCAGTTCATTCAGTTAATTAGAAGGTATTTTCACTGCCTCCATGAGTGTTTAGCAGTCAAGGTTGTGAGCAGCATAGCTAGGCACTGTGTAGATAGTGATTGATTTAAGAATGGAAGGTGTATTCAATTTATACTGCGGCTACAAAGACAAATCTTATGCAAACAGATCATGGGTGTCAGACGTGGTGCCAGCTAACTAAGACACATAAATGTGAGAGTGGCACATGGCTGTGTCATTATAAAGCCATCTGGATTCTCAGAAAGAGGGAGCATCTTTCAAGATGGGAGTAGTATAAGGTGTGACAGCACACATAAAATGTAAGGTTGAAGGGGCCGTCTCGGTATGTCAAGTTGTTTGATCACATGAAGAGACAATTGTATTTTCAAACGGGTGTCCCGGTGGTATGCACATCTCGAGCTGATCAAAACGTCTTGACTAACTAGGACGATCTATCACTGTAACAAGTATCTGATTAGTGGAAATTAATTATATTATAATATTTTATGATGAGTGCACAATTAGATCATTTTAGAGGTGTGTTTTAAATAACTGTGCATCCAATGGGGTAACAATATATATGTGAATGTTTAGGGTTTTGTATACTATTTGTCCAATAGGGAAGGTGGGAATGTGTATCTGTTATGTTAATATGCAGGTTTACCGCCATATAAACGTGTAACTTGTATGAGTAAGCTCAGTGATAACTTTCAGTTCTGCAGAGCCGACTACTCTCCCTGGCCGTGTTTGCATGTAATAAATCTTGTTATCCTTGCAAAAACGTGTACATCTTATTTGCTGCACAGATTTTTCTGTTGATCGATTTTCAACCTGCCCAACAAAGGGCACTACAAAGGGCACTGCAGAAGTTGAGGGGATAAGAGTAGAGGGAGGGGAATACAAGCTTAGAATGTATGCAGTTGAGACGTTACATGTTCGTAACCTGTTGACTTCGATAACTGTGGCACTGGCGTTAATCTGGCATTATGGGGCAGTATCAGGATTCTTGGTAAATGTCCAAAAGTCGATGTTCCTCCCGTTTAATAGGGAATTGACAGATGAAATAGTGGACAAGGCTCTACTTGAAGTGGAGATTCGGGGGACAGGATTAAAGTATTTAGGAGTGGTGCTAACCAGCTCATTGCCATATTTATATGATGCCAACTATCCCCCATTGTTTCATGACCTTGATGTCTGGGCCAAACTCACTATTTCATGGATGGGTAGGAAAAACAAGTTAACATAACAGATTGTATATGTTTCTGTTAGGCAGAATCATATGCAGTACCCTTTGGGAACACCACACACAATTAAGACTACAAGTGACAGTACAATTTCACCTTTGGTACAAGCCTGTACTACACAGTAAAGTGGTAGCGATGGCTGAGCAACCAGACTTATCTCAAGAGTAAAGTGAGCAGTATCAGAAGTTACACAAAGGACAGCAATTACTATGGTTCAAACAAACACTGACTCATGGTTTCTGAGTAAAAGAACATACATTTATTTACACCATCATTTTTTAAACAGTTCACTAAGTAATGCAGCAGAAAATCACAATCTTAATGTACTACACAACACCCAATCAATTCTGGACAAGTTAAGCTCAAAATGAAGTGTGAGCAAAATGGCACTCGAGCAATTTAAAAAGGGAGGGATAGACAAGGTTATTCAAAATCAAGCAACACCAACAAGTAAGTAGGCAGGGAAATCTAGAAAAGACTTACTACAATGAGGATTCAACTCAATGGGCCTGGTCCAATGTTAATGGTTCAGAGTCTTTGCAGAGGATCACACAGTTCAGAGTAGTTTGCAGTTAAGTCTGTGCCAAGAGTTCGAAACGAAGTTGGTCAGAAGAAAAGTTACTTAAAAGAGTAGAGAAAAACAAGCCCTCAGATTGGCGAAAGATTTAAAACACTTTCACCGCGGTGGGACGGAACCAACAACCGGGTTTGAACAGTACCTTAGAAGAAGGATGCTGTAGCTGAGGCAGAAGTTCCTGGCAGGTCCTACAGGCTCACGGTTCCTGAAGCGACTGTCGGATTGACATGAAGGAGGAAGACTGGAGGGTCCTGCACTGGCCAGGGAAGAAACCAGCAGCAGAGCAAAGCAACGAATAAAAGGTGTACTCCTTAAAACCCAAACAGGATACGGTCCTCCACGCTATCCGGTTCACTGCAGCGATGCACAGCAAATTCTACCAGGAGAGGGAGGTCTTGCTTGGTGTTTGGCAAACTGGTTGGTCCCACCAGCTCACGGGAAGGAGATTCCTTGCAGATCTTCTATGTCGTCGAAGATTAGGAGATTCGGACCTGCAGCAGGGCTTCACCGGGAGGCTCAGTAGTTGCAGCAGTCCTCTTCCTTCAGCTTCTCTTCGGTTCTCTCGATCCAGTTGCAACTCTGCCTTCCAAGTCCCAGAGACCTGCTTTTTATGCAGTTTTTCCCCCATTCACACAGCCTGGCTGTCAATCACACAGCAGGGTGACTGTCCTGGCAGGACAATCAAACAAGAGTGTGACTTGGGTCTCCAAGGAGACCCTGTGCAGGGGTCCTAAAACCCCTACCTCACATCTTGTATACCTAGACTTTCAGGTGCCTAAGGAGGGCCTCTGTGCAGAAGCCTGCCAAAGGACGGTGAACAAAGGAACCAAACCTGGTTTTGCGCGCAGAGTAAAACACGAAAAAGACCTTTACAAAAAGAAATGGAGAATAAACCCAGGCGGAACCAAATAAAAGTAAATGGGGTCCAGTGGATTAAAGTTTGAGGCTACTAACATAGCCTAAAACAGTACCAAGGCTATTTTCATAGACTGCGGTAGGAAACAAATGGTAGATACCACTGCCACCAGCCAATTCTTAAAGAAAGGGGAACAAAATAATGTTCCATGAGAGACAGACAAAAAGGGATAACTATTAACCTTTTCCAGTACTCTATGGAAGATAGATTGAACTGGGTCTGTGAATTTTTTTTCAATTATTTTTTTTATTTACTTGTTGTCATGCCGCCGACTTTTGGTGGTCGCTGGCGGTTATGGAAGGCTTGGCGTTGGCGGCGCCATTAGATTGTTCCGTGTTTTTTCCTTTCACTTCCTGGTTTGACGGTCTAGTCTTTTTCTCTTGTCTCTGTATTTAACCACGCCCTCCCCTGGGCTCTGTGCGTTGCAACTTTGTTTCATTTTCCTTGTTGCCGTGCTACTTTGTTTTCCGTGCCTTTTCCTGTTGCCATTTTCCGCGGAGACTATCGCGGTATCCTTTCACTCAGCTTCTCCCCCTTCCTTCCCTTTTTTCTGCCTTTCCGTCCTCTCGGTCCTCTTACCTTTCGGGGTTTCTCCTCTCCTTCCTTTCTCCCGGATCTCGTTCCTGGTTCCTGGCGGTGCTTCCATTCCAGTCCCTCGCACTGCTCCTAGTTCAGTATCAGCATCTCCGGACTATCCAGCTTACTTACCTTGATTCTCCTGCTCCGGTTGTTTCCTGCATTCCCGGGCTCTCCAGTCATCTCTGCCTGCACAGCATCCGTACCAACTACATCGTAGAGAGGTTTTTTTTAGCGGCTGCTTTTTTCCTCTCGTCTTGGTTTCTGCGGGACGGGGGCCGGCTGCTTCCCTGTTTCCTGTTTATCAGGGGATCAGGGTGGCTTCTTCCAGCGGACGGCCGTACCTCTTCACAAAGAAGAAGAAGCCCAAGAACAAGGCCTCCAGACAAGAAACCGTTCCGAAAGAGACAGGTGAGGAGAATGGGGAGGTGGACGTTGATTTATCAGACTTGGAGGATAATCCGCTGGTTCCCATCATCCGTGACACTTGTGCATAATCAAAAGTACATGATTTTTACAAGGCTAAACATTGATTAAAGAGATCGGGCATGTATGGCTCAGTTACCAGAGTTCGAGTGTAGTGACAGGTAAATAGTTTGCCTGTATGTGAGAAAGAGAATTTCCATTGGGAACCTCACCCCTCGCAGAAGCAGTTAGAACGAGAAAATGGGCTGGGAATGCGCTATGCCCCAAGGGCGTTGATTTTAATAAACGCTGCTTCCAGCAGTTTGGATGTTGCAACAGTCCAGCAGGTTTTTTCCCCAGAAATGAGACAGTACCACCAGGTGTCTTCTTCTATTAATTGACGATCAACCCAGCAGGATGAAAGGAAAGCAATTCGTTCTTTCGTTAAGGAAGTTCAGTTCAAAAGGAGGTGGCGAACTGACTCAATTGAGTCTGGAGCCTTGCATAGTGTACAGCTTTTAATAGCAGTTTAGTGTCTTATTCCCAAGATTTCTCTTGTGTGAAGTATGTTCAAGCGTGCTCTTAAAAAAATAGATCTTAATTTCCTATCCGGAAATTTTGAACAATAGGCTAAAGGAGTGTTTAGCCTATTGAACGTAGGAGGGAGGTGGCTCAACAGCTTGCAAGCATGTGCTTGATCATTGGTCGTTATCCAATCCTGATTTTTCAGTTTTTTGCTGACTCTTACTGGATTGGAGATGAGGTCATCCATGGTACACGCTAGCTCCTGCAGTTTGTTTTTTTGGCGTTCAGCCCAGTTGGCAAGAGCCTTACACTCAGTTGAAGTCGTCTCTTGAGCAATGACATTGCAGATGGGGAGCTCATCTTTTATGTGAATCTTTCTGAATAGTGCTAGTGTAGAAGCAGCGTTCACCGTGGCCCTCAATGACAATAGGCCCAGCTCTCTTCTCACGGCCACAATGGGAACAGAGTTCGGGAGGCCGAGAGCAGATTTCCAGATGAAACCCTCCAGTTTCTGCCAGAAGGAGGTTGGTATGGTAAGTGTAGCATCCATACCGTAAGTTAGGGCCGGAACCATTTTGCCCTTGTAGAAATTGATAGCCGGTATCAAAGAAAATTTGCCGTACTTGCGATACACCATTCTTAGTTGTGAAGTTAGATTTTTTGCTTTCGCCCATAGATGTTCTTGCATTTTAGAATCCTGAATACTTCCATCAAGAATGACTCCGAGGTATTTGAATTGGGAAACCACTTCAATTTTTGTTTGGTGGACAGTCCAGGGCCTAATATTTTTCATCGATGGCTGATTTTTGGAGAAGATCATGATTTTAGTTTTCAGTTTATTTATGGCCAAGTTGTTGGTGTCCATATATTGGGCTAAGTTTTTCAGCTGGCGTTGGAGGCCAATGGGCGTTTGATCAAGCAGGATCATATCGTCTGCATATAAGATTCGAGAAAGCTTGGAGCCACCAAAGTTCGGAGGAAAGGAGCGCACAGTGGATTCTGACTCTTTGAAATCACCCAGAAAGGCAGCAAAAAGCGCCAGAGCCAGCGGACAACCTTGCTTGACTCCTCTTTTGGCTGAAATTTCCTTTGACAGAGACCCTTGTTTATTGAGACGGACACTTAACGTGGTGTTTGAATGCAGTGCCATTATTGGATTCAGGATGGCATCTGGGCATATCCAATTTTTTAACTTCTTCCACAAAAGCATTCTGTCCACTTTATCGAAAGCATGCGAGAGGTCGATGAAGGCCGCGTATACTGTCGGGGCCCCTTGTTTGATTTTCGCCTTCAAGATGTTGATTATCAAGATGTTTACCGACGTGCTTCCGTTCTTCTTGAAGCCAACCTAAAAGGGGTCTCTGCAGGGGGCTGAAAGCGCCCAGCGGCGGAAGCGGTCCAACAGAAGAGAAGCAAATAGTTTTCCCAGGATATCCAGCAAAGCTATGGGCCAATAGTTACCTGGTTCATCTCGACTTCCTTTTTTGAAGATGGGTATTATTATACCTTTGGTCCAGGATAAAGGGATTTTTCTAGTATCGGCACAGTGTTTGAAGAGAAGACTTACAAAGGGAACCCATTCCTTGATGTGAGTTTTTAGGTCCAAGTTGGAGAGGCCGTCAGGGCCCGGGGCTCTAGAGGATTTCAATTTCTGAATGGCCATAGATATATCTGTTTTGTCTGATAAATCGGCCCAAGATGACTGCGTCAACTCTACCCGCAGATTCATGGTGGAGTGTGGGGTGGTAAAAAGCGCTGTAAAAAATTGAACCCAGGCTGCTTCTGACACTGCGTTGAGCATGTTGTTGTGTGTGTTGCTCTGCGAATGGTTTATCAGATTCCAAAAGTCGGCAGTTTTTTTTTAGGCAAGGGCTCTTAGCATTGTTTCTGCGTCGTTTTGATATATAACTGCTCTCCTTGATCTTATCCATGATTTGTAGATTTGTTGTGGTTTTCCCACACGTCCCACGCTGCCCGTGTATTTGCAATCGTTGTTCTGCATTTTTGTTTTCTTAACTCCTTCTTTTTCTCTGCTATGAGTTTGTCATAATTATGAGTAAAGGATGATAACGTAGTCCTCCTAGGCCCCATCTTCTTTCTATGTTCAATCAGAAGCGGAAGGTAATTGGGCCTCTGTGTCTTTCCGGAGGTGTTAGGAGTTTTAGCTATCTCAGCGTAGTGCTGGGTTAGAGAACGCACGTTGGCCGCAGTAAGGCGAAGCCGGGTTTGTTGGAATTCGTCTCGATGGAAGGAGAATACTGGTTACACAGCTTGACATCGGCTGACCATTCCAAAGTGAGCATGTTATGGTCGCTTGCCTCCGTTTTCACCACCTGGTAGTTGAGAATTTCTGTGGTTAGTGCCTGTGAGACAAAGATGTAATCTAGAGTTGCCGTCGACTGGCCTCTTTCCCAGGTTGGAATGTGAGTGTCTTTGCCCAAGATCCACGCTGCGTTGTGCATCCCTCTTGCAACCATGAGGTTCATCCAGGCTTTACCTCTATGTTCCGATTGCGTAGTGGAAACGTCCACAAGATCTTGTTGGTTACTGTGGCTACAATTCGCATTAAGATCTCCGCAAATTATTGCAAACTCGGTGTTCCATTCCAGCATAATTTCATCTATGGTTTCAGCCATGATTTGACAGAAGTCTGCTGCTGTTGTTCTTTGCGGGTTCCAATACGTGGTTATCAAAGCTAGAGGGTGTTTATGACGGGTTTTAGTACCAGGGCGTAAGCTGTTAGCCTCGTAGTTCCACTCTATAAGGACTGCCAGAACCCCATATGACCTCTTCATAGTCTTGATAATTCTCAGGTTCTGTCCTGAGCGAACAGCGATTAGAAGTCCGGCAGACGGGCGGCCTAGCAGGCCCTTAATAGCTGGTGAAGTCTCAATTTCAAATCCGTCCATCGACGGTTTTTCTTGGAGCCAGGTCTCTTGGAGACAGAAGATATCATCTACGGTACTGGGTTCCGCTAAGTGGGTGTGTCCTCTCGTATTCCATGAAGCCAGGGTCAAAGTCTTTTGGACACACAACTCGCTGGCTTCGGAGGATGGTTGCTATCTAGATCGTTTAGCACTCAGTGCGCCTTTGATCCAGTTCCAAGGACCACCTGCTGAAGATGTTTTTTCCGTACCTTCGCTCTTCCTGGTAGGTGAGCCTTGCCGATATTTTCTTTGGATGTCCTTTCTTGGGGCCGGTGAGTAGACTCTGGTAACATGTCTCGGGACATATGGTCGATGTTTGTCCATACATTGTTCACGCGGGGTATCCCTGTTCTTCTCAATGCGGCCTCCTCTATTAGAGAAGTCAGTTGCAGCCGCCGCATACGTTCGGGCGAGATGGTGTGTTCGTCGGGATGGTTCGGGAGAACGAACTTGTTTATCTGTCCATCGAGTGACTTCCGGTGAGTGGCGTGTGTCTTGGATTAGGCCCCTAAGTGCTTTATTCTTGTCCACTGAGTCACAGAAGTGTGCTTTTAAGGTTTCTCTCCGTGCAGAAAGATAATGAGACGGGCTTCGGGGTTTATAGCTGCTGGCAGCGACCCTATCTTCTGTCCAATCACTGGTGTTTTCCGGGGATATTATTTCTGATAACAAGAACCCCAAGGATTTTAATTCATCTCCTACTTCCCTGGAGAGGTCCTGTAATGGAGCGGCGTATATGAACAGGTAAGCCTTGGCCTTGTTATCACTGTGATAAGGCTGAATCCATTTAAAGTCATCAGATTTCAGTTTCTTTAGACTAGCTGTCGAAGATATGATTTTCAAAACTGTTCTTCGGTTTAGAATCATAAAATTGTCTTTACTGGAGATTTGTTCAATTTTGAACAAGCGGGTATGGTTCTTCCTGTTCACTTCTGCCTCACGAGATTGTACACGGCTGTGTGAGTTGTTATGATGGGATTCCGAAAATCCATTTTGGAGATTCATCTTTGCAGAGGTGTCCCTTGAGACTGGCGGGTAAAACGTAGTTTCCTCCGAGGCTGCTCTATGAGATGTTGAGGTCTTCCTAGAGTGAGCTTTCCGTGGCGGGGTAGTTATAGCAATGGGCCGCTTCTGAGTTTCTATAGACTTTGAGTCTGCAGCTGTTGGAGATTCATCGGGATGAACGGAGATGTTTGCTACAAGACTTGAGTCCAAAAAGTCCTCTGCTGATTTTGGCGACTGAGTTAAGTCCGTAATAGAGACTGCCAGGTTGCCCCTTACGGACAATGCGCCCCCTTCTGTGTAGACCTGGGAGGCTGAACCACTTATCTCCAGTTTTTGAAGTAGGGACTGGGCGGTCGACCGTTCTGTCTCTTCTTTCCTGCTTAATTTTAGTGTTTATTTTTTTTCCCTCAGGTGGGAGAAGCCTCTGACCGGAGCCAGATCCCCCTGTCAGTGCTTCGCTCACCGTAGATCTATTTGGCACTGTTGAAGCTGAGGGTTTATTTCGGAACAAAGGTGCTAGTTCCTCCATGTCTGTAAATGCATAGGTCTGTGTGGATTTGTGGACCACCACGTCCACAAGTCTTCCTTTGGAGCATGTGCGTGATGAGGAGCAGGGCACGCCTGCCTCCGGCAAGTCTCTTTTTTTTTGTTGAGTATCATATTTTAGATCGATTGCCGCAATGAAGCCCTCCAAGAAGGTAAGCTTGGATTGAATGATAGCTAGAGATGCAGTATTGTCTTTTGATGTATCCGCCAGAGACTCATAGAGTTTGCAGAACGGAGCCATTGCTATTGTGATGGCAGACATGATCGTTGTCATGTCCTTCCTCCTAGTAGGTGATTCTTTATGCCTCAGAGATTTGGCCTCATTGGGTCTTCCATTCCTGGCAGGTGTAGACTTCAGTTCTATCGATGTTGCATTAGTAACTGAATGTCTCCGTCTCAAGCCAGGTTCCTGAGACGGAGAGACCGCTTTAGGTGTATTCAAGTGGGCTGGAATCCATGCTTGTGCACACATCTCTTTTTGGGATGGATATACTTTAGGCTGTAGGAGATCCAAGATCTCTGAGACTCCATTCCGAAGAGGCCTGGCCTCGGGGAGTGGAGACTGCGGCACTATGCATAGCGGAATAGTGAGGTTAGCTGCCCCTACATCTGGTTGCGGAGATATTGATTGCACTGGGGTAGTAATCATTGAAGTTTGTGGGGGCGGTATGGGCGAGGATTGAACCGCTATAGTGGTTTGCCGAGAGTCCAGAGCCTGGGGGGCATCAGGCTCATCGAACACTGAGCTGGGAGCTGCCACCCCTGCTGTTTTCCTGCACTTAGAGTCCGGCGGGGTTTGCTCCAATGCTTCCAGTATCTCAGCATCCGATGGTTCGGAATCAATGAGTGCCTTTCTTTTCCCCTGTGTCTTAAAGAAGTTCAAAAGGGCATTCGACAACATGGGGGTTGAAGGGAGACTTTTCCCCGAGGGTCTTTTTTTTATGGGCTAGCGTAGGCCCCGTTTGTTTCGTCTGTTTAGTATTCTTTCCTTTAGGATCCGCCTGATTTTGTTGTGGTTTGTTAGACGGGAAACTTTTACCAATGAGGCCTTGGGACGGGACATTTCTCTGAATCGCCTTCCCTTTTTTTTTATATAAAGGTCTTTTTATGTTGGACGGGTTTGGACTCCCTCGGGATACAGAGGAGAGGTCTGAGATTGACTCGGATTCTGATTCTGAAATAGCTTCAGGGGGGTCTCTCATCCTTTGAGGGATAGGGCGGGCAGCCATGTCCTGCTCGTCGACCCTAGATGGAAGAGGGCCCATATGTGAATCCACAGTAGGAAGATGTAAAAATTCCTCGAAGACGAGGCCATTGTTGCTGGGACTATGGGAGACAACGAAGATAGAGTTTTTCTTGCCTCGTTAGATTCTGTGGTCAGGACCTCCAAAGGAGCGTGCATCATGGCCGTGATAGTTTGTAGGGGAAGAGCATCTGGTCGAACAGTCAGTTGGTCGCGCCTCCCAAGGGGGGTTACATCCTGTGGCTGGAGCTGCGTCTGAGGAGATGGCTCAGGAGTCTTAGGCACATCCAGCATTGCCTTATTGGAGACAGGCTGGGATACCATTCGAGCAGGTCCGCCCGCCAGAGCCGCTTCCCTCAGGTCATCCCCCTGGGGTCCTCCGACCCTCACGGGGGGCAGACCACTCGCCGAGGCGGTGTCGGGGCAAGCAGCACTGTCTAGAGGGAGCGTGTGCAATCCCAGGCCGTAGTTAGCAGCGGAGAAGATTGGGTGCTCTCCAGGGCCTGTCACTGTGGCCTGTGACACAGGCCCGTTGAAGACACAGTTAGTTGCCGCAGAATTCAAAGTGGGGAAGGTTCTTCCGGGAAGCAAAGAGTTTGCCGCTTTTATTCCACTAAGGCCATCTTGCCCCAAAAAAGGGCTAGTAGACTTACAGTTCATCACTTGGACTGAGTTGGACAAAGGAGCAGTCAAAACAGCCACCGGCAGGTCTGTATTGGAAATCGTGGGTGAATAAGTCTGCGTTAGAAGCCGTTTTTTTTTTACATCGCTTCGCAGGAGGCGCTTCTCCGGGTCTTCTTCCATCTCAGAGGGGCTCCAAAAAGGCAACAAAAGGTAAGATAGGGGAAGGGGGGGGGAGTGGGGGAGAAGACAAGAAGTAGGGGACAGGGACAGAAGGGAGGAGCTAAGAACGGGGGAAGGCAGGAAAGCAGCAAGGGAAGAGTACGGGGAGGGTGAATGCCAGGGAGATAGAAATGGGGATGAAAGAAGGAGGAAGGAGGGGGAAGGGAGGATGTAGCGCATGGGACGCCTCGGACAGCAAGTCACTGTTTTTCTTTTTTCCAGCAATGAAGGCAGAGCAGATGGATCATGCAAATAGGACGCGAAGCAGTTCAAAGGGTCATGGTAAAGTCAGACGGGAGGTGTAAATAAGACAGCCTACCTCCCGTCAATGCTGCACAGGCCTCCGCTCCACTCTTCACGTCCTGATGCAGAGTGGTGCAGACTGGAACTCTGCCCGGAACTCTGTGCGTGCTCCGCGCGGAAACAGAGTTTTTAAAGGAAGTGGAGGCTATTTTCCTTAAAAGTGCAGGTCGCCGGAAAAATAGCGTCGAGACAGGAGAAGCAGCAAAAGCACGTCCTTTCCAAGCAATATCTGGTGCAGACTGGAACTCTGCCCGGAACACCGCGCGCGCTCCGTGCGGAAACAGAGTTTTTAAAGGAAGTGGAGGCTATTTTCCTTAAAGGTGCAGGTCGCCGGAAAAATAGCGTCGAGACAGGAGAAGCAGCAAAAGCACGTCCTTTCCAAGCAGTATCTGGTGCAGACTGGAACTCCGCCCGGAACTCCGCGCGCGCTCCGCGTGGAAACAGAGTTTTTAAAGGAAGTGGAGGCTATTTTCCTTAAAGGTGCAGGTCGCTGGAAAAATAGCGTGGAGACAGGAGAAGCAGCAAAAGCACGTCCTTTCCAAGCAGTATCTGGTGCAGACTGGAACTCTGCCCGGAACTCCGCGCGCGCTCCGCGTGGAAACAGAGTTTTTAAAGGAAGTGGAGGCTATTTTCCTTAAAGGTGCAGGTCGCTGGAAAAATAGCGTGGAGACAGGAGAAGCAGCAAAAGCACGTCCTTTCCAAGCAGTATCTGGTGCAGACTGGAACTCTGCCCGGAACTCTGTGAATTTAAAAAGACTAATAAAGTCAATGGCAACTTTACATGTTCTGGGAGACAGTAGTCAGTCCCAGAAAATGGAGTTTAAAGGGGGAAGTCTGAAAAAGCAACCCTGTGTCACTGAACTAAAGGTGATGTGTGACACACAGTAAAAAGAAGATGCCTATGGAGTAGGTGAGGCTCCACAGCCTATGAACATAAAAATGTAAAACACACAGCAAAACACATGTAAGAGTGGGAAAAGAAGGATGACACTCTTACCAGGTGAAAAAAAGAAATCCTAGAAATCCAGCAAAGCTGCTGAGGGATTCAGTAGGTAAGGGAAATTAGCCATTTCGGAGAATTCTCCCTAACACTTTCTGATGCTTACTATTCAGGTACCGTGCTTGATGTTTAAGGAGGCAAATGGTAGATTGACTCATTTCCTGTGGGGCGGGAAGAAGCAAAGGATTGGTTACAATACGCTTACTCTGCCAAAGGAGGAAGGAAGGGTGGGGCTACCAGACTTAGAGATTGATTATAGGGCAGCACAGATGAGGGTTCTGATACCACACCAAAGAAAGATGAAACTAAACAATGGGGCTGCCTTGAAAACTATTGGCTGAGTTCAGTGATGATCGGGAAATGGCTGTGGGCCCCAAAGGAGAAAATCCTGTGATGAGTTTTAAGGCATGGGATATTGGACTTATATTGGTATATTTGGAAAGACCAACTGAATATGAGTGGTGTCACTATGTGGCCATCGTCATTGAGCTATATTTGGGCTCCCCCAATACAAGAGGAATTTCCGGATCCCCTTAGATTTCAGGAATGGTCGAAGGTGGGTTTAGAAAGGGAGGGACGGCTCTGGAAAGGACAGGAGTTTATCTCAATTCAAGAATTGGAGGAGAGCCTACACATAGGTACTCTGTCCATATTTAAATATTTACAACTCAAGGGTATCATAACGGCTACGAAAAGGAAAAGTAATTTCCAGACAGATCTGACTGTGACAGAAAATATTCTGAACAATACGATGGGGTCTGGGGGCCTCATTTTAAAGCTCTATACGGTCCTGCTGCTGGCAAAGGTGGGGGAAGTGTTAGGGAATATGTGGAAATTATATTGACTGATAGGGACTAGAATAAATTGTGTTTAAGGGTGCACAAAACGTCCACAGCATGTCAACCTAAGCTTCATAGCATTATGCTACTGCATAGGTGGCAGTCCGGTTGTCGGGATGTTTCAGGGAAACAGCCCCTTATCCTGGAGGGGATGTGGGGAAAGGGCCAATTATTGGCACATGTGGTGGTCTTGTGTAAAGGTGACACAATATTGGAAAGAGGTGTTGGGATCGGTCAAAGACCTGGAGGGGATTCAGAGGGAGTTGGATCCAGGCCTGATCCTATTTGGTTTGGAGAAAGAAGATGGGTTGGCCTCCCACACATGATTTACGTTTTGCTGGTGTCAGCAAGAGCCTGTTCATCTATTCTTTGGAAAATAAGTGGTTTGCCGACAGAAAGTGATTGAGCTAAAAAGGTGGGGAGATTTTAAATTAGAAAATGTGACAGAAATGGTGCACAGAGTGAATAGTTCTAGAGCTAAGGAATGGTTTCCCCTCACAAATAAGCATGCAACAAATAACAGGGAAGCCCATAGACAGGATCCTGACTCGGGTAGTTCATAGATTTGTGTTAGAGACCTTTCCATGGACCACTGAGCCCCTCGCAAAGGGAGGCCCTAGATGTTGTGTGATTATCCAAGCAGCAGTGAAATGTAACTAAGTACAGAGGAGGGGCCAAGAAATATGAACGAATAGTTTGTTTTAAACAATATCATCGCACCTGGGTTAGGATGGGCGTGGATGGTAGGGGAGAAGGATTTGGGCAGTGATGGTTTTTGTGGAAGTGCGTTTATGAGCCAATAAAAATATATTTTACACACACAAAATATTAGTGTTAAAAGTAATTGAACACTGGCTGTTTGTCACTATAATGTGTTGTTCTTTCTAACAATTACAACTTTAGAATCTATTGTTCCCATTCCCGGATTATAGTGGTTGTTTTGTATGATTGCATGATGAATGTGGCACTCATGTAATACTTAATTGTATGTTTAACTACCATAGCTTTAGTACTTCAGATGCCCATGTACTAGTGTGGAGAGGTTCAATGTTATGGGAACCCCTTTATGCATCATGAAAAGGTTTATTTTTCAATTTTCTGAGTTCGAAAACTATGGGTTCATAGTGGTCAAGGCGTCAATAATCTCTTTTTTTGATATTCAGGTTAACATTTTTGGTTGGTGCCAGAACACAATGTACTTTTTTAGTAAAGGCCCTTCTCCCCTAACTCCTGTGCACAACTTTGAATTCTCGGATTTAACAAGTTCTCATATAATCTTTTGGCCAAGGGTTCATGTTATCCTCTCGTTTAGCAATTGACCATTCAATTGCAGTGCATAGGGTGGATCTGGTAATGTTCTCTTTCACAATTGTATGTAGAATGGACCACATATTCAAACGACTTGCCAGTTCCTGAGCAAACAGTTTATAAAATCCAGCCAGGCTGGAAGGTCATGCTGATTTCCATGGTACACTTACACTAATGATGTTGGCTGCAGGAATGCTTCATGTTTACTGATTATTCACTCTCTGCAAAGATGCTTTACTCAGGCTAAGAGTCTAGGGCCTCATTATGAGTGTGGCGGTAACCCACCGGTGCTACCAGCAGGTTTCGCCAAACTCGTAACACTGTTTCACCACCTGATATCCCAGTGTAACCGGGACATTACAAGTCTCTGCGACCCGGGGTTTCAGGCGGCAGAAAGTGTAAATCCTCATTCCTGTGGAGTCCCATAGGACTCCATGGGAATGGGTACACGAAGCACTGGCACCGTTGCTAATGGACCTGCCGGGAGCAATGGCCCCTGCAGACATACTAGTAGTCTGGCGGTCCGGAAAGTGTGCCGGTACGCTGCTACCAGCACCCTTATTTCTGGACTGCTAGGCTTATAATGAGGCCCTATGACTGGTTATTCATAAAGAGGATGCTTACTTCTCACATCAGGGCACCTGGGTCTAAAAGCGATTCAGTGCTTTGACTGTTGTCTATGAATATGTCAGGTGAAAGTATCACAGTCTGGGCACAAGTAGCAGCAAAGGATATCATATTTCACGGTGGTTATATTTCAGGAGATCTAGCAGTTTAAAACAAGTCTTCCTTGAAGGTTTTTATTTTCCTGGATGTCACCATCTTGACAAAGTCTTCTTTGGAGGATATACACATGATGACTGCTTATATATGTTTTCATGAACCATTACTAATAAATATTATAGCAGCTGTCACATGCTTTCCGTTATAAACACCCTGAGTCAACTGATTGGCCAGTTCTTAACATTCATAAATGTTTTTGGAAAAACCCGGACTAACTAGATCAATGGGCAATATTTGTAGGCAAAGTGAAATGGCTAAATCCACTATGAGCACATAACTACATAGCCACAACAGTGGCTCTCGTATTTTCGGAATGTGCTGTTTTGCTTGTTCTCATTTCTCCCGAAGAAGGGGGTTTGCATCGCTGAAAGAAAGCATTGGGCCTCATTCCCTGTTTGGAGCTAACCATGGAGTAATTAGCTCCATGGTTGCCTCCGAAACCGTCCCAAATCCGGCATGGTGAATGGAGTAATTACCGGTCCATTCCAGGGTTGGAGGGACCGGTAATTCCCCATTCACCTTTTGCCCTTCCCCATTCCCATTTCTGCCCCATAGGGCTCAATGGGAATGGGGAAGGAGGTAATTGCGGCACCGTAAATTACGGTACCGTAATTACCTCCGAAGTACCTTTGTGGGTCCCGTACTTTACTCCTGCTAAAAGCAGGAGGTAAGGAAGGACCCGCAAAGGGACCTCGGAATACAGAGGTAAGGGATTACCGGCATCGGCACCCTTACCGGTGCCGGTAAGTCCTTACCTCCAACCTCGGAATGACCCCCTTGTGCGTAAGCCAATCTTTCATATCACCTCCAAAGAAGATAACTCTGTAAAGGTTCCTGACCTCCCTCAGTAAGACTGGGACCAAAGAAGAACAGTCACTGTTTTGATCTGCCACTACTTTAGCTAAGAAAAATCATCTTGTCAGGATTAACCCATACTTACCAACAGACCATAGTAAGTGTCGGAATTACTGTCTTCAATTTGGCACAGTGGTACTGCTGGCTTCTCAGCAGTCCCTGTGAATGAACACAGTAATGCACGATAGCGACTCCGAAATGAAGGAAGCTGATTTTTTGTTATCTGACTCCTGCATGCTCTGCATTTGGATAGCTGCTGACTTGGTGGTGGGCACTTCATATCTGCAGTTCAATGCCCAGTAAAGGTCACCATTTTCATTAGGGATTTAGATTGCCAGAATCTCTCCACGAGATGAGCATTCCCATCAAGGAAAATCAGAGCTATGCCCAAATATCACTCTCAAATTCAGTACTTCCAAAGAAAAAGTAGATGCATGCACGATGCTGATGGGCTCAGATGTTTGGTGTCATTCAAAAGACTGACACCTTTTCATCAGCATGACAGAAAGACTATTTATTACTTGTCCCTCCATTGGACATTGCTGATTCGAATCCTGCTAGATTAAAGTATAGTTAGATAGGAGCTTCTATTGTGCCAATGGCACCAACTTACTCAACAGACTGCATTCATAAATTAATTATTTAAACTATCGATTCCAGATCTCAAGGAAATATCTATTGTGATATTCATGCTTCATCAGAAGCTGTGTCCTATGTATACTTCTAGGGACTAGTAACCAATGCATTACAAGGGGCCAAAATGGTGCCAAAATACAGTTGTAGCTACAGGCAAACAGCCTGCCTCACTCTACCTGATATCCTATTTTTTTAGATGTATCCGAAAAATGATCTGAAAATGTCATCCTGGCTTATTATGATGAGAGATCATCTCCACATTTCAAGCCAGTTTCCAAATAAGCAACTCCACACGTCACTTGCTGCTCCCCTGGGAAATGAGTGTCTATTATTTCTGGGCCATGTGCTTTTCCATCAATTGACAGCTATTGTGTAGGAAACTGGTACCCAGGTGCATACAACCAGTAGTCCTGGCAGTACTGAAATTGTTACATCGAAATTGATGATGCAACAGGATTTGTAGATGATGCGACTTGCAGCGGAGGTCAGAGCAGTTCATGAGGGTCTGAGTGATGTGGTAAATTTGATGAGTCTTGCTGCAGAACACAGGACAAACCACAGGGGTACCAGGGTAGTTGCCAGAAGGCATTCCAAAAGGGCATTGCCTGCATCCAGGTGGTAGATTAGCAAGGCGTGGACGTTGGATTGGAAATGGTTTTTTGGGAGGAACAGGCTTGACATTCCACAGGAGACAAAGTTTGTACCAAACCGTTTGTGTCTTCCTTGGTATGTGCTGTTTGAATGTGAGTTGTCCATTGATGTTGAACCCAAGGGACTTTGCACATGTGGTCAGTTGGGGTGTGAAGCCCTCGAGGTGCATAGCAGAGAGCCATGTCTGAATGTCAGGGTGTTCAGTGTTGTTGGTCAGCAGTAGGAATTTAGTCTTGTGGGGTTGAGCATCAGGTAAGCACTAGACATCCAGGACTGGATCAATGTGAGGTAGGCATTGAGCCTGTGGAAGTCTTCAATGGAAGATATATTTTGGTAGATCTGCATATCAACTGCTTATTGGTGGATGTTATGTGGAGTGAGGAGGGTTCCAAGTGGTTGAATGTCAAGATTGAAGATCACAGCAAAAGGATGGATCTTTGCATGACTCTACAGGTGATGGGTAGAGTTGGTGAACTGGAAGAGCCTTGTGTCTGAACTGTTCGTGACTAGCAAAGTAGAATTTGAAGCAGCTGAGGACAATCTCGCTGATCCCCATGAGGCAATGTAGATTGTCGGCGAGGGTCTGGTTTTATTCTATTGAACAGCATTCGCTTTTGAATTTCCAAGCCTGGTTCATACTTTAGAAAACTTTATAGAGAACTGATCAAATATACTGATAAAGGGATCACCACAAGAGAGTGCTGTCTCTATGGCCATTTGATCGCTGCCCTCTCAGTTAAGTGTTGTCAGGTTCAATGAATGCAAAACTGTCACAAGGTAGGAGTTTCCTATTTTAAAAGAAAATAAACAACTGCGTAGTGCCTTGTAAATAAATGCAACATGGGGTGAGCCCAAGAGCTTCAACATTTGAATTTGTGCAGTTATTTGTACTTATACTGCGCTTTACACAAAAGCACCAAACAAGTGAACATTGGTACATCAAGTGCAAACAATCGAGAGAAAACAAAATAAACCAGTTAAATGGAAAAAAGATATTGTTTGAGGTGAGTATGGAAAAGAGGGTAAGAGGAAAGGGAAGGAATGTGAAATGGATGCGCGTTCCAGTGCAGCGGGTTCAACAAAGTAAAAGAACAGAAACGTGATTGAGTACAACGAGGGCGAGGAGAGTTTGAATGGAGAGATTGAGCAGGGGAGTAGAAGGACAAAAAGGAAGACAGATATGGTGGGGAAAGATTATGAAGACATTTGAAAACTAATTAGAGGAAATTGAATTAAAGGCGGGAATGGAAGGGAAGCCAATCAAAGAGTAGACAGCAGGGGAGAGATAGAATTGCTAGTAAAAAGAGAGAAAAGTCGGCGAATTGAAGAATTATAAACAGATGTAAGATGATTTAAGTGTGAGACAGGAAGGCAATAGAGGAGGAAAGAGCATTAAAAGAGGTGTGAGAAATTGGGTGAGGATACAAGCAGCTTAGAGGCATGAAAAGAAAGACAATGACGAACTTTACAAATGTTATAAAGATGCACACGACGCAAACGGAATAAAGAAGAGGTGTTATGTGCAAAGATGACTGAAGATCCAGATAGACTCCAAGGTTTCGAGCCATAGTGGAAACAGATAAAGTAGAGGGAAGAAAAGAAGTAGAAAGGGGTGGAAAGAATCATAGAAGCAGGAAAAAGAGAACCTCTGTTTTGGAAGGGTTTAAGACTAGAAAGTGTTCAGCCATCTATGATTGGATGGCCAATAGGCAAGAAGAAGACATTTTACCATGGATCAGGGGCGCGAAGGAGGAAAAAGACAGAAAAGTTGAGGGTTGTCAGCGTTGAAATAGTGAAGAGAAAGAAGAGTAGGCGACCAAGGACTTAAGGGACACCACACTGAAGGGGCATAGTAGGAGAGGTATTACTGGCCTAGGAGACAGACTAATTGTGATTGGACATTTAAAATATGAACCATTTAAGGACAGACCCAGAGAAGCAACGAGGAAAGAGTGAAAAGCAGAAAGTGGTTGACAGTGTCAAATGCTGCTGAGATATTGAGAATTATGAAGAGAGAAGACTGATTAATGCAGAAATCAGAAAGTAAATAATTACACACTGAGAGTAGAGTGGTTTCTATAGGATGGTGGGGGCAAAAACCAGATTGGAAATGGAGAAGCAATGAGTTGGGGTTGATAAAGGAAGAAACGTGAGCATAAACAGCGGTGCTCCAAGGTTAGGCAGATAAGGGAGAGGGATATAGGATGAAAGTTATATGGGACAGAGGAGTGTAAAGAACGTTTTTTCAGAATAGGAAGAATGGTTGCGTGTTTAAAAGAAGAAATAAAAGACGTTAAGAGGGAGTTATTCTTCAAAGTATTACGAAAAGAAAGGAGAAAAGGATAGACTTTAAAAATAAGCGAAGACGGAAGGGGATGAAGAGGGGGAGAGGTTTAGTCAGCAGAGCTGAGATATCAGCATCCACAAGGGGGGTGAAGAGAGCTAGAGAAGCAGAAGATGGAGATGGAAGAAGGGAAGAATGGCCTTAGAAGAAAAATAAGAAGCAAGATCAAAAGCAGAAACAGAAGAGAAACATGACTGCATGGCAAAAAATAACTCATGAATGCTTGTGGAGGGAGGCGGCAGTAGAAAATAAAGTTATTTTCAGTCATTCATTCAGCCCTCTGCAGCCGCTTTAACGCTGGATGTGTCACTCTAAGAAATGCCAAAATAAAGTGAAAGAGGAGATCATGCATGATATTGCTAAAGGAGAATAGGACCCTACATAACTCCCAAAGATCTAGTAATGAGTTAGACTGTATCTTTCAAGAAAAACAGAGCAGGTGCTCCAGGCCTGTCGTTTTGCGGATGCACCCTCTGAAATGCTCTTCTATGTACAGTCAAAGAAATGACCCCCATCAGGTTTTTCTCACAGCACTGAAAAATGGTCCACATATTCTGATGTGTCTGCTATCACGTTATAATGGGCCTACATTACAATTACTTCCTTGTTTCCCTACATCACTGTACAACTGCCTGTTCTTCTGTTCATGAGTTAGAATCCCTAGAAGCATTCTCAAGAAAGAATGTGTCACACCACGGTTAGGACTAACATAGTATAACATAATCATGAGCTCTCGATTTTCCTACTCTACCAGGAGAAAGGTGACACAGTGGCGGCAATTCTAAAAGAGAGCTGAATGCAGTGTCTTGGTAAATAACCGAGCAGGGCTTGGGCTACCGCAGTAGCAGGCTTTACCCTGTACAAATGCTTGAGAGCACCATCTTGGTTTCGTTAAGAATAACAACATTTCCAATGGTCTCCCCTTGAAGCAGGAGTGGGTTCAAGAGACGTGACTTCATATTGCGAAGTCGGGCCTCTGAGATCTAGGAATATGCAGAGGTACTTTCTCTTTCTCAAAAGAGGCCCACCAGTGAAGCAATCCTACCTGGGGAACTCCAGACCATGGCTTCATATAGTGTGGCTTCCTTTTCTAATGCAAAGAGACGCCGGGGAGTACTGAACATTTAGCCAGCCTTGTCAGTAGCAGCTGGAATACTCACCCCCAGGAAGAGCTTGAGTGCCTTGGCGCAAGTCATGCCACTCGTGCTGCAAGGGACGTTCTCGATGATGACCCCGAAAGTACCCTCTTGTGTGGAGCTCTGGCAGAAGTCCTGAGAAGCAGAATCCAATGTGTTAAACAAACCATAATAAAGTTGGCCGACATGTGAAACTGAAATATTCAAGTATATGACATAAGAACATAATGCCAGATACGGTCATTCAGACTCACCCACGTTGATTATTTCAACCCACTCATCACACAAGCCTCTATCCTTGCTTTTCAAAACTATCACTCTACTTCTTATTTTTTTACAATACTTTTATCTAGAGTAAAGCGAATACAATATTTTTTTTTTTATTATTACTTGTGTATAATCAAAGGAAAAATGATTTTTACAAGAAGTTGATAGTTACAGTAAATGAAAATCAAAAGAAGAAAAAAGGTTCACCAAGTTACAGCCCAGCGACTCAGCTTCACAGAAATTTTTCAATGGTTACACAGAAACGTCAATTAAACAGCCATGTTCGGCCGGTCACTGGCTAAGCCGCCGATTTTAATAAAGGCTGCTTCTAATATTTTGGCCGTGACTACCGCCCATCGAGACTTCTCGCCAGATATTAGACGGCACCACCACGTGTGCTCCTCGATCAAGACCGAGTCATGCCAAAGCGGAGTCAAAAATGGGGCGCGAATGTCGTTCAAAGCCGGGCAATTTAGGAGCAGATGGCGGATGTTCTCCACAGAGCCAGGGTCTTCACACAATCTGCATGTAATTGAGCTGGCCTGCAATCTTCTTCCTAAGATTTCACGGGTATGGAGCAGATTTAAGCGAGCCCTTAAAAATGTTGCGCGTAGTTTTTTATCTGGAAATTGGAGACAGTACGTCATGGGAAGTTTCAATTTATTATAGGTTGGAGGTAGATGGTTTAAGCACTTGGTGGAGGCTGCTTTGTCCACGGTGGTGATCCAGTCCTGCAGTTTTAGTTTTTCACTTACTCTTTGTGGATTCGTTATCAGATCATTGAGTGAGCATTGCAGGCCTTCCAGTTTGGTTTTTTGAAGATAGACCCACTTTTGGACCGACTTGGTAGTGGTTGATTCGAGTTCCTGCCCAATTATTTTGAAGATTGGCAGACTGTCTTTAATTAATGTTTTCCTGAATAGGGCCAGTGCAGCCCCACTAACGGTGGCGCTTAGAGACAAAAGGCCCAGCTCTCGTCTGATTGCTTCTATGGGAATAGCGTTCGGCAGACCTAAGAGGGACTTCCATATGTAGGCCTCTAGTTTCCGCCATAGTTGGGAAGGTACGGTGAACATGGCATCCATGCCATAGGTCAAAGAGGGTACCACTTTACCCTTATAGAAATTGATGGCCGGCATTAGTGAGAATTTGCCAAACTTCCTGTCGAGTGCTCGTAATTGGGAAGTCAATTGTTTTGTTTTGGTCCAGAGGTGTTGCTGCATTTTGATTTCATGTAACGACCCGTCTAGGAGCACACCTAGGTATTTAAATTGATGGACCACTTCAATTCTGGTTTCGCAGACTGACCAAGACCCGGTGGGTTTCGGCGGGTGGCGTGCAGAGGACAAGATCATAATTTTAGTTTTAGTCTGATTTATTTGTAGACTATTGGTGGTCATATAGGTTGCCAAATTGTCCAACTGCCTTTGGAGGCCGATCGGCGTTTGATCAAACAAAATCATATCATCGGCGTATAGGAGGCGGGACAGGGGAAGATTGCCAAACTTCGGGGGGAAGCATCGCACCAACGCTTCTGAATCTTTGAAGTCCCCCAAAAAAGCCACGAAAAGTGCCGGAGCCAGAGGGCAGCCTTGTTTAACACCTCTATGCGCCTGTATATTTCTGGACAGGGCCCCCTCTTTATTTAGACGGACGTTAAGAGAGGTATTAGTATGCAGGGCTATTATAGGGTGTAGTATCGCCGGAGGACACTTCCAGTTTTCCAGCTTTCTCCATAATCTAGGTCGGTCCACTTTGTCGAACGCCTGAGAAAGGTCAATAAAAGCCGCATACACCGCAGGGGCTCCCTGCTTTATTTTGGCTTTTAGAATTGAAAGTATGAAGATGTTCAATGTGGTGCTGCCGTTTTTCTTGAAGCCTAGTTGGTAGGGATCGCTGCAGGGAGCTATTTTCTCCCAGCGGTGGAAGTGATCCAAGAGAAGGGTGGCAAATAGTTTTCCCATTATGTCCAATAGGGCAATCGGGCGGTAGTTTTCCGGTACTTCTCTGCTTCCATGTTTGAAGATAGGTATGATGATTGCTTTACACCATGATGATGGGATCTGTCTGGTAGATCTACAGTGGTCAAACAGAATGCTCATAAAGGCGGCCCATTCCACGGGATGCTTCTTTAGATCTATGTTCGACAGGCCATCCGGGCCTGGGGCTCTGGATGATTTTAACTTTTGAATGGCTGTACTTATGCCTGATATTAGGGAAAGGTCAATCCAGGGGGCTCCGGTGGTGTCAAAGGACGGGATTATATCCTGGGTTGGGCTGGCGAATAGCTCAGTGAAGAACGTGACCCAAACTTGTTCCGGAACAGAGTTGTTCATATTGTAAGTTGTGGCTCCTTGCGTAGCATTTACCAAGTCCCAGAAATCTGCCGTTTTTTTTGCATTTAGGACTTTCATCATAGATTCTGCGTCCTGTTGGTATAAAACAGCACGACGTGCCCTGATCCATGATTTGTAGGCTTTTTTTCCAGTGCTCCAGCAATCCCATGCCTCTACGGTGTTAATGGACTTTGCACGTCTTCTCAGATTTCTCAAGCTGTTTTTCTTCCTCGCAGTTTCCATGTCATACTGGTGGTTGCAAGGTTTAGGGAAAGCTGGGCCCACTGCCGGATGATGTCTATACTTTAGGAGCAGGGGAAGGTAGTCCGGCCTGGACGATGGTATGGAAAGTTGATCAATCCCAAATTCGGCCACGTACTGATCGGTGATAGCTCTAATGTTGGCCAGGGTCAGTCGCAAGCGTGATTGTTGGGGATTTGTTTCAATCGATGGTAAATAATAAGTTGAATGCCTTGCTGAAGAGCTCCAAGAAGTGGTGAGCAAGTTGTGGTCGCTGGCGGCCGTTTTAACCACCTTGAAGTCTTGAATTGCAGCACACAGAGCTTGAGACGCAAAAATATAGTCCAATGTGGCTGTCGACCGGCCCCTCTCCCAGGTCGGGAGAGGCGTCTGTCCTTCACGGATCCAGGCAACGTTGTGTAGGTTCCGGGATGCCATGAGGGTCATCCATGCTTGTCCTCTGTGCTCTGCTTGCGTTGTCTCGGTTGATTTTTTAGGGACTGTCTTCTGCTGGCTGCACTTCGCGTTGAGGTCACCGCATACCAATATGAAGGGAGTGTTCCATTCAATAAGGATCTCATCAATGACCTCTGCCATAGTTTGGCAGAAGAGTTGCGTTGTGGTTCTTTGCGGGTTCCAGTATGTGGTGATCAAAGCGAGTGGTGGAGATGAAGGTTGCTTTGACCGGCGATTTAGAGGTACCGAAGCAGGGTTCCATTCAATTAGGACTGCCAGTACCCCATATGAACTGGCTATGGTCCTGAGCATTTTTAGATTTTGATCTGACCGTACACCAATGAGCAAGCCTGCTGAAGGACGGCCTAACAGCCCTTTTGTCGCCGGCGAGATCACAATGTCGTACCCATCCATAGAGGGTGTATCCTGGAGCCAAGTTTCTTGCAAACAGAAGATGTCAAAGTGGCCCAGGTCAAAGGTATTGGGGTCAGTCAGATGCGCGTGACCTCTGGTGTTCCAGGAGGCCAGTGACAAAAGTTTATCACTTAGATGGGCGTCGGCTTCTTTGGGTAATTGCTATCTAAGACGGTGGGATGATAGGGCCCCTTTTATCCAGTCCCAAGGGCCAGTTTGCGGAGCAGATTTTTTCAGAACTGGCGACGATGGTAGTTTGGGTTGCCCACCCGATCTGTGAGGTGCATGATCTCTTCGTGGAGATTGATCTCTCCAGCTTAGCTTTCTTTGCGCCATACGAGGTCGCTGGTATGGGGAATGCCGTAGACGTTGTCTGGTTTGGTCTTGAGTGTCAATAGACCGCTTGGAGAATTGAGATGGCCATGGAGATGGATCCAGAGAGTCCCCGGCGGGTCTTATGGGGCGTTCAGGTGAGTCTTGCCTCGGTTTCCGGGTTCTTGATGGATAGAGAAAGTGTGCCTTCAATGTGTCTCTTCGATCGTTATGCCGTTGGGACGGACTATGGACACTAGGTCTTCCTTTTGTAGAATGTTGGTCTTGTGTATTATTCTTAAGGGCCGGGGTTTTTAGCTCTGACAGTAAGAGGCCATGCACTTTAAGTTCGTCGCAAGCTCGGGGGCCTATATCTTGAGTTGCAGACGAATAGATGTGCAAGTAGGCTTTAGCTTTATTGTCTCTGTGATAAGGCTCCACCCTTTTGAAATCGTCCGAATTTAGTTTGCATAGCGAAGGTGTAGTCGATGTAATTTTTAGCACAGTTTTTCTATTCAGGATGATGTACTTATCTTTGCTGGAAAGTTGCTCTATTTTAAAGAGGCGGGTAGAATTACCCCTTGTGCGGAGGGTGTGTTTATCTGTTGCGCTTCTAGATGTCTGCATCTCCTGCGATGACGACCTGGCCGAGTGAGTTCTCGTCCTGGGTCTATTTTGAGAATCTGTTGAATATCTTGAAGGAGCTTCATTATGTCGGATCTTCGTCGATTTGCTCAGCTCAGGGGCCTCCCTCCGGCTGGAGTGAGGAGGCGCTCTGGGATTCAAGTTAGTCTCGCAAGGAATAGGGACATTCGCAAGAGCGGAATACCCCTTGCCAGGCAGCGTTGGGGAATGTATACCTGAGGTCGAACAGACTGCTATCGGTCTTGGGGACTGGGTGAGGTCCATCACGGAGCCTGAGCGTGTGACATTTTCAGCCGAACTTCCGGGATCTCTAGGATTGAAAGGCAAGTCCTCTTGTGGGGGGCTATGATCATTTAGATTGTCGGCTAAAGGGAGTGGTTGATCGATCCCGGTTAATTTCAGGATTTTCTTTCCTTTAGACAGGGGTTGGATCGAGCCCGGGCAAGTTCCCAAGGCCAGATTTAAAGTAGATGTAGACAGGTTGGATGTTTGGGACACTTTTGCTTTGTGTAGGAACACTGGAGCAATTTCATTTGGATATTTTGACTGAGTCGTCTGTGTAGATTTGTGCTTTATCAGTGGTGGTAAAGGGCCTTGTATTGGTGACGAGGCCACAGACCGCTCCACAGCTGAGGGTACCGCCTCTTTTGTTGTGGGCGGAGATTCGTACTTTAAGTCGATAGCTGTTATATAGCCTTCTAAGAAGGTTAACTTCGACTGAATACTTGCTAAAATGGCCGTGTTGTCTTTGGAAACGTCACTTAGCGTTTCATACAGCTTGCAGAACGGGGCCAAAGAGATGGTGATTGCCGACATTATTGTTGTGAGATCTTTTCTGGTGTTAAGTGGGTCTTTCTGAGGTAATGAAGAGAAATCAGTTCTTCCGCTTGCTGTCAAGTCCCTTGGGCCTGGAGCCGCCGCATTCGCTAGTGAGTGTCTGCGCCTAGTATTGCACTCTCCAGAGTCAGACGTGCTAAAGGACCTCAGATTTAGGTCCCTTGTTTGAGGTAGCTGAGTCCGGGGATCTTGGAGCCTGGCAGCAGGCAACGTAGTCGTCAGATGGTTCTCTGACCAGGGTTGAGGCGACATTTCTCTTTGTGGCCCACCTTTGGGGTGTAGCAAGTCAAAGATTTCTGAAAGGGGCTGGTATGAGGCCCTTTTGTTGCTTAATGGGCTGAACGTTGTAGTGACCGCCGGCCTTGGAAGCGGTAGTGATGGAACCTTCGTCTGACCGAGGTCTGATGGACTTGGAGCTGGGACCTGCCGACTTGGCGTGGCTAGCGGTGGTGCAATCAGTTGAACAGCTTCGGATGCGGTTGAGGTCGAAATGTCCAGATGGGCGAGTCCTAATTCAGATCGCGGGGAGGAGTTTGCTAGTGGACCGAGGGGCGGTATAGTTGAAGCCGGGATTTGCCCGGGAAACGAGCTCTGGGAATTGACGAGAGTAGAGATTTTCCTAGATTTAGATGCCTGAGGCGTCTCATCCAGGGCTTCAAGAATTTCCGCATCCGAAAGTTCTGAGTCATTAGACAGTTTCCTTTTGCCTTGCGTCTGAAAGAAATTCAGCAGAGCGTTTGACAAAAGTGGAATCGGTAAAGTGGCTTGTGTGTGGGTCTTCTTCTTCTGGCCTTGTTGCAAAACAGCCTTTTTCGGCTGTCTAGAGACGGCTATAGGTTTAACAGTAAACAGTGAATCTATGGACTTGGATGCCGAGTTGACTTTTTTTTTGAAAATCGGTCTTTTTTTCTTTTGGTGAGTTGTCAATTTACGGCTGCTCTTGTCTGAGGTTACAGAACAGGGGTCAGAGTCTGCCTCACTAAGCTCCTCCAAAGGGAGATTCGAGGAAATTGGAAGATTATGCAGGTCTGAGGGTAGGATGACGGACGGCCTTGAGTCCCCGGTGTCAGGGATGTTGCCGGGAGGGGCTGGCGGCACACCCATCCCTGGTGGTGTGAGAGCGTCCGGAGCGGGGTGCTGGCCTGTCTTGGCAGAGGCCATTGGGTTCTCTGGACGCCCTTCACCGCCGCGGTAGAAAGAGCCCCGGCTACCCGGCACGGCAGGGTGAATCAGGGCCGTAGTGGTCTGGGCTTCTGGGGTAACATGTGAAATGAGGAGCGGGGCTTGAGCGGAAAGGTTGGTGATCAGGTGGAATGACCGCTGAGCATCTTGTGGCTGTTGATACAGGTCGGTGATCAGGTGGAGTGACCGCTGAGCATCTTGTGGCTGTTGAGACAGGTCGGAGACACTTAAATTTTCTTGGAAGTTGGTTACCGGAGGAGCAGGCGGATTTGGAGAAAGTTGAGTGTCGCGTAACGCTTCACTTGCAGCTGGGCCCACCCCCAGACCCCCTGACAGGGGCCCTCCGGTCCCCGCACAGGGGTGGTCACTCGCCGAGGCGGTACGAGGGTGGGCCATGAAGGGTTCAGTGTCCAAAGACTGCCGCTGGCCCAGTCGGCCTCCAAGTGCTCTGTCTTTAGGGGCCTGTAGAGACAGAGAAGTCCGTGGAGCCATGGGCGGGCAGAAAGTAGATAGTACGGATACATTACTTAGGCCCCCCAGGTGGAGGGGTGGGTTCAGACCGTGGTCGTTATCTCTATCGGTCAGAGAGGGTTCTTTGGTGAACCCAGGGTGAGCGTTATCCAGGTTTGTGTCAGGTTGACCCAGGTTTTCTCGAGAAAGCGGGTTGCTGGCCGCTAACACTCTCGCCGGGTGCAGAAACGGGACGGAGCCTGCGGCGCTGCTGGGCACCGACAGAGGCGCCGTCATTAGAGTTTTCTTTGTGCGGCTCCTTAGGAGACGCTGGTCCAGATCTTCCTCCATCGCAGGTAGGGCAGGGGAGAGAGGGGGGTGGGAGGGAAAAGAGGGGAGAGAAACGGCAGTGGGGAAGGGCAGAAGAGGGAAGGGAAGAGGGAAGAGGCGGGGAGGAAAAGGCTTACAGGAAATGGGAAAGGGAAGGGGATAAGAACAGAGAGAAAGCAAGGGACGGGACAAGGGGCAAGAAAGGAAGGGAAGAGGGAGAAAAGAAAATGAGTGGTGGGGATGGGGGGGGAGGGAGGAACCAAATCAGTAGCTTTCCGCCAATAATAAGCCGACGGTAGTGGGAAATCCGGGGGACAGCGGGGAGCACAGAGCGGTGAGAAAAAAACTGCCTATGGTTCGTGAGGTCTACACCAGCGCCAGCAGACACAGGAAAACAGGAAGGATCCTACCTCTAGGTCCTTGTAGCACTTCAGTCCCTCAGACCGCGAGTCCTTGGTGGAGCCGCCAGCCCCCAGCCCTCTGCTCCCGGAGCGGACTGGGGCAGACTGGAACTCAGCTCGGAACTCCGCGCGCGCTCCGCGCGGCCACGGGCTTTTTGAAGGTCGGTTGGGCTTTTTTTTTTTCTTAAAGGTGAAATGCGATGAAACGCAGTGAAAATGGAGCACTGCTGCAGAAACACGTCCTCTCACAACAGAGTTCTGGGGCAGACTGGAACTCAGCTCGGAACTCCGCGCGCGCTCCGCGCGGCCACGGGATTTTTGAAGGTCGGTTGGGCTTTTTTTTTTTTTTCTTAAAGGTGAAATGCGATGAAACGCAGTGAAAATGGAGCACTGCTGCAGAAACACGTCCTCTCACAACAGAGTTCTGGGGCAGACTGGAACTCAGCTCGGAACTCCGCGCGCGCTCCGCGCGGCCACGGGCTTTTTGAAGGTCGGTTGGGCTTTTTTTTTTTTTCTTAAAGGTGAAATGCGATGAAACGCAGTGAAAATGGAGCACTGCTGCAGAAACACGTCCTCTCACAACAGAGTTCTGGGGCAGACTGGAACTCAGCTCGGAACTCCGAAAGCGAATACAATATTAAAAAAGGGCATGCATTTTACATAGAATACAAATCTCAAAGTTTAATACTAGTTGGTCCACTTAGCACTTCATCCATTAGAGTGACGTTGTGTGTTATAGCTACTTCTCTTATTTTATGCTATTTTATGTTACATCATGGGTCTGCAATCTGGGGCACTCCAGCTGTGTTAGATTATTGAAAACCAGGCAGACTTTTTATAAACATACCTGTACAGTATAAATATATATGAAAAGCCCTGTATCTAGTTACCACAGCGAAGAAGAGCTAAAACAGACAAGGAAGAGTGTGCAACAGGACACATATTTAGATGAGGAGCTAAATACATCTCTAGGACTAGTTCCAGACCTGATTCCAGGTCTCTCCCTTGAGGCGATATTTTATACTTCCACAAGCTGCAACATTACCTATTTCTGAAACCTGGTCTTCATTTCACAAACGGGATGTATTTTCTAGTTTCCCAACACATTTGTTCATGCCAGCATTAGACTTTTGATCAAGCTGAGTCTTAGAGCTCTGAGGTTTCATTAAATAGAATGACTTTATTGGTCATGCAAAGTCTATGTGAATGATCTGACCAGCCATCTTTTAGACCACAGCTGCTAACCAGCACCATTCACTGCCTCTGCTGATTGATGAACATAGTATCTGGGGACTTGTATAATTGAAGCAGAACATGTTGTTTGCATGTTAGGGATAATTTTAAAAAAATCTCGAAAAAATATCATCCAAGAAGAGTTCTTTTTTTCATTTACTGTTTTTCATTACATTCAAATCACTACCCGTGCAGTTCAAACATATTTTCTGGTAAGTCCTCTCAGGCTGACCCCCTAACACCCGCAGACTCCTATTGTTTTCTAATCTTGGAAGATTTTTCTTTAGACATGTGTGGGCTCAATGGGAATGGGGATGCCTGTAGCACCGGCACGTGAAGTGGGAGGATGGAAGACCAGGCTCCCGCCCTTCCCCCCTCGCGCTTGGCCTAGAGGATCACGGCCTAGACACCCGCCACAAGAGGAGTTTGCCTGTCTACCAGACGACCAAATACCCTGGTACAGGAACATACGGATGTGCCCATCTACCTGCCCAGCCGCCCGCCCTGTCCATGCCGACACCTGCGGCACGGATCAACTCGACTAAACCTACACGTCGTTAGAGATGCCATGACGACCTAGCCAACGGTCAGCACACCTGTGCAAATATACACACCGGACACTCCCACACCAATCCACACGAAGAATATACTCAGTGCTATGACGTAGGCGACAGACATACTCACGGACGTGCATCTTTATTATTTTCCACATAGGCTCTCAAAATGCAGAAACGCAAGACGCATAATGAACTTATCTAAAAAGGCTTGCTCACGCTTCTTCTAAGAGCCATGTACCATAATGAAGAATATAACGGACACGATACTGAGGATAAAGCAATATGATACCGTAACCTAAAGCGCTCTGCATCAAACGGTTCCACCTATGCACCAGGCCCAAGTAGGCCGCAAGCAAAAGCTTCCATGAACATTGAATGAGCAAGAACTGGGTTGCTGACCCTGCAAAATGAGCCCGGCGAAAGCACACCGCCAAGGGCACAATGTTGCAATCTCGCACGCTGCAAGCCAACGCCAAGGTCGCACCTGCAAGATAAACCAGGCACACAGTAGGAAAAACAATATTAATTATGTTGAATTTTGCCTCAAACACGGTCCCACCTCACGTGACAAAGCCAAACCTGACAAGATGCCAAGCCAAGGAGGAAGAAGATGCCTGAATCCCACGTTTGAAGACACAGGCAGATACAATTAAAAGACTCATTGGACATCTGCAGCAGTGGGAGTAGTCGACCTCCCAACATATGAATAAATCCTCACATTGTTTACACCTACCCATATTAAAACATTGTTGCAAATTACAGGTGCACCGCGAGCTGGGAACAGCGATAGTCCCAGACTGGGAGGCTCGCGAGCGGACCAATCAGAACAGGGGGCTCTTATCGCTGACGCCATTAACATTGACCAATCCTCAGAGGTCTTCATGTAACAATTTCCATGTATCAAATTGAAGGGACAGCCCAGGTATACCACCTGACTAACCCTCAGCCACTAACACCGTTCTCTATATGTGCGCTATACTAACCCTACCACTCGAGTAACCAATCCAGAGTGGAAATAGGTTTTTTACTAAACTTTGTAAGATGACGCAAGTAGAGCGTCATACTAAGGTAAAAAGGGCCTGCGAGCCCCACGATTGTGTGTGTGTCAGGACGAACGCGTACACCCCTTGACCCATCCCTGCCGTTTTGTCTAATAAACAGCAGAGTCACCTTCGCTTCTTGCGTGTGTCTCATACTCTATCTTTTTTGGGATATACAGGAGGAGTTGGGGCCTCCCTGACCGGAGGTCTGCGGACGGCCCGGCCGACCCCGGCAGAATTCTCCCCCCGACAAGTTGGAGGCACTGCTGAGATCTGTTTAAGGTCTGCTTTTTTATTTTTACTTTTTTCCAGGTACTCCCTTTGCGAGGAGGCCCGGCGGCGCGGCCCCCTCTGCCGTTGCCCCCTTCTGAGGACTACAGGACCATCGCGGAACTGCGAGAAGACCGGACAGCGCAATCCGGATATTGGCCTTAGGGAGCCGGTTGAGAAGTATCCCGCCCGCGGTTGGCGAGTGTCCAGACGTGGTCCAGACGAGGGGAGGTGGCGAGCCGCCTGGAGGGGTGCACGGAGTCGAGCGGCCCCGCATCAAGAGAACTTGGTGAGCATGCCACGCACAACAAGCAATGTGAAATTGTGAGGGAGGTGGGAGGAATCAAATACGGGAGGTGGGAGGTGTTGCACAGGTGCGCGGCGAAGGTCTTGACAATTTAGTGTTGGCAATGACATGAATGGTAGCCGAACGAATGCGAGAGCAGTCGGCTACGTTACGCGAGAGAGGGGGGCGGAGCACAAAAACATCACGTGCGGCCGCTCGTAGACACCGATTGGCCTAGGTCGCGACTACGTGTAAGGGTGTGTGTGTGTGTGGTTTCCTACGATTTGGCATTTATTGATCAATGAGTAGATGAGGATCCCTATTGTTCGAGCAAGAAACTCGATAGGTAGATGACGTTTCCCTGTAGGTGGTAGCTAGTCAGTTGCCCAATACGGAAGATAATTGGCTGGTTAAGCCCTCCTGTCGAGGGGCGTATCACACGCGAGGCGACGCAGCGTGCACAGTCCGATTATATTATTGATTACCTTGTTCCAGGAGTGACAGGAAGACAGCTGTGAGGTTAACGGGGGTAGATTGCAAGTGTATTTTGAACTTAAAGAATATATGAAAAACTTACCAGTAGCTCGAAGAGATCGGTGACATCACCAATAGGGCTTTCATAGGATATCCCGAGCACAAGGCATCTTTCCTTCTGAGAGTGGTGGGGAAGAGAACTGTGGTAGAGGAGTGGGAACGGAGATAAACGGTAATGAATTAATCAAGGAAAGGCGAAACGGGGGACGTGGCGGCGCACGAAGAACGCCGGCCACGGCGAGTGTAGAAGAAGGAGGAGGAGCAATTGAAAATAGGACGACTGTATAAGAACGTCACAAGGGGTACGCAGCCGCAGGGGGCTATGTGCGCCTCGGCCGCAGGGGGCCGTAAGGGTGTTGTGTAAGGAAGAAAGAAAGAAGAAAATATATAAATGTAAGTACTATATTTTAATAATTTTCCTTAGCGGACTATCGCAAGTCCCCAAACTTACGGGGCCAGGTAACGATATAATTTTGCAAAGGTAGCGGGCGCCCCTCTCTCGAAAGAACAGACTTGATAACCTGTTCAGTGGTTATTAACCACTTGAGAGTTCGCAGCCACTGCTTTTACTCACTGTGCCTTTCACAGATGGGAAATATCCATTTGCATATCAGTCTTTGTCCTGCCCGGGGGCAGTCCAGCACCGAAATGCAATGGCAATTCCAACCTGAGCGAGAGTACCACCAGCAACCCCATACACGTGTTTCACCCTTGTTGGGGATCATCAGTGAGGTGAAGCTGATGCCTCTCTAAGCACAGTGAGAGGGAGACCACGTCTGGTTGCCCCCAGGAGACCTAGGGTTACCAATCCCAGGTTCCTTGAAAAATAGTTTTGCAAAGGTAGCGGGCGCCCCTCTCTCGAAAGAACAGACTTGATAACCTGTTCAGTGGTTATTAACCACTTGAGAGTTTGCAGCCACTGCTTTTACTCACTGTGCCTTTCACAGATGGGAAATATCCATTTGCATATCAGTCTTTGTCCTGCCCAGGGGCAGTCCAGCACCGAAATGCAATGGCAATTCCAACCTGAGCGAGAGTACCACCAGCAACCCCATACACGTGTTTCACCCTTGTTGGGGATCATCAGTGAGGTGAAGCTGATGCCTCTCTAAGCACAGTGAGAGGGAGACCACGTCTGGTTGCCCCCAGGAGACCTAGGGTTACCAATCCCAAGTTCCTTGAAAAATAGTTTTGCAAAGTTAGCGGGCACCCCTCTCTCGAAAGAACAGACTTGATGACCTGTTCAGTGGTTATTAACCACTTGAGAGTTCGCAGCCACTGCTTTTACTCACTGTGCCTTTCACAGATGGGAAATAATATCAGTCTTTGTCCTGCCCAGGGGCAGTCCAGCACCGAAATGCAATGGCAATTCCAACCTGAGCGAAAGTACCACCAGCAACCCCATACACGTGTTTCACCCTTGTTGGGGATCATCAGTGAGGTGAAGCTGATGCCTCTCTAAGCACAGTGAGAGGGAGACCACGTCTGGTTGCCCCCAGGAGACCTAGGGTTACCAATCCCAGGTTCCTTGAAAAATAGTTGTATGGGGCTGCTGGTGGTACTCTCGTTCAGGTTGGAATTGCCATTGCATTTCGGTGCTGGACTGCCCCTGGGCAGGACAAAGACTGATATGCAAATAGATATTTCCCATCTGTGAAAGGCACAGTGAGTAAAAGCAGTGGCTGCGAACTCTCAAGTGGTTAATAACCACTGAACAGGTTATCAAGTCTGTTCTTTCGAGAGAGGGGCGCCTGCTACCTTTGCAAAACTATTTTTCAAGGAACCTGGGATTGGTAACCCTAGGTCTCCTGGGGGCAACCAGACGTGGTCTCCCTCTCACTGTGCTTAGAGAGGCATCAGCTTCACCTCACTGATGATCCCCAACAAGGGTGAAACACGTGTATGGGGTTGCTGGTGGTACTCTCGTTCAGGTTGGAATTGCCATTGCATTTCGGTGCTGGACTGCCCCTGGGCAGGACAAAGACTGATATGCAAATGGATATTTCCCATCTGTGAAAGGCACAGTGAGTAAAAGCAGTGGCTGCGAACTCTCAAGTGGTTAATAACCACTGAACAGGTTATCAAGTCTGTTCTTTCGAGAGAGGGGCGCCTGCTACCTTTGCAAAACCAGGTAACGATATAAGGCTGTATATTGTAAACTACTAGTGAGATAACCGCTACCAAATAGGGGAAGGGTAACAAGTGGAGCGCTACTATGTCATACGGGACAGGATCGGGAGGGTGGGGGAACACCCTCACTACCCCACTACAACACATATGTACCACACTGTCACCCCATAGGGAGAAACTGATTAAGTATAGCATAGAATGGACCCAGGGGACGGACAACAAAATGATAACACCGTGGCCGCCTAATGGTAGTTTCGACCCATATGCCCAACATTCACTACTAAACCATCTGCATAATACATACAAAGGGAAGAAGTTGGCAAACCACGTGGAGGTGTTTAACTTATGGAGGATGTTCCAGGGGTCCCGACCAGGACCAAATGGAATGTTCACTGTGGGGGAAATACCGGAAGAAAAAGAGATCAAGGAGTAAGGAGAGGATGGGAAAAAGGGGAGTGAAGACCCAAAGAACACGGGGAACAGACAAGAGGGAGGAGAAAAGAATAATAAATCAAATGAGATAAAAAAGGAACTGAGCAACGATATACCCCTAGAAAAGGGAGTGAAAACAGAGGGAGGGGGATTGTACCCTTTAAGGGAGTTAGGAGAAATAGAAAGAGGTCAGTTAAGGGCGGCTGAGGGGTACTCGAATCCGGCATACAGCCCTCCACCATATGTGGCTCATAGGAAAATGCCAGCAGGGGAGGGGAGGACTGGAGAAGAACAAACTGTGGAAATAGGAAATGATGAGTGGGTAGCTGCACAGATACTATTAAAATTATGAGGTTCATTAACAGGAGAAGAGAAGGAGGTAGTAAGGAAAACAGACGAGGATAATACCAGGGAGAGTGGAAT
Organism: Ambystoma mexicanum; assembly: GCF_040938575.1. Lineage (NCBI taxonomy): Eukaryota > Metazoa > Chordata > Amphibia > Caudata > Ambystomatidae > Ambystoma > Ambystoma mexicanum. The sequence continues at coordinate 898,916,871 of NC_090934.1, forward strand.
GAGAGGGGAAGAGCTGTTACGGCAAAAGGAAGAGATTTTGGAGGAACGACTAGCAGAGTTAAGGGATGAGCAGAACGAACTGATCAAACAGCTCGAGAGGGAGGAAAGAGAGAGAGCGAGGAAAAGAAAAGAAGGTAAGAACGAATTGGAAAAAATAAGGGAACGAACTGAGGAGCAAAAGAGAGAAGCTGAACGGGTAAAGGCAGCAGCAGAAAGGGTATCAAGAGCAGTGCTGCGAGAAAAGAAAAGGGAAGAAGAAGAGAAAGAAAAAGAAATGGCAATGTGGAAGAGGAGATTACTATCAGAAACGACTAATAAATACGAAGAAGGGAGGGTGATAGAGAGCATATTAGAAAGGGAAAGGGTGAAATGGGAAAGGAAGAAAGAGGATGAAAGAATATTGGAACAGGTGAGTAGTGAAGTAATGGAGGAATTAAAAAGGAAAAGGGAGGAAAATGGTAGGGAGATGGAGGAGAGAAATGAAGGAGAAAGAGAAGATAGGAGAAGGGAGAGTGAACTGTGGGGGGATGTATATAGAGACACAGAAGTAGCAACAACATCAGCGCAAGGGGGAGCGGTTGATAAAGGAGAAAAAGGAGGACTGGACCTAATAGACTTAAAAACAGTAACAATCAAGGGGAAAAAGACCGAGTGGGGGTTACTGTTTATGACTGACTTTTGTAGTGAAGAAGAGGAAGGAGTGGGGAAGGAAGGAAGAAACAGTGAAAGGGAAAGCCTAGATAAACTATACATCACCCGGACCAACACAGACTCACCATGGATCCGTAGGAGAAAGGATGAACTGGAGAGAAGTGAGGGGGAAGAGCAAGGAATAGTGGAAAGACAGACATATGAGGCCACACCGTCCCCATCACGCCCTCTCCCGTCCCACCCTACATGCTCAACCACCTCACGCTCGTTACGAACAATAAAACTTGCGCCCTTTACAGACGAACTGACACCCTATGCATGTCGGCTTAGAAACCTCCCTAGACGCAGGCAGGAAGGACGAATACACATACCCATATTAAATACAGGAAGTGATGGAAGAAGGGGAAAAGATGGAGAAGAAAGAGTTACGAGCAGGGGAAATACAGACGAAATTGACGATGTAGAAGAGAGGGAAGAAGAGGAAGGGTGTGAGGACTTGATTCTATGGAACACAAAGGGTAAAACGAGACATAACTTAATGCCACTTCTGGAGAGGGGAGGAGTTAGACCACAGTACGTCCCTTGGAAGCATACAGACAAAGAAAATATAAAGTGCAGGCTCCCATCATTAAGTGGAGGTGCGGGTAAATGGATATATGAAATGGAAAAACACACCGCAGGACAGAAACTGGCAGTGGGAGATGTAAAGGGCCTTCTAATATCAATATTAGGGGATGCAGCAGATGACATTTGGAAAAGAGCGGGATTCCCTGGGGTAACAATAGCAAACACATCGCATGATGGGGCACCATTCGCAAACTGCAGACATGCACTATGGCAGGCACTGAGGGTACAGTACCCAGACACATCAGACATAGGAGCAATTACCTCACGCAAGATGCGTGAGAACGAAGATCATGTTGATTATATCCAGGAAATCCAAGAGAAGTGGCGCATGGAAACTAGAGAACAATGGGATAAAACACCAGCAATATTTTATCATATACTAGTACAAGGGCTCCCAGAAGGAGTTCAGAAACAATTGAAGAAAGTAGTGAGAATGGAAGCAAAAGCATGGCCAGAGATACAACTGACTATAGTGCATCATTGCAGGACATGGCAAGGAAAAATGAAACAAAAGGAAGAGGACAGGAAAACGGAAGAGGCTAAACTAGTACAGAAAAAGCTCACTAAATACACAATGGAAGGGGCACTAATAACTACGCCTACAACAATGACCCAAAACCCCACACAAGTAGTGGCTGCACAAGATCCCTCCCAAATACCACCTTCACAGACTATAACACAACAGGTGCCGCCACTCCAACCATACACGACCAACATGGGAGGAGGATACCCAATGCCAGGAGCTGGGTATTATAATTACAACAGGGGGAGAGGAGGAATTATGAGAGGGAGAGGATACGGATATAATACCCAACAGCAGGGGGGAGGACTTAGAAATTCCTACCCCACAGGGCAACCAGCATACCAGGACAACACAGGGAGCTTTCCATGGCAGAGTAGGGAACCACCGGTGTGTTGGAGTTGTGGATTATTAGGGCACATGTCACGCACGTGTAGAGTAAGACCAGGAACACCATCATGGAGTGAACAGGGACAACCAAGGCCCACACAGGAACAGCAGGGCATGCAGCAACAGCAGACGTTGCAACAGGGAAATGGACAGCAACAACTAATAACACAACAACAGCCACAGACACATTCACTGCCACAACAACAGGTAGCGATAACACAACAACCCCAAGTACAACAAACACAACTGGGTAGGGTGACGGTCCTGGGACACAACCCTTACACAGGAAATGGTCAATCGTTGTACCCTCAATAGGACAGCCCACAGACGGCCTTGGTGTGTCCCATCCTGTCAGTAACACCTAATAGTGCGGAGGAACCACGCATAGAGGTAACGATAGGTGACAAAAAATTATCATTCCTTGTTGACACCGGGGCGACCAGGTCTTGCATAAGGGAAGGTAAATTTAAGATGTCAGGCGAAGTCATGAACACCCAAGGATTCTCTGGGGCTAGAGGGTTGGTTCCTTTTACTGATAACATTCCCTTATCTATAGGAGATTATGACCTGTCAGTTCCACTTCTATATTATAGTGCCTCACCAGTAAATATACTGGGGAGAGACATAATGAACAGGTTGAATATGACGATCTCCTTTACTGAGGACGGCATAATTTGCTCTACCCCAGGGATTAACATGCTCACAGCACGACAGATTATGCAAGCATACTGCGGACAGACAGCGATTAGGGCGGAGCCAGTAGATGGCGAACTCTTCCAGTACGGGACAGACATGGCATTTGCATGGATGCCAGGGATAGAGGGAAAAATATGGAGGAGGCCAGCAGCCTATCTGTTCAGACCAGAAACACCAGTCGGTGAACCAGAAGGGAAGGTGGTTCCAGTGGACATTGAGAGCATTATAGCAACAGCTGATTACATTGCTGTACATGCCCAAGACAGAGAAGGAAGGGCATGGAGGGCAGTGATAGCACTAGCAGAAGGATGTAGACTGACCCAGGTGTCAGATGAGGAGCTGTTCTCAGAAGAAAAGGAGGAAGGTGAAATGGTGTTTATGATGAGTGTGGAAGTATGGCTAAGAGTGGCGTACAAACAAGTAGCACAGAAAATTGCAATGGCACTTGAGGCACCCGCATGCACCCCAGTCCCCTTCTTTAAGGAGGATATGACAAAGGTACCCACATCATTGTGGACTACTAGCCCCTATGACGTAGGGTGTATAAAAAGTATAGGGGGAGTAAGGATAACATTGAAAAAAGGTGCAATACTCCCCAGAGTGAAACAGTACCCACTATCAAAAGAGGCAGATGAGGGCATATATGAAACCATAACGGCCCTTATAAATAATGGCATATTGGTCCCCTCAGAATCACCATGTAACACGGCTCTATACCCAGTGCGCAAGGCTAAAGGGGGTTCTTGGCGCTTCATACAGGATCTCAGGCCCTTGAACAACATAGTAGAAGCAGAATACCCCATAGCAGCAAACCCGGCCACAATATTGTGTGGCATTCCAGCAGAAGCATCACGATTTACAGTGATCGACCTTAAAAATGCATTCTTCTCAATACCATTGCACCCAGACTCACAAGATCTGACAAGCTTCACTTACAGAAACACAAAGTGGAAACACACCAGATTGCCACAAGGGTATTGCGAATCACCCTCAATTTTCAACAGAGTAATACAGATGGATTTGGGTAACATTGAAGTGGAAAGTACAGTGTTGCAGTATGTCGATGACATAATAATTTGCAGTACGAACGAAACAACATGCAGAGAGGACTCATTAAAGATGTTGACCATATTGGCTGAGAAAGGTTACAAGGTAGACATGGAAAAGTTACAGTACTGTCAAGAACAGGTACTTTACATTGGTCAGCTCATATCCTAACATGGAAGAAAGATTGCACCACAAACAGCACAGGCCATTTCAAACACACCAGTGCCACAAACAGTGAGGGAACTGCAGCAGTTCCTGGGTCTGTGCAACTACTGTAGAGCATGGGTATTTGATTACAGTTCATACATAGGACCCCTGCTTGAGGCGTTAAAGGAAGCTAATAAAGGTTAGAAAAAGCTGGGGTGGACAATGGAAATGAAAGAGGCTTTTGATGAGTTGAAAGATGCGATATCAACTGCTCCGGTACTGGCATCCCCAGACTATGAGCGACAATTTTTTATATTTTCACATTGTGACTCAGCAGTAATGAAAGCAGTATTGGCCCAAAAAACAAGCATGGGCTACAAACCAGTAGCTTTTTACAGCGGCCATTTAGATCCTGTGATGCTAGGTCATTTCCCTTGCGAACAAGGTCTCGCCGCAGCTGCTTTTGCAGTAGAGAAAGCATCAGCAATCACCATGGGGTGCCCAACTAGGCTGTTTGTGGAACATGCACTATTTGCCATATTGAATAAACCTAAGTCCACCCTAACCACGCAAAGGGCATCAGGTTATGAGATCATCTTATCCAGAGCTGAACTATCAATTGTTAGATGTAGCACGGTCAACCCTGCAAGGTTCCTAGCAGAAGTAATTGAGGAGGGAGATTATGCCCATGACTGTACGCAAATAACTGACATGTACTCATGTGCTAGAAAGGTTGAAGAAAACGCACTAGAGGGAGGTGAGCTCTTGTTCATTGATGGATCATCAACTATCGACCAAAGGGATGGTGTAAGGAGGACTGGTGCAGCAGTGGTAAAAATGATGGAGGTACCGGTGTGTGTGGCCATGAAATGTGTACAATTATCACAGCATTACTCCGCTCAAGCAGCGGAATTAGTTGCACTGATCTTGGCGTTGAAGGAAAGCTTTGACAAACGAGTGACCATATATTCCGACAGCGCACATGTTACATCCACTGTCCACTCAGGGCTGTCGAAATGGAGAAGAAGAGGGTTTAGGAGAGCTGATGGCACTCCAGTGCAACATGCCCTCCTATTCGCTGAACTAATTGAAGCAATAAATGATCCCCAAGAATTAGCTTTGGTCAAATGCACCGCACACACCAATGGTGAAGACCACATCTCAAAAGGGAATGCAGCAGCAGACGCACATGCGAAGTATGCTGCATACTTTGGTGAGATATGGAACCCCCCAGAGTCACAGAGAGGGAGAGGGAGGGGAGTGGCTAAGGAGATGTTGATAAGAGAAGGGTACACCCATCTCCCAGCCACACAGATCATGGAGCTACAAGCGGCTGCACCAATGGCCGAAAAAGAAATATGGCTAAAAAGAGGATGCGCAATGTCACCAACCGACGCACTATGGCGCCAGGGTGACACTGGAAAGATTATGATACCACTGGCACTATTGAACACCGCCCTGAGCCAACTGCACTACCCAGCCCACACAGGCAAGGAAGTAATTGCAGCACGAATTAGGGAAGACTGGTTCCCGAGTTAAATTCTCATGTGTCAAATTTTATCAGCAACTGTCTCACATGTCAACAGTTTACGGCCGGCCATACTCTGAAGGTGATAAGAGGTACTATACCCCGGCCAGAGGGACCTTTCCGGCATCTCCATATTGACTATGCTGATATGATTAACGTATGTCAAGGAAATAGGTATATGATTGTAGTAGTATGCCCATTCTCGAGGTGGATTGAAGCAGGGCCCTGTTCACACCCAGATGCATTTAGAGCAGCTAAATTCCTAGTGAGGGAGGTCTTCCCCAGGTGGGGAGTGTGCGAGGTACTAAGGTCAGACAATGGCCCACATTTCGCAAACGAAATGTTCCAGCACATCACATCCTTGCTGAACATCAAGCATAAGTTTGCATGTGCATACCACCCACAGGCCAACGGTATATGTGAACGCCTGAATGGCCTATTAAAGGAGGCAATTGCAAAGATACAGCAAACAACAAAGAAGAGTTGGTTATATTGCCTTCCATTAGCCCTATTTGAGCTAAGGAATAGACCAGGGTCCGACCACCACCTCACCCCTCACGAGGTGGTTACCGGACGTCAAATGCACCTTCCCCTAACGCCAACATCAAGAGCATTTACTGACCACGAGAGTACTGCGAGTGTTCTTGGTGATGAAATGTACAAATATGTGTCTTCTTTGATTACTAGTGTAGTGTTTGTGTCTCAACAGCTCGAGCGCACGCGGGGCGGGTCTAACAGCGATCAACAAGAAGACGTGGATAAAGAACTGGAAAAGGAAGGACTGTGCAAAGTTGCTAAAGGTGACCACGTACTACTTCGCAATTTCAACAGAAAGCGGAACAGTCCACGATTCACTGGCCCCCATCTGGTAGAAGAGGTATCAACGAGAGCAGTAAAGCTACAGGACAAACGTGCTTGGAACCACCTACACGACGTAAAGGTCTACAAACTCCAGACCCGCCCCAGCGCCACCGACAGGGCCACTGGAAGAGCAACAACAGCGTCACCAACGGAGGAAGAGACTTCTACCACAACTAACAGCCTAAGTGTCCCCATACCCTGCCACCCCCAGATCCCCCAGAGACAACTATTAGAAAAGAAAGGGGTGATCCCCATACCGCCCACCCCATGGTTACACGATCAAAGGGTAAAGAGACTTCCGCCAGTTAAAACCCAAACCCTCTGCCCATTGACCCCCTGCCCACCGTAGTAACAATTGAACTGAAGGACATTGTTTGCACCTATACACATGTAAACACCTGAATGTTCTCTTTCTTTTCTCTCGCACATGCAGGTACAGCGTATTATTGTACTGTTAAGAAAGTAGATACCTAATCAATTCACTGCCCAGGAGTAGATGGTACCCTCAGACGATAATTACCTGGAAGAATTGTCACACCAATTTGTATATGAAGTAAGAAGGCCAACGTACCTGAAAAGAAGGAGGGTACGTGTCTACTACACAGCATTCCTCTTGGCCATAGAACATTCAATGCCCCACCTCCAACCATACTTGCCTGCCCTGAGAGATAGATCGCTTAGATTGGCGTGGGAACAGCTCTTCGCCTGGGCACTGAATGACTACTTGATAGGGAGAGCTTAATAACAATCACTAACCTTAAATAACGAGCATAGTAAGAATTTTCAGGCGGGCAACTGTAACGTCGCAAGAATAAGCTGCCGGACTGCAGCAAGGTAAGAGCTAAATGCCGGTGAAATCAGCATTTGTAAAATAAAATTGATAGGGATTTTAATGATCACCGGGTTCTTGGCTTCCTCTGTATGGCAGTACAGCTATGCTATCAATATTATTGCTGTACCCAAACCTAATACACCCCCACCCCCAGCTGCAACAAGTGTTATGTCAGGTGGTACTAGTAAAATCCCACACAAGGAAAATAGAGTTAAACGCAGCACATACTCAGATAATAAAGGCATTGACAACTACGTACAAGATTCAGCACACATCTCAAACAACATATGGTATCAACACATGACCCACATAGGTAAGCATACAACAAAAGACAGCTGCTACGTTTGCTCATTGATCCCATACGCCATGAGCGCTTCTCGAACATTTGTTGCCACGGAGATAGATGGAAAAATAGCACAATGTGTAATATACCTGGCACTGTTCCAGACGAAAGGAAGATTTCAAGGGACAGTGGTGCATCTGGTGTGGAAAACACGAGATACATATCCATATGAAAACAACTTCCTCAAGACTTATTTGAGTTACCACAAGAGAAGTTTACATGCTGAAGGATTCAAATACATAACAAGTGGTCCTGAAAAAGGAGAAACAAAGAAGGTAACACTGCAGTACCTGCCATGTGATTGGTACGCCACTGAAGTCCCTGGTAAAAACGGATGTTGGGAAAGACCACTGATTATAATAACAGGGAAGGTGTACATGGACAACAAATGGGACATAGGAGTGGTTGGCAGTAACATGGTAACAAGGGAAAACATTTCAACTATTGATGGACATAACCATAGATGTTGGATGACTTGGATCAAGTACGTACCCATGCTCACATGGATGGAGAAGGATGAAGACCCAATAACGATATTGCCGCTAACTGCGCCTAAGGTATGCTACCAACATAAGGGAGAGGTGGATGTAGGATACAATACCAACTGTGGAAGTGTGATGGAGCTACCTGAGGGGGGAGCAGGAACAGCAGTAGTAATGGACCATTACAGGGCCTGTGGAGACAAGGCGTACCACACACTGCCCCCTTTGTGGAATGGTGTATGCACTATAGTACACGTTAATGTACCATCACTGGTGGTACCCCAGAAGCATGTAAACATGGCGAATTTCCCCAAGATGGATGAAGGGAACAAAAGCAAGAAGAGATCTGCACAGCCTCGGAAAGGGCCAGAGAACAGACGCAACGGCAACAACACTGTCCTCAACAGAAGGAAAAGACAAGGAGAACCTCTGACAGGAAATTACCTGTGGGGAAGGTCGGAAACAGCACTGACCTCAATTCCGCCGGAACACAGACTATTCAGCAGAGCAGCTATGTTCTTCTCCTCAATAATACATCCTGGACTGGAGGCCTACGCAAACGCGAAATGGCTCCAGATAACTAGGTGGGAACTAATGATGACAATTAACTCTACAGTGAATGGATTCAACGCAATAAAAGAGAAATTGCGAGCAGTAAGAATGGTTGCACTGCAGAACAGATATGTACTGGACCTCCTCACAGCAATGGAAGGAGGAGTTTGCGCAAAGATAGGACAATCATGCTGCATGTTCATTCCTGCTAACGATGCTGACAATGGTACACTCACGGAAGCTGTATCACAATTGGCCCAGATGCACTCAAAAATGATGGATGAAAGTAAAGGTGTGAAAAAGGATGAGAGTTGGTTTTCAATATTATGGTCATGGATGCCATCTTGGCTGTCAGATGGACTGAAGATTATAGTTGGATGTACTATTTTGGTTGGAGCTACACTGATCATAATAAGATTTTGGAAAGCCCGGAAGGCACGCACCACAGACGAGATGATCGAAATGGTTGGTATACACCTCTTGATGCCAACAGATGACGGCCAACACACAGGCACAATAATAAAAGAGAGAGAGAAGTTGCGCAACCAGATCATCACCAACCACCTGGACCCACCATCTGTCAAGCTCGAAAACCCAAGAAACCCAAGGAGCTACATAGGGAAATGGGTATACTGCACTCCTGGAGGAACCTGTGAATATATGTATTGGTCATTTGAAGACCATGTTAACCACTATGGACATTTGGGAGGAATAACTAAAATATGGAGAGTAAGAGGAGATAAAGAAAAGAATATGTTTGTGGTCGACAAGTCGACCAGAGGGGGGACTGAAGTGGGAGAATGGAAGACCAGGCTCCCGCCCTTCCCCCCTCGCGCTTCGCCTAGAGGATCACGGCCTAGACACCCGCCACGAGAGGAGTTTGCCTGTCTACCAGACGACCAAATACCCTGGTACAGGAACATACGGATGTGCCCATCTACCTGCCCAGACGCCCGCCCTGTCCATGCCGACACCTGCAGCACGGATCAACTCAACTAAACCTACACGTCGTTAGAGATGCCATGACGACCTAGCCAACGGTCAGCACACCTGTGCAAATATACACACCGGACACTCCCACACCAATCCACACGAAGAATATACTCAGTGCTATGACGTAGGCGACAGACATACTCACGGACGTGCATCTTTATTATTTTCCACATATGCTCTCAAAATGCAGAAACGCAAGACGCATAATGAACTTATCTAAAAAGGCTTGCTCACGCTTCTTCTAAGAGCCATGTACTATAATGAAGAATATAACGGACACGATACTGAGGATAAAGCAATATGATACCGTAACCTAAAGCGCTCTGCATCAAACGGTTCCACCTATGCACCAGGCCCAAGTAGGCCGCAAGCAAAAGCTTCCATGAACATTGAATGAGCAAGAACTGGGTTGCTGACCCTGCAAAATGAGCCCGGCGAAAGCACACCGCCAAGGGCACGATGTTGCAATCTCGCACGCTGCAAGCCAACGCCAAGGTCGCACCTGCAAGATAAACCAGGCACACAGTAGGAAAAACAATATTAATTATGTTGAATTTTGCCTCAAACACGGTCCCACCTCACGTGACAAAGCCAAACCTGACAAGATGCCAAGCCAAGGAGGAAGAAGATGCCTGAATCCCACGTTTGAAGACACAGGCAGATACAATTAAAAGACTCATTGGACATCTGCAGCAGTGGGAGTAGTCGACCTCCCAACATATGAATAAATCCTCACATTGTTTACACCTACCCATATTAAAACATTGTTGCAAATTACAGGTGCACCGCGAGCTGGGAACAGCGATAGTCCCAGACTGGGAGGCTCGCGAGCGGACCAATCAGAACAGGGGGCTCTTATCACTGACGCCATTAACATTGACCAATCCTCAGAGGTCTTCATGTAACAATTTCCATGTATCAAATTGAAGGGACAGCCCAGGTATACCACCTGACTAACCCTCAGCCACTAACACCGTTCTCTATATGTGTGCTATACTAACCCTACCACTCGAGTAACCAATCCAGAGTGGAAATAGGTTTTTTACTAAACTTTGTAAGATGACGCAAGTAGCGCGTCATACTAAGGTAAAAAGGGCCTGCGAGCCCCACGATTGTGTGTGTGTCAGGACGGACGCGTACGCCCCTTGACCCATCCCTGCCGTTTTGTCTAATAAACAGCAGAGTCACCTTGCTTCTTGCGTGTGTCTCATACTCTATCTTTTTTGGGATATACGGGAGGAGTTGGGGCCTCCCTGCCCGGAGGTCTGCGGACGGCCCGGCCGACCCCGGCAGAATTCTCCCCCCGACTACAGGCTTGCAGTGCTCACGGGTGCCTTTCATTCCGCCAGGATAAACTTGGCGGAATGAAAGACACCCGCGAGCACAACACGAAGTTTGCCGGACCGGATACAATGGTACCGGCAAGTTTACCGGTACCGTTGTAACCGGACCGGCAAACTCGTAATGAGGCCCAGTGTGTATATAGACTGCCTTTATATCGAATTTAGTTTCACCGATTTTTTTATAATGAATTACACATTTATTGAATCTTTTATTGTCTAACTATTTAATGTAGAATATATATATAACATTATTTTTAACAGAATATTAATAGTATTTTGAATAAATACATTGGGCCTCATTACATGGACGGCTGTAAGGGTTAACGGTCACCGTTAATGGCAACGGTGACCGTTAACCCTTACCGCCGTACTACGAGGTCCCTTTGCGGGTTGGAGGATTTAACGCCTGCTTCTTGCAGGCGTTAGAATCCAACCCGCTAAGGGACCTCGGAGCTAATTACGGCACCGCAAAATTGCGGTGCCGTAATTAGCGCCTTCCCCATTTCCATAGAGCCCTATGGGGCAGAAATGGGAATGGCGAAGGGCAATGGCGGAAAGGGGATTTACCGCCCCTCCAACCTTGGAATGGGGCGGTAAATCCCCTTTCCGCCAAGGCGATGCCGGTATTTTACCCTCCATGGCCAGGCAGTAGTCTTGGCCGCCATATTTAAACATAAGGGAGAAAGGGAAGCCCCAACAGTATTGCACTCCTTTGTCTGACAACCATTTGGTGGGTGGGATGCACATCTTTCTCCATGCAAAAGTAAGCACACAGAGGTCCTGAAAAATGGTCACTTGGGCTTCACCATAGTTGAAACAAACTTCGCACTGTATCTTATGTCTTCTGTCTTACCTCACTGACCCGGCCACGGCCCAGCTCAAGGCCTGGTGGCAGAAAGCCGTTTGTCACCATAAACCTGCCCCCAACATGCAGACCCAGGCCACAAAAAACACCATCCGCATACTCTTTGAACATGCCTGAATAACTGATAGCGACCCTTGAGTGAGTAATGTTTGCTCACGCCTCAATATGTAAAAGCACATTCCCTTCTAAAACTGCGCATTTGGGAATGGGTTGCTAATGAACCGCTTTCTTAAATATGGAGTGTTAAGAGAATTGTAGTAAATGACAGCCTATCATTTCGCTGCACGAGACATGTATAATGGAGTATTGCCACCAAGATCCATGTGTAGGAGTATGAAGTGTAATAGAATAGTATGATGTATAATTAGAGGTATGATAGAACTAGATTATAATAGTAGAATGTATATGCAAATATAAAACTGCACATGTAAGCATAAGCTACCTCACCTTAGTTCAAATTAACCACATGCCTCAAAGTGTTTAATAATAACCAAGTATTCACATGTTAATGACGGTATCATTTCACTGTAGTGAATGTGTGTCAAAGCCTATAAGTAAAGAATCCAGTCTCTTCGTGCAACATGAGGCTGCATCCTTAACTCCCCTCCCCTCAGCCCACCATGCTACAATGAACCAAAGGGGTTATACAATGGTGTTTGGATAAACCGACTCTCATCTCGTAGTAAAACCCATTACCACTATGATATATGTTGTTCATGAAGTGGTGTCTATTTGTAATGTATACCCGATTCCTGTGTCCCCATTTCAAGTGTCAGGTGAACATTCCAAGTGAATCTGTTATTCCAACCTAAGGGCCTCTGAATAAATATGACATAGAGCAGCATAACTTATGGTTAACCCGTTCACTAATAAGGTCTAACACCAGACCCATCAAGATACCCTTAACCTCTAACCTGGAAAAAATAATCTAAACCATATATTTTATTCTCTTTTGATACTAGATTAATGGCTTTGTAGATTTGCAGAACATGTTATGTTATGTAATGTTATTTTTCATTTGTATAGCGCCTTATGTATCATTGGTATGATCTCAAGGTGCTGGTAGGTTGAATGCCCTCGGGAACCGCAGTTCAAGTCAGTTGGGAGAGAGAGAGAGTCGTAAAGTGCGTGGGCGCACCAGGTATGTGTGCAGCTGGTGTGGTTGTTGCATGATAGCTGCTTCTTAGCGGTAGGTGTGGTGCTGAGGAGATCAGTTGAATGTGTTCAGTCTAGAGGGTGGACATCCAGACTGAGCTCTGGCTGCGTCAGGCATGAGGAGACGCCTATGCTAGCCAGTGTGTGCTAGCTAGCTGTGTTTTATTAGGATGATGGGTAGTTTGATGAGTCATCTTAGTATGAGAAGAGCTTTCCCGAATGTATCATAGTACTGCTGTGTTCTAGTTGAATGGTGGTGTATAGGAGAGAGTAAGCATAGTAGTGTGATATTGTGGTAATCAGTAAATTGCATGCGACCAGGCGCATTCGATGATGTTGGGAATGCCTTCTAAATTCGACTTTTAACACAGTGACGCTATTAGGGCACATTCAATGATGTTGGGAATACCATCTTAATTCAACACTAAAACAGTGACGCTATCAGGGCATATTTCTAAGTTCAACTTTAACACGGTGACGCTATTGGGCACACTCAGTGATATTGGGAATACTCTCTAAATTCAACAATAACACAGTGATACTATTAGGGCACACTTCTAGATTCAACTTTGACACAGTGACGTTATTAGGGCACACTTTCTAAGTTCAACTTGAACACACTGACGCTATTAGGGCACACTTTCTAGATTCAACTTTAACACAGTGACGCTATCAGGGCACACTTCTAGATTCAACTTTAACACAGTGGCGCTATTAGGCACACTTTCCAACTTTTACACAGTGACGCTATTAGGCACACTTTCTAAGTTCAACTTTAGAATAGTGATGCTATTAGGGCACACTTTCTAGATTCAACTTTAACACAGTGGTGCTATTAAGGCACCCTCAATGATGTTGGGAATACCCTCTAAATTCAACATTAACACAGTGACGCTATTAGGCACACTTTCTAAGTTTAAATTTAACAGAGTGACGCTATTAGGGCACACAAACTAGATTCAACATTAACACAGTGACGTTATTAGGCATACTTTCTAGATTCAACTTTAGCACAGTGACGCTATTAGGGCACATGCTATTTATCACAATTGTGTCTAAATGTGGTACATTCCATCACAATTCTGTCTAAATGTGGTGCATGCTGTTCTTCACAATTCCGTCTGAGTGAGGCACAAGCTATCATTCATAATTCTGTCTAAGTGTGGTACGTGCTATCATTCACAATTCCAACTAAGAGTGGGACATGCCATCATTCAAAATGCACCTACGTGAGGGATATGCTACCAGTCATAATTCTATCTAGGAGAGGCATATGCTAGCGTTCGCAATTCCGTCTGAGTGTGGCACATGCTATTTTCCACAGTTCAGTCTAAGTGTGGGACATGCTAACATTCGCAATTCCAACTGGGAGTGGGACATGCTATCATTCACAGTGCACCTACGTGAGCGATATTCTACCAGTCATAATTCTATATAGGAGAGGCACATGCTGTCATTTGCAGTTCCACCTAGGTGTTGCACAAGCCATTTTTCACAATTCCATCTAAGTGTGATGCATGCTATTATTCACAATTCAAGCCAAGAGTGGGACATGCTAACATTGTTACACCCATCTCAATGTGAGGCTGGCAAATGTTCACTATTGTCTCTGGGAGTGGCACTAGTTAGTATTTGTATTTGTATTTATTTGGTTTATATAGCGCTTTACACCAAAGTATTGCAAGTATGTTAGAATGTTATGCAGGACAACATTGACAGTCCAGCCTTGAATTAGGTTGGTGCTGGGATCTCTCTAGGTGTGCATGGTGTCATTATTTGTCAGTTTACGTTATGGGAAGGTAAGGTAGAGTGGCAAGGGCTTTCTGGAGTAGAGTAATTGCTCTACACCCCACCCATGCCACACTTACAGTTTTGTTGGTGTCTGTCCTCTGCTGGTTTCAATAGCTTCCCCTGCTGACACCTGCATACACTTTGTGGAGCTGCTACTGTAGGAGCTGCCCTTTGCCATCGGCCTTTAGCCGAAGGGGCTGCCGCCAAGCAGAGGGCTGCCTTAGGTGGGCGGTTTTGACGCTTAGGCTCGCCAATCATGGCACGGTCGGCGGGGAGGGAGGCGGGAGGGACAGGGAACCAGGAAGGCAAGCGGTGAGGAGAGGAGGGCAACAGTGAGCTACACAGGGCCTGGGGGCATACATTTACTTTAAGGATGGGGTCAGGTGGGACGGAGTTACTGCACACTCACCTTGAATCTCCACCCAAATGGGGGGGCACGAGGGGAACGGGGCCTGGAGAATACATTTTGGGGGCATCTGGGGCGCATGGGAAGCAGAGCACTCACCTGCTTCAGGAAGCAAATGCAAATGGGTGAGTACTATGGAGAGGGGAGACAGAAAATGATGAGGCGGGCCTAGTGGGGGGACATAACATGAGAAGTAAGGCACAGAAACAGGGAGACAAACACACCAGGACATTAGATAGGAAAGAGTGGGTAAGGGGAACAAAGGGAAGAGGTCTCTACTCACCTGCACTCCAAATTGGGAATTGGGTGCAGGGGTGGCCGGTAATGTAAAAACCCTCGCAGTGGCGACGTCGGTGGCCAGTGGGAGAAGAGGGAGGGCTATGGGGAGGGGAAACCGAGAACATTGAGGTGGGCAGAGGAGGGGGACACAACATGAGAAGTGAGGCACAAAAACAGGGAGACACACACAACAGGACATAACAGGCGCAGGCTAAGGGCATGGGGAAAAATGGAAGGTGTCTCCACTCACCTTAGCTCCAAGCTGGGAATTGGGTGGAGGGTGGCTGGCAAGGTAAAAACTCTTGCAGTGGTGAGGTCGGTGGCCAATGGGGGGAGGGTACGGGGAGGGTAAACAGAGAACGAGGCAGGTTGTGGAGGGGCACACAACATGGGAAGTGAGGCACAAAAACAGGGGGACAAACACATCAGGACGTAAGGGGTGAAGGAGGGAAGCAGGGGAACAAAGGGATGAGATCTCCACTGACCTACACTCCAAGCTGGAAATGAAATGCAGGGGTGGCCTGCAGAGTAAAAACTCTCACAGAGGCGAGGTCAGTGGCCAATGGGGGAGGGCTATGGGGAGGGAAACTGAGAACAACGATGCAAGCAGAGGAGGGGGACACAACACGAGAAGCGAGGCACAACAACAGGGAGACAAACACATCAGGATGAGGGGTGATGGAGGGGTCAGGGGAACAAAGGGAAGGGGTCTCCACTCAACTGCACTCAAACTCGGGAATGGAGTGCAGGTGTGCCCGGCAAGGTAAAAACTCTCACAGTGGCGGTCGATGGCCAATGATGAAAGAGGGAGGGCTATGGGCAGGGTGAACAGGGAACTATGAGGCGGGCAGAGGAGGGGGACACAACGTAAGAAGTGAGGCACAAAAACCAGGAGACACACACATCAGGGCATAAGGGGTGAGGGAGGAGGTCAGGGGGACAAAGGGAATGGGTCACTGGAGGTCGGGAAGCAGGAAAGATGCCGGGGGTGCCGCGAGGGTCACGCTGGCCTGGGGAGGTGTTTTAGGGCTCTCAGGGCGGGGGCAGGATAACGGCTACCTGTAGCCTGATAGAGAAATGGCACAGGGAGCGTTTGTGCCCACGGGTTAGACCTGGATTTTGCTGCTGCTGCACACAAGGATCCAGCCATCAGGGCCTGGGGGAGGGCTAGGGAGGCGGGACTGGAGGTCGGGAAGCAGGAAAGGTGCCGGGGTACCGTGAGGTTCACGCTGG
Source organism: Ambystoma mexicanum (assembly GCF_040938575.1). Taxonomy (NCBI): domain Eukaryota; kingdom Metazoa; phylum Chordata; class Amphibia; order Caudata; family Ambystomatidae; genus Ambystoma; species Ambystoma mexicanum. The sequence goes on from NC_090934.1 coordinate 898,933,612, forward strand.
CCAGGGGAGGTGTTTTAGGGCTCTCAGGGCAGGCGCAGGAGAACGCTTACCTGTAGCCTGATGGAGAACAAGATGATTTGTAGTTGATAGATGAATGGGTTTGTGTGGCCACAAGGGCAAATGTTAGTAACTATTAGAAAACTTGACATTTATCACTTTGAGAACCGTCTGGAACCACATGCAAGCCTGATGAGCCCAGCTGACCGATTGACCCGAGAAGCGTCACCACAGCATCCCATGTGCCTCCGCCAATCACTGATCCATGAACCTATGGAGGCCATAGGTGCCAGCCCTTAGTAACTAATCCCCACTTTCGATGTGCCCCCTAGGCCTCCCCTTCGCTGATGACAAAATTATGCTTTAAAACAAGAATGTAACATGTTTTCTGCAGAAGGCTCTCGGAGTTGGCAAAGTAGCTTTTGCTTACCCTATTTTAGATAAACGATTTTTGATATCACAAGCACTTGGTCTTGGTCTCATTCCCTTCGGGGATGTGTCCTATTTGACTCTTATTGGGAGTAGTTCAGTGCAAATTGGGGACTTCTGACTTTCATTGGTGACCCTGACGCGATAGCGTTCTTTTTGTTCCTTTTGGCATGAGACGTCCCCCCGTCACGACCCAGAGCGTGCTCCCTCAAGAGCTACCCACCAGTGCTACCCACCAACAGCAACCGGTGCACCTAGACGTGCGCACGCAATAGGGCCAAAGAGTATGGGATCCCCTTTACAAAACCCACCGTACCATTCGACGGAGCCAGGCATGGTCTTTGAGTGAGGGGCGGCGTCCTGACCGATCGGGTCCGGAGGGTCTTGGATGAAGACGGACACGTGAGTATCAAGTGCGGGTGATATCAAAAGGAGGGTGGGAGTCAGGTTAGGAGGCTTGGGAAGTAGAAAACCAGCAGGGGCATATAAGAAGGGAGGTTGTTAGCCACAAGGGGGAAGTTTAGGGTCTGTTATATGTTCCACTCTATTCTTTCTCTATCGCATATGGCCATAAGGACAGTGAGGGAAAATAAGGTGCAAAGAGGATAAGGGGATCCTAACTCCGTGGGGGATCGAAGGCGGTGCCGCATAGTACTATCTCGACTAGGACAGGATATATGTATGTGGAAAAAATAAGGTGAAAACGTAGGGGTCTCAAAGGGAGGCTCAGAGTAGTATTTTAGAAACACTTTTTTTCCCTACCTTTTCTTCCTCTTCCTTCCTTAAAACCTGGGCAAGGATAGGGTGGACGGGAAGAACTCTTTAAAGGTATCAGGGAATCAGGAAGAGATATAGACATAAGTTAAGGGTGCTAGGTAGTACAAGGGAAAAAGAGGACGGGAGTTCATGTTCTTTGTGCTATTTGTTGCATGCGGTATGTATTATGTGTTGAGGTGTTGTTTATGTCTGTGAGTATTCACTAAAATGTAGCAAAATGTTTTGAAAAGAATTGTGCATTGACATAGTTTGCAAAAATTGAAGTTTGAAAAAAAACATTTAAAAAAATTAAAACGAGTTTAAGACCCAAGGCACTGATATAGTGAAGTAGTTATCAAAGAGGTGCAAAGTCGAAACGATTTTGTTTGGTTGAAAAAGTTACAAGTCAATATAATGGGTGCAGAGAAACCTTTAGCTCATATTTGTAAAACACTGCCAGGGTATGCAGACAAGATTGTCAAGTATCACGATCAGTGGGTAACAAAGTTTAAAGAAGAAGGTTTACCCCAGGTTTGGCCACAGGGAGGATCATTTGATAAGGCTGTATTAGACATGGTTGCTACTTGTCTGTTCATTAAATATAAAGGAAAGCAATTGCAGAACAGGAGAGAAATATTAAACTTGTGGAGACTTTTTGAAGAAGTGCCCCCAAGTAAAACTAGCAAGTGTACTGCATCTCCCCTGACAACAGCTGGCAGTGAAGGGTTCACGGAACAAAACGAGAATAAGACAGAGGTTACACATATATACCCCTTGTTAACAAAGCCAGTGCCTGCAGAGGGTTATTGCGACCCTGTATACATGGCACAATCCACATTATTATCCACACCTAAGCCATCTGCCACAGCGCCACCCCCATATGAGAGCCAAGGAATGACAGGGCAGGTAAGTACCCCCACAATAGATATTGAGAAACTTACACAGGATCTAGATTCACGATTAACCATGGCTCGAACAGAGCTGTCCCGCCTAAGGGCCATGGGTGAGCAAGGGGGGCCACCTACCCCCAGGGCAGAATGGGGTATTACGGCCAAACCTAGCGAAGGGTCGGTGTAGGATCTTGAGGGACATACACACGACGAGTACCATAATCCAGTACGTAGACAATATGTTAGTCTGTGGTAGGGATGAGAAGGAGTGTAGGGAGGATTCCATCATCCTGTTAACATTGTTGGCACAGAAAGGGTACAAGGTAGACAGACAGAAACTGCAATATTGCTTGACAGAGGTATTATACTTAGGCCAGCTGATATCCAAAGATGGCAAGATAATAATACCTGACAGAGCAGCGGCAATACAAGCGGTAAAAGAACCCAACACAGTTAAAGAGATGCATAAGTTTCTCGGCATGTCTAATTACTGCTGAGCCTGAATATTAGATTATGCAGCATACACAAGGCCCCTATTACAGGCACTCAAGGAAGGTCAGCGAGAAAACACTCAGTTACAGTGAACACCAGAAATGCACACAGCCTTTAAGACACTCAAAGAATTGATATGAACAGCTCCAGTTTTAGCAACACCCAACTATGACCAAAGGTTCTACCTGTTCTCGCATTGCAACGGCACACTTATGACAGCTGTGCTGACACAGAAGACATCTCTAGGCCACAAGCCCCTGGCATTCTATAGTGGAACACTGGATGCAGTAATGCAACGACATTCTGCTTGCAAACAGGCTCTCGCAGCCGCCCTGTTTGCAATCGAAAAAAGCTCCACAATCGTGATGGGGTGCTCTGTCACATTGTATCTGGAACACTCCCTTTTTGCAATCCTGGAGAGATCAAAAAGTACACCTACTACACAAAGAGCAACAGCATATGAGATAATCATATCTAGCGCAAACATATACATTGTGTGGTGTAAAAGTGTAAACCCTGCCAGATTCCTCACTGAAGTATGCACTGTAGAGGACATGCAGCAACATGACTGTGCAACATACAGAGGTGACGATGGTGACACACCTACAGCACATGAAAACACACTAACAAAAGGAGAAATGTATTTTGTAGATGGTTCAGCTTTCATGGATTGTGAAACTGGAGAAAAACACGTGGGAGCAGTAGTAGTTTGGGTGGAGGATGGGGAATTTGAAGTTATTGTCCAAAAAAGGTTACCATCCCATTTTTCAGCCCAGGCAGCAGAGCTCGTAGCGTTAATAGAAGCGTTGCACACCGCTAAAGGATGCGCAGTGACAATATATACAGACTCTGCCCACATGGCAACGGCAGTGCATGGAGGATTAGCAAGAGGGAGAAGGAGAGGGTTCAGGAGAGCAGATGGGTCCCCGTTCAACATGCAGCACTGTTAGGAGAACTAATTGATGCATTAACAGAACCCACTGTTGTGGCTGTCGTGAAATGTCAAGCCTATACATGAGGTGATAACGTCATTTCATTAAGACACGTGGCGGCAGATGCTGCCGCCAAGGAAACATCCTATTTACAAAAAGAAGCAACAGGTGAGTACATACTACAAAAGGTGGTTGAGGAGGAGCACCCAGAAGGTTTCAACTCACTGCCAATTTCCCAAATTATTTATTGAACTTCAGCAAGATACACCAAATGAAGAAAAAGAGATGTGGGTAAAGGGAGGGTGTAGCCAGTCATCCACTGACCTTCTGTGGAGACAAAATAACACTGGTGAGGTAGTAATGCCCGTAAAACTACTGGAAGTAGCATTCCAACAATTGCACTTTCCCGCCCACAATGCAAAACAACATATAATTGCAGACATACAGGAGGACTGGTTCGCCCGGGGGTTACAAGAGCAAATTACGAAGTTGATAATAGAATGTGTCACGTGCCAAACATACAACTCTGGAATGACATTGCGAACATTGAGAGGGACATTACCAAAGCCAGAAGGCCCATTCAGAGAGCTGCATATATTGTGCAGACATGGGAGAGCGGTGCAATGGGTCCGGATATTTAATTGTTGTGGTTTGCCCCTTTTCTCAGTGGGTGGAGGCAGGTCCCTGTGCCCATCTGGATGCAGGGTGTGCTGCCAAATTTTTGGTCAGGGAAGTATTCCCTCGCTGGAGTATCTGTGATGTTATACGTTCCGACAATGGGACGCACTTTGTAAATGACATGTTCAAACACATAACAGCAATGTTGGGCATAACTCATAAACTCTGCATGATTTATCATCCGTAATCGAGCGGGGTTGTAGAAAAAATGAAAAAATTAGTCAAAAGAAGATTTTCAAAATTGTGTCATACACTAAAACAAACTGGGTATATTGTCTACTTTTAGCCCTGTTCGAAATGAGAAATCAGCCCAGTAAGGACCGCCACCTGTCACCCCATGAGATCATGACAGGTAGGAGGATGCACACAGCCCACTCTCCCTTGCGCAGACAGTCAGATGCACACCAAAGTGCCACAATACTAGGAGAAGAGTTTCTTGAGTATCTAAGAAACCTCACAAGAGCTGCATGAGCCATAGCAAAGCAAATAGCACCTGCATTCACACAAGAGATGGCCACCGACACGATCACCCCAGCCACAGATAGCCCAGACTGCCAGTTGATGACATGTGACATGGTATATGTGAGAAGTTTTGTGCGCAGGTGGAACGGACCCAGGTTCCATGGCCCCTATAAGGTAATATACTGCACGGCCTCTGCAGTGAAAGTGCAGGGCCTGAGGTATTGGGTGCACCTAACAGATGTCTGCAAGGCTCACAGGAGCACAGACTGTGAAGACCAAGGAAATGGCAGAGATGAATACAGTGCACAAACATAATGAATGATAAAGCAAAATGCAGGAAATTATCGCAAGTATCCAAAGGAATAGGTGCATGATGAAAGAGATTGTTAGCAAAGATGCATGACCTTGATGGATACAAGTGTTAAATGCAGTATACAAAATGAAGAAGCACTGCTAGATGTAAATAATTGTATGATGAAATGCCGGACAAGGGACGGATGCAAAATAAACTCCTGCATTGGAGAACGAAAGTAAAAAAGAATAGCAAACGTATTTATAAATTGGACTTGTAAATAATTAAAATATAATGTGAATGCTTACCAAAAGCTTATATCTCATTTTGATAGGAGCTACAATGGCCGTGGAGGAGGCCCCAATGAACAACGACAATAGAATAGACAGGAATAGGAGGAGAACGAATAGTTATCCTAGTTATTCATATGAGTGTGTGTTGTTTGTGTGTGCAGTAGTATTCTTTTCCACAATATTTGGGCTGATATTGTATTGGGTCATAGCCTTTATTTCAATTGAGATAAACGAGGGAGGTGGTGGGATAAAATCAATTAAGAAAGGAACCCATCTAATATGGGATGGCTTCAAGTTAATTTGGGCCCACGGAAGTAACAAGAATGAATCGCATTACAACAATAACACTAATGATATGATTACGCAGGCCATTCAAGTCCCACACCACGTTAATTAATCTGAGTTTATTGTTTATTCAATGAATGACAGAACACCCTCCGAACTCACGTGGGTACAGAACCACCCTTACCCAACCACAACGCCAGCTACAAGGGTTTCATCATTAGATAGTGGGCCTCATCACGAGTTTGACGGTAACCCTTAAATCCGGCAGTAACGCTATCAGCCCCGGATTAAAGGGTCCACCGGATCATGAGTACAAATACCGCCGGCGCTATTACAGCCAGAGCAAGTGCAGCCGGCTGTAAAAGCACCGGCTGTAAAAGCCCCAGTGTCCATTTGCCCTATTACAGAGCAATCACAAGTCTGGCGTAGGTGCTATTAGCGCCAGAAAAGCGGCGGAATATCCAGGAGCGCAGGGGATGGTGGAGATGAGGAGAAGGAAGAGGAGAGCAGCACCTGCAAGGCGGCCAGCCATCCCCAGGGTCAGGCCAACACCCTGGGCCATGACTGATGGGCATTTAGTGACCAAGGATAGGCTGGACAGGGCAACCATCACCCAGTTGCTGGACAAAATCCAGGCTGACATCGGCAGCCGTATAGCTATCAGGACTGCCGTGCCCCCGCTCGTGAAGCATGTGTCCATGCTACAATACCTCGGGACTGGCAGCTACCAACACACGGTTGCCATGATGCATGGCATGGCCCAGTCCACCTTCAGTGCCATGCTTGAACAGGTGCTGTGGAAACAAAAAAATTGATATGAGGCCGGGAAGCCCAAAGGAAACACACCAACACAGGTTACAAAGGACATACAAAGCGCTTTATTCAAAGATACAACAATTACCAAACAGTCAATTGACATACGGATAGCTATTCGGCCCTCAGAGTAACAGGACGAACCATCAACGGTAGTTCGCCGTGTTAGTGTGAGAGACTGTACATTGGGATACTCGGGTTTTTATACTTTTTATCCAGTTCTGGCCAACCCCCTCGCGGGTTAACCATTCTTGGGGCCAGGCCTAGGGTTCGTTGCCAGGTCAATCCCATAATGTATGCAATTTGATCAGTTCCGCTGATACAGTTGTTCATTTACACATAGGTCAGGGATAGGACAAGGTCTCAGTTCGCGACCCCAACAAGTGGCCTGCGGGCATATTACTTATTCATGTGTGCGGAGGTCACAACGGCCAGAATCCCACTTGAAATGTCATTCGGCCTCCATTTTGTTGTTCAGGGTGACTTCCACACTGCAAGAGTACCTAAAATGGCGGCTAAATCCAAGATGGCGATTTGCACAATACATTAAGGTCAAGACCTTGCCGCGGAATCTATGTACACAATGTTTTTAGACAACTTGGCGTAGGCCAACATACATTCAAACAATGCGATAGGAGGTACAATATTATTTCGATTTCCACAGACCCTCCTTTTGGCCTATGCCAAGTGCTAAACATCATCCCTAATACTTTCGAAAATGACTCCATGCATTATCATCCATAGGTTCCACCTCATTGTCTGTAATGTCTATAGCCATAAGATCGTTCATAAGAACCTCTTGTAACATGAATTCTTTAGATGCTGTATCTGGGGTATATATTTTATGCCCTATTGCACTCACTGCTTGAGCATAACACCCCCCTATCATTCCACATATACTTGGGAGGCATTGAAAACAACAACAAAGGAATAACAGAATCCCCAAAATAACCAGAATAACGGAAAGCACCTTCCAACCCTAAGATCGCAAAGAATCCCAAAACCAAGTACTAAGGTTCCAGTCTCCTACAGGGATATGGACTTCAGAACTGAGAGTATGCAAGTTCTGAATTGCTTTAAAAATTGCTGGTGAGGAGTCTGGTACGAAAACACAACAAGCGGACCCCACCAATTTGCATACTCCACCTCGTTCTGCCAAGATGACATCTAATGCCATCCGATTTTGAAGTGCTACCAATCTTATCGCCTTTTGCTCTAAGGTCATATTGTAGAGTATGTCCGTGGTCCGGTTGATCGTCCTCTCCAATACCCTTGCTAATCCCCTAATGTTCTCTGAGTTTGCTATTTGTCCCCAAAAGGGCACAACCGATTTAGCTATGTCCCCCAACACTTTCCCAGGGGTATCTCCATTGTTGTCTCGCCATGGGCGAGTCTTAGAAACCTCCAAGGTACTAGCTACAAATACCCCGGGTAACAATATTCCTAAATAACAGGTTCCCTGCCAATCCTTGGGCAACCAGGGAAATGCTAAACTACCACAAACAAAATAAACAGGCCCTCCTACATACAGAGGCTTGTTTTCCCCAGTCAAATTTACAATATTTTTACAAGTTTCAAAATCTCCCATTGGCCTAGTGCCATTTCTCTGTACACAGAAGGGAACCGAGTCGGGGCTATGATTTACAGAATAAGAAGGAGGTACAGCGTCCTTATTGCCTATCGGAGCCATTTTGAAGGAAATCAGAGTTTGAAAAGGAAGAGATAGTTTGTCAGACGGCCTAATAGAAGCAACGTTAGGTTTACTTCTATTTGCGAAAAGCGAGAATCCCAGGGGAGTCAATTCACGTTTCTCAAAATCATTCAAATTAGTTCCATCAAAGTTCCCTGAGATGTTATCATTCCATCGGCCAAAGAATAGTGCTCTAAGAGAGGCATAGCAAGAAGTCGTTAAAGGTAGAGGATGCATATACCATCCCAGTCCCTTGTTCCCATGTTGCGGTAAGTGAGTACAAATCCAACAATTACTCTTATTAAAAATGGCATGAGTAGCATTCATTACTATCATCAGAGTATTATTATGATACTTCTGTCTATGTTGGGAGTCTCTAGGGGACAGAGTGTGAAGGTGTACAGAGGGAGTCAAAACAGTTGGTACGATCTTGGTCGGTAATAAAGGTTTCAAAGGATAGACTTCTTCGAAATACCAAAGTCCTACAGCAGCAGTTGCAAAAATAACAATAATCAAAATCAAAACACAACAGTACGTTTTCGGGGCCCAGGCACATTGTTCGATTTGGTCACCCCCTTATCTAAAAGTCCAGTGCGGGGAGCAGCGGTGAAGGTGGCAGGCATCGTAGTTCCTTGATCGACGGCCCCAATGTTCGTTGCTGGCGACACTACGGTCGCGTGATTTCTTAGTCCTTCCCAACCCTAGCCAGCAGAATCCCTTTTTGTTCAACAAAACAAAACAATTTTCTGATCACTTCCTTTTCCAGATGCACGACACTCGTGCCGTAGTTCTATTTCCGTGGTCAAAGGTTGTACCTGATGGTACCCAAATTTGTGTGGTCCAGAAGCAAAGTATTGTCACTTCCTGAGGGAAGCGACGTGTCGGCGGCGACGGAAGTCGCAGAGCTCAAAACAGTGTTTTCCGGAAGTGATTTTTTAAGAGAGTGCGGAGACGAGATGGACTGTTCCCCAAGCTCCTCAGGTTCAGAGACCTTCTCCGACGCACTCACGGCGCTGTTTGGTACTCCAAGATCAGAGACTGTAGCATCAGCGAGGGGTTCTGCTTCTTCTGTAGCGTGTGGCGTCGGGTGAGGAAGTTTCTTGACGTGCGTCGCGTGAATCCAATTCTTCTTTCCAGCCACCCGCACTGCTGTCCTGGTGACCAGTAATACCTGGTGGGGTCCCCGCCGGCGAGGCGCGAGATAGGAAGACCTCTCGTAGGCCTTCACGAGGACCCAACTTCCAGGCTGTATATCGTGTCCTGGGCCCGTGAACCGTACAGGTAAAGCAGCATGCACCTGGTGGTAGATGAAATACAGATTTTTAGTTAACTGGTTACAGTAGTCTACAAGCAATACATTCTCCACCTCCCTCAGGGCTTTAGGTTTCGGGAGGCCCCAAATGTTAGCAGGCCTTCCCATTACTACCTCAAATGGAGAAAGCCCAGTTCTAGTCTGAGGTGTGGTACGCATAGCTAATAACACAATAGGCAAAGCATCTGGCCATTTCAGTTTGGTATCAGCACATGTTTTTGCAAGTTTATTCTTTAAAATACCGTTGTGTCTTTCTACCAACCCAGCACTTTGAGGATGTCTAGCTGAATGAAATTGTTTCTCAATACCTAGGGCTGCACATATTTGCAAAATTACTGCTGCGATAAAGTGAGGACCATTGTCCGACCAGATTATCCTCGGGAGCCCGAATCGAGGGAAGAATTCTTTTACCATAATCTTTGCAGTGGTCATGGCGGTAGCATCTTTGACGGGGAAAGCCTCGACCCATTTACTAAAGGCACAAATAATTAAAAGAACATATTTCAGATTATTACATCGCTCCATTTCAATAAAATCAAAATGTATAACCTCAAAGGGGACAGAGGGGGGCCCGAAACTTCCCCTTGGAGTCACTGTCCCTTTACCCACATTGTGCTGTAGGCAGATCATGCAGTTCTGGACGTGCCTCTTTGCAGTTTCCAGAATTTTGTCATTTACCCAAACCTGTTCTAACATTTTCGTGATCTGCTGGGCACACACATGCGTAGGACCGTGTGCCATTGTAACCATCGCCAATACATAAGAATCAGGAAGCAACCATTTCCCTTCGGATGTGTCCACCCAACACCCTTCGTCATCCAGTTTCCCCATTCCTTCAGCCCACCTTCTAGATTCTTCCATCGTGGCATCAGTCTGAATATCTCGCACAGACCCAATACCTTCATCCATTATGCAAACGTCTCTCATTTCCCTCGAGGTATACATGTCCGTGCTAAGGTCTGTGGCCGTTTGTCTGGCAATCAAATCTGCAAAAGTGTTCCCTCTGCCCACATCATCTATGACCTTGCGATGTGCTGCACATTTCATGATTGCTAACCGTTTAGGGAGTGAGAGCGCCGAAAGTAATTGCACTATCAAAGGGACATGCTGAATCTTGGTCCCATGTGAGGTCAGGAACCCTCTTTCCGACCAAAGTTTTCCGAAGTTGTGAGCCACCCCAAATGCGTACTGGCTATCGGTATATATATTTACTCTTCGCCCTTGGGAAAGTTCACAAGCTCGGCTCAACGCTATAATCTCTGCGGCCTGCGCGGAGTTATGCGGAATTCTCTTAGTTTCAACAATTTTGCTCAATGTAGTAACTGCATAAGCAGCTGTAGATGTACCATTCGAAAGTTTGAAGCAGGAGCCATCACAAAACAGCTCTCCTTCTGCATTATCCAAAGGAGTATCTATGAGATCTATCCTGCCCTTCGTTTCTTGCTCGGTGGTATACAGGCAGTCATGTGGTTCTTCGTCACCGCAAACAGTGTTTTGCGGGAAAGGTAAGAGTTCAGCCGGATTGAGAACACAACACCTCTTAATTTGAATATGAGGGGCAAACAGAATTAGTTCATACCTTGTTAACCGTGCAGAGGTGAGGTGTTGCGTTTGGGTTATGTTCAATAGGATATCAACATAGTGAGGTACCATCAAAATCAAATCATGGCCTAGGACCATTCCCTCACTCTGTTTTACAGACGCGGCAGCAGCAGCAACAGCACGCAAACATCTTGGCAAAGCGCATGCGACAGGATCAAGGGCGGAGGAGTAGTAGCCGCACGGCCTATTCTTCCCTCCGTGTTCCTGTGTTAACACAGCCAAAGCACATCCATCACATTCATGCACAAACAACACAAAGGCCTTGTCATAATTTGGAGTACCCAGAACCGGTGCCGAACATAGCGCGGTTTTGAGAAGCTCAAATGATCGTTGATCTTCCGATTCCCATGGCAGTGGCAGAGAAATGCCCTTCTTCGTCAAAGCCAACATCGGTTTTACCACTAGTGCGAAATTCGGGATCCACAACCTACAGTAGGACGCCATCCCTATCAGGGCTCTGACTTCCTTCTGTGTTTTTGGAACAGACATGCCAGAAATGTATTTTATTCTTTCAGGTGTCAATCTTCTCCCCTCCTTTGACAGGAGGTAGCCTAGATAGGCAACCTCCTGACAACAATATTGAAATTTTTTAAGCGAAGCTTTGTGACCATTTTTAGCTAGATGAACAAGCAACAGTATAGTGCCTTCTTTACAGGCCTTCTCAGAATCTGCAGCCAAAAGTAAATCGTCAACATATTGAAGCAGCGTGCAAGTAGGTGGCAATTCAAGGGTATCGAGCTGCTCTTTCAAAGCTCTTCTATAAATACTGGGACTTTCAGTATACCCTTGAGGTGCCCTTGTAAATGTAAATGAGCGTCCTCCCAAGGTGAACGCAAACAGATATCTGCTTTCTTTATGTATAGGGATACTAAAGAAAGCGTTTTTTAGATCCACAACGCTGAAGTGCATAGCCGTAGCAGGGATCATTGTTAATATCGTCGTCACATCAGGCACAATTGGAAATTGTGGGGCGACCACCCGGTTAATAACACGGAGATCAATTATAAACCGGTATGGAATTGCATTGTCGCCTTTCTTATATACGGGTAAGATCGGACTGTTACACAAACTACCTGTAATCTCCTCGATCACCCCACGATGTACAAGATCGGAGACAATGCATTTCAAAGCACGTTCACCTTCGACTGATATTTTATACTGCGGGATGCGTGGCAGTTTCACCCCATATTTCAGAACTATTTTAACAGGCTCAATCTGTAACACTCCGACATCATTGTCGTCCACCGCCCACAAACATTCCGGAACAATGCTAAACTCGGGAGGTAAAGGTCGAATCAAGAACTGAGAATTAGGAAGTTGCTGTGGTGAAACCGTTAGCCATACTCCATCCGAAGAACAATGAATTACTGCGTTCAATTTCTTTAACAAATTCAACCCCAGCAAATTCTCTCCACAGTTTGAAGTGAGAAGAAAAGGACAATGGTCTATAAAGGGACCCAAAGAAACGGATACCGACATAGAAACCGGACAGACAGTTGGTACACCAGAAAACCCTACGGAAACATTTGTTTGCCCTGACAGTGGGATGTTTGGAACCCGAGAATGATCAATGGAGCACTTCTGTGCTCCAGTGTCAATCAAAAACTGGTGTTTCCTATTCCCCACTAATAATTCAACGTAGGGGCCTTTTTGATTAACGGGAATTAAAGGTTCCAAACCCTGCTTCGGGCAACCCTAATAAAACAGAGCCTCGTCAGAAGGAAGCTCTTCGGAAAGGTAGGCAGCAGAAGGGTGATCAAATATGTTTCTCAAGTCCATACTCGAGGTCTGATTTTCCCGTGAAAAAGGTTGCTGAGAATCCTGTAAAAGCTGACCTCTGTCAGGGCCCCCTGCTCCAGGGCGGCCCCTAGGTCGTCTACCCATACCCCCAAACGCACTGTTTGGCCTCTGGCGAAGGACAGGGCACTGTGCTCGCCAATGACCTTCCTGGCGGCAATAAGCACATTGATTAATATTCACAGTACTCAGAGGAGCATTTCCTTTTGGAACGTACTGACCTCTAGTCTGTGTCGTACCTCCTCTGGGGTTCCTAATAATTTGCTGTAATAATACTTTGGTTTTCAAATCTCCCTTTCTCTTTTCAATTTTTTCCTTCTCATTATTAACACGGTTCTCATAATACTGAGCCATGTGCAAAACCTCAGATTGAGATTTTGCCTGCCAAGCGCTCTCAGAGGACATAATTTGTGACTGGATGTCAGGTAACAATCCACGTACAAATTTGTCCACGAACAACCTCTTCCCCGACTCTGTACCTAAATCCTGTCCACTGAAGTCAGAAAATACCTCCTCAAATCTATTGAAAAATTCGGTGGCGCCTTCAGTTTTCCCTTGAACACAGGCCGTAAGCTTGTCCCAAATAATCCTTTTTTCTGGGATTATAGTTTTTAGTTTAGCGACAATCCTATCAGGTAAAGTAAGTATTACCTGTGGCGGTTTCTCACCAGCTGGTCTTTCTCCATCAATTCTAATCATATTTGCCCACGTATCTCCCAACCCCGGCACATCATCTACTGTCCGAACCTGTTTCCATACATCTACGGGCAGGAGTACAGGAAATAGCAAGTCAATGTCACTCAAGGTGAACACAGAGGACTGTAGAACGGACTCTATTTCTTTGTAAAACCCTGTCGGGTTTTTCCTAATATCGGGAACTGATTGTCTAATTGTGTTCACTTCCTGTCGTGAAAACGGGACGTGAAGAAATTGCAATACATAATGTGCAGGGATATCCACTGCGGGGGCACCAGTCGCCGCGTTGGCAGGGATCTCAACTTTTGGGACAAAGGTCGGAGGAACCTCTCTCATAGGCAACTGAGATATAGGTACCTCTGGCCAGAACCTCTCTCATAGGCAACTGAGATATAGGTACCTCCGGCCACTTACTAAGCAATAGAGCCAGGTAAAGCGCTAAGGCAGCTGTAGAGGTGTCGGGCGAAAAAGCCCTTTTACAAATCCCCAATACTTCTATGGGGCAACTAACCTCCTTCCTTACACATTCCTCTTGCAGGTGCTGCACCATCACCTGAATTACTTTTCTTTGCATCTCTACTGTATGCTGACTATACGTGTCATACACTTCGTCTGGTGGTATCGATGAATCTGAGATCCATCGAACCGCATCTTTGGTACAAGTTCGTACTTCCTCAGGTGCTGTTCTTCGGCACGGAAGGAACCGTTTCTGTACATATATTCTATGGTCCTCATCATCCTCATCTCGTGATTTTTCAAAGTCTTTCCTAAACTCAAACAATCTTCCAACATGTCCATATACGTTCTGCTCTGTGTCCCTCGAAAGTGCCAAAGCATTCAGATCTCTCACCCCTTGTGGAAGATCCGAATTTTGTAATCTACCCCACATCACACACAAATGAGTCCCCAAACCTTCGATAAAAACATTTTTCTCAGGAAAACTATTCAAATTAGATAATGTAGAAAAAACATTAGCTTGATCACCTTTCTCCATGCAATGCTTAGCCCATGCAAACAATTCCTGTTTCCTATCTGCAGAAACAGTACTACGAGTCACAATCTTTGACCCTGCACCTGGATCGACTCCAATCAATACGGGGCCACTCGGGAGCGGAGGTATAGGTAAATTTAACAAAGGTGCAGGTGCAGGGGGAAGGGGCGGTGCGATAGGCGGAGGAACAACAACCAAAGGACTAGGAACAATAGGCTGTACAGGGGGAACAGGAATAGCAACAGGAACAATAGCAGGAATGGGCAGAGTGCCCAAAACAGGAGCATAGTGAGGTGGCGCTGAGGCATCGGGCCTGCGTTCATTTAATAATTTCTCAATAAATTCCTCAGACACATGGAAATCTTTAGAGGGATAAATTTTCTGGATCCCGAGTGAAAAGGCTCTATCCATATTTTTAACTGATTCTGTCCGCTTTTCTTTATCATATAATAATGCTTTTTCAGCGTTTGTTTTATGACGACGTGCATGTTTATCCCTACTTTTAAGCTGCTGCAATGCTTCTTTCTTCCAATTTTGTAACACATCAAAGGCTGCTGGTCTAGCCTTTTTCTTTAACAAGATCGATTCTAAGTATTCAATATGGGGGATCTCAAAGCTACCGTTGATTGGCCACTGAAATTCAGAGCCATGTCTGGTCTGTCTGTGCCAAATATCATTAAATACTATACTTCCAATGCCATACTTACAGTACATAGTACACGCCGGCGACCCCTCCTGTGGTGCCGGGCGGCTAAATTCCAAGGATTGTCGATCGCTGCTGAACAGAGCCCTAAAACACCTAGACAATTTCCCAGGCATTTCACAAAAAATTGGTGTTACCTGGTTCAATAATTGTGTCTGCAGATACAATACGCCAAATTCAAAGTGTCAGGGTTAAATTAAGAGCCGGGTCACGACTGCACCTGACCAAACCTAAGGAGGACCGTACGGTTTACAAAGAACTTACCTAACGAATTTTACCTTGCGTTTGGTGGTTTCGGCAAATCTGCCCGCCTCAAAATTGGACCCTCGTCAAGATGCCGTGTCAGACCACACGACTATCGTCCAAGGATCGGATCGTGCAGCGCTGCCGAGGTATCGCGTCTCGATCGGTCGGGCCCGCAGAATCACACCGTCCGATCCCGGTCCAATAGTCTGCGTCAACCTTCAATGATCCGGCATCAATCTTGAGGGTCCCTATTTGGGCGCCAACTGTGGAAACAGAAAAATTGATATGAGGCCGGGAAGCCCAAAGGAAACACACAAACACAGGTTACAAAGGACATACAAAGCGCTTTATTCAAAGATACAACAATTACCAAAAAGTCAATTGACATACGGATAGCTATTCGACCCTCAGAGTAGCAGGACGAACCATCAACGGTAGTTCGCCGTGTTAGTGTGAGAGACCGTACATTGGGATACTCGGGTTTTTATACTTTTTATCCAGTTCTGGCCAACCCCCTCGCGGGTTAACCATTCTTGGGACCAGGCCTAGGGTTCGTTGCCAGGTCAATCCCATAATGTATGCAATTTGATCAGTTCCGCTGATACAGTTGTTCATTTACACATAGGTCAGGGATAGGACAAGGTCTCAGTTCGCGACCCCAACAAGTGGCCTGCGGGCATATTACTTATTCATGTGTGCGGAGGTCACAACGGCCAGAATCCCACTCGAAATGTCATTCGGCCTCCATTTTGTTGTTCAGGGTGACTTCCACACTGCAAGAGTACCTAAAATGGCAGCTAAATCCAAGATGGCGATTTGCGCAATACATTAAGGCCAAGACCTTGCCGCGGAATCTATGTACACAATGTTTTTAGACAACTTGGCATAGGCCAACATACATTCAAACAATGCGATAGGAGGTACAATATTATTTCGATTTCCACAGTGCTGGATGCACTGCTGCTCCATGTGAATGAGCACATTGCATTGCCAGCCACACAGGCACAGGTGAACCAGATGAAGGGTCAATTCCATGCCATTGCCCAAGTCCCGAATGTCATAGCAGCCCTGGATTGCACACATGTAGCACCAGTACCACCCCAGGCACATGAGGCAGCCTACCGAAACCATAAACATTACCATTCAATGAATGTGCAGATGACATGTAGACCTGGCCTCACCATCAGCCACTGCTGTGCCCGCTTACCAGGATCCACCGACGACTCCATGGACCTGCGCAACAGTACCCTGCCAGCGTACATGGAAAGGCATCGAGGCCAAAACACATGGATGCTGGGTGAGTACAAATGTAGTCCGAAATGCATGTTAAATGACATCTGATGGGGCTGGGCATACACAGTGAAATCACTGCATGCCATCAGGAGACAAAGGCAGCACAAGCACTGCAACATTCCCATGCATGTACCTCGAACAAGAACCCTTGGACCTGTTCAACACGGCAGAAGACACCAGTCTGAAGGCCAACTACCACAAAGCCTCCTGTGTGTCGCTGTTTTGCTTCTCACCCTGACACAGCAGAGACATCCCACCCTGGCCACCCGACAGTCATGCCAAAGGTGCGTGAAGGTAGGCACATCCACAAAAGCAGTTTGATTCACGACAATGTACATCCCAGAAACACTGACCCCTGATTGTCCAATCACATGCCTGGAGAACTGTACATAACTGTGCCATTCAGCAAACGCAACAGCAGCCAAAGGGATTGCCAATGACACAGGGGCTAAGAACATGTTGCATTTACAAGCAAATGGAAGGGTCCCCTCCTCCAGTGCCAAGGGACAGAGTACTGTTACATTTGGCAACAGGGATGTTGCAGTTAGTAAGTACTCTATTGAATCAATGCTGCCCCTAGCACTGCACACCCCACAATGTAAGTGACCATGTGATAATTAGCCCACATGTGACACATGAGTTTGATGCACATAACAACTCACATATACATAGATACACAGCTGCATGGCAACCTCACACCATTCATGTCCCTGAAGGCAAAGGGTGGATGCCAGCATTGCAATAAGACAGCATGACCTCTTCAACACAAACGTGATCCTGCTGCCAATGTCACTGATGACTGAGACTTGTACACCCACTGATCCAACCTTGTCCTCATACCTGCATTCTCTCCCCTGCAGGTGAATCTGGATATCCCCAGTACACATGGCCAATGACCCCTGTGCATCATCCACACACTGCAGCTGAGCGGGCATACAACATTGGCCATGGACGTACACACATCTGGTTGGAGAGGGCATTCGGACTGCTGAAGGCATGCCTCCGGTGCCTAGACTGTACGGGAGGGACATTGATGTATGCCCCTGAAAAAGTTGGTAATATCGTCCTTACATGTGCCATGCTGCACAACATTTGCTGTTGCAGGAATGTGCCACTGCCCCCAGATGCTAATGTGCGGCCACCTGAGGATGGGAGTGAAGATGATGATGTGCCAGAAGGTGTTGCACGTGCACACAGGAATGGGGTGAGGGAGGGGAGTTTGGCCAGACAAGGCTTGATTGAGAATTGATCTTGATACAGGTGATGGCTACATTTTACACATATCACTTGATCATTAAAGAGCACCTTATCACAATCATGACTGTCCATGCTTTGTATGAATTTGAATGTTATTTATTTAATGATTGACAAACCCCCTGCCCCAAGTGAACACCCAGCACACAATCCCCCCTCCCCCAGTGAACACCCAGCACACAATTCCCCTCCCCCGAGTGAACACCCAGCACACAATCACCCCTCCCCCCAGTTAACTCCCCACAACAGTGCAGGTAGGTGCATGTTCTCAGGGCACCCACAACAATGCCATGTCCATCTATGATGGTCGCGGACGTTTTCCATGTCCTGGCTCCTCTGGTGTGTGGGATCTCAGGTGGCGCAATGAACGGCGCCTAGGTGAAGGCTCAAGGGATCCCTCTGTGGGTGTAGTGGAGGTTGATGGGACTGACCCGGTGACCTGCAGCTGCTGGCGGAGAAGGTTGTTTGATTCCCTGGTCTGCTCTGCAAGTGCAGATACTGCCTCGCACAACCCCCGTACCCTTTGGCCGAAACCTGTCAGGGCTGCGGTGCATTGCTCCACCACTCTCCGGGTGCGCGCGTTGTCTCGGGCCATGTACTTGCAGCTATGCCGTTTGGATCCGCTGATGCCCTTGATGTTCTGGCTGTGCACTTTGGTCATGGACTACACTTTTGCCTGTTTGGCCTCAATTATGTTCAGACATCCCATCACAGCTGCTCCCGTGACGAAAGGTACCCCTGGTGCGGCGGTACTGGCCTGGCAGCTGTGCGCTGCTGGGGGGGTGCTACATGGGGACATGTTGGCAGCTTGGATGGGGGTGCTGTGGTCCGAGTGCCTGTCTTCTGGGGTGCCATATGATGGTGTGACAACATCAGGCACACGTGGGGTTTGTGCTACCTATGTGACTGGCACTGGGCTTCCCTCTGGTGTGGCCATCCCTTCGGTGTCGCTGCATCTGGGGGAATGCAGCAGTCCTGCCTGAGGCGCAGCTGGAGGTGTCTGTCGCTCATCGGGCTCTGACCCACAGGTGACTCCCTCTGCACCGAGAGTCTGCATGATGGGTTGGGGTGAGGTAGGTGATGATACCCTGCGGCCATGTGGGTGCTGCAGCTGTCTGGTTGGGCTGCGGGGTGGTGATGTGGGATGAGTCCGGAGTCGGTTTGCTTCCGGGCAGCCCCTTTGCGGGGTGGTGGTGCTGGTCGAGGTGCGCTGTTTCGGCCGCTGTGATAAAATGGCCTCCTCACCCTCATCGTCATCCTGTGGCGATCGCCGTGTGCCTGTGGGGTACATAGGGTGTGGATTGAGTTCAGGGCAGCCACATTAGTATCATGCAGTTCATGGCATCAAGTGGGATTGTAGGCAGTAGCAATTATGCATAGCACTTGCATTGTTTTCAATCCCCATGTCGTGATTGGTGGAATGTGTCAGTGTGGAGGAACACTGCACAGAAATGTTTGTGTGTCATCATCACAAGCGTGATGGGGATGCACATGGTACTGGGGGTTTATTCATGCACACTCACACTCTACGTAGCTGTGCACGTACAGGGGAGTCTATGGGGCACTACGGTACAGTGGTTCAAAGGCTCAGTTATGGGTATCTGCAGTGCCTCACACACATTTCATGCACATTCAATCACTCAGGGCCTGCATGTGTGGTCCTTTCAGTTGTATGCATTTTGGGGGGACTCACCTGCAGCCGGCTGGATACCAGTGCCAGCCTCCGCTCCGCCAACTCCCTCTATGGTGCCCATGTCGATTAGCGCAATCATCTTCTCCTTCCAGGGCGTGAGCTCGGGTGGTGGTGGTGGTGGTGGCCCTCCTCCAGTGCCCCTGCTTGCACTCTTGTGCTGTGAGAGTATGCCACATACTCTGACATGCAAGTCATTGAGGCACTTGCGACAGTCCTCCCTATTCCGGGGCACGAGCCCCACTGCAGACACCATCTGGCTGATGTCCCGCCAGATCTGTGCACGACGCTGCCCGCTTGTCTTGCGCTGCTGTAATTCATCATGGTGGGTCTCTGCTTCCTCCACAAGTACGGCCCACTCCTGGCCACTGAATTTGGGTTTCCTGACCCTGTCAAGGGCTGACTTGCCCCTAGTGCGCTCCTGTTCCTATAACATTTTTCACTCTTCCCGGGGGTGGATGGCTTGCAGGGGCTGTGATATCCGATGGATTGTTATTTCCTAAATGGCCGCCGCTTTATTTCCCATTCTGGCGTTGACGCATTTCCCGCGTGCTAATAGCGCGCACTTATGGCGCACGCTATTAGCGCGGGATACTGACACGGCAGAAGCGCACGGCGCGCTGAATTTATAGGTTCTTGAGCCATTTTTATGTCAAGCGTTATTTGCGCTAACGCCATGTCCCTGTGCACGTGCACACAAACACGTGATCTAGCGGATTATCCGCCGAGGGCTTGGCGTTAGCGCTAATACCACTCGATGGGAAAACCGCTGGATTACTGCCAAACTCGTGATGAGGCCCAGTGTATTTACCAAGCAGGAGACAAAACACAAACAACACATGACCGAGCACTACCGTTGGCTATACACAGAATGGGAAGAAAAAGAAGATGGCAAGGTACTTTAATAAATGGAATGGCAATAGGAGGAAAAAAAGAGGGACCCAAAAAAAGGAATGGGAAGAGCATTATAACATCAGCCTTGAGAGAGTAGATGATCCCCAACACCCACACCAAACAAATGGTATGCCGACATGAGCAACAACGCAAAACAGACAACAAATGAAAGTTGTTATGTTTGCTCACTTATAACCCATGCCTCAGGTACCCCTAAGGTATTATTGCCACAAGAAATTCCATTTGTGGAGGCACAGTGTCTCTTACATCTTTCAATATGCAGAATCAAAAATACTTTTCAAGCGCACACTGTCTCATTTGAACTACTGCAGAGCGAACGTACATGCTACTCCAGACCGCAAGGGGTAATCTGGAGCCTTTTTTGGTAATAAAAGGAACATTACATTTGGACAATAAATGGCAGAACGAAGAGATACTATGCAAAGCAGAGGCACTGCGAGTACTATCCGAAGAAAAACTAGCATGGGTACAGAGAACATGCGCTCCGATATGGGCCGAACACATAGCAAAACTAACATGGATTTCAGCCCTCGCGAAGCCCTTCAAGTTACAAAGAGAAATTCCATATGAATTGTGTTTCCATGGAGAAGGGAAAAAGAACATGGGAGAAAACAAGAACTTCAGCAAAACTCTGATAATACCTGATATGAAGAAAGGGACAGCTGCAATGATGGACACATACTGGGTTTGCGGCAAACTGGCATACTTGCACCTCTCGCAATCATGGAGGGGCACGTGCTCCCTGGCAATGCTGCATTCTGCCCTGATGGTGATCCCAGAAAGTCATATCCAAGGAGGAAAACCACCAATGGTGGCTCTGAATGAACTGTCCCAGACACCGACTGAAGAAGTTCCAGTGTATGTCCTAGCAGAGGAAAGCCTGCAGAGCACGGTGCAGAGGAAGAAAAGATCGTCAAACTACATCTCCACCAAATCCTCAGAACTTTTAGCACAAATCCCAGATCGATTACGATTGTTCAGCTCTGTAGAGACATTTTTTCCGTCTCTTGTTCCCAGCATCCAGGCAAGAGCAAATGCAAAATGGCTTCAGATTACAAGATGGGAGCTCACCCAACTGGCCAACAACACAGAAGAAGGATTCAATGTCATCAAAGTGGAACTCAGAGCTTTACGGCTAATGACTATGCAGAACAGGTATGTGCTAGACCTGTTAACAGCAATGGATGGCGGTGTTAGCGGAAAAATCGGGAGCGCATGTTGCACATTTGTGCCTTCTGCAGACGTGGACAACGGCTCCCTATCCCATGTCGTACCGGCGGTGCACAACCATGGAGAACATATGAAGGACGAAGGGGGAGCGCAGCCCAGCACCTGGTTCGACAATATTTTTTCTTGGGTACCGTCCTGGCTCGGAATGACTGTTAAACTATTGATACCCCTCATTGTTTTTTTACTCCTCGTTTTTTGTTTGTGCAAAATAGGCCTCAGGTGCTGTGCCGGCGTGGTACCTAATGGTGTGTTAATGATGGTGACAATGGGACGTGCAAATGGAGTGGCGCAAATAAAACACGAGGCAGAAGTATAAACAGGAGACACCACTGAGCCAAAATATAGGATGACCGCAATATACAACACAGGGTACATAGTAGATAACTTATATCACATGACCATAAAAGAACCAAGGGAGGTACAATGGTACAAGGAAGTATGGGTGGACCTGGAGGGAGATGGAGGGTGAATTTACATGACCTACATGACCTGCACCCCTGATGAATATGCTAGAAGTGGGGAAGCCTCAGAGCAGTGTGTAGAGCATGGATTTTAATAAAGGGAACCCCTGCATGGGACAAGGCAGTAGCTGAGGAAGAAGAACGCAAGAGGTTGGGGCAATTACAATATTCGTTACTTTAGTAACGAAAGGGGGTAATATGTGGGAGGAGTGGGTCCCAGATCCCCCCCATCCATTCCGAGCTAACACACACACTTCTCGGGTGAGTTCTGATGTGGCTGCTTTGGGCTCAGGGCCCCGGCCCCGGAGCACCCGTGCAGGAATAGCCAAGAGAACTGTGAACCCTGAGGACAGCCCAGACTAGAACCTAATAAGACTCCATTTTGTGTCCCCTTCGACTCCATTTTGTTTTCATACCATGGCAGGCCCAGCCACGGAACTAGAAAACACAGGCCTGCAGCTCTCCTCTTGAGACGCACACAGCGAGTAAGTTACTCCCCCCAGCTACTCCCCTCTGTCATCCCTGCAGCTGTCTGGTTCTCATGGGAGACTGGCCACGAGAATGAAACAAACTTCACACTGTATCTTATGTCTTCCGTCTTACCTCACTGACCCGGCCGCGGCCCAGCTCAAGGCCTGGCGCAGAAAGCCATTTGTCTCCATAAACCTGCCCCCAACATCCAGACACAGGCCATAAAGAATACCATCCCCATACTCTTTGAACGTGCCTGAATAACTGATAGCGACCCTTAAGTATGTAATGTTTGCTCGCGTCTCAATATGTAAAAGCACTTTCCTTTCTAAAACCGCGCATTTGGGAATGGGGTGCTCATGAACCACTTTCTTAAATATGGATTGTTAAGAGAATTGTAGTAAATGACAGCCTATCATTTTGCTGTATAAGACATGAATAATGGAGTATTGCCACCAAGATCCATGTGTAGGAGTATGAAGTGTAATAGAATAGTATGATGTATAATTAGAGGTATCATAGAACTAGATTATAATATTAGAATGTATATGCAAATATAAAACTGCACATGTAAGCATAAGATACTTCACCTTAGTTCAAAGTAACCACATGCCTATAAGTGTTTAATAATAACCAAGTATTCACATGTTATGGAAGGTATAATTTCACTGTAGTGAATGTGTGTCAAAGCCTATAAGTAAAGAATCCCGTCTCTTCGCGCAAAATGAGGCTGCATCTTAAACAAGTCCAACTCCCCTCCCCTCAGCCCACCATGCCATAATGAACGAAAGGGGGTATACAATGGTGTTTGGATTCACCGACTCTCAAACCCTTTACCACTATGATATACGATGTTCATGAACTGGTGTCTATTTATGATGTACACCCCATTCCTGTGTCCCCATTTGAAGTGCCAGGTGAACATTCCAAGTGAATCTGTTATTCCAACCTAAGGGTCTCTGAATAAATATGTCTTAGAGCAGCATAACTTATGGTTAACCCGTTCACTAATAAGATCTAACACCAGACCCATCAAGGTACCCTTAACCTCTAACCCGGAAAAAATAATCTAAACCATAGATTTTATTCTCTTTTGATTCTAGATTAATGGCTTTGTAGATTTGCAGGACATGATGATTTGTAGTTGATAGATGAATGAGTATGTGTAGCCACAAGGGCAAATGTTAGAAACTATTAGAAAACTTTGAGAACTGTCTGGAACCACATGCCAGCCCGATCAGCCCAGCTGCCCGATTGACCGGAGAAGTGTCACCACAGCAGCACATGAGCCTTGGCCAATCACCGATCCATGAACCTATGGAGGCCATAGGCGCCAGTCCTTAGTAACCAATCCCCACTTTCGATGTGCCCCCTAGGCATCCCCATCGTTGATGGCGAAATTATGCTTTAAAACAAGAATGTAACATGTTTTCTGCAGATCGCTCTAGGAGTTGGCAAAGTAGCTTTAGCTTACCCTATTTTAGATAAACAATTTTTTATATCACAAGCACTTGGTCTGGTCTCATTCCCTTCATGGATGTGTACTATTTGACTCTTATTCAGAGTGGTTAAGTGCACATTAGGGACCTCTCACTTTCACCTCTAAAACTGAATTACTTTTGGATCTTTTTCTTTCTTTTGGTTTTGATTTCTTTGTGTATCAATGAGGCCTGGCTTTGTGATTATGTGATTATGAAACTGCTTCTGATGCTGCTCTTACTTCTCAGTCTTCATCTTTCTCGCATTGTCCTAGGCTCTGCCGTGAAGTTGGTGGTACTGACATACTCTTTCATCCCTGTTGGATTACTACTCCTGCTTCCATTTCTTTACCTTCCTGCTTATCATTCGAATTTAATTTTATTCATTTTTCCTCTCCTCCCCTCTTTCTATTCTGATAATGTATCATCCCCCCGGTTCCATTAGTTTTTTCTTTGATGACTTTGATTGTCTTCTGTCATCTCTGTCTTCCCCTGATTCTACCTTCATCGTTGCTGTTGACTTTAATATGCATTCTACTCAGCCTGATTTTCAAGCGAGTCCATAATGTTCCTTACTTCTGTTTATAATCTTAATCTGCTTCCCTCCCTTCCTACCCACTCTAAGGGTGGAGTTCTTGATTTGATCTTTCTCTCTTCTAACATCGACTCACTGGAATCTATTAATTCTCATATCTTGCCCTTTTCCAATCATTTTTTAGTTTCTACTTCTTTGCTTTCTCCATATGTATCCTCACTTTCTTCCTTTCATCGCTGTAACCTATGTAATCTAGACTGTGCATCTTTAATTTCTGTCATTCTTTCGCATCCTGCTATGGCAGCACCAATGTCATCTTGGGATATTGATGATATTCTTAATAATATCTATGTGACTATTTCTTATTCTCTTGATCTAATTTCTGTTCACTCCCAAGTGCAAGCCTCCTCATCCGTGGTTTTCCCCTCTGCTTAAATCTCATGAGTTGGGCGGTAGCCCATAAATGCGGCGATAACGCTATTACAGCCGCATTTAAGGGTCCGCCCAAGCATGAGTCTGGCAGCTTTTACCCCAGCAATGCGCTGGAAAAATGCCAATTTTCGGGTGCAATTAGCGCTACGATATTAGCGCACGCCAATTGCGCAGAAAATGGTGCTTTGGGGAATGGAGAATACCCATTACTGCCCAACCCTTGATCCAGCACTAATAGCGCTGGACCAGGTGATGGTAACGCTTTTAGCACAGGCAGCATCCCAGCAGTAATACTGTCGGGATACCGCCCAACTCGTGCTGAGGTCCTTATAGTTGAAGCATGCACAGCTGAGCCATGCTGGCTCAGAAATTAAACCAGTTCCAACTATGACTTGTTCTCTTCATCTCTTGGGCACTATATCTCTACTCTCAAACCCAAAACCTCTCCTTTCCATTCTTAATAAGATTTTAATTTTTCCTCCAATTGAGCTCAGTACATCTTCCTCCCTTTCTTCTGACCATTTTGCCTCTTTCTTTGTGGCAATAATTGACGATATTAGATCATCCTTGTTTAATACCTCTGTGTCTTCTGCTGGTTCTTTTTCCACACCCTCTGTGTCCTTCTTGAATAATCCTCCATTGCACACTATTCCTTCCTTTTCTTCTTTTTCCCTCATTAGTGAGGCTGATTTTATTTCTATTTCTCTACCACACCCTACGACTGCTCTTTCTAACCATCTTTCTGCTGCCCAAGCCCCATTTCTCAATGACTTTTTCAACTTATTTTTGTCCTCTGGCTTGTTTCCGTCTTCATTTAAAACCTTCCACAATTTTTGTTCCACTTCTTTAAAAACATCTCTTTCTCCTTCTGATCCTTCTAGGTTCTAGCCTATTATGTTGCTCCCATATCTTTTGAAATTGCTGGAGTATCTTGTGAATACTCAACTTTCGCCCTTTCTTAACTCACATGATCTCCTTCCTTCTATTCAACCTGGATTCCACTTGGGGTACTTAAGTGAAATTGCTCTTCTTTCTGTATCTGATTCCATTCTTCATGCTCATCACTGTAAACTTCATTATATTCTGATTCTGTTGTACCTCAGTGCCACATTTGACACTGTGGATCATTCTACTTTACTATTGAATCTTTGTCCTTTTGGTTTTCTTCCTATCTTGCAAATCGTCCCTTTTCCGTTTCCTGGAATGGTTTGACCTCTTACTCATCTTCTCTCTCCTATGGTGTTCCTCAAGTGTCTGTCCACAATTATGTTCTACTCACGCTTTACACCGGTTTACTGTTCCCTCTTATCCCTGATTTTGATTTTCAGGTGCATGTGTCTGCTTGCGATACCCAGATGTTCCTATATGTTCCTTCATTTAATGATTCTATTCACTCCTGTCTGTCTTCCTGTCTTGACATCATTTCTTCTTGGATTTCTTCTTATTTTCTTTGTTTAAATACTAAGAAAACTGAAATTGTTTTTTTTCCGTCTGCTTCCAAAAGCGCTCCCCCTCTGTCGACTTTGTGTTTTATTTGATCCTTCTTTTTTTCTGATTCAAATTTCTTCTGTTGTTTGCTCTTGTCGTTTTCATTTATTTAACATTAAGAACCTTTCTCCCTTGCTTACTTTTTCTTCTGCAAAAACGCCTCCTAGAACCATGGTCGTATCTCAATTGTATCATTGTTGTTCACTTTATGCTGGTCTTCTGAAATTTACTTCCATTAGATTTGCTTCTTCACGCTGCATTTTGGATTATTTTTCATCTCCTCCTGTCCACCCACATTTCTCTGTGATTGGATTATCTGAAGTGGCTACCAGTTAATCAACACTGAATTCCATTTTCTTTGTATGGATTTTATATCAATTTATGAGCTTGCCCCTCCTTATTTATGTGCTTTGATTTCACTTTATTATCCAGCACACAATCTTTGCTTTGCCTCTCAGTTCCTTCTTTCTGTTCCTCCTCCTACTTGTGCTGTTTCACACCTTCGTTCTTTTCAACTGCTTGCTCCCAAACTGTGAAACTCTTTGTGTTTGAACAGCCGTTCTTGTTCTAATCTCTTACAATTTAAAAAATGCTTAAAAATGCATCCCCTTGATCTTTATTTCAGAATAATGTTTGAACACTTTTGGTGATTCATTTTTTGTGACCTCTTGTATTGTTGTGCCGTTTTTTTATTTGTGAAGTGCTATGGATAAAAGCGCTATATAAATGCAGTAAGTAAATAAATAAATAAAACCATAGGTTTCAGTTTTCTCTTGTCTTTGTATTTTCCCCATGGTTCTATCAAACGTTTTCATTTAAAATCTTTAATCACTGGCCTTTGTTTTTTTTTTCTCTTCTACTTTATTTGATCAGATTCCTTCGAACCCCTATGGTAAAACACAAACACTACATAAATACTAAGGGGGTAATTCATAGATTTCAGCACACAAGTGGCGCACGCGGCTGGCGCACAGTGTGCGCGTGCGAATCCCTGCACCAGCCGCGTGCGCCAAAACCCATTTCCGCGCACAGCATATTCATGGATTCCAGCTACCAAAACCAGCCGTGGCGCACAGTGGCGCAGGGACCCTGCAGCAGCGCCAGTTATGCCCCCAAGAATGCCTCTCGCGCAGGGAAAAGCCATCAAAATCCCCAATCCAGCGCAAAGGTCTGCGCTAACCCTGTACCAGCACAGCAAGTGGGCTACGTGTATCACTGGGGTACGCGGGAAGTACCTCACGTAATTTCAGCTGGGTACGTGCATTTCAGGGGTGCGCGGGAAGTTTCACACACGATTCCATCAGGGTACGTGTATTTCAGGGATGCGCGGGAAGTTCCACATACGATTTCAGCAGGGTACGTGTATTTCAGGGGTGCGCAGGAAGTTCCACACGCGATTCCATCAGGGTAGGTGTATTTCACGGGTGCGCGGGAATTTTCACACGCGATATCAGCAGGGTACGTGTATTCCAGGAGTGACCGGGAAGTTCCACACACGAATGTCCAGGCTACGTGTATTTCGGGGTGCGCGGGAAGTTTCACACGCGATATCAGCAGGGTACGTGTATTCCAGGGGTGCGCAGGAAGTTCCACACGCGAATGTCCTGGCTACGTGTATTTCGGGGTGCGCGGGAAGTTCCACACGCGAATCTCCTGGCTACGTGTATTTAGGGGTGCGCGGGAAGTTACACACGCGAATCTCCTGGCTACGTGTATCTTGGGGTGCATGGGAAGTCTCACACGCGAAGTCAGCAGGATATATGTATATCAGGGGTGCGCGGGAAGTTACACATGCGAATGTCCTGGCTACGTGTATCTTGGGGTGCGTGGGAAGTTTCACACGCAAAGTCAGCAGGGTACATGTATATCAGGGGTGCACGGGAAGTTACACATGCAAATGTCCTGGCTACGTGTATTTCGGGGTGCGCGGGAAGTTTCACACGCGATATCAGCAGGGTACGTGCATATCAGGGGTGCGCAGGAAGTTCCACACGCGAATGTCCTGGCTACGTGTATTTCGGGGTGCGCGGGAAGTTCCACACGCGAATCTCCTGGCTACGTGTATTTAGGGGTGCGCGGGAAGTTACACACGCGAATCTCCTGGCTACGTGTATCTTGGGGTGCATGGGAAGTCTCACACGCAAAGTCAGCAGGGTATATGTATATCAGGGGTGCGCGGGAAGTTACACATGCGAATGTCCTGGCTACGTGTATTTCGGGGTGCGCGGGAAGTTTCACACGCGATATCAGCAGGGTACGTGCATATCAGGGGTGCGCGGAAAGTATCACACGCAATTCCATCAGGGTACGTGTATTAAAGGGGTGCGTGGGGAGCACCACACGTGAATTGCACGTGTGGGTCCTCCCAGGTCTTCCCTCTACACCCTCCACGGCCCCTGCAGGTGGCTCACACCACAGGGGCCTACCCTGCACATGTCCTGCAGGCACCCCATCCACCATGGCCATGCCCCCCAGCCAACCCACATGTCAACTTGCACTACTGCCCACCAACGCATGTCCCCCTGCACTCCCAGCCACCAGGGGCACCCTCCACCAGGCCCCCACCCATGTCTCCCACCACTCCCACCTCCCAGCAGTGCAGGGGCAGCCTCCACCAGGCCCCCACCCATGTCCAACTCATGTCCCCACCACCCCCACCCCCAGCAGTGCAGGGGCACCCTCCACCAGGCCCCCACCCATGTACAACTCATGTCCCCACCACCCCCACCCCCCAGCACTGTGGGGCACCTGCCAGCAGGCCCCCACCCATGTCCAACTCATGTCCCCACCACCCCCACCCCCCCAGCACTGTGGGGCACCTGCCAGCATGCCCCCACCCATGTCCAACTCATGTTCCCCACCACCCCCACCACCCAGCACTGTGGGGCACCTGCCAGCAGGCCCCCACCCATGTCCAACTCATGTCCCCACCACCCTATCCCCCAGCAGTGCAGGGGCAGCCTCCACCAGGCTCCCACCCATGTCTCCCACCACCCCACCCCCCAGCAGTGCAGGGGCAGCCTCCAACAGGCCCCCACCCAAGTCCAACTCATGTCCCCATCACCCCCACCCCCCAGCACTGTGGGGCACCCTCCACCAGGCCCCCACCCATGTCTCCCACCACCCCCACCCCCCAGCACTGTGGGGCACCTGCCAGCAGGCCTCCACCCATGTCCAACTCATGTCCCCACCACCCCCCAGCACTGTGGGGCACCTGACAGCAGGCCCCCACCCATGTCCAACGAATGTTCCCCACCACCCCCACCCCCCAGCACTGTGGGGCACCTGCCAGCAGGCCCCCACCCATGTCTCCCACCTCCCCCACCCCCCAGCACTGTGGGGCACCTGCCAGCAGGCCCCCACCCATGTCCAACTCATGTCCCCACCACCCCCACCCCCCAGCAGTGCAGGGGCAGCCTCCACCAGGCCCCCACCCATGTCTCCCACCACCCCCAGCCCCCAGCACTGTGGGGCACCTGCCAGCAGGCCCCCACCCATGTCCAACTCATGTCCCCACCAACCCAACCCCCAGCAGTGCAGGGGCAGCCTCCACCAGGCCCCCACCCATGTCTCCCACCACCCCTACCCCCCAGCACTGTGGGGCACCTGCCAGCAGGCCCGCACCCATGTTCAAATCATGTCCCCACCACCCCCACCCCCAGCACTGTGGGGCACCTGCCAGCAGGCCCCCACCCATGTCCAACTCATGTTCCCCACCACCCCCACTCCCCAGCACTGTGGGGCACCTGCCAGCAGGCCCCCACCCATGTCTCCCACCACACCCACCCCCCAGCAGTGCAGGGGCACCCTCCATCAGGCACCCACCCATGTCCAACTCATGTCCCCACCACCCCCACCCCCCAGCAGCGCAGGGGCAGCCTCCAGCAGGCCCCCACCCATGTCCAACTCATGTCCCCACCACCCCCACCACCCAGCACTGTGGGGCACCTGCCAACAGGCCCCACCCATGTCCAACTCATGTTCCCCACCACCCCCCAGCACTGTGGGGCACCTGCCAGCAGGCCCCCACCCATGTCCAACTCATGTCCCCACCACCCCCACCCCCCAGCAGTGCAGGGTCACCCTCCACCAGGCCCCCACCCATGTCCAACTCATGTCCCCACCACCCCCAACCCCCAGCAGTGCAGGGGCAGCCTCCACCAGGCTCCCACCCATGTCTCCCACCACCCCCACCCCCCAGCAGTGCAGGGGCAGCCTCCACCAGGCCCCCGCCCATGTCCAACTCATGTCCCCATCACCCCCACCCCCCAGCACTGTGGGGCACCCTCCACCAGGCCCCCACCCACGTCTCCCACCACCCCCACCCCCCGGCACTGTGGGGCACCTGCCAGCAGGCCCCCACCCGTGTCCAACTCATGTCCCCACCACCCCCATCCCCCAGCACTGTGGGGCACCTTCCAGCAGCCCCCCACCCATCTCCAACTCATGTTCCCCACCACCCCCACCCCCCAGCACTGTGGGGCACCTGCCAGCAGGCCCCAACCCATGTCCAACTCATGTCCCCACCACCCAACCCCCCAGAAGTGCAGGGGCACCCTCCACCAGGTCCCACCCATGTCCAACTCATGTCCCCACCACCCCCACCCCCCAGCAGTGCAGGGGCAGCCTCCACCAGGCTCCCACCCATGTCTCCCACCACCCCCATCCTCCAGCAGTGCAGGGACAGCATCCACCAGGCCCCCACCCATGTCCAACTCATGTCCCCACCACCCCCACCCCCCAGCAGTGCAGGGGCAGCCTCCAGCAGGCTCCCACCCATGTCTACCACCACCCCCACCCCCAGAAGTGCAGATGCACCCTCCACCAGGCCCCCACCGATGTCCAACTCATGTCCCCACCACCCCCACCCCCCAGCAGTGCAGGCGCAGCCTCCAGCAGGCCCCCACCCATGTCCAACTCATGTCCCCACCACCCCCACCCCCCAGCACTGTGGGGCACCTGCCAGCAGGCCCGCACCCATGTCCAACTCATGTTCCCCACCACCCCCACCCCCCAGCACTGTGGGGCACCTGCCAGCAGGCCTCCACTCATGTCCAACTCATGTCCCCACCACCCCCACGCCCCAGCAGTGCAGGGGCAGCCACCACCACGCCCCCACCCATGTCCAACTCATGTCCCCACCAGGACCACCCCCTAGCAGTGCAGGGGCAGCCTCAACCAGGCTCCCACCCATGTCTCCCACCACCACCACCCCCCAGCAGTGCAGGGGCACCCTCAACCAGGCCCCCACCCATGTCCAACTCATGTCCCCACCACCCCCACCCCCTAGCAGTGCAAGGGCAGCCTCCACCAGGCTCCCACCCATGTCTCCCACCACCCCCACCCCCCAGCAGTGCAGGGGCACCCTCCACCAGGCCCCCACCCATGTCCAACTCATGTCCCCACCACCCCCACCACCCAGCAGTGCAGGGGCAGCCTCCACCAGGCCCCCACCCATGTCCAGCTCATGTCCCCACCACCCCCACCCCCCAGCAGTGCAGGGGCAGCCTCCACCAGGCTCCCACCCATGTCTCCCACCACCCCCACCCCCCAACAGTGCAGGGGCAGCCTCCACCAGGCTCCCACCCATGTCCAACTCATGTCCCCATCACCCCCACCCCCCAGCACTGTGGGGCACCCACCACCAGGCCCCCACCCATGTCTCCCACCACCCCCACCCCCAAGCACTGTGGGGCACCTGCCAGCAGGCCCCCACCCATGTCCAACTCATGTCCCCACCACCCCCACCCCCCAGCACTGTGGGGCACCTGCCAGCAGGCTCCCACCCATGTCCCCACCATCCCCACCCCCCAGCACTGTGGGGCACCTGCCAGCAGGCCCCCACCCATGTCCAACTCATGTCCCCACCACCCCCACCCCCCAGCAGTGCAGGGGCAGCCTCCACCAGGCCCCCACCCATGTCTCCCACCACCCCACCCCCCAGCACTGTGGGGCACCTGCCAGCAGGCCCCCACCCATCTCCAACTCATGTCCCCACCACCCCCACCCCCCAGCAGTGCAGGGGCAGCCTCCACCAGGCCCCCACCCATGTCTCCCACCACCCCCA
Organism: Ambystoma mexicanum; assembly: GCF_040938575.1. NCBI lineage: Eukaryota > Metazoa > Chordata > Amphibia > Caudata > Ambystomatidae > Ambystoma > Ambystoma mexicanum. Next base: position 898,966,282 of record NC_090934.1, read on the forward strand.
CCCCCAAGCACTCTGGGGCACCTGCCAGCAGGCCCCCACCCATTTCCAACTCATGTCCCCACCACCCCCACCCCCCAGCACTGTGGGGCACCTGCCAGCAGCCCCCCATCCATGTCCAACTCATGTTCCCCACCACCCCCACCCCCCAACACTGTGGGGCACCTGCCAGCAGGCCCCCACCCATGTCCAACTCATGTCCCCATCACCCCCACCCCCCAGCACTGTGGGGCACCCACCACCAGGCCCCCACCCATGTCTCCCACCACCCCCACCCCCAAGCACTGTGGGGCACCTGCCAGCAGGCCCCCACCCATGTCCAACTCATGTCCCCACCACCCCCACCCCCCAGCACTGTGGGGCACCTGCCAGCAGGCTCCCACCCATGTCCCCACCATCCCCACCCCCCAGCACTGTGGGGCACCTGCCAGCAGGCCCCCACCCATGTCCAACTCATGTCCCCACCACCCCCACCCCCCAGCAGTGCAGGGGCAGCCTCCACCAGGCCCCCACCCATGTCTCCCACCACCCCACCCCCCAGCACTGTGGGGCACCTGCCAGCAGGCCCCCACCCATCTCCAACTCATGTCCCCACCACCCCCACCCCCCAGCAGTGCAGGGGCAGCCTCCACCAGGCCCCCACCCATGTCTCCCACCACCCCCACCCCCAAGCACTCTGGGGCACCTGCCAGCAGGCCCCCACCCATGTCCAACTCATGTCCCCACCACCCCCACCCCCCAGCACTGTGGGGCACCTGCCAGCAGCCCCCCATCCATGTCCAACTCATGTTCCCCACCACCCCCACCCCCCAACACTGTGGGGCACCTGCCAGCAGGCCCCCACCCATGTCCAACTCGTGTCCCCACCACCCCCACCCCCCAGAAGTGCAGGGGCACTCTCCACCAGGCCCCCACCCATGTCCAACTCATGTCCCCACTACCCCCACTCCCCAGCAGTGCAGGGGCAGCCTCCACCAGGCTCCCACCCATGTCTCCCACCACCCCCACCCTCCAGCAGGCAGCCTCCACCAGGCCCCCACCCTTGTCCAACTCATGTCCCCACCACTCCCATCCCCCAGCAGTGCAGGGGCACTCTCCACCAGGCCCCCACCCATCTCCAACTCATGTCCCCACTACCCCCACTCCCCAGCAGTGCAGGGGCATCCTCCACCAGGCTCCCACCCATGTCTCCCACCACCCCACCCCCCAGCAGTGCAGGGGCACCCTCCACCAGGCCCCCACCCATGTCCAACTCATGTCCCCACCACCCTCAGCCCCCAGCAGTGCAGGGGCAGCCTCCAGCAGGCCCCCACCCATGTCCAACTCATGTCCCTACCCCCCCACCCCCCAGCACTGTGGGGCACCTGCCAGCAGGCCCCCACCCATGTCCAACTCATGTTCCCCACCACCCCCACCCCCCAGCACTGTGGGGCACCTGCCAGCAGGCCTCCACCCATGTTCAACTCATGTCCCCACCACCCCCACGCCCCAGCAGTGCAGGGGCAGCCACCACCACGCCCCCACCCATGTCCAACTCATGTCCCCACCAGGACCACCCCCTAGCAGTGCAGGGGCAGTCTCAACCAGGCTCCCACCCATGTCTCCCACCACCACCACCCCCAGCAGTGCAGGGGCACCCTCCACCAGGCCCCCACATATGTCTCCCACCACCCCCACCCCCCAGCACTGTGGGGCACCCTCCACCAGGCCCCCACCCATGTCTCCCACCACCCCCACCCCCCAGCACTGTGGGGCACCTGCCAGCAGGCCCCCACCCATGTCTCCCACCACCCCCACTCCCCAGCAGTGCAGGGGCATCCTCCACCAGGCTCCCACCCATGTCTCCCACCACCCCACCCCCCAGCAGTGCAGGGGCACCCTCCACCAGGCCCCCACCCATGTCCAACTCATGTCCCCACCACCCTCAGCCCCCAGCAGTGCAGGGGCAGCCTCCAGCAGGCCCCCACCCATGTCCAACTCATGTCCCTACCACCCCCACCCCCCAGCACTGTGGGGCACCTGCCAGCAGGCCCCCACCCATGTCCAACTCATGTTCCCCACCACCCCCACCCCCCAGCACTGTGGGGCACCTGCCAGCAGGCCTCCACCCATGTTCAACTCATGTCCCCACCACCCCCACGCCCCAGCAGTGCAGGGGCAGCCACCACCACGCCCCCACCCATGTCCAACTCATGTCCCCACCAGGACCACCCCCTAGCAGTGCAGGGGCAGCCTCAACCAGGCTCCCACCCATGTCTCCCACCACCACCACCCCCCAGCAGTGCAGGGGCACCCTCCACCAGGCCCCCGCCCATGTCCAACTCATGTCCCCACCACCCCCACCCCCCAGCAGTGCAGGGGCAGCCTCCACCAGGCCCCCACCCATGTCCAGCTCATGTCCCCACCACCCCCCTGCAGTGCAGGGGCAGCCTCCACCAGGCTCCCACCCATGTCTCCCACCACCCCCACCCCCAGCAGTGCAGGGGCAGCCTCCACCAGGCTCCCACCCATGTCCAACTCATGTCCCCATCACCCCCACCCTCCAGCACTGTGGGGCAGCCTCCACCAGGCCCCCACCCATATCTCCCACCACCCCCACCACCAGCACTGTGGGGCAACTGCCAGCAGGCCCCCACCCATGTCCAACTCATGTCCCCACCACCCCCACCCCCCAGCACTGTGGGGCACCTGCCAGCAGGCCCCCACCCATGTCCTCACCATCCCCACCCCCCAGCACTGTGGGGCACATGCCAGCAGGCCCCCACCCATGTCCAACTCATGTCCCCACCACCCCCACCCCCAGCAGTGCAGGGGCAGCCTCCACCTGGCCCCCATCCATGTCTCCCACCACCCCACCCCCCAGCACTGTGGGGCACCTGCCAGCAGGCCCCCACCCATGTCCAACTCATGTCCCCACCACCCCCACCCCCCAGCAGTGCAGGGGCAGCCTCCACCAGGCCCCCACCCATGTCTCCCACCACCCCCAGCCCCCAGCACTGTGGGGCACCTGCCAGCAGGCCCCCACCCATGTCCAACTCATGTCCCCACCAACCCAACCCCCAGCAGTGCAGGGGCAGCCTCCACCAGGCCCCCACCCATGTCTCCCACCACCCCTACCCCCCAGCACTGTGGGGCACCTGCCAGCAGGCCCGCACCCATGTTCAAATCATGTCCCCACCACCCCCACCCCCAGCACTGTGGGGCACCTGCCAGCAGGCCCCCACCCATGTCCAACTCATGTTCCCCACCACCCCCACTCCCCAGCACTGTGGGGCACCTGCCAGCAGGCCCCCACCCATGTCTCCCACCACACCCACCCCCCAGCAGTGCAGGGGCACCCTCCATCAGGCACCCACCCATGTCCAACTCATGTCCCCACCACCCCCACCCCCCAGCAGCGCAGGGGCAGCCTCCAGCAGGCCCCCACCCATGTCCAACTCATGTCCCCACCACCCCCACCACCCAGCACTGTGGGGCACCTGCCAACAGGCCCCACCCATGTCCAACTCATGTTCCCCACCACCCCCCAGCACTGTGGGGCACCTGCCAGCAGGCCCCCACCCATGTCCAACTCATGTCCCCACCACCCCCACCCCCCAGCAGTGCAGGGTCACCCTCCACCAGGCCCCCACCCATGTCCAACTCATGTCCCCACCACCCCCAACCCCCAGCAGTGCAGGGGCAGCCTCCACCAGGCTCCCACCCATGTCTCCCACCACCCCCACCCCCCAGCAGTGCAGGGGCAGCCTCCACCAGGCCCCCGCCCATGTCCAACTCATGTCCCCATCACCCCCACCCCCCAGCACTGTGGGGCACCCTCCACCAGGCCCCCACCCACGTCTCCCACCACCCCCACCCCCCGGCACTGTGGGGCACCTGCCAGCAGGCCCCCACCCGTGTCCAACTCATGTCCCCACCACCCCCATCCCCCAGCACTGTGGGGCACCTTCCAGCAGCCCCCCACCCATCTCCAACTCATGTTCCCCACCACCCCCACCCCCCAGCACTGTGGGGCACCTGCCAGCAGGCCCCAACCCATGTCCAACTCATGTCCCCACCACCCAACCCCCCAGAAGTGCAGGGGCACCCTCCACCAGGTCCCACCCATGTCCAACTCATGTCCCCACCACCCCCACCCCCCAGCAGTGCAGGGGCAGCCTCCACCAGGCTCCCACCCATGTCTCCCACCACCCCCATCCTCCAGCAGTGCAGGGACAGCATCCACCAGGCCCCCACCCATGTCCAACTCATGTCCCCACCACCCCCACCCCCCAGCAGTGCAGGGGCAGCCTCCAGCAGGCTCCCACCCATGTCTACCACCACCCCCACCCCCAGAAGTGCAGATGCACCCTCCACCAGGCCCCCACCCATGTCCAACTCATGTCCCCACCACCCCCACCCCCCAGCAGTGCAGGCGCAGCCTCCAGCAGGCCCCCACCCATGTCCAACTCATGTCCCCACCACCCCCACCCCCCAGCACTGTGGGGCACCTGCCAGCAGGCCCGCACCCATGTCCAACTCATGTTCCCCACCACCCCCACCCCCCAGCACTGTGGGGCACCTGCCAGCAGGCCTCCACTCATGTCCAACTCATGTCCCCACCACCCCCACGCCCCAGCAGTGCAGGGGCAGCCACCACCACGCCCCCACCCATGTCCAACTCATGTCCCCACCAGGACCACCCCCTAGCAGTGCAGGGGCAGCCTCAACCAGGCTCCCACCCATGTCTCCCACCACCACAACCCCCCAGCAGTGCAGGGGCACCCTCAACCAGGCCCCCACCCATGTCCAACTCATGTCCCCACCACCCCCACCCCCTAGCAGTGCAAGGGCAGCCTCCACCAGGCTCCCACCCATGTCTCCCACCACCCCCACCCCCCAGCAGTGCAGGGGCACCCTCCACCAGGCCCCCACCCATGTCCAACTCATGTCCCCACCACCCCCACCACCCAGCAGTGCAGGGGCAGCCTCCACCAGGCCCCCACCCATGTCCAGCTCATGTCCCCACCACCCCCACCCCCCAGCAGTGCAGGGGCAGCCTCCACCAGGCTCCCACCCATGTCTCCCACCACCCCCACCCCCCAACAGTGCAGGGGCAGCCTCCACCAGGCTCCCACCCATGTCCAACTCATGTCCCCATCACCCCCACCCCCCAGCACTGTGGGGCACCCACCACCAGGCCCCCACCCATGTCTCCCACCACCCCCACCCCCAAGCACTGTGGGGCACCTGCCAGCAGGCCCCCACCCATGTCCAACTCATGTCCCCACCACCCCCACCCCCCAGCACTGTGGGGCACCTGCCAGCAGGCTCCCACCCATGTCCCCACCATCCCCACCCCCCAGCACTGTAGGGCACCTGCCAGCAGGCCCCCACCCATGTCCAACTCATGTCCCCACCACCCCCACCCCCAGCAGTGCAGGGGCAGCCTCCACCAGGCCCCCACCCATGTCTCCCACCACCCCACCCCCCAGCACTGTGGGGCACCTGCCAGCAGGCCCCCACCCATCTCCAACTCATGTCCCCACCACCCCCACCCCCCAGCAGTGCAGGGGCAGCCTCCACCAGGCCCCCACCCATGTCTCCCACCACCCCCACCCCCAAGCACTCTGGGGCACCTGCCAGCAGGCCCCCACCCATGTCCAACTCATGTCCCCACCACCCCCACCCCCCAGCACTGTGGGGCACCTGGCAGCAGCCCCCCATCCATGTCCAACTCATGTTCCCCACCACCCCCACCCCCCAACACTGTGGGGCACCTGCCAGCAGGCCCCCACCCATGTCCAACTCATGTCCCCATCACCCCCACCCCCCAGCACTGTGGGGCACCCACCACCAGGCCCCCACCCATGTCTCCCACCACCCCCACCCCCAAGCACTGTGGGGCACCTGCCAGCAGGCCCCCACCCATGTCCAACTCATGTCCCCACCACCCCCACCCCCCAGCACTGTGGGGCACCTGCCAGCAGGCTCCCACCCATGTCCCCACCATCCCCACCCCCCAGCACTGTGGGGCACCTGCCAGCAGGCCCCCACCCATGTCCAACTCATGTCCCCACCACCCCCACCCCCCAGCAGTGCAGGGGCAGCCTCCACCAGGCCCCCACCCATGTCTCCCACCACCCCACCCCCCAGCACTGTGGGGCACCTGCCAGCAGGCCCCCACCCATCTCCAACTCATGTCCCCACCACCCCCACCCCCCAGCAGTGCAGGGGCAGCCTCCACCAGGCCCCCACCCATGTCTCCCACCACCCCCACCCCCAAGCACTCTGGGGCACCTGCCAGCAGGCCCCCACCCATGTCCAACTCATGTCCCCACCACCCCCACCCCCCAGCACTGTGGGGCACCTGCCAGCAGCCCCCCATCCATGTCCAACTCATGTTCCCCACCACCCCCACCCCCCAACACTGTGGGGCACCTGCCAGCAGGCCCCCACCCATGTCCAACTCGTGTCCCCACCACCCCCACCCCCCAGAAGTGCAGGGGCACTCTCCACCAGGCCCCCACCCATGTCCAACTCATGTCCCCACTACCCCCACTCCCCAGCAGTGCAGGGGCAGCCTCCACCAGGCTCCCACCCATGTCTCCCACCACCCCCACCCTCCAGCAGGCAGCCTCCACCAGGCCCCCACCCTTGTCCAACTCATGTCCCCACCACGCCCATCCCCCAGCAGTGCAGGGGCACTCTCCACCAGGCCCCCACCCATCTCCAACTCATGTCCCCACTACCCCCACTCCCCAGCAGTGCAGGGGCATCCTCCACCAGGCTCCCACCCATGTCTCCCACCACCCCACCCCCCAGCAGTGCAGGGGCACCCTCCACCAGGCCCCCACCCATGTCCAACTCATGTCCCCACCACCCTCAGCCCCCAGCAGTGCAGGGGCAGCCTCCAGCAGGCCCCCACCCATGTCCAACTCATGTCCCTACCACCCCCACCCCCCAGCACTGTGGGGCACCTGCCAGCAGGCCCCCACCCATGTCCAACTCATGTTCCCCACCACCCCCACCCCCCAGCACTGTGGGGCACCTGCCAGCAGGCCTCCACCCATGTTCAACTCATGTCCCCACCACCCCCACGCCCCAGCAGTGCAGGGGCAGCCACCACCACGCCCCCACCCATGTCCAACTCATGTCCCCACCAGGACCACCCCCTAGCAGTGCAGGGGCAGCCTCAACCAGGCTCCCACCCATGTCTCCCACCACCACCACCCCCAGCAGTGCAGGGGCACCCTCCACCAGGCCCCCACATATGTCTCCCACCACCCCCACCCCCCAGCACTGTGGGGCACCCTCCACCAGGCCCCCACCCATGTCTCCCACCACCCCCACCCCCCAGCACTGTGGGGCACCTGCCAGCAGGCCCCCACCCATGTCTCCCACCACCCCCACTCCCCAGCAGTGCAGGGGCATCCTCCACCAGGCTCCCACCCATGTCTCCCACCACCCCACCCCCCAGCAGTGCAGGGGCACCCTCCACCAGGCCCCCACCCATGTCCAACTCATGTCCCCACCACCCTCAGACCCCAGCAGTGCAGGGGCAGCCTCCAGCAGGCCCCCACCCATGTCCAACTCATGTCCCTACCACCCCCACCCCCCAGCACTGTGGGGCACCTGCCAGCAGGCCCCCACCCATGTCCAACTCATGTTCCCCACCACCCCCACCCCCCAGCACTGTGGGGCACCTGCCAGCAGGCCTCCACCCATGTTCAACTCATGTCCCCACCACCCCCACGCCCCAGCAGTGCAGGGGCAGCCACCACCACGCCCCCACCCATGTCCAACTCATGTGCCCACCAGGACCACCCCCTAGCAGTGCAGGGGCAGCCTCAACCAGGCTCCCACCCATGTCTCCCACCACCACCACCCCCCAGCAGTGCAGGGGCACCCTCCACCAGGCCCCCGCCCATGTCCAACTCATGTCCCCACCACCCCCACCCCCCAGCAGTGCAGGGGCAGCCTCCACCAGGCCCCCACCCATGTCCAGCTCATGTCCCCACCACCCCCCTGCAGTGCAGGGGCAGCCTCCACCAGGCTCCCACCCATGTCTCCCACCACCCCCACCCCCAGCAGTGCAGGGGCAGCCTCCACCAGGCTACCACCCATGTCCAACTCATGTCCCCATCACCCCCACCCCCCAGCACTGTGGGGCAGCCTCCACCAGGCCCCCACCCATATCTCCCACCACCCCCACCACCAGCACTGTGGGGCAACTGCCAGCAGGCCCCCACCCATGTCCAACTCATGTCCCCACCACCCCCACCCCCCAGCACTGTGGGGCACCTGCCAGCAGGCCCCCACCCATGTCCTCACCATCCCCACCCCCCAGCACTGTGGGGCACATGCCAGCAGGCCCCCACCCATGTCCAACTCATGTCCCCACCACCCCCACCCCCAGCAGTGCAGGGGCAGCCTCCACCTGGCCCCCATCCATGTCTCCCACCACCCCACCCCCCAGCACTGTGGGGCACCTGCCAGCAGGCCCCCACCCATCTCCAACTCATGTCCCCACCACCCCACCCCCTAGCAGTGCAGGGGCAGCCGCCACCAGGCCCCCACCCATGTCTCCCACCACCCCCACCCCCCAGCACTCTGGGGCACCTGCCAGCAGGCCCCCACCCATGTCCAACTCATGTCCCCATCACCCCCACCCCCCAGCACTGTGGGGCACCTGCCAGCAGCCACCCACCCATGTCCAACTCATGTTCCCCAGCACCCCCACCCCCCAGCACTGTGGTGCACCTGCCAGCAGGCCCCCACCCATGTCCAACTCATGTCCCCACCACCCCCACCCCCCAGAAGTGCAGGGGCACTCTCCAGCCAGGCCCCACCCATGTCCAACTCATGTCCCCACCACCCCCACCCCCCAGCAGTGCAGGGGCAGCCTCCACCAGGCTCCCACCCATGTCTCCCACCACCCCCACCCTCCAGCAGTGCAGGGGCAGCCTCCACCAGGCCCCCACCCATGTCCAACTCATGTCCCCACCACCCCCACCCCCCAGCAGTGCAGGGGCAGCCTCCAGCAGGCCCCCACCCATGTCCAACTCATGTCCCCACCACTCCCATCCCCCAGCACTGTGGGGCACCTGCCAGCAGGCCCCCACCCATGTCCAACTCATGTTCCCCACCACCCCCACCCCCCAGTACTCTGGGGCACCTGCCAGCAGGCCTCCACCCATGTCCAACTCATGTCCCCACCACCCCCACCCCCCAGCAGTGCAGGGGCAGCCACCACCACGCCCCCACCCATGACCAACTCATGTCCCCACCAGCCCCACCCCCTAGCAGTGCAGGGGCAGCCTCCACCAGGCTCCCACCCATGTCTCCCACCATCCCCCAGCAGTGCAGGGGCACCCTCCACCAGGCCCCCACCCATGTCCAACTCATGTCCCCACCACCCCCATCCCCCAGCAGTGCAGGGGCAGCCTCCACCAGGCCCCCACCCATGTCCAGCTCATGTCCCCACCACCCCCACCCCCAGCAGTGCAGGGGCAGCCTCAACCAGGCTCCCACCCATGTCTCCCACCACCCCCACCCCCCAGCAGTGCAGGGGCAGCCTCCACCAGGCTCCCACCCATGTCCAACTCATGTCCCCATCACCCCCACCCCCAGCACTGTGGGGCACCCTCCACCATGCCCCCACCCATGTCTCCCACCACCCCCACCCCCCAGCACTGTGGGGCACCTGCCAGCAGGCCCCCACCCATGTCCAACTCATGTCCCCACCACCCCCACCCCCCAGCACTGTGGGGCACCTGCCAGCAGGCCCCCACCCATGTCCAACTCATGTTCCCCACCACCCCCACCCCCCAGCACTGTGGGGCACCTGCCAGCAGGCCCCCACCCATGTCCCCACCCCCCTGACCCCCCAGCACTGTGGGGCACCTGCCAGCAGGCCCCAACTCATGTTCCCCAGCCAACATGTCATCACAATCTAGATCCCTGGTCCCTATGGTCAGCCTCCAAATGCAAAACACTCACCCGAGTATTGCATCCACCCACTCACAAATGGCAATTACATGACAAAACACTAATTGCAAGTTTCGAAAGAAACACATGTCCCTTACATACACCCAATGGGTGTCAGTGAATCTCAAAACCCATCTCATGATATGCATGAAACCAATGAGATGATACTACACATTGAAGTTCGATAAAAAAAATATGTATTAAATGAAACATAAATAGATTCAAAAATAAAGAAACAGAAATGCGGATGTACAAAAAAGAAAAGAAGCATGTCCGTGAAAAAAAGCAAAACCAAAAATTATAATCCAAAGTAATGGTGTCCAAATTCACTGTCCACAAAATAAAATCCAAAGGGAAATAATAATTGAAAGCCATTGCTCCATGGGTAAATTGTGAAAGAAAAATAAAATCCAACAGTGAACTATGTACAGACGAACAAGCCAGGGTCCATTATCCCAACAAAAGAAATGAAACCTATCTAACAACACTAACTAATAAAATAAACTATATACAAAAATGTGGCCAATGTCCAAAAGGTCCAAAATAAATAAAAAAACAAAGGAAACCTAACACTAACTACATAACTATGTACAAGGGCAGCGGGCTAGTCTGATGGCTCACTTTTGGATGTCCCGGGCCAGGGCATCATCGAACTTCTGCTCAATGTCCCGGAGGCGGTCCTCATCCATGGCCCCGAGGGTCCGCAGGGCCGTCGACGTGTCCACCTCCAACCCCCTGCGGATTGCCTCGAGGCACTCGGCCCGCCTCAGGGCCGTCCGCATGGAGTTCTCCGCCCTGACCATCGTGAGCCGTGACTATTCCGCCAGCTGCCGCCCCTCCGATGTTGAAGGCCCCGGGCCTTCATGGCTCCCACCACGTTGCTGCTGCTGCTGCGCCTCTGCCCGTGCACTGCCTCCTGCTGCCTGCACATCCTTCGCCGGCTGGGGTGCAGTCGTTGATGTGGCCACCCCTGCTGGACGTTCGACTCCCGACTGTGGCAGGGATGCCTCCTCCACCAGCCTGGCCGCACCGTCAGAGGCAGCTCCACAGGGCACCCAGGTGACTGATGGGTGGGAAGATGGCACGGAGGACGACTGGCGCGTAGGGGGTTCAGTTGAGGAGGGGGTCGTAGCAAGCCCCATCAAACGGAGGAATCCGGCCTGGGTGACCTGTCCCAGTAGGTCAACGAGCCATTCAAGATGACGTGCAGTCTCCTCATGAAAAGACTGCAGGTCACCTCGCATGGCCTGTTGACGCAACGCCACACCAGTCAGGACAGGCTCAACCCGGACCCGGATAGCCACGTCCGCAGGCAAAGGAAGGCCAGTTGTCGTTTGCTCATCCCCTGCCTGAAAACGGGTCTGGACGTAGGCATCCCTGCTGGTGCAAGATGATGCAGGGACAGGATCAGGGACAGGATTGCACACAGGCACCTCCGCGGCGGCCTGTGCTGCCTCCTGTCCCTGGTCCTGCACTGCACCACTAGCACCAGTGGGATCCCCACCTCCAGACCCCATCTCTGTTACTTGCACGGCCTCCTCCCCCACCAAACCCCCCACCAACCTGGATGACTCCGTGCCATCTTCCCCCATTGGGCCCTGTGGGGTCCCAGCTGCCCCTTCTGCTGCCGAGGAGTCCAACTCCAACCTCTGCCTCTTGGACCTCCCCCCGGCAGCTGCGTCCTGGGACGTGGCACCGGACTCCTCACTCCCCGACGAGATGACAACCTGGGAGGGGAGCCGGGCCTTGCGTCTCCGGCTGGCGGTGGGATCCCCGCCGCTGTGCTCCACAGCACCTTCTCCGCCCTCTTCATCAGTTGACGCTGCAGACAGGGAGAAATTAAACACAGGCATCAGGGCACTGTACAATGGACACATACACACATGACAGTTGTACATGAGTGGCATTGGCAAACCTCAGACATGCCATCACAATCCCCAACACACATGTCATTTCAACTCGCACACATTAGCCATACCACAGCCATATCGCAACTGCCAGCACCATCCATACACATACAACAGCATGAGCAGGCAAAGCTGAGCCAGACATCACATGCAACACAGGAAGTGCACCACACATGTACACACACCACCACACTTGCATGCATGTGTACACCTCTGCCAGGTGCCGCAGTGTTCAGATGGGCATCCATGTCACATCTGCCATTCAGGCTTCCACATCCCGCTGTCACATGCATCCATGTTGCATCACTGTTGCACCCTTGTCAAATACACACAAATGCACATGTACACAGTGCTGATACATGCAGCTGAAAACAACATGCATGCGTGACATCACGGACATGTCTACTTACATACAGATTCATCCAAACATGTGTGCCCACACAACTGCTTTTGGCATGCAAGCCTAAACACACAAGCATCATCCATGTCTCACACATTACAGCCCTTGCATGTGTTAGCCCAACGGCCCTGTACACCCCCACCCATACTCGACCCCATACAAACAGATGTGCAACCTGCACACTACTGAAACATCACGACACGCACAGCTCACAATCAGGATGCATGTACACTTACCGCTCGACTCCAGACGGGTCTGCCTCTCAAGGACCTGGACGTGGAGCGCTGGGGATATGCGTTCCAGGACCCTCATTTGATCTTCCGACAAGTGGCCCCGGCGCCCCTTGGCATCCGCTGCCTTCAAGAGGCGCCGGGGCCACTTGTCGGAAGATCAAATGAGGGTCCTGGACCTGAAGTCCTCCCAGCGCTTCTTGACATGTTGGAAGTCGCGGACTGCCACCACCTCCGCGTTGATGGCAGTCACAATGTCAGTCCAGACCCGAGTCCGTCCTTCCTTGTCGGCGTGGGAACTTCCGAAGAGGGCATCATATTGCCCCAGGACTTGCTCCACCAGGACACCAACTTCCCTGGCACTGAAGCTGGTGCCCCTCTGCCTCTCCGGCCTGGGGTTGTCAGTGGTGCCAGATGTTGCAGTGCCCGACATGACAACCCCAGAGGCAGGAGTGGGTGGGCAACTGATCCTGGGGCTGGGCTGTGGAGAGATGGAATCCCAGTCGGGAGTCTTCGGTTCCAGAAGGGGTGGTCACAGCAACAGCACCCCTGGCTGATGTGCAGGCAGCAAATGGCAGGGCACGTGGGCAGCAGTAGATGGCAGGTGGGAGCGTGCTTGGGGCTCGCGGGGCAGTAGTTCGGCCTTCTGGGCAGGAGCGTGGTCTTCCGTGTGCTTACGCGTGGCCAGCTTGATACGGAGTGATTTGGTACGTGAAAATTTGGCACATCAGCGTGTAATTCGAGGAAAGGCCCTCAGCTCGTAAGCGCGTCTGCACGCATATGCAATTTCATTGGACAGAAGGCCCCTCAAGCGCAAGCGCCCCTGTGACGTGACGCGCACAGGCGTGCATGGCCATTTCAGCGCGCGTGAAAAACTGCACTTCCGCGTGTAATATGGGGAAAGGGCCCATGCGCGTAAGTGACGTGACGCGCATGTGCGTTTCCCTCAGCACGGGTTAAGGGTGAGCGGGCCCAGCAGTTCGCTGTACGTGCCTTTCGTGGAGACCGAAGTGGGTTGCTGCTTCCTGTTGTTTCGCGCGCCATCACAACTTCACAGCTATCAAGGACGTATCTCTTCTTTTGGCGGGGGTATTGGCTACGTGTGTTTTTCTGCATCGCGCTAGTCAGACGGTGAGTCGCACATGCTCTTTTTCCCACTGTGGGTGCCCCTGTGTATCGCACCCATTTTTGATGTCATAGTAGCCTGCGTGTCCCACGCGTACGCGTTATTCGTGTTACTGGGTGCCACCGCGTACTGCGGGAGGTTGAATCCACGCATGTAGGCTGCAGGGTTGTGTGCAGGGTTTTACTGCAGTTTTGGGGTGCCTGAGCGTTGCGTGACCCGTCACTACATCACCGGGGTCACATACAGCCTTGCAGGTGGAGGGGGGCTGTTAACATCTTGCTTCCCACCCCCTTCACCCCAATTGCCCAGGTCAATTGTGGTGTACACCTCCCATTGGCACCACTCCATCTGTGCCGGCACTACTACATCTGTGCCATGGTTGGGAGGCCACCAAAGGTGAGGGGCGCCTCAGCTGGGCGTCCTCCTCGTGGCGGGCGTGGTCGGGGACGTGGCCGTGGTGACCAGGGAGTAGGGGGACTCTAGGGTGTCCAGGGCAGCCACAGAGGGGGAAGAGGCAGGGGTGCCCCACTTGAGCACAATGTTGTGCCATGTGTCGGTGCAGTCATGCCACCACCCCCTGTGGTTCCGGGGGATGCAGCATCTGCATCTGGCACTGGCACCCGTGTGACCCGGCAGTCCGTTCCATCGACTGCCACGGGCCGAAGGGTAGTGGTAGCTGCAGGTACAGCTGTGGACACCGCCACCCAGGCTCGGGGTCTGCCAGCGCAGGCTGCGTTGGCACTTGAAGAGCCCTTGGTAGATCTCCAACAGGCCAGGGAGGAAACCATAGGAGCAGGCCGGGCTGCTCAGACCAAGACACGTGCCCCTGGGGCAGTCATGTCGTCTGCTGCACCGAACTGCCGGGTGTTGGCAAGTGCAGGGGCAGATGCACCCAACAGCACCCCGGTTGTGAGTCTGCCAACCAGGACTGTTGCGGTCAATGACCCTGCCACAGCTGGTGTTGCTGCGCAGGGTCCATTAGTGGGCACCCAGCTGCCACTGACACAAGTCAGGCCTTTGGTCATCCCTCCACCTGCCACTCCCTTGGCTCAATCCACCGAACCCACTGGCCGCGGCATTAGCCAGCCAGGGTCTGCGCCACAGTCCAAGAGGAGGAAGGTTGCACCTGCAGCACAGGCTGGGACCCCACACACAGCCACGACTTCCTGCACGTCGAGGAAGAAGCCTTTCTGTAAGCAGGAACTGGACTTCCTCGTGGACTACGTGCGGGGCCACAGCCGTGACATGCTAGTGGGTGCCAATAGTCAGACTACGGCTGCCCAACGTGACACCCACTGGAAGCATGTTGCGGAACATGTCAGTTCATTCGGCCATGAGGTGCGCACGGCGCAAGAGTGCAAAATGCGTTGGAATGACATCAAACGCAGCACTAAGGCTAAGCGTGCCTCTAATTAAAACTTGACTCTGGTGACTGGCGGTGGGCCTGCACCAGAGGAGGAACAGCTCACTCCGCATGAGGCACTTGTTGCGGAGTTCATACCACCTGAATTGGTCGAAGGAGTGGGAGAGATGCTGGACTTTGATGCCCAGTCCAGTGAGTGTTGATGCGTGTTTGTTGAGGACGTGTGTGTTTCACTTGTGGGATGTGTTGTGCATGATTGCCGCTACATGTGACGTGTACATGGTTCTGATGTGTAAGTAATGCAATGCTTCCGTCATGCATGTCTCCTCTGCCTGCATACAGGGACTCCATGTAGGCATGCTCCCTTGCCCCTCCTCCGCCACTCTGCACCCCAGTTCCACCCTTGCACTGGTGTTCTTCAATCTTGCCAATGTGTACTTTCTTGTTCATGCGTCCTGTGTAGATGCTAACTTCCAGTGTAGAATCTGCCAAACATATGCCGTGTGGTACAGCCTTAGTACTTGATGCATGGTATCTCACTTCTACTGTGCATAGGTCAGATCTCCCGCAGGGACATGAGTGCCCATTCATGCTCCATGTGCATTGCACGCATGCCCCTATGTGTCCTTGAATGGATGATCACTGTAATACAAGTCCTTGGTTACATACATTGCCTGCCATCTCATCAGCCTTTCCATGTCAACTGTGGCTCAGTCCTGCGTTGCACACATGTTTAGGGTCTGACAATCTGTGTGGCTCACAGCCCTCAGCCTGTTCAATGACCAATGACTCTGTCCAACTGTTGTTGTGTCTTCTTCACACATGGGCGAAATCCAGAGTTTTCATCATGTGTCCTGCTTACTGTCCCTGCATCATTTGCAGTGTTGTCACTTGAATCACATTCAGCTGTTGATGCCAGTCAACACTGCCTGTCAATACACAGGTGTATGGTCAGCCTTTTGATACCATGCTAGGCATCCCTGCTTTGATACTGGGGTGGAGGGGTGCTTGGCTTCTAGATATGGTACACATTGAATGCACAATACACGTGATGTCTGAATTTGACATTGCACTGCCTTCACATTTCCTGGCACACACCATGTAGTCCTTGTACATGTAGGTAGTGAGTGGCGTACACATTTTCTGCACTGCATAGACCCACATCCATGGAAACTGCCACCTTTCAACAGGTCTGATCACAGAAGCAATTCAAAGTTGACCCAGCATGCATGACAGGTCATATGTTGTGTGTCACATGTCTGCCTGATGCGTTTGATGTCGGTGTGTGTGTGTGTTGTGTGCTTCTGACATGTGAAGTGACCTTTTTTCTCTCTATTTTTCAGGTGATGACGCAATGGAGGCGGAGGATGGTGTTGTCATGCCAGACATAGGGTTGTTACCACTACATCAACCTGGCACTAGTGGGGGTCATGGGGTGGTAGGCCACGAAAACCCCCAAGTGCTACAGTCCATCTTGTCTCTGGCTGCCTATGAGTCCAGCCTTGATGACGACTCTGACGTCCATGTTGAGTTGGATGAGTATCAAGTCCATGTGTCAGGGGTGAGTGATTCTGATGTGGACACTCCTCTGTCTGCGACACCTGCACTGAGGGATCAGACAGTCTTGGTTCCTCCGCCCGTGGTGGATCGGGACGCAGGGTCACCCTCCACACCAGTCACTGATGTGCCTGGGACATCACATCGAAGGGGGCATGTAGTCGTGCAGCCGCGGGCGGTGCCAACACAGCGAGGACCCCCGGTCCTTGGGTCCCGCAGGGGTCAAGCCCGGCAACGCGGTCGCCGCGCGCAACCGCAGTATACTGAGTCGGAGCAAGACATGACTGCCAATTCAGAACAGCAGGGGGCAGCAATGGAGAACATCGCTGAGAGCATGGACCACGTGTTAGGTCACCCCAAGCCTGGCTACAGAAAACCAATAGCTCTTTGTATTGTTTTGAACATTGGTTGTAATATGTTTACTAAAGCTAAACTTGACTATCACTTGTCACTAATAGGTGGTGGTCACTATTTGAATTCTAAAGCATCAAAATGAATTATATTTGTCAAAAAAACCTCTTTGAATTTATAAAATTTCTTTGAATTTATAAATTTAAATGCAAAGATAAAAAACCAAACATTTTTGAATATTAATCTTTTTATGTTGAAATGCATAATTAATAAATGCAACTTTACTTTATATGAAGATGTGAATCTTTAAGTCTATTTGTGTTTAGATTTCACTTCTACTACACAGAATTGAACACGTGTGACATGACTAAATAACCTAATGTGTACTATTTAAATTTTTTAAAAAAAGAGTACCCCCCCTCAAATCCAGTTGTCAGAGCGAACCCACTTGTGTATCTTGTTCTCTACAGCCCTTTGCTCTGACACTCCAAGGGCATTTCCCTCTAGTTACAAAAAGGTGCTTCTCCAGCAGCAGGCGGCACGGTCTACGGCCCGCTCGCTCAGGCTGGGCATGGCGGCCTCAGACAGGGCATGCCAGGCTAAAATGTCGTCTCTGCGTCAAGCAATTGCTGCTCACGCAGAGGCACACATGGATGCCCTGAGGGAGGAGTATGCTTCCCTCAGATCCACTCTGGGTGTCCTTATGATGTCCCAGAGGCAGCAGGCAGAGGAGAGGTTTGCACAGCTTGAGCGTACCATCTCGGCTGAGCTACAGGCTTGCCGGGAGGTGCAGCGGTTGTCCAGCCAGGCCTTGCAGGAGGAACTCTGTGTTACACGTGCTACCTTGCAAGAGGAAGCACGTGTATCACGTGAGGTTCTGCATGCAGACCTACATCACATCGCCACACAGAACCAGGCTCACCCGTCCGGCAGACTTGCTGCCGATGAGGGGCAAGCTGCGGCTAGGCGTGGCCAGGCTACTGTGCCACGTCCTCCTTTACAGGATGAGCCAGACTCGGACGACCATGTATCTCCCACATAGGTCGGGCTGTGCAGGAGTTGAGCCCATGGAGGTTTTTTTTTTTGGCTCAGCATCATCGCATGTGCCTCCCGCCTCCTGGGTGCCTCCCCTCCCCCCCGGGTTGTATGTGGCCATTTTTGATTTTTCGTTTAGTTTAGTTAGTTAAGTTTCTGTTTGATAGTTAGTTTAATTAGGTAATGTAGGTTTTCCATAGTTGGTGTAATTAGTTAATAGTTACTATAGTTTAAAATTGCCCGTCTATTGTGCTTTCATGTGACGGTGCGGTGCTTTGTGGCTTTTGAAGGCATCCACTGTCTGTTCCAGCTGGGCCCTTCAGGCTTGTCTTGTGTATGTGTTTGCTGCTTGGGGTCCTTGACTCACATATGCCACTCCTGCCTCCCTTATCCATGGGCTCGCAAGGATGATTCGGTGTCACAAACTTTTACACAAGGGCCTTGGACTGTCATATCTGTGGCATGTCTGGTGCTGTGTGACTTGTGTTTACACCCCTAGTGGGGATGATTTTGGTGTTATTGTCCACTGTTCAGCTTTTGCTAGATGGGGTGTTACATGATTAATGTGTACATTCATTGCTATGCATTGTGTAGTATGTTTCTTATCTTTACTGTACATGTGCTTGTTTCAATTCATGCTGTAGATAGTGTTACACACTTTGGATGTGAAAAACGGACTGATAGTGTGATTTATGCTGTGACTCTCTGACATGGTCAAGTAATGAGATGCCTGAAGAGACACACACAGATGACTTTGAAGCATTAATCATGTGTTTCATGCCCTTTCTGCAGGGGGATGAGCCTCCAGAGCACCTTAGCCAGCAGACATGGCCCATTGGACGACGGAATTCTGGACACGTTAGTTGGTGCCCACATGCACATGTGTGCACAAGCAGAGGCACAGGGATTGCAGACGTAGATCCTAGAACTGCTGACGTGTTCCAAGGAACTCCAGGCAAGGTGAGCAGCACAGGGGGGCCACAACACAGCCAAGCTTGCACCAGGCGAGTTGCACATGCAGGCTTAGTCACAGCACTGAGGGTGAGCTTGGACGAATATTGTTGTTGAAGCACACAATGCAGCTCAGATGTGTTGGCGGACTGATGGCTGTTGATTGTAAGGTTGTCTGGGACAGCTGCAGGGGCAGTGGCACATGCCCTCCGGTACACCAAGGTCCATTGAGGCACTTGTATCAACCATGTAGCCTTCCGAGACATGGAAAGGGGCAGCTCACAGGGACATACAGCAAGGGACATACACGGGTGCAGTGCATTTAATTTCCATGTACTTTATGATAAATGCACTGCCAACTTTGTTTCGGTCATGGTGGTACGCAACTTGCTCTGAAGTCATGGCTTGCTATATGGGTTTGTCTGCTTACCCAGGGAACATTGCATGTTGTGTGAATTGTGACACATTGGTGTTCCATTTGCCACGCACCCACCGGCGGCTGACTTACTGCATTGACGGTATGACCCGTCACAGGGGTAATGTTATATATGGGTACGAAGCATCTACACCAGATTGTCTTTTTGTAGAGTAGTTTGTTGCTATGGGGCATGTTTGGTGGTGTGTTTTTGTGTAATTGGCACGTACATGTTGTTGACTGTGGCTCTCTTTGCAGCATTGCAATGCTCCTGTAACCGGACCTGAGAGTGCGCAGGTAGGAGGCCAGCACTCAAAACCAGAGCTAAGTGTCTTGTTGTTATTATTTCAAACTGCTCTGCATAGGCTTGCTGGGGGGTGCACTAATGCATGGATGTATGTGTGATTCAATTTGGTATGTTTTTTCCCCCTAATCACCCGGAAACCTATGCAATTTTGAACCCTGTACCCTCTACCCGGTGTTCCTGCTTCCCGTACATATCGAAGCAACGTTCCCTAACCCTCTTTCCCCGCTGGGGTTTCAGATGCCTGTGTAAGCCCTGAACTTGCAGGCGCCAAAACCCTAGAGGGGGTGGTTGGTTCGTACCACTCCTAAGCCTGGACTACAGAAGGCCATGACAATGATGTCCAAGTTTGTTTGGATTGTGTAAGTGTTCATGCAGGTAGTACATTTTCGTGCATTCCCTACTTTCATGTGTCATTCCTCCTCCCCTCTCCTGCCACTCATTCCAGTTATCCAGTGTGCCAACACCTGTCCCGACTGCATATCCCTGAACCTCCTTCCCCACCAGGGTCTCAGGGGCCTGTGTGAGTTTGACGTTGCAGGCACCCGGGACAAGGTAGGGGTGGTTGTTTCGTGACACTCCCGCGCCTGTACACGGGACCTGTGACAGTACACACCCGTTCATGGTGCATCATCCTATGTTATGTACCACACATGGTTGACATCCTGTTGTGACATTGTTTTACTGTGCTACCTTGGTTGTTGCATCATTGTGGTAGTACTTGGCCTTTGTGAGGTACTGCTACGTCAAGTCATCTACTGGAGGGTGTTCGGGTTCGTTTTTATGCCTTGGATTTTGTGATTTTGGAAATGAGTGTGGATTCTGAGGGTGCAGGCACCTTTTTACACACAAGGTGGGAGATGGTGACGAAGGGTAAAGGTGATCCTGTGGCCAGGTGGAATTGAGGGTTGAAGGCTCCATGACCCAGGTGCAGTTGTTCAGTGGGTCATGGTCATTTGTGAGGGAGGGGGGGTTGTTGTTGATAGTTGCCTTGCCCTGCAGTGTGATGGGAACTCTGACATTGTAATGGTGGTGTCCTATGTACATGTTGTGTTGGGCTGATCAATGCCTGTTCATGTGTTGTGTTTACCTTTCAGGTGCAAGGGGATAGTTGTGGTTTGACATGCTGGGGTGTACACATGGTGAATGTTCACATGTGATGTGTAGAGAACACTGATGGTCACTTGTGTGCACATCCATATTTTGAGTGCATGTCCTTGCAGACCCATACACTTGCACTCTGATGCACTACATGTACTCTCACCCTTGCATATCCATGTGTACACTGTTTGCCTTCTGGTGGCCACTGTGTCCCTGCAGCACATGTTCTGTGACCAATTATGGATCCTGTACATGCCTAATTTGCTTTTTGATGTGGTCTGTCGCTTAGATGTGATGCTCAGGGTGTGCATCACACACAATGGCTGTTCACTGTGATGTGCGCTGAGCAGTGTGTTGCAGGAGTAGGACACAGCACACAGAATCTGCAGTGTTGATTTTGCAATGCACAATGTGCATGCAGACAGGCATTCATTTTTATGTTACGTCTACAACTCTTGTAATGCATTTGGAAATGACTTATTTTGGGTGGGAGGTTGTTGGTCAGTCATTTCATCTGATTCCAGGTGAGGCATCATTGTCTGATGCCACTGTACATTTTGGACATGACAATGTGTACCTTATTGTTACTGTTTTGGTGTATTGGTATTGCTTGCCATGTCATGTTGTGGTTTGGGAGGGTTTGAGTGACAGAACAGTGATGGTCATGGCCCTTTTTGCAGGTGTGTGTGATGCACACCTTGCATGTCAGGGTCATCCGCTTCTCAGAGCAACTAGCTGAGGGTAGATCTCTCTCCGCGGCAGGGCCCTCCCTCTGGAACAGCCTTCCTGCCTCACTTGAACTTGAGGGGAACCATCTCCGGTTCGGGAAGCACCTCAGGACCTTACTCTTTGCTTCTGCTTTCTCTCTGCCTCTCCCTTGCGGAATTCTTCACTGGAACTTCACTGGATCTGCAACTGGGCCACTCTCACCGACCTCGGTCCCTGGCCCAGCCACTCTCCACTTGCACTGCCTCCCTGGCAACCCCTGCACTGCGGTACTGTCTCTCTATCCCTACAGCGCCCCCTTCCCAGGAATTGTCTGCACTTACCTTTGCAGTTGCCACCAGCTGACCTATATATTTGTTTTTTGGTCTACTTCCCCTGTACTGCACTACCCCCCCTCCCCTTCCCCTTGCACTTTTCCCTTCCCCTACCCCTGCACTTGCACAATCTAAATGACACCTGGCCTAGTAGTACCTGGCCTAGTAGTACCGTCTGTCTTCCCTTGTTCCCCCCTCCCTGCCTCATCGCACCTTGAAATACTTGTGTATAGGCCATATCATGTCATATGTCATATGTGTGCCTTTTGGTCACACAGGATAGCTTGTGTTTAAGTAGCTAGGGATGCAGACGATGTGGCACTTCCATGGCAACTATCTCAGGGTGGTAGGGTTGTGACAGTTGACTGTCTCTTTGTCATAATCGATTGTCACCTGGTATGTGCCAGGCCTGTGTGCACTCCGCATGGGTGGGAGTTTAGGTGAAAAATGTGGCCACAAGCTGGGTCCGGGCTTCCTCGCCACGTGCCCTGTCCCCTCCCATGGGCAGCGCCTGTGCCTGTGGTTGGGGATGTGGGGGCACCACCATGTCCACCGGGACGCCCTGCCGTGTTGCAACATTGTGCAGGACACATGCTGCCACAATGATCCTGCACACTACTGGTGGTGCATAGAGTAGTTGCCCGCCAGAGCGGTCAAGGGAGCGGAAACGTGACTTGAGCACTCCGAATGTGCGCTCCACTATGGCCCTGGTTGCAATATGGGCGGCGTTGTATCTTACCTGGGGTGGTGTGGTGGGGTTCCGGATTGGCGTCATCATGTGGTTGCTCAGAGGGTAGGCACTATCCCCTGGGGAGGTGATAATAGTTGAGATTATTAGGGTTTGGGTATTTGTCTGTGTGTGACTTGCATGCATGTGCAAGGGCATTTGTACTCACCTAGGAGCCATGTGTCGTCATGCTGCCCAGCTTCCAGGGCCCGGCTCAGGGCAGACATTCTGTATATGAAACTGTTATGGGTGGAGCCGGGTAGTTTGCATAGACAGAGGTGATGATTCCCTTTGCATCGCATACCACCTGTACATTGATTGAATGCCAGTGCTTGCGGTTTCGGTAGATGTGCTCAGTGGCCCTAGGTGGACGTAGGGCCACATGGGTGCAATCTATGGCACCGAGCACTTTGGGGAAGTGTGCCACCCTGAAAAAATCCAGGACAACGGCCTGCCTTTCTGCGGGTGTTCTGGGCATGTATATGTGCCTGCGGACTGAAGGGCGCGCTGTCATGATTGCCAGTACCTGGTGTAGGCAGCGTGACTGCATGGCCTGTGAGACCCCCCCCACTATGGCAGTAGTCCGCTGAAATGACCCCGTGGCCAAAAAATGTAGGACATTGAGCACCTTCTCCAAGGGGCTCAATGCTTGGGAGCAAAGGGTGGGGGATGTAAGGTCATCTTCCCACTCCCTGACCAGGTCTAGGATGATATGGGGTGGAAGCCTATACCTGCCATAGACCTGGTCGTCAGGCATCCCAAAAAGGCTTGTCTGTGGTGCGAAAATGCGTGCCCTGGCTATTCTCGTCCTCCTGCGGTGTCCCACGATCAGTGCTGCGACAAATGGGGCATTCATCGTAGCTGTATATACGTGTTTGTTGTTTGCGCGCACTTTTATACTGTGCGCGGGGACGCTTCCACCTGCCTTCGTGTGGCGGACGCGTTGACGCCTGTGTGCGTCTTTTGCCGTGCACGGGTTTCCCGTATTCGGATCCATGAATACGGGTTGTTCGCGTGCGTGTGGGTGTTCCGTGTAGTTCCCTGCAGTACTTCCCCAAATACGCCTTCTTTTTCATGCGTTGTTCCCCATTCCGCGTGTTACGCCCACTGTTCCGCCCACTTCGGTTGTGTGCGCCGTGCTAATTGCGCTTTTGTTGTGCGCGCAGCGCACACCGTGTATGCCTGCGTGCGCCATGGCTGGATTGAGCGCACGGACAGCGGGAAGCACGCGCGTCTTCCTTGAATCGCATGCGTCCACGTGCGCTGCGTTTCTCACGCTTGCGCTCCCTTGCGTCTGCTTGCGCATGGATTTTCGGCGCACGTTTGTTCCATGAATCGGCCCCTCAGTATTCTTTCCCTACATCCTGGTATCTGCTTCTTTGTTTCTCTATTTCTCTCAGGGGACAAGCATGTAGCTCTGCCTAGCCAAACCCAAAGTGTGCCACAGGTATTCAAGGATCACAAAGACTCCCCATGGGTCTTTCAGCAGATTAGAGTGAGCTCTCACAATATTCACTACATTATGCCTTTTTATTTTGTTTATTTGTATTTTTTAAAGGGGGGACCTACCTAGAAAGCAGCAGAGAGCTTTATAGGGCATGGCAAGCCAGTGTATGGGCTGCCATTTTTTAACAGTACTGTAGTACTGTCTGTGTGTCGATTTGTACATCCATTAGGATACGTTTTTGATCAGGTGTTGTTTAGAAAGCCACGTTTTGAGAGACTTGTGAAATTGCAGAATTGTGGGTGCATTCCAAGCCGATACCGGGTTCGACTTAAAAAGGTTGGGTGCGTAGCAAGAGAAGGATTGTTTGTGGGTCCTCTCTTTGCAGGTGAGTTGTGATTTGAGCTGTTTGGTTGACTTGATGCGTGAGGAGTGTGTACCACTGGATATGTGGAGCTTAGCTGCCAAGTATGATGGTGTGCTACTTGTGACTGCTTTGTAAATGGTACATGCAGTCTTGAACAATATCCTGGCCTGCAGAGGAACCAATGTGGTTTGCTTAGAACAGGGGTGCCTCATCAGGAGGGCATTTTCCCTGTCAAAGTGCACAGGGCCTGAACTAAAGTCTGGAAGTCCTGCAGTGTGATGAAGGGTTTGATTTTGCAAAAAGTGGAGCCAAGCCGTTTGGGCTTCTTTGCTGTGTTTTTCTGAAAGGACAGGTTACTGTCAATGGCAAAGGCTAAGAATGTTTCTGAATCCGAGAGTTGAGGATCAAATCCTTCTAGGTGCACGTCATAGAGCCACTGTCGGACAAATTGTTGTTTAGCAGGTGGACTGTGAGGACGAATTCGGTCTTGGATAGGTTAAGTTTGAGGTCAAAAGTCAGCATCCAGGACTGGATGATGGCTAGGTAATCACAGAGGCTTTTCACTCTTACGTACAATTGAGTATCATTCGTGTGATGATGGATGACTATATTGGGATATCTGAGGAGTGTGCCAAGAGACTCCAGGTAAAGGTTAAAAAGGATTGGTGAGAAGAAGGAGCCTTGGAGGACTCTGCAGAAGACTGGAAGTTGGTTAGATTGTAACATGTTTATCTGGACAGCCTGGTGTTTACCCAAGAGGTAGGAGCTAAACCAATTCAGGAATGTGCCAGAGAATCCCATCCTGTTGGCGAGGAGGATGTGCTTGCTGATGGTGTCGAATGTAGCTGAAATGTCAAGGTGGATGAGGTGTCATGAGTCATCCTTATCCATGATTTGCAGAGCATCATCTACCACCTCAAATGTGACTGTCTCAATGCTACATTTGGTCCGGGACCTCAACTGATAGTCGTGTAGGTGGTGCAGTTGTTCAATTCTGGAGATTAGTTGTATAGTGACTACTTTTTCCAAGATTCTACCAATAAGATGAAGGCTTGTAATGGCACAGTATTGGCCAGTCCATCTACGTCTAGTTTTTTTTTTCAAAAGAGGCCAGATGAGACCAGTCTTGAGTGTGTCAGGGAATGACCCTTCTATGAAGGAGACATTAATGATGCTGAGGAGTGTGTTGAGGGCTGAGTTCATCAATTGTTTAATGATGGAGGATAGATGATATTGTTCTAGTAGGAAGTAGGTTTGAGGGAAGCACTTGTTTTTAGGCGTTCTAGTTCGAGCGGGGAGAGAATTTAGTCCAGAGCGGCAGTGTGCGTCCTGGAGCGCAGCTTGGGGAGCTAATGCTGTCTGATGTTGATTTGATGGTCTGTCTGATTTTGTCTAATTTTTCAATAAAATAGTTGCTAAATGTCTGATTTTTTTTCTGAGTTCCTGGCACCTCAGGGTCAGGTGAGGGTTTGGTACAATGCTTTACTACTTCAAATAGAGCTTTGCTCCTGTTAGACGTTGCGGCAATGGTGGTGGAGTAGTAAGCAGCTTTGGCCTTAGGATTCAGTATCCTGCCTTCATCCTGTACGATGGGCCAATGTAAATCTCCTGAAATCATGCTTGGGGTGCTTCTGCTGCTGAAGATTGACTCGGAACACCCTGAGAGCAATCACGCAGATGCTTCTATGAAACATCTCACATTCCAAACAGGGCAAACTTTGGGGACACATATCATTGTATTGAATTGATAGAAAATATGGATTGCATTTGGTGAACGTTCCCAAAGCTAAGCCAGCACCCAGCACCCTATTAGTAAGAGACAGGCATGGAGGCACTGTTGTATTCTTACAGGGAGAGCTTGGGCTCTCGTGTTCCTGTGAAGGTTGGCACCCACCCATTGTTATTCAAGTCAATACATGTCCACAATTTGAGGATGCTTTAATTACTTCGTTTGCAATTCCCTTTGACGAGCTGCCAACAGAATAGCTCAGAAATGACAACAACACTGCATAAGCAAATGTGAATCTCCTAAAGGTACAATTAAATCATCTGTTTTCTTCCTCCCTGGGGAGTGCAGCTACAGCACTCAGAAACTTGCAGATAGTTTCTAAGTACTATCAAACCTTGAATCCACTGCAGTACTTTGCAGGTGACAATTCCCTGGCAGCTTCCAGTCTGTACTCCAGAGAAAGGAGAGCAGATTGTCAAGCAGGGAAATCAGTGAGAGCACAAGATTGCAAGTACTTGCTAAGCTTAGCATTGGTCTTCAAACTGTGGGACTTGCCCCCCTAATGAGGCCCGAAGGTTTTAGGGGGCAGAGGCTGCAATGCCCTTTAAAAAATGACTGTTTTCAATAGAAAATATAAGCTGTTATAGCTTGTTGAGGGGACAGAAACAATATTTTTACTCCAGAGGTGGTGGGGTTCAGAATAAAAAGGTTTGAAAACCACTGCTCTAACGTACATCTTTTCATTAGCAAAACCAAGGTCGGTCTTTCCGGGAAGTTGAAGAGGTCCATCCAGGACCCCTGCATTACCCATGGGCTGCTGTGAACTGCATAGCTCCTAGCATACTGGAGCCAGTATGAATTGCCTATAGCATGCTCAGAACAATGGGGGTCTTGAACTCACCTCATGAATGAAGCAATCTCCTGAAGTGAACCGTTATCTCAAAGAAACTAAAAGAAAGAGCAACCACCCGTTTTAAAGTGCAAGGTCCTGAACTGCCCACCACCCAAAAGTGATCCATTCGGTGAAACTCAGCTATTAATGTTAGCTAACCTTTCCACAGCTAAGCAGTCGTGTGAGAATTCTAACTCGCAAGATCTCCAGTGGAATGCTTTGGTTTTGAATATGTGCTAATTTTCCAACAGATTAACATTGTTGGTTAAATTATATGGCCATTTTTTCCTATGAGGGATTTCATTTGTCAACTTTTTCAAATGTCTATGTTTCTATTGTGAAAGCAACATTTATTCGTTCTGGATAACCTTGCCTTGCAGGACAGATTGATACAGTAACCCAATATTTAGCTGTAACAATGCTAAACGGATCCCAGATTCACATGCGATTTTCCTTGCTCTACTTTAGAGGGTTTGGTCTTAATATGAAAGCAATTTACTTTTCTAAATCATTTGACAGTTTGTCGCATTTGTGTTTACCACATTGTTCTAGAGAAGCTCACTTTCATAACGCCGTGAGGCCTACACCAGGCTACTCATTTACTCTGCTCTGAGAATCCTCAGTCTGGCAAAAATGTGATCCTTACGGACCTGTGCTAAGTGCCCATGGGAGGCCATTCAAAAGCGAGTTGAGGTTACAGATCCTCCCCAAAACACACACTAGAATGAAGTATCTGTTTCAAGGAATGCACTTTTGATACTCTCAGTTCTGCACATTTCCCCTGTCAGGCTCCACTTTTCCTCATGAGCAGTGCTTAGATTTATGCAGAATCAGAACCATGGCTCTGCCATCCAATAACTGCCTTTATGTCCAAAGTGAGGAAGCACAGCCATGTGCCAGTTAGAAGTGTCAAGGCACCATTATCAAAACACTTCAACGCCTCAAAGCACACTTTCAGTAATGCCAGCTGTCCAGGTGTGTCTGGAGCCCCTATGACGTAAGCGTGGTAGCTTCAGAAGGGAGTTTCAGATTCTACACCCTAACATACGTGACTAGTTCCTACAATATGTAATTGCTGCCAGATAAAATGAGTGGAACAATACTCACACTCAGAGTCTTTTTCCATCAGCCCAGCACTCTAAAGACTCCTTCATATCCTTTTGGAGATGTAGCAGAAGGTGCATTTTCGAATGAATGATTGGAACCACAACAGAGGTCACTGTGATAGTAAATGTCATTCCTAAAGGATAAGCCCTTTCTCAAACTTCAGACACCATGAATATGAATGTTGACACTATCCAACTTCCACCTTCAATGATTTAGAGTTTACAGTTTAGCAAACAAACTCCATGTAGCTAGATGTTGTGTCATGGCAGAGAAGGTCGGGTGAGGGGTGATGATTGACCCCAGAGGTCACCTCGGTACTTGTGGTGGGGTAAAGACACAAATCCCAAGACTAATTTACAGACCAGGCTGGTCCAGAGTGGAAGGAGAACACCCCGAACAAGACCAAAGAGAGAAGTCAGAGATGCAAAGATGTGAGAGGGAACAGGACAGCTGTATGCACACATTTGGAGTTGGAGTTTCAATGGCCTAATCATTGTTTGCCTAAAAATGAGAATTCCCCAAAATTCGAATGCAGAAAGCAAATTCAGACTGCTTATTCATATACATTTGCATTTGTATACAATGATTAGATTTGTTTTATCCATTTTATTTAGAACTTATTGAGTTAGACATTTTATGGAAAGTTATTTTTGGTCGGTATTCACACACCTAATAGTAAATATGTAAATAAAATAATCCTTCATCATAGCCCCTTCCCTGCTTCTAAACACGCATGTAGAAGTTTAATTACACTGAATTTATGGACCTTAATGGGAGAAAAAACAAAGTCAGCCCTGCAACAATTCAGACCAGATATTGACCTCTGCGCACAGATCTCTAAAGCAAGTACTAAGACACCAAGCTATTCACCCGGCACTCTGACCACTACTGTTGCTATTTCCCATTTCAGATTCCCACTCCTTTTGCAACAGAGATACTTAGAGCTTGCTTTGACCGCAGAACAAGGCAGTACCTGAGCCAAGATGTACTCGCAGTTGCCGCTGAACCGGTAGTGGAGGCTGTCGAAAGTGACATAGTTGC
The DNA here is from genome assembly GCF_040938575.1 of Ambystoma mexicanum. Taxonomy (NCBI): domain Eukaryota; kingdom Metazoa; phylum Chordata; class Amphibia; order Caudata; family Ambystomatidae; genus Ambystoma; species Ambystoma mexicanum. The sequence goes on from NC_090934.1 coordinate 898,995,335, forward strand.
CCTCTCCATATGTGGTGCAGGATCCTAGGCAAAATTGTGTGGTGCAGTTCCAGGACCGCTCTGTGCACGTGCTGCAATGACACATAGAATACGAAAAAGGGCTTAATAATGAATAGTAAAACAAGTAAGGAGGTGATCCCTGTTCGCTTGTAGCCTCATGTGCCCCAAATTCTGTCATCTCCAATGGGTTATACTACAACCCAATACAAGCAGGATATGGAAATTACCTCTACCGTTGAATGCCCCACTGACGCTTTCCCATGCCTATCGTTTATATAGTATGTATCAATCACAGAACTGTCTTTACATGCTTCAGAGAAATGTGGTTCTCTGCAATGAACCATCAAAATATCAAGTCATCTCACAAAAGAATCGACACTAACTCACTCACTTCATTTAGGTCCACTGTGCAGGACCGAATTACTGATAGATTTCTCGAATATCATGCACAATGCATCAGATCCAGGAGAGAAATCGGCACATGGCGAAACTCTGGGATTTTCAATGTGCGTCATGACTTGATGCTGCTTATTTTGGAAATTCTTGTGTATGAAAACCTCTGTCTAATTTTGCCGCATATGGAAGTGGCCAAATGTGATATCCTTTAATAGAGAAATTCTAAATAAATAGGGAACAATGTTTGCACATTTTCTTAGGTAAATTGTCCGAGCAGTAACGGCCACATTAAAATGTACAATAACAATAAAATGGATTTGTAAACAGAGCACCACTTCAGCCACCCGCCGCTCCCGCTCCCAGACAGTGCACATGGCGATTGAAGTTCGGCGTCTCAGTGTAGATGATGTGGCATTGGGATACGTGAATGAAGGTGCACGGTTCATCGCATAAGGAGAGTCATCTAAGTAGTGTTCAAGGACATTGTGCAAAGTCCACCGTGGCTTCACCAAAAACAGCAAAGATGGTGGCCGTGTAATGATTTTAAAATGTATAATGGTTCTTAAAATGTTCCTCATCTTTTGTCTCGCATGTCTATGACGTACGTAAAAAGAAATCCTTCAGAAAAGACAAAACCCAAGTGAAAAACAGCACATTGTGCTCACGTTATTTTTAGCAATAATTAATGAACTATCTGAGCAGGGAGTAAAATGCATTACATTAAAAATCAAGATTGCTTTTTAACCATGCTAATGCATTTCCCATTCAGATACTATATTTTAAAGTCACAAAGAAAAGAAAGGACTTGATAATTGCAAATACTTTATGATCTTTGGTGCCTAGGAAATGTCTCAAGAAACAATGCGCTGCTGCAATTCTGGAGCAAGATCAATTATTTATACCAACACCTCAATCTGCGCATGTGATAGATCCAACAATATCATGAGAAAACCCATTACGTTAATTAGTCGTATTCTCTCAATAGAGAAAAAAATAGGCTACCTATAGGGTCAAAGCAATAAACAGGGCATTTATCAATTTAGCTGCATGATTAGGGCTGTCAAATGGGTGGTTTTGTGAATGGCTGCTCTGTTGAGTGGTGCAGCACATCAGAACAACCTTCGGAAAATCACCTGAGATCACAGTAAACTTGATATAAATTGTAAGAGGTTTATAAAACAAAGTACTTTTGAAATGGAAAAATGTATTAACTACTTAACATTTGGGATACAACCTTTTGAACTTCCACAGGAAACAACAAAATCATTCACCCCGTGTAGCACCGCAATGCAATTCCACACTGTAAAATGGATGTATTACACATTGCTAAGTGTGGGCTACGAGAGAAGCTCAGACTTTCTAATTGTCACACCATGCCCCAGTGCTATTTAAAATTATTGTGTGCCACCTTTATAACACATGCGTGGGGCCGAACTGTAAGCGACGGCTCCCATGACACATTTGGCGATCTGCGAGCAGGGCAAACGGGTGGCTCACCCTACCCATTTCTTTGTTTGGCAGATCCATTTTTACCTGAGATTGTAGTGGGTGGGAGGATTAATAAGCGAGAATGTAACATGGGAGAAATTGCTAATGCTGGAATTTGGGCAGGCAAAGATGCAATTCATTTGGGGGACATCCTCCCCGGGCGCTGACAGAATTCCCAAGCCCAGACAAGAGATACTCCTGGTGCAGTCAGAAGCCCCCTTTTAAGGGGTGAAGACACAGACCCCTCCCTGCACAGTTTTCTTATCAACACCCCACAGGTTTCCTGCACCCATGTATTTTTTGCTCACTTTGCAAAAACATTTTAACAAACCTAAAATTACCTACCTCCCTCTGGCAAGTCATAGATAAGAATATTGTGTATATTGCAAAACCTATATTCTTTTGAGCTCAGCAGAAACACCCTGACTGCATGCCTGCCATTACCTCTTCACTCAGCAAAACCCTATGTTCACAGTCCCTGTCTTCAGAGCTCACTTCACCCACAATAATTGTCCAAGCACGACCACCAGCAGCTGCTCCAATGTTTACATCATTTAAAATGTATATTCACTTTATATCAAATCGATCTCAAGATCATATCAAACATTTTGATAGCCGTTTATACCCACTTTACATAAAATATACATTTGATATCAAATACATTTTTTGATATTCTAATAGCAAATTTATATCTACTTTATATATAATCAATATCAAAAGGAAGGGGGAGGGACTAAAACAGGAAACAGGGGGCATTGCCACCTGTAAAAATGTTGATGTCTGTGAAAGGAGGCCCCATACACTACTATAGCGAAATCTAACTTCTTTTTAAAGTCAAGTCAAATCTTTCTTTAGATATACAAATATCCATAAAATACAACATGACACATACAAAATTAAATGTATCATACAAACGGGTACAAAAATATATGAAGATAAATAAATAAATATAACCCCTTCTATAAACGGACATTCTTAAAACCATGTGATAAAATATCAAGTACAGATATCTAATTTTGAAATTCAAACAGACCTAATACAATAGCATTAATGTTTTCTGAATCCCTAAAATGGAATCCAGAAAAGACATGGATTAGCCATTCAGAAAGCTTTTCTTATAATATCAGGCTGCTGTAGCATAAGACAACAAACGACAGCACACATATGGATCACCTGAAAACAACAAAGTACAGCAACCTATACTGCCATATGTACTGCCTTATGCCTATGCCCACAGAGTATCAGTATCAAAAACCATGTTTTGTAATGAGCCATATAATCCACAAAACGAATGAAAATGCACCACAGTTTCCAATTGACCACAATGACACATGGATGTCACCCTCATGTTTGGAATTCTCTCACATAAAGCCCTAGCTGATCCCAAAGGGAGGTTATTAGATCTCATAGGGGACACAATAACACATTGGTGATTCCTGGTGATAGAAACAAGGTATTCAGTAGGCACATTCTCTGGGTCAAAAGGCAAAACATGTCTAAGCACACTAGATCTCAGCCTAACATCCTCTTCACTATTATCAATTCCTTGATGCATAGTGGACTTCAATAGTCTTTTCACGTTATGTGGTATTCTTTTCAGATACTGATCCGCCTCCTTCTGATGCCTCTCTTAGTTTCCTCCCCGAACCTGCTAAGCCCACTGTTGCTCCTCTGATCAGAGTATACTCATTTTCTTTATTGGGTGACTTGACATTCCAACTCGTGCATCCTTGTGGCATGTTGTCTCTTCATTTTAAACATGTTGCTAATCTACCAATTCTTAAAAATCTTCCCTTGACCCATACCTTCTCTCAAATTACCAACCACCAAATATTTCTTTTTTTTTCAGAAATTCTCGAATGCACCACCTATTTTAAATGGTTTCTATCTTCATTCTAATTTACTCATTCCATTCACTGCAATCTGTTTTTGTGGTATTTTTGCTCCACCTAAACTGTTCTTCTACATGTAACTAATGTCCTTATTTCTCCTCATCACTCTATTCCCCTGATTCATGGAATTATTTGCGCGTAAAACGCAGATTTGCGCGCCATTCTGCCCGAAAATCCCCATACCTCAAACAGGGATTTTATGCTGACGATTCAATATTTTAAACTATTTTTCTACCTTTACAGATCATCTTCATGCCACATCTTCTGTCTCTCAGCTACCAAGCACGTTATGCTCACCCACAGTTGCCACCTCAATCCAAGACTAAACTGTAGGAAGGGCTATGAACTAAAGGATTTGCACAGCATGTGCTTTTTGTAGAGTTGTGTAGTACATGGATTACTAACATGGGTATTACAATTTAGCATTAGGAACAATAAAGGGGGTGACCTTAGGTACTAACAGTATTTGGGTAAACCAAGGGGGCAAGAGTTGTAGGATGTAGACCCTAATTTCACTAACAATGCAGTAGGCGCACAAACGCCACTGGCTGTGAAGTGCAAGTTTCAGAAAATAAAACAAAAATTGAAAACTATGAGGTGAGATTCAAAACCTGCGTCATGGGCCTTGAAAATAACACAGGCATTGTTCAAACAAACAAAGCAGGTGAAGTAAGAAAGGATGGGAGAATGTTTCACCTTCCCCAGCTTCAGGAAGAGACAATGGGCCTCATTATAAGGTTGCTGGTCTGGTAACAACGGTACAGGTACAGTACAGGTACACTTGCCGGTACCGTTGTTACCGGACCGGCAAACTACGAGCTCTGCGTACAGGCACCCGCAAGCAGTCCTCAACGGATGCACCGGCACCATTCATGAATGGTGCCGGTGCATCCGGCCTCCCCATTCCCATTGAGTCCAATGCACTCAAATGGGAATGGGGACTAACATTTTCCGGCGCCTCACAATAGTCCACTCTCTACTTCTAATCATTGTCTTGCTGGCTTGTTTAACCTTGTTTACCCTTGTTTCATCTCCGTGTCATTTCCAACTTAGTAACATATGTAAAACAACACCCTTTCTTTAGCTTTTCGGTTGCTAAGCCTCTTATTCTTACACTGTTTTTTCCATGCCTTGATTGCTGTTCATCACTCCACCTGGGTCCCCGTGCCCTTACTCTTTTTCCTTGCTATTCTAGCTTTAACTCTGCTATTCGCCCTCTATGGCTGCTCCTTCCTCTTCCCCATTTGTCTCCTTCTCTTGCAGCTCGTTGTTGGCTCAACTTCAGCTTTGCTATGCATGAATTTTGTTTACAAAATGTGTTAATAGTCTTGCACCATCTTCTCATTATTTCTTTTTTCTATTTGCTCTCCTAGTCACCCTCTATATTCTTCCTCTCTCTTTTTAATGACTGTTCCCGGTCCCCGGTGTGCTTATTGCCCATTTTCTTTCATTTTCTCTTATTGCTCCAAACCTCTGGAATGGATTTCCTCTTGCTCATCATTATATCCCAATCTTATCTTTTGTGCTCTTTATTTTATTTATTTATTTGTAATATGCTAAAACCTGAAAAAGGCACACCAACGCGTAGAAAACGCGTCTTTGAACCCTCATGTTCTAGCTAACCCCGTAGATAAAAATGGTTTTATTATATGTTAGTTGCATTTATTTACCATAAAATATTGTCACTGCCTTTGTTGTAATTTTAGTACAGTGTTTTGTCAAGATCGCTCTATAACTTCCATTAAATAAATAACACACACACATACATGCATACATGTGCAATTTAGTTAGCAGGGTGCTGGGGTAATAGATATTGATTTATAAAACGAGAACATTTAAAAGCAGATTTTAAAAGAGGGTTTCATCATTCATCATTTCTTCATAGTTCAAGTGAAGATAATGGACTGTATTCCTAGTATGGCAATACTGCACAAAATGGCAGTAAAGTGGAAGCAATACAACTACCACCACATTACTGCACTGCCAAATTGTGACTTTGGGGCTGAAGAGGAGGCAACACCTCTAGCATATAGATGGAGGTGTTTTCTCCAGCGAGCGGATTTATTGCATCGGATAATTTCTGCAAATCCTTATGAAATTTAATGGACTCCACGAATGGGGATTAACACTGCCATTATGCCTCCAGTAAGTGGACGGAATGCATATTCCCTGCATGACTATACATATATGTATCTATTTAACTGGAGGTTTTATGCAGCACATAATTGGGGAATTCGAGGCTTGACCTGGCATATGATGATATCAACTGCACATGTGTGGTTATGCTTAACCATATGGTGACTATATCACCATATATGGTGGCCTTGCCAATGTTTGGTATTAACTAAATTGTTTTGTTTGAAATAATTATAGGCTTTATCAATAGACTAACATTTTTTGTGTCTCAATATTATCTTATGCTAATGGTGTTTAAATTGCACATCTCTGCCATTTTCATGGCCTCCAGGCGCCCTGAAGGAGGTGCAAGTTTTGGGAGTTGGTTATGTTAGTGGGTATCAAAAGAAAATAATAGAAGATAGCTTCACTGTTGTGTTGATGGATACAGACAGAAAGTACCCTGAGATCTGCACGTGGGTCTGCTTCTATGTGTTCTTTTTCAAGAGCACAAAGGCATGTGTGTTCTGAGGAGAGCCACATTTGCCCATGGTGATAGTCTGCATTGGCCGGGGCTGTGATATTAAGCTGGTTGTAGAGGTGCAGTGTTCTGATGATTGTTGTCTATTGGGAGGGATGTCAAATTGTCATGTTGGAGTTATTTATTTGGTATTGCCCTGTCTCTCTCTGTCTCTGTCCCTGTCTCTCTCTCTCTCTCTCTCTCTCTCTGTCTCTGTCTCTCTCTCTCTCTCTCTCTCTCTCTCTGTCTATTTCTTCCTCTCTGTCTCTCCCTCCTTCTCTCTCTCACTCTCTCTCCATTTCTTTCTCTTTGATTATTGTTGTCATGTCCCTCCTTTGATATTAATGATGTGAGATCACATCCTGTACACGATTTGGAGACAGAAAGCATATAACAGATGCAGTGTTAGATTATGTGGATATGAGGAAACATTCATCAATCCATTACCACCTGAATCATGATCCATGCATGTTTTTGTCTTTGTGAGAGTTTCTCTAAAGAGTCAGAGAGATTCCCATGCTTTCTTAGGGAAAGACCTATAAAGATTGTCTGATCACATGTAGTAAGAAATATGCCTCAGATAGCTGCATACCTTGTTAGCCTTCTCTCCATAGATTCCTCCAGTGCATGGGGGTTAACGATGAAAGGGGTACAGAATGCCAATGTTTTGATCATGTCTGTGGCACCCGGAGCAAGTGGTATGTATGCATTGGGCAATTTAAAATACTTTTATTTTAGGGGATTATATAAATCTTTGCGTTCCTCTGAAGATACCATATTTCCCCCATTCGAGTCCTGTAATGCAACTTATTTTTGAATAATGCTTTGAGTGGACATGGGACAACCAAAGGTTGTCAACATTGCGCACACTAGTCTTGGGTTATGTTACTGTCTATACGAGGATTGTGTGACCGGTTGGGATGCAATATTTCTGTCTTACCAGTTGTTGCAGTTGATTTGAATCGTGTCGCCGACCTGGTATGTGAGTCCATTGTGTACACAAGGACACTGCGCAGGCATAATGCAGTCACTTGTGCCATCCAACAGCACCATGCCAATTGGGCACATACAACCGGAGATGCAATGTCTGGTGATCTGCAAAATGGGAAAGAAAGACAGAGACTTAGAGGGATATGTTGTAGAAAATCATTTACCTGAGTTAAAAGAGGGATTGCTCTGAGGCCTACCACAGTGGAAGAGTGTTGATGTTTTATGATTCTATGGAAAGTCCTCTCCTAGATTAACTGAGGGTGGTTCTTAAGACAACCACTACATACATTTACAGGTATCACGACACACATTTCCATACAGCCCAACCCAGCTTTTCATATATTGCTCAAAGTACTTTTGTTATGTGTTACAGAGTTTTCCATGTGCAATAACTCCCTGCACTTTGTTCAGCCCTCCTTTAATCTCCTTGCTCACAGTTCGCCAGCTGGATTCTTATTGTTCATCCAATTGCTGGACTCTCATAGCTCCCTTAACTCTAGCCCTAATCCTTTTGTCTATGTCATTGGCTCTGGATCTTGATACACTATTTCTTTTCTCCTCTGGCGGACCCTTTCTGTCTTGATGCCACTGTGTGCTCCTCCTTGATCTTCTTGCCCTTTATGGACAAGAACACCCTCAGCAACCTCTGGCTTTCCAATCATGATTTGATATGATATGGCAATTATAACGCACCTGTAAACAAGTGTTTCTAGGTGCCACAAGATAGGGGGGGCATAAGGAGGACAAGCCAAACGATCCTACTAGGCCTTGCGTCATTCAGCTTGTTGAAGTGTGACAATCAAAGGGGAAGGAGAGGGGAAGTGCAAGAGAGAGGAAAGGAAGAAGGGCGAACTGGGCAGCAAGACTCTGAGTAAGTGCAGCCAGGGCAGCATGGCTATTGGTAGGACAGGAAGCTGCAGGGCTGTAGGGGTTACAGTTACAGCCCCTAAGTGTGTGGTAGGCCAGGAGGTAGTGCCAGGAATACTGGTTTTGGAGGAGCCTGGTACCCAGTGAGACTATGAGGGAACCAAGCAACCAGTCGGTGCAGCAGACAGTTAGCAAAGGAGCCAGAGAGAGAAGGCAGAGGAGAACAGGAAGGTATTGAGCTGTTTCCGGAAATTCAGGTGGTCTGGCTCAAGACTGAGAGGGGCAGGTAGGACATTCAAGAGGGAGGCACATACGGAGGAGAGAGATCTACCCCCCCACTCTCTACCTTGAGAAGTGTCTGACCCTCAGAGAGTTGGAGGTACCTGAGCGAAGGGCTCTAGCAGGAAGGTATTTCAGAAGAGAGAGTTGGATGCAGTATGGGCACCGGCCCCAGAAAGCCTTGTGGATGATGCAGAGGGTCCTAAACTTGATATTTGCAGTAACCAAGAGCCAGTGGAGGGATTTCAGGGCTGGAGAGATACGGTCCCTGGGCTTGAGGCCAATGATAAGTCTCACAGTCCTGTTCTGGATTAGTTGCAGGGGGCGAAGAGAAGAGTCAGGCAGATTGAGAACGAGGCTGTTGCAGGAGTGCAGCCTGGAGAGAACGAGGGCTCTGGAGACAGTGAGCTTCTGGGGGAAGGTGAGGAAAGGTAGAATACCTCTGAGGAGGTACAGCTGGAAATGTGCCTTTTTGGCAAGGTCCATGATGAGGCGAGAGAAGGAGATGCAGGAGTCGAAGATGACTCCAAGGTTTTCACCATCACAAGAAGGCAAGGATAGAGGAAGGATGGAGAAGGGTGGCAATGTGGTCCTTGATGGTTCTGGAAGAGCAAGGGAACAACTGTTTGGCCAACACTTTCATAGATCAGACTTGTCTAGAGACATTGTCAGGTGTAGTCCGAGCAAAGGAGGAGAGGGAGAGGTGGCCAAAGGGGGCCTAGGAGAGGTAGAGGGAGAGGGAGAAGAAGAAGAAAGCGAGAAAAGGATGTCCTGAGTTTTTAGTGATGAAATGTGGGGCCAGAGCCATGCAATGGGCGTGGCAGGGAACAGGAGAGGTTTTGATGGTCACATCTCCTCTCACTTCTTCTTGGCTACCTTCACATGTTTCACCCACCGCATTTCATTTCCCTTTGCACCACTCGATTGCTGGACCATCATTGTCCATACAAATGCACAACCCACATCATTCCTTCAAAGTGGTTCCTGACCCTTTTGTATATGCCTTTGGCTATCCCCCAGAAACACTTTTTCTTATCTCCTCTGGCTGACTGTTTCTGTCTTGATAGCCCCTCAAAACTCTTCCTCACCCAGCTTCCCCTTCATGGCTTAGGACTCCAGTGTAAGCCTCCAGCTCTCCGCTCATGCTTTTGGTGCTTGCGCCCTCTAATGGTTCTTCTAATGTCCCAGCATGTTGTTACCCATCATCTTCTACCTCTCTTTACACCTCTTGAATGCTGAACTATCATTGTCCTCCTTATTTCTATATACTTATCGCACCTCAACTGTGGCCCAAGCACTTTTTGTCTATATTCTCAGCACTCTGCCTTGACTCCCTCTTCCTTACCTTCTGTGACTCAACTTCTCTATCTTGATTGTATTTGGGACCTTCACCTGCTTTCCTTCTGTGGAAAAGGACAGCTCTGACATCGGTCAGCTCTCCTCTCATGTTGTTTTTTTTATGCTCACATCTGCTCCAGGTTCTATATAGCTTCCAGCTAAATAGAACCGAGCACCATTTCAGCTCCCTATTCATCATTCGACAGCTCATTATCCACCTGATTGCTGAACACCCATACATTGCTTCCTAACACACCCCTAATCATTGTGTCTATACTTTTTTCTTTCCACTTTGACACCCTTTCCATAATCTCCTTAGCTGACCATCTCTGCCTTGATTGCCCCTGGGTGCCGCCCCTTAAGATGCTTTGCTTCTGTTGAAAAGAACTATTTGCCAACCTCTGGCTCACCACACAAGGTTTTCTATTTCTAGAGATTTCTCATGATAGCTTAGTTCTTTGATTGTATGCATTGGCCTCCATGGCAGTCTTGCGAGTGACTAGTGGATCTACTCCTTCACTATAGATTTGACATTGCCAAAGTTATGGTATGAGACCTGTCCTTTCTCCTGTTTCTAGGTGTACAAAGGTGTGTTTTGAAGTCCTTATTAGGCAGAATCATATGCAGTACCCTTTGGGAACACCACACACAATTAAGACTGCAAGTGCAAGTACAAATTCACCATTGGAACATGCCTGTACTATACAGTAAAGTGGTAGCGATGGCTGGGCAGCCAGACTTATCTCAAGAGTAAAGTGAGCAGTATCAGAAATTACACAAAGGACAGCAATTACTATGGTTCAAACAAACACGGACTCAAGGTTTCTGAGTAAAAGAATATACATTTATTTACACCATCAGTTATAAAACAGTTCACTTTTATAAAGCAGCAGAAAATCACAATCGTAATATACTACACAACACCCAATCAATTGTGGACAAGTTAAGCTCAAAATGAAGTGTGAGCAAAATTTCACTCCAGTAATTTAAAAGGGAGGGAAAGGACAAGGTTATCAAAAATCAACAATACCAACAAGTAATAGGCAGGGCAATTTAGAAAAGGCTTACTACAACTAGGATTTAAATCAATAGGCCTGACTCAATGTTAATGGTTCAGAGTCTTTGCAGAGGATCACACAGTTCAAAGTAGTTTGCGGGTTAAGTCTTTGCCAAGAGTTCAAAACGAAGTTGGTCGGAGGAAAAGTTATTCAAAAGAGTAGAGAAGGACAAGCCTTCAGAGAAGCAAAAGATTTTAAAACTCTTTCACCACGGTCGGACGGAACGAACAGCTGGATTTGAACAGTACCTTACAAGAAGAAGAATTCTGTAGCTGCGGCAGTGGTTCCTGGCCGTTCCTGCAGGCTCACGGTTCCTGAAGCGACTGTCAGACTGACAAGAAGGAGGAAGACTGGAGGGTCCTGCACTATCCAGGGAAGAAGCCAGCAGCGGAGCAAAACGTCAAATAAAAGGTGTGCTCCTTAAAAGCACAAATGGACTCTCTCTCATTGGCCATCCGGTTTCCTGTAGCACAGCAAATTCGACTAGGCTGAAAAGGAGGTCCAAGGGCTTTGTGAGCTGGTTGGTCCCACCAAGCTCAAGGGAAGAAGATTCCTTGCAGTTCTTCTCTGTCAGTGAATTCCGGCAATTCGGACCTGCAGCAGGGCTTCACCGGGGTGCCAGTAGTTGCAGCAGTCGCCTTCCTTCAGCTTCTCCTTGGTTCTCTCGATCCAGTGGCGACTCTGCCTTCCAAGTCCCAGAGACATGCTTTTTATGCAGTTTTCCCCCATTCACACACCCTGGCTGTCAATCACACAGCAGGGTGGCTGTCCTGGCAACTAGCCAATCAAACTAGAGTGTGACTTGCCTATCCAAGGAGACCATGTGCAGGGGACCTCAAATCCCTCCCTCACATCCTGTCCACCCAGACACTCAGGCGCCTAAGGAGGGCTTCTGTGCAGAAGCCCGCCAAAGGACAGCGAACAATGGAACCAAACCTGGTTTGGCACGCAGAGTAAAACATGAGAAAGACCTTTACAAAAAGAAATGGCGAATAAACCCGACTAGAACCAAATAAAATTAAAAGGGGTCCAGCGGATTAAAGTTTGTGGCTACCACTCTAGCCTCTAACAATACCGAGGCTATTTTCATAGCTTGCGGTAAAACAGAAATGGTAGATACCAGTGCCACCAGCCAAATCTTAGAGAAAGGGGAACGAAATAATGTTCCATGAGAAACAGACAAAAAGGGATAACTATTAACCCTTTCCAGTACTCTATGGAAGATAGTTTGAACTGGGTCTGTAAATTTAAAAAGACTAGTAAAGTCAATGGCAACTTTACATGTTCTGGGAGACAGTAGTCAGTCCCAGAAAATGGAGTTAAAAGTGGGAAGTCTAAAAAGACAACCCTGTGTCACTGCACTAAAAGTGCTATGTGACACACAATAAAAAGATGATGCCTATGGAGTAGGTGAGGCTCCATGGTCCATGAGCACAAAATGTGCAACACACAGCAAAAACACATGTAAGTGTGGGAAAAGAAGGGTGACACTCTTACCAGGTGAAAAAAAGAAATCCTAGAAAACCAGCAGAGCTGCTGAGGAACTCAGTAGGTAAGGGAAATTAGCCATTCTGGAGAATTCTCCCTAACAGTCCTCATGCCGGAAAGTACATTTGATATGATATGATATGATAAGCCATTTTTTTTTTTTTTTTTTTTTTTTTTTTTTTTAACTATTACTCGGTGAAAACTGAGTTTTGTCAAAAATAACTGAGGGTCATGGACGAAGGTGCACGCTTTCATCCTTCACCGTGTAAAATTGGTGTCTCAGGTTTCTATGGGTTTCTACAGAACCTCCCCCAGGTCTCCAGTGGCTAGAAATGGGTTAATTGATTTGCTCCTTTTTACTGTCAGATTGTCTGATCTGGTCAAACGCCATTTCAATTAGTTTTGCTAGGGCTTGTGACCACTTGTTGTTTTCCCCGGAGATCAATCTATTCCATAGCTCATTCGTATCGAAGATCCATAGGTTGTCCTCTAACGAGGGGAGGTACTGGTTTCTCTGTGTTTCCATGCTAGTGCATTCCATCACCAGATGTTTCAAGGATTCGGTCGCCTCGTTTTTTTTGCATAATCTGCACTTTTTCTCATTTCCGCCTCCTCTGATGGTTATGATCTCCCTGGTGGGTAGGAGGTTAAGCCTTGCCCTCATGATCGTCGTCCTGAGCCGTTTTTCCGGGAACTTCATGCAGTACTGGAGTGGGACTTTTACCTTATTGAAGGTCGGGGGGAGGTGGGCTAGTAATTTGTTACCGGTTGCTTTTTCGATAGTTGTTATCCAGTCCAGATCCTCCACCTTCTTTTTAATTCTGTCTGGGTTTTCTTTTAGCTCTATCTCCGAGCATGCGATCTTTGTCAGATCTTCCTTTCTCCTTTTTACCCAGTGATTCAAGGCCATGCACTTCCCCGATTCAATTTCCTCAGCCATCGCTGCCATGATCGGCAAAGCCTCATCCAGGATGATGTTTCTATATAAGCGCAATGCGCTTTTGTCTACCATTGAGGCGAGGGAGTATAGCCCTAGTTCTCTCCTAATGGCTGGCATGGAGGTAGATTTGGGAAGACCCAAAACTGCCTTCCATATGTGCCCTTCCAGCCTGGTCCAGGTATTGCGAGGGAGGTAGAGGGAGGTCTCGGTTCCATATATTAGTGCCGGCACCACTTTGGCTTTGTAGAATGTAATCGCTGGAAGCAAAGAGAATTTACCGAATTTACGGTCAATGGCTCTGGTTTGGGCTGTAAGACATTTTGCTTTCTCCCATATCTGATTTAAAAGGCTGTTTTCCATTTTGGAATTGTCCAACACTATCCCCAAGTATTTGAAAGAATTGACAATTTCAATTTTTGTGTTGTCCAGGTAAAAGTTTAGGTTAGCAGTTCGTTTGCTAGTTGCTTTCTCCATTACCATGATTTTTGTCTTGGTCTTGTTGATCGCCAGGTGGTTTTTCTCGATGTAGGTTTCGAGGTTACGTAGTTTCCTTTGAAGGCCCACTTTGTTCTGGTCGACCAGGATGACGTCGTCTGCATATAATAGACGTGGAATTTCCATTTTCCCGATCTTGGGGGGAAAGGCGCGCGTTTTTGCTTCAGTGTCTTTGTAATCGCCTAGAAAGGCTATAAACAAGGCTGGAGCCAGCGGACATCCTTGTTTAACTCCTCTTTTCACCTGAATTTCTCCTGACAGTGCACCTTGGTGGTTTAGTTTTACTCTCATAGTGGTGTCCTTGTTGAGGGCCATTATTGGTTCCAAAATTGATCCCGGACATTGCCACCCTTGTAACTTTGTCCACAGGATGTTGCGGTCGATCATGTCGAAGGCTTTGGAGAGGTCGACGAAAGCCAAAAAGATCTTCGGTGCTCCTTCTTTGACTCTTGCTTTCAGAATATTCAGCACCATGAGGTTGATTGTTGTCGAACCCTTTTTTTGGAATCCGGTTTGGAGTTGATCTCGTGCCGGACTGATTTTCTCCCAGACTCGAAAATGTTCCAAGAGGCGAGTGGCAAATAATTTGCCCAAGATGTCTAGCAAAGCTATGGGCCTATAGCTTGCTGGTTCTTGTCTGGGGCCCTTCTTATAGATAGGAACTATGACTGCCTTTAACCAGGAGTCTGGTACCATCTTTGTTCTGGCGCATAGTGCGAATATCTTTCCGATCCACTCAGCCCATTCCGCTGGAGCTGATTTTAAGTCTGCATTGGTCAGCCCGTCGGGGCCTGGGGCTCTGGAGGTTTTCAACTTTCGTATTGCGGTTTCAATGTCTTGGATCTCGGATAGATCAACCCACGGGGTTTCCTGGGTGGAAGTCGTTTCTTCCTTATTTCCTGGCACTTCGTCAAATTCAGTCGTGAAGTAATCGACCCATCTTTCTTCGGCTACCGCATTTAGCATAGTGGCTGTGTGCATGCGCTTGTCGTCTTTTATAAGTGCCCAAAATTCGCTTTGTTTTTTCGCGGATAGTTTTGCCAACATCTCCTCTGCATCTCTTTGATATTGGAGCGCTTTATGTTGTCTGAGCCAATTTTTATATTTTTTTTGCTCACTGCTCCAGTTCTCCCAGTCTTCCTTTGTACTGGTTTTTTTCGCTAATCTTCGTGCTCGGCGAACCAGTTTTCTTTTGTTCACCAGTTCCTTATCGTATGTGTGAGACGTATAGATTTTTTTCTTTTTGTTGTTCATTCCCTTTACTTGGAAGGCCAGTAGCAGGGGCAAATAGTTGGGGCGTGTGTTTGGGCTCCTCGACGATTCATCCCCGCCTTTCAGTTCCCAGCCTAATTTGATTTTCTCAATGTCTTGGTCCTTCAGGCGGAGTCGGGTCTGTTGGGGGTTGGCTTCCATCTGCCACTCGTACCCGATAGGTACGATAAGCCATTTATAACGCGCCTGTACACAAGTTTTTCTAGGTGCAACAAGACAAGGAGGAGGAAACAGAAGGAGGACAAACAACGATCTTACTAGGCCTTGTGTCATTCATATTGCGCATGTGCGTGGAAGAGGAGAAGGAAGAAGTGCAAAGTGAGGGGATGGGGTAAGGGGAAGTGCAGGTGACTCGATAAGTGCTGCTAGAGGGTGGATTTTAAGTGCAAAGAGAAGGCACTTTAGGGTTAGAGATACAGACCCTTAAGTGCTGAGGGAGCCCAGAGCAGGGCAAGGGTAACTGGACATGCAGGAGCCTGGGCCCGAGTTCAGGGGTGGCCAGGTGGCCAGTGGGCAGAGCTATCAGGGACATTAGCAGGGGAGAGGAAGAGAGAAAGCAGAAGTGAAAAGGTAGGTCTCGAGTTGCATCCGGAACCAGAGGTGGTTCTGCTCAAGTTTGAAAGATGCCGGGTGGCTGTTCTAGAGGGAGGCTCCAGCTGAGGAAAGAGATCTGCAACCACCATTCTCTGCTTGTAAAAGCATCTGACCCTCAGAGAATCGGAGGTGGATGAGTGGAGAGCTCAAGGAGGAAGATTTTTAGGAAGAGAAAGTTGGAGGTAGTGTGGTCCCAAACCCCAGAAAGCCTTGTGGACGATGCAAAAGGTCTTGAATTTGATCCTTTCAGCCAGAGATAGCCAGTGTACAGATTTCAGAGCTGGAGAGATACGATCCCTTGGTTTGAGGCCTAGAAAAAGTCTTGAAGTCCTGTTCTGGATGAGTTGTAAAGGTCGAAGAGTAGAGACAAGCAGATTTAGGAAAAGACTGTTGCAATAGTCCAGCCTGGTCCTCTACCAGGGCTCTAGAGACAGTGAGCTTCTGGGGAAAAGTGAGAAAAGGCAGAATACCTCTGAGGAGGTGCAGGTGAAAGTGTGACTTCTTAGAGACATCAGAGATGTGAAGAGAGTAGGAAAGGGTGGAGTCGAAGATGACACCAAGGTTCTTAGCCTCACAGAGAGGAGTGGGAAGAGGGCCCAGAGTATGTGGCTAGAGAGAGAGAGAAAGAGAGAGAGAGAGAGAGAGAGAGAGAGAGAGAGAAGAATGGAGGGAGCAGGTGTCCCAATGAGGAGGATCTCAGTCTTACTGGGATTAAGACAGAGATCATTGGCAGCACACATTCCTGAATTGCGGCCAGACAATCCAGTATGAGATACGGAGGAGAGGTGGCTGAGGGAAGCCTAAAGGAGAGCTGGGTGTCATCCGCATAACACTAAAAGTTAGAACAGAATGCAGTGATGTGATGAGCCAGAGGTGCCAAGTAGTGGTTGAACAGCAAGGGATAAAGGGTAGACCCCTGGGGAACACCACAAATAGAGAGATAGATAGAAGAGAGGAAAGATCCCAGTTGGACCTTGGAGGGTCCGTCAGGGACAAAGGAGGTCAACCACGCCAGTGCCTTACCAGTGATACCCAGGTTGTCACAGAGGCGATTGAGCAGGATGGCAGTGTTGACCATGTCAAAAGCAGAGGATAGATCAAGGAGAATGAGGTCAGAAGGAAGATTAGAGTCAAGAGTAGAAAGCAAGTCTTCACAGGTGTTCAGGAAAGCAGTTTCTGTGCTTCTGGCAGCTCTGGGGCCAGACTGGTGGTTGTCGAGACAACCAACAGATTCAGTATGCAGATTAAACTGGGAGATGGCCAGCTTTTCCAGAATTTTGCCCAGGAAAGGAGTGATGGAGATCGGGTGATAGTAAGCTGGAGAGAAAGGAAAGACAGAGGTCTTCTTAAGAAGGGGGTGCACAAGGGAGTGCTTAAGGGGGGAGAGGAAGGTTCCAGTGAGTGGCAAAGGAGTGATTGCAGAAATCAGCCGAGGCTAGAGCCAGGGTGTCAATGAGAACCTGTTATGATAAGACTTTCATAGATCAGACTCGTCTAGAAACATCATCAGGGGTGAACAGGGGAAAGGAGGAGAAAGGAGGAGGGGAAGCGGCCCAAGCAGGGCCAAGGGTGGCAGAGGAGGAGGAAGAGGAGGTAGAGGAAGAGAGAGTGGACAGGATGTCTTGAGTTTTAGTGATGAAATGAGAAGTCAGGTCCATGCAGAAGGCCTGGGAGGGAACAAGAGAGGTAGAGACTGCAGTAGTATGAAACAGCATCCATTTTGGTTAGTCTAAGCTCTCACATTGTTGCTCACCATCCGACTACATTTTGTGTGTCCCATTTTCAGCTAAGTATGATCGCAGCCTGGAAGTTGCTGAGCTCTTCAGAAATGTTTTTTTGTTGGAAGGAATGATTAGCTCAGTGGTTGTGCAGGCCTCAGACCTTGAACAGCCTGGCACAAGTAAGATACGAGATAATATATGCCTTCCTGCCTCCCGTCTCCCAAAGCTAATTGCACAGGCCTGTAAATATATGCACCAATGATTAACAAAAGCATGACATGTTCTGTACATCTCAGGAAGGGGGTATCCTAAATGAAATGCCGAGCCAGAGATGCACAACGACCTTTCTTTGGGCAAAACATAGATTAGGTGTATGAGAATGTCTCCTTGTGCTGGTAACAGTTTGAACTTTGCAAAACGTTAATTTGTGCAAACATGACACTGATGAGAAATGTATGTTTTTCACTGAAAATGTAGACATTGCAGGAATATGTAAACTGTCTGGAAATTGACAACCTCAGCTAACCAGAACTGTTTAGAAGGCGAACATACCACGATGTAAATTGCTCAATTTCTCTATTTCTGTTCTCAGTCCTAGATGAACCTGGGTCTGCTTGAAGCAAAAAAACTGTTGTAACTATATATCTCATGACTGTTGGTCTCTCTTACATTATTTGAAGTACCAGATGTTGGTTTCATAAATTGGCGCCCAATATGGGGCTCTTCCAATGATGATCCATCGATTTTCGAGGACGGAGTAAACAGACACTAGGACCAGGGAGTACCGGGGCACCTGCTAATCTGAGACAGAGTGTCTCGAGCTGCTACTCATGGATCCAAGTCTGTCTGTTTGCCCAGAAGTCATCATGGCGAGAGTCCCATACCGTAACCTGCGACTGAGTTTCTATTCCATTCTATTCTATTTAATTTTTATTAAGCACTAACTCGCCCGCAGGCCTTAGAGCGCTAACAGACAACACAGAACAGACAAAACAGTCATCTCAGACTAATAAGGTGGCTCAAGATGCCAATATATCCATGATCCCAATGGGAAGGTCAGAGGGGGTGATCTAAACACCTCCAGAATCAAACAGACTGGTTTTGATGGACTTTCTAAACTGAGCATATGGCGACAGTTGTCTGAGAGAAAAAGGGAGGTCATTCCAAACCTTCAGACCCCATGCACTGAAGATGAGGTCCCTGTACATTTTTAACCTGAAGCGTGGTTGTTGCAACAGGTCCTTTTCATTAGACTGAAGAGTTTGTCTAATGAGCATTCTCTTAATGTGATCTTGTAAGTACCGAGGAGCAGTACAATCAAGGCACTTATAGACCAAGCAGTAGGCCTTTATTAGAAGACCACTAGCTTCAACAGGGTTTGCTTGATTGGGGATTGTTTTTCGTTTTGAATCAGGTGAGTTTGTTTCAAACTGTTTTGATATAAAAATATTTTGCAAAATATTTTGCCAGGTAAAACCATTTTTTGAGTAAAGTAATATGCCTGGTTTTAGTAAGATGTGTACATGTTGGTCAGCACTTTGCTGTAATAGAAAACAGCCCAATGGGTCAGAATATGGTCAGTCCGCCCCAGGATCGAATATGGTGTCAGCCCCCCCACATGAAGGTTCCCCGTGTACAACATGTACATAAAGGTCGGGTTAGGAGCTATAGTTTTTAATAGTATTTGGCACCACCATAACAGACTTGTGGCAGACCTTCAGTGGCCGAAGCATGGATCTTTTGAACTCACTATAATACAGCACTTAGAGTCAATGCTGTTAAAGAAAAAGGCTAGACCTGCTGCTTTTGATGCGGTTCAGGATTGGCACAAAGAAGCCACCCAGCGCCTCAAAAGTAGGAGAACTGTGCTTGCAGACACATTACCCAAGCAGAACAGGCTTTAGCACATGACCAGCAGAAGCAGGATGAGGCTATTAGGGCAATGGACAGGAACTTCCGATTAGATGTACATGAAATATATCTGTCAAACGATTTGCACTCATTTGATGAGTTAATGGACCAACTGCTGAATGAAAGAGAAGCACCTCCTTCAGCACCGCCACCCCTCCCTATGTTCCACCACCGCCTGTGCCATTCCAGCCACAGCCACCAGCCCGCAACACATGCCCTGAGTATTGGCCTGAACACCCTCTTCCAGCTCTCTAAATGATCATAAAAACATCCCTGAACATAAAGTATTGCTAAAACAAATGGGACAACACCTGGTCCAGATTTGGGGTGATCTTACCGACACTGCGATCCCTCAGGATTGGCAGGATTTGAATTCTTTTACTTATACCCAAGATGAAAATATGTGACCACATGTTAAGATTATTTTCCGTTAAACAAGAACTAGCCCAGCTACACCAATCAATATTAGGCAGAGAGACAGGTGCCACACTGGCTACATCCTATGTCCAGAAAATAACTTTACCTGTGCGCATTAGGAATACTGAAGAAATGCGCGTCATCACCAGAGATGTTCTCAGATGGATTTCAGATGCCTCTTTCTCCCATGTCTTAAGAAAAAATCATGCTGTCTGGCCGATATTATAAAAAATATACAAAACACACGTTTGCTGATGACACCCCGCCGATGTCACTGTCTCTTGACCTAGCTTTGCTCCTAAGTAATAGATTTGAGAATCCCACGCGCAATTACCAATGAGGGAGGTGCCCCCTACTCTTGTACCACAGAAAGAGGAAACGGCCGATGGTGAGGGACCTGCAAGGAATATTGCTGTGCATTATATCTCACAAATTGTACATGTCCCCTACTCGAGACAGGAAGTTAACAGTCCACCCCCAACATATGAAAGAATCCAACAGGATTTTATAAGAAAAATGAGTCCGTCTTAGGGGACATAGGGCCTCATTACACGGAATGCGGTAAGGGTTTACCGGTACCGGGAAGGGCACCGGTACCGGTAAACCCTTACCGCCTTAGTACGAGGTCCCTTTGTGGGACCCGACCTCAACGGCTGGTTTTACCAGCAGTTAAGGAACAGGCCCGCAAAGGGACCTTGGTGCTAATTACGGTACCGCAATTTGCGGTACCGTAATTAGTTCCTTCCCCATTCCCATTGAGCCCTATGGGGGCAAAAATGGGAATGGGGAAGTGGCTTGGTAAATGGGGAATTACCGCCCCCGCTCACCTTGGAGTAGAGCGGTAATTCTGCCATCCACCAAGGCGGACACGGTAAAATAGCGCCATGGTTACCGCATACAGTGTAATGAGGCCCATAGACTTGTTATTTCCTGTCATATTATGATCAGATTTATGGAAACATGTCAGAACCCTATTTGGCTGTTTGTTTGTTTGTTTATTTATATAGCACGCAAAACCCTGAGGTATATAGGCGCTGAAACATGGTTTCAGTGCTTCAGGTTACAGAAAAGGAAGGGTGCAAGGTGAATTACAACATTGCAGAAAGTGCAAAAGGTAATATATCATACGCAAAGTTCAAAAAGAAAGGTACAAGGTGATTACATCCATTGAGCCTGACCCCATGTTACAGGGAGGCAGCATGATGCAACTGCCTTTGGCTACCCATGGGCTGACCTTCTGGAGGCAGACAAGACAAGGAAGAAAAACCTCCACAATGCATGCTGACATTACCTAACCAGATTGTAAACAAACTTAAGTCATTGGTGCCAGAGAAAAGGATTATTTGGGATAAACTGACCTACTGCATGCAAGGGAAAACAGTGGGGGGGGGGGCACAGAATACTTTAATAGATTTGAGCAAGTGTTTTTGGATCACAGTGGCCAGGTTTGAGTACTGAACCAGGGAAAAGACTGTTTGTTGATACATTTGTACGTGGACTGCATGCCCTCTCACACTGGAATCACCTGAGCCCTCGCCACCAACATCTCACATTCAGTCTCAAATCACTGCCTCTGAAAGTGCCTGGCAGACCAAATCACAATCCGAAATCCTACATATGGCCCAGAATTATGAGAATAGAGTGAATAGTGAGAAGGAGAAGATTGAAAAGGATTGATTTAAAAACAAGGGGGCTCTTGGAGCAAATTGTAAGGGGACCAAGTGGAGGGAATGCCCAATCTAGAGGACAGTTCACCTCACACACAGGAACTGTGAATGTGAACCAGTGTGCCTATTGTAAGCAAGCAGGCAATTGGAGGGCACAGTGTCCGAGCAGAAAGTGAATGGGATGTCAGTAGAAGGCAATTGAGCAAGCACATAGCAATGGCATGCTGGGGCCAAACCGAAATCATGTCTCCCAGAACCAGCAATACTACAATAATGCAGGCAATCAAGATGGGTGACAGAATACTATGGGCGCAAAAATGTTTGCCAACACTACCCACACTTATTTTTCTGAAGATTATGCATCCGATGATATTTTATTTCACTAGGGCAGCCTGAAGCAGGATCTGCAACCCACCCCTCTCCCCGTATGGCAGAAAGCACCCTACTTAAAAATGAAAGTTGGGGATATTGGTGCACACTTTTCTAGTAGACACAGGAGCTCGAAAATGCTTTATTGACCACTTAAAGGTTCCAGACATCCCCCTGTCAGGGCAACAAAATGTATCAGTAGGGTTCTCTGGTACTCCGATGGTAAGCGTGGTCTCCCAACCAGTGGCAATTTCTCGGGGGCCTTTCACTGACTTCTGTCCCTTTTTGATAATGAGCAACTGCGGTGAAAATCTGCTGGGGCTGAACTTATTGAAAACATACAATACAGTAATTTATTTATTTCTGGACGGAGTTTACTTTACCATTTCTCACCAGTGGAATCCCACCTCCTAATTCATGGCTTTGCAAGAAAGCTTGCAGTACCCCCCAGACTGCGAACATTTGTAAAGATTTGTTAAAAAATATAAAAGTTATTAAGCGTCAAGGAATATTTTCTTTTCCAAAAGTGCGCCCTACTTACCATTGATTTTCCCATAGACAAACAAGACCAATTTTTGCCAACATGCACAGCCCAAAAAGCTGGACGGATTTGGAGCAGGTCTGAAAAAACGAAGCCAGGAATCCTTGAATCGCGATCCATGTGTGGGTTGCGGGTATTCCTTCTAGTAGTTTTATATATATGACAAAGAAGGGGGTGCCCCCTTCCCAAAAATAGAGATATCTCAGGGATTTACCCAAAACCGGGGTTTTTAGTAATGCAACGATCGATGCAAGAGATATCTGCGGCTATGGCCGAGAATATGAACAAATGAAAGGCAGCAAAAAAGCTATTTGAAGGTCAATAAACATGCAAATGCCATCAGGCTAGAGGTGGTGGGGTGGTAAGAGGGCAACAAGTGTCATTTGGGAGTTGGAGGGGGTCTAGAGACTGAGTTTGCAACACAAAAAATAGCCGACATCTCAAAGCAAACTGTGTCACAGAAACAACATGTGTTGTGGGGGGAAAGGGAGTGGTCAGGCAGATGAGGAGGCCGTCTGGAGAGTGCCGGGAGCAGGCAGAGATAAGGAAGGCACTTGGGGGCAGAAAAGCTATTTATTTTCTGTCGTTTCGACGATATTCAAGGCCATAAAGGACTACAGATAGCCGAGGGTATGTGTAGTTACAGTTTTGTTTTTTGAAATATATTTTTACAGCTATGGCGACATCGGGGCCAAAAACTATGATACAATTGCCATCAAAGTCTCCCATCCACGCAGTTACCTGGGCAGACACCGCTTAGTTTCAAAGTGAGGAAGAGGCCAGTCCCCTCAGGCATTGTTGCCAAATAAACAAACCAAACATACAAGACTACTGAAACAAACATGCCAGCCCTTTCTTTGCTTTGAAGCAGGGTCAGTACTGCTTTGAAGCTATGTAGTGTCAGTCCCAGTTACTGCATGAATGGGCATCCCGATTATTTTATTTTTTTTTAAACGTGCTACTGTTAGTTAGTCCTTGAAAGTTTTGCACTCAGAGACCATTTTTTGCCTTTTGCTGTATTGCATTCTGGGAGTTGTAGTCTCCCAGTCAATATGTTTACAGCAACAGTTGGTTTCCCATCCCGGCAGTCACTGAGACGAACCCTGCTTAACTCCAAAGAGAGGGAAGGGCCAGCCCCCTAAGGCCATGTTGCTTAATAAATTAACCCACCTTACAAGAACACACAGAGAAACATGGCCTAAGTTGGCTGGACCATTCCTTGCTTTGCACCTAAGCAGGGTCAGTCCCATTTACTGCATGGATGGAAGACAATCCCAAATGCCATATGTTTTATTAGTTTTAAATATCTCATAACACATGGCAACCGCATATTTTTTTTTATACCGTGCGTCATACCTTGAAAGTTTTTCACTCAGAGACCATTTTTTGCCTTTTGCTGAATTGCATTCTGGTAGTTGTAGTCTCACAGTCAAGTTGGGGGTAATAATGCCCCAACTATACACTTTCTTTTTTTTATTATTTATTTAATTCTTATAATGCGCTATACGTCGGAAGGGTTCAAAGCACAGCAAAAAACAAGACCAAACAACATAATACAGAATATATATACCTAGTCCAAATTTGGGGCTCAAAGTCCATATCCACTGGCGACAGTACTATAAAGCAGAAAATGTCAACAACAAACTTCAAATCAGATAACACTCTCAACGATTCAGTACAAAGGGACAAACAAGATGGCAGATTAGTTGTACTACATCCAACCAAGATACAGTCCTTCTCATTTTGGGTAGACCACTGGTCGATTTTAATCCTCCAAACAAGTTTTAGATCTGACATCCTTACAACTCCTGGCCCCGTCTTTTGTCATAACCATGCCAGCACCATATTCCTTAATGCATCCCTTGGTTCATGCCCCAGAGGGATCTCTACATTGGTGATAATAAAATGTCTATGATCCATAACAATCTTCTTTATAAGGTCATCAACAATTGGGGGCATCAAGGTTTTCCCAATACGGAGATTTCTATGGAGGCGATATTTAGGATCAATAGTGTTAAGTTGAACAGATGATACAGAAGTCCGACCAGTCTATTTTTCTTCTTTTTGCCTAACATAGTTCTATGAGGATGTATACATTTGAGTGACAGTATGGTATGTGCACTTTTCAAGTTAGCTTTATAAAGCAGAGTATTTTTGAAAGCTAGACATGGTGGTGAGGAGGGGAAAATGATGAGAGGGAAAGTAAGTCATGAATTTTTGGCCACAATGTGGCAAGACAGGTTGCAATCCTGGACACTGGTGCAGCTATTTTCCCCTGATTGTGGCTGCTTTTCACGGCACCAGTAAAAGGCACATGTGGGTGGACAGCTTAACTTTTTTCAGAGGGCGGATGCAACCCCTTGTTTTTTTTGAGGTTGTCAAGCTTGGTCAAGTATTTGGCTACCAGGATTTTACTAAGTTTGTCAAGTGCAGACGCTTACTCACAAGACCACAAGAACTTGTTTTGTATTGGGATTTAGTTTTCCAGGGAATAGTTCACAACATATTGCTGGGTATAAAATGTGAGCATGTTTTATACTTTGCCAGCATATTTATTGCAACATTTTCTCTCTCTGATTATTTTTCTGGTGTTCATTACTTTTTAAATAGTCCAATGCTATTTTGTCTTGGACTCTTTCTTCTAAGGAGTAGATCTATGGAACTAAATTTGGAGTTCGAGACACAGCCCTTAATCGTTATGCTACAATCAAATCATTGCTTGGATTCTCACACGTTTCATACTTAGCCTTTTACAATTGGACATATTTATGGACCATGAAGCCCTAAGCTATAGTGGCGTAGTGGGTGAAAGCTGGCACTTGAACTCTGGCAGACGATTGTAAAACAGTATATTTTGGTGAACACTGATCCATGTGGCCTCCTTCATGGAAAAGTTCAACCAATCACTACTTGATGTTGCACTACTTTTAGACTTTGAAAATGGCGGGGGCAAGTAGACACCACTCCTCTCCAGTCCCTTATTCTCACGTTCTCCCAGCTGAAAAGAACATATTGAATTTTCCCCCCTCCTCTGATTCTGCACTATGTACCTCCTCCTTCAACAACTTACAGATCCCCTACTGCCATTCAACCCAAACAAATAGTGGTGCAGGTGAAATCATGAATAAAGCCAAGTTACATGTGTAGGATATCTGTTTATATGCCACACGTCCCTTGTCATTTGGAAGATGATCATTCTGATTTCTTTTACTTTGCATTTTGGGACTTGTGGTACAGGACACTTGATGGACAAAACAAAACTACAAGTCACAAAAAATGCAAAAAAAACAAGAACTGGATGGGCATCTTTTGAAGTTACATGGAGACATGCACACACACCCACCCTCACACTGAAAACTCACACTTCACGTGTCACATACACACATGGGTGCAGACATGTGAGCACACACTGACACTCGTCATCACAGAGCAAATGCACACTGCACGTACAATCCCTCACTCCCACGTTCACACTATGTACACACACACATCAAACACACACACATTGCATGCACACCTGTGAAAAGAGGAAAATAATATGAGGCCGGGAAACCCAAATGAAACACACCAAACACTGGTTACAAAGTAACATACAAAGTACTTTATTATAAGGTCAAGCAATGACAAAGTCAAATGACAGATCAGATAGCTATCGGCCCTCAGTACAACACAACGAACTTCAACGGGGTTCGATGTGTTCAGTGAGAGACTGTACATTGGGACATTCAGGCGTTTATACATTTCTCCAGCCTGTTGTCCAACCCCTTCGCGGGTTAACCATTCCATGAATGTATTACTGGTCTAGGGTCTCTGCCAGGTCAATCTTCTAATACATACATCAGTATGCGCATAGATCAGTTCCGTTGATACAGATAATCCATTTACATGCAGGTTAACAGTAGGACAAGGTCTCAGTTCACGACCCTAACAAGTGGCCTGAAGGCAAGTTATACATTAGCTGTACAGAGGTCATGTCGACCTAGATTCTATTCGGAATGGCATCGTCCACCATTTTGATGTACATGGTGACTTTTACACAACAAGAGAACCTAAAATGGCGCCTTGATTCAAGATGGCGGCTTACATCAATTTCTAAGGTCAAGACCTTGCCGTAGAGAGTTATTCGCGTACAGTTTAGGCATAATTTAATATCCAGTTTGACAAACCCTCCTTTTGGCCTATGCCAAGTGCTAAGACTATTTCTGATCTCCTTGCAAGTAACTCCATAAGTCATCGTCCATACACCCTGAGTCGCTGTCAGAGATATCTATGGCCATCAGGTCGTTCATTAAGATCTCTTTTAACACATACTCCTTGGAAGTTTTATCCGGGGCATATACCTTTTGTCCTATCGTACCTATTGCCTGAGCACAACATCCCCCTAGCATCGAACATATACTAGGCAGGCCTTGGATACAACAACAAAGGAATAGCAGAACTCCCAAAATGATCAACAAAACTGAAAGTACCTTCCAACCCCAAGATCGCAAGAGATACCAAAACCAAGCACTAAGATTCCAGTTCCCCTCAGGAACATGTACTTCTGAGCTAAGGACGTGCATATTCTGAATTGCTTTGAAAATGGTTGGGGAGGAGTCTGGTACGAAAACACAGCAAGCGGACCCCACTAATTTACATACTCCACCACGTTCAGCCAGAATGACATCTAATGCCATCCGGTTCTGGAGTGCTACTAATCTTATCGCTTTCTGTTCTAATGTCATGTTATAGAGTATATCTGTGGTCCGGTTGATGGTTCTCTCCAGTACTCTCGCTGGTCTCCTGATGTCTTCGGAATTTGCTATCTGCCCCCAAAATGGCACAACTGATTTTGCTATATCTCCCATCACTTGTGCGGGGGTATCACCATTCTCGTCCCGCCGTGGACGAGCCTTTGAAACTTCCAAAGTGCTTGCTATGACTACCCCAGGTAACAGGATCCCTAAATAACAGGTTCCCTGCCAATCCCTGGGCAACCATGGAAATGCTACATTACCGCAAACGAAATAGACAGGTTCGCCTACATACAAAGCTCTGTTTTCCCCAGTCAAATTTGCAACGTTGCCACAACCTTTAAAATCTCCCATTGGCTGGGTACCATTCCTCTGTATGCAGAAAGAAACTGAATCGGGGCTATGGTTAACAGTGTAAGAAGGAGGCACGGCATCCTTATTGCCTATCGGAGTAATTTTAAAGGAAACTAAAGATTGGAAAGGACGGGATAGTCTATCAGAAGGCCTAATTGAAGCAACGTTGAATTTGCTCCTATTTGCGAAAAGCGAGCATCCCAGGGGAGTCAGAACACGTTTCTCAAAGCTATTCAAATTAGTTCCATCAAAATTCCCCAAGATGCTATCATTCCATCGGCCAAAGAACAGTGCTCTAAGAGAGGCATAACAAGCAGTTGTCAAAGGTAAAGGATGAATATACCAACCTAGCCCCTTATCCCCATGTTGCGGTAAATGTGAACAGACCCAACAATTGGTTTTGTTAAAAATGGCATGTGCCGAATTCATAATCAGCATCATAGTATTATTGTGATACTTCTGTCTATGCTGAGAGTCCCTGGGTGACAGAGTATGCAAATGTAAAAAAGGAATAAAAACAGTAGGTACAATTTCAGTTGGCAAAAGAGGCTCTAGAGGATAAATCTCCTCGACGTACCAGAATCCTAAAGCAGTTACTATAAAAACCCCAATAATTATCATCAACACAAAGCAATATGTTTTCGGGGCCCAGGCTTAATTGTTCATTCTCAAAGTTGGTCACCCCCTTATTTACAAGTCCAATACGGGCAGTAGCGGTGGCAGGCATTGTAGTCTTCGGATGGAAACCCCAATGTTCGTTGCTGGCGACCCCCCGGTCGTGCGGCTTCTTAGTCCTTCCCCAACCCTAGCCGACAGAGCCATCTTTCTCAAAATTTGGGCAAAAGCAAGCCCTTGATGATCCTTTCCGTTCTTTTTAATGCACAGTCAAACCGTGCCGTAGGTCTATTTTCTCTGCCGAAGATTATATCTGGTGGTTCCCGGTACTGTTTTATCCGGAAATAAGGTAACGTCACTCCCTGAGAGAAGCAACGTATCAGAGGCAACGGAAGTTGCAGAATTCGAAGCAATGGTTTCCGGAAATGACTTTTCCAAAGAGTGTGGAGACAAAATGGACGGTTCCCCAAGCCCCACAGGCTCAGAGAGATTCTCCGACTCACTCACAATGCTATTTGCTGCTTTAGGATCATCGATTGCAGCGTTAGTGAGCAGTTCTGTTTCTTCTGTAACGTGCAGCGTCAGGTGAGGAAGTTTCTTGACATGCGTTGCATGTATCCAGTTCTTCTTTCCAGCCACCCGCACTGCCGCTTGGGTGACCAACAAGACCTGGAATGGTCCGCGCCAGCGAGGCGCGAGGCAAGAAGACCGCTCGTATGCTCTCACCAGGACCAAGCTTCCAGGCTGGATGTTGTGTCCTGGGCCCTCATAACGTACAGGTAAAGCTGATCGTACCTGATGATAAATGAAATACAGATTTTTAGTCAACTGGTTACAGTAGTCTGAAAGCAATACATTCTCAACATTTCTCAGTGCTTTAGGTTTTGGAAGACCCCAAATATTGGCAGGCCTCCCCATCACCACCTCAAATGGAGAGAGCCCAGTCTTAGTTTGAGGGGTAGTGCGCATAGCTAATAACACGATCAGTAAGGCGTCCGGCCATTTTAGTTTGGTACCGGCACATGTTTTAGCAAGTTTGTTCTTTAGGATACCGTTATGTCTCTCTACCAACTTTGAGGGTGTCTAGCCGAATGAAATCGCTTATTAATATGTAGTGCCGTACATATCTGTAAAATTATAGCAGCAACAAAATGTGGACAATTGTCCGACCAAATGACTCTTGGCAACCCAAACCGCGGGAAGTACTCCTTTATCATAATTTCTGCAGTGGTCATGGCTGTAGCATCTTTGACAGGGAAAGCCTCAACCCATTTACTGAAGGCACAAATGACCACAAGGACATATTGTAAACTATTGCACCGCTCCATCTCAATAAAATCAAAATGAATCACTTCAAACGGGACAGAAGGAGGCCCAAAGCTACCCCTTGGAGTTACCGTCTCCTTCCCCACATCGTGCTGTAGGCAAATCATGCAATTCTGGACATAATGCTGAGCAATTTTCGAAATCTTATCATTTACCCAGACTTTCTCTAGCACATTCGTAATCTGTTGCGCACACACATGTGTGGGACCCTGTCCCATAGTGACCATCATGACTATGTAGGCATTAGGAAGTAACCATTTCCACTGAACTGTGGCCACCCAACACCCGTCATCATCTAATTTCCCCAAGCCTTCAGCCCATTTCTTAGATTCTTCCATTGTGGCATCAGCTTGGATATCCTGCACAGACCCAATATCCTCGTCCATTACATAGACATCCCTAGTTTCTCTTAGAGCATACATTTCTGTGCGAAGATCTGTGGCAGTTTGTCTGGTTATCTGATCAGCGAAAGCATTCCCTTTTCCTACATCGTCTGTGATCTTTAGATGCGCTGCGCATTTCATAATCGCTAACTGACTAGGGAGCGCGAGTGCCGAGAGCAATTGTACTATCAGGGGGCCATGCTGAATCTTGGTCCCATGTGAAGTTAGAAACCCTCTCTCTGATCAAAGTCTCCCAAAGTTGTGAGCCACCCCAAAAGCATACTGACTGTCAGTATATATATTCACCGTTAGCCCTTCGGAAAGCTCACAAGCTCGGGTTAATGCTATAATCTCTGCGGCCGGTGCAGAGTTATGTGTAATTCGCTTGGTCTCTACAACCGTGCTTAATGTAGTGACTGCATAAGCAGCTGTGGATGTACCATCCAGAGGTTTGAAACAGGAGCCATCACAAAATAGCTCCCCTTGCGCATTATCCAAAGGAGTATCCTTAAGATCAATTCTGCCCTTCGTTTCTTGTTCAGTAGCATACAGACAGTCATGTGACTCATCATCACCGCAAACAGTATTTTGCGGGAAAGGTAGAAGCTCAGCCGGATTAAGAACACAACACCCCCTAATTTGTATATGGGAAGCAAACAAAATGAATTCATATCTCGTCAATCGTGCGGAAGTGAGGTGTTGCGTTTGAGTTTTGTTCAATAGAACATCTACAGAGTGAGGCACCATTAGGGTTAGATCATGGCCTAGGACCATTCCCTCACTCTGTTTTACAGACGCGGCAGCAGCAGCGACAGCTCGCAAACATCTTGGCAAAGCGCATGTGACAGGAACAAGGGCGGAAGAGTAGTAATCGCACGGCCTATTCTTCCCTCCATGTTCCTGCGTTAATACAGCCAAAGCACATCCATCAAATTCAACAAAGGCCTTGTTGTAATTTGGTGTACCCAAAACCGGTGCAGAGCATAATGCAGTCTTGAGAAGCTCAAATGATTGTTGATGTTCCGATTTCCATGGCAATGGTGAAGAAATGCTCTTCTTTGTCAAAGCCAACATCGGTTTTATCACTAGTGAAAAGTTTGGGATCCATAACCTACAGTAAGAAGCCATACCTATTAAGGCTCTGACTTCCTTCTGTGTACTTGGGACAGACATGCCAGAAATGTGTTTTATTCTTTCAGGTGTCAATCTTCTTCCCTCCTTTGACAGGAGGTAGCCTAAATAGGCAACCTCCTGGCAACAATATTGAAACTTTTTAAGCGAAGCTTTGTGACCATGTTTAGCTAGATGGATGAGCAACAATACAGTGCCCTCTTTACAAGAGCTCTCAGAATCTGCTGCTAAAAGCAAGTCGTCAACGTACTGAAGCAGCGTACAAGTAGGGTGTAATTCAAGACTATCAAGCTGTTCTTTCAAGGCCCTACTATAAATGCTAGGACTCTCAGTGTAACCTTGAGGTGCACGAGTAAATGTGAACGAGCGTCCCCCTAAGGTGAACGCGAACAAATATCTACTGTCCTTGTGTATAGGAATACTGAAGAAAGTATTCTTCAGTTCCACAACACTAAAGTAAGTAGCCGTAGCTGGAATCATAGTTAATATGGTCGTCACATCAGGCACAATTGGAAATTGTGGAGTGAAAACTCTATTGATGGCATGCAAATCAATTATAAAACGAAACGGAATAGCATTATCGCCTTTTTTGTACACGGGTAGGATCGGACTATTAAACAAACTTCCTGTAATCTCCTCAATCACCCCACGATGCACAAAATCTGAAACAATGCTCTTCAAAGCTCGCTCACCTTCAACCGAGATCTTATACTGTGGAATACGTGGCAGCGTAATATCATGTTTCAAGACTATTCTAACAGGCTCAATCTGTAGAACACCAACATCATTGTCGTCAGCCGCCCACAAACACTCCGGGACATTACTGAATTCTGGTGGCAAAGGTCTAGTCAAAAATTGTGAAACAGGAAACCGCTGTGGTGAAATCGTCAAACACACTCCATCAGATGAACAATGATTTACCCCATTTAATTCCTTCAACAGATTCAACCGCAACAAATTCTCTCCACAATTCTAAGTCAAAAGAAATGGACAATGGTCCATAAAGGGACCCAAAGAAATAGGTACCAGCGAAGAAACCGGACAAATGACTGGTGTGCCAGAAAACCCTACGGACACATTGGTTTGCCCTGACAGTGCAATTTTTGGAACCCGAGAATGATCAATGGAGCACTTCTATCTCCAGTGTCTATCAAGAACTGATGTTTCCCATTTCCCACTACCATTTCAACGTAGGGACCTTTCTGACTAACGTGAATAGGTGTAGGTTGCAAACCCTGCTCCGGGAAATCCTAACGAAACAGAATATCATCAGAAGGAAGCTTCTCAGAGAGATAAGCAGCAGAAGGGTGATCGAATATATTTCTAGTATCCACACTCGAGGTCTGATTGTCCTGTGAAAAAGACTGCTGAGGATCCTGTGAAAACTGACCTCTACCAGGGCCCCCCACCCCGGGGCGACCTCTGGTTCATCTACCCATACTCCCAAATGTGTTATTCGATCTCTGTCGAAGGGCGGGGCATTGTGCACGCCAATGACCCTCCTGGCGACAATAGGCACACTGGTTAATGTTCACAGGACCCAA
The DNA here is from genome assembly GCF_040938575.1 of Ambystoma mexicanum. Lineage (NCBI taxonomy): Eukaryota > Metazoa > Chordata > Amphibia > Caudata > Ambystomatidae > Ambystoma > Ambystoma mexicanum. The sequence goes on from NC_090934.1 coordinate 899,027,779, forward strand.
GGGGTCCTGTTAAGCGCCCATTTACCCCTGGGTCTGGAGCGCTATACTAAATAAAACAAACAAACAAACAAACAAACAAACAAACAAGGCCACATTCCCTTGTGGAACATACTGACCTCTAATCTGCGAACTACCCCCTCTGGGGTCTCTAACAATTTGTTGTAACAATACTTTAGTCTTTAAGTCTCCTTTTGTCTTTTGTACTCTATCTTTTTCATTATTGACACGGTTCTCGTAGTACTGAGCCATGTACAGTACTTCTGATTGGAAATTCGCCTGCCAAGCGCTCTCGGAAGACATAATCTGTGACTGGATGTCAGGCAGCAATCCACGCACAAATTTGTCTACAAATAACCTTTTCCCAGATTCTGTGCCTAAATCCTGTCCACTAAAGTCCGAGAATACTTGTTTGAACCGATTAAAGAACTCTGAGGCACCCTCAGACTTTCCTTGGACACAGCCTGTAAACTTGTCCCAAATAATTCTTTTTTCGGGAATTATAGTTTTTAATTTCGCAATGATTCTGTCAGGCAAAGTGAGCATCACCTGAGGCGGTCTCTCACCAGCCGGCCTTTCCCCATCAAGCCTAGTTATATTAGCCCACGTATCTCCCAACCCAGGTGCATCATCTATTGTTCTAACCTGCTACCACAAATCTACGGCAGGAGTACAGGGAATAACAAGTCAATATCGCCTAGGGTGAACACTGAGGACTGCAAGACGGACTCTATCTCTTTATAGAATCCTGTCGGATTTTTCCTAATATCGGGAATAGATTGCCTAATAGTGTTCACTTCCTGTGGTGAAAATGGGACGTGAACAAACTGCGATACATAATGTGCAGGAATGTCCACAGCAGCTATACCGGCTGCAGCATTAGCGGCAATCTCAACTTTTGGGACAAATGTCGGAGGTACCTCTCTCATAGGCAACTGGGATGTAGGCAACTCCGAACGGTTACTAAGCAACAGAGCTAAGTCGAGCGCTAAAGCAGTCGAAGAAGTGTCAAGTGAAAAAGCTCTCTTATAAATACCCAGTAACTCTGTGGGACAACTAACCTTCTTCCTCACACATTCATCCTGCAGGTACTCTACCATTACCTGAATCACCTTCCTCTGCATTTCTAGCGTATATTGACTATGTGTGTCATATACCTCAACCGGAGTTATCGATAAATCCGAAATCCAATCGCATCTTTTGTACAAATTTGTGCTTCCTCAGATGCCCATTTCACGGAAGAAATCGTTTCTGTACATACATACTCTCCTCTTCGTCATCCTCATTCCGTAACTTCTCCAAATCTCTCCTATACTCAAACAACCTCTCGACATGCTCATGTACTTTCTCCACAGTATCTCTTGATAGTGCTAAAGTATTCAGATCCCTCATCCCCTGTGGGAGATCCACATTATTTAATTTACCCCACATTACGCATAAATGAATCCCTAAACCTTCAATAAAAACATTTTTCTCAGGAAAATTATCCATATTAGACAGTGGGGCAAAAACATTAGCTCGATCATCTCTCTCCATACAATGCTTAGCCCATGCAAACAAATCCCGCTTTTTATCTGTAGGGACAGTATTACGAGTAACAACCTTTGACCCCGCACCCCGATCAACTATAGTCGGTACAGAACCACTCGGGAGTGGAGGTGCAGGCAGATTCAATGGAGGTGTTATTACTGGTGCAATGGGAAGAGGTAGTAGAACAGGCGGAGGAACAACAGCTGGAAGAATAGGAGCAACAGGTTGAGCAGGGAGAGCAGGAATAACAGCAGGAAGAGGCAAAGCAACAGGAAGAGGATCATACAGAGGTGGTGCAGAGGCACCAGGCCTTCGCTCGTTTAACAGTTTGTCGAGAAACTCGTCAGAAACATGAAGGTCTTTAGAAGGATAGATTTTCTGAATACCGAGTGAGAAAGCCCTATCCATATTCCTAACTGACTCAGACTGTTTGTCCTGATCATATAACAACGCCTTTTCAGAGTTTGTTTTATGACGCCGCGCATGTTTTTCCCTGCTCTTAAGCTGCTGCAACGCTTCTTTTTTCCAATTCTGTAGAACATCAAATGCTGCGGGTCTGGCCTTTTTCTTTAGCAAGACCGACTCTAAGTATTCAATACGAGGGATCTCAAAACTACCATTGATTGGCCACTGAAGTGCAGAGGCATGTCTGGTTTGTCTGTGCCAAATAGCATTAAATACTACACTTCCAATGCCATGTTTACAATACATAGTAAACGCTGGTGACCCCTCCGGTGGTGCCGGGCGGCTAAATTCCAAAGATTGTTGATCGCTGTGGAATAATGCCCTAAAGCAGCTAGACAATTTCCCAGGCATTTATCAAAAACTTGGTGTTACCTGGTCAATAATTGTGTCTGCAGATACAATGCGCCAAATTCAAATTGTCAGGGTTAAATTAAGAGTCGGGTCACGAATCACCTGACCAAACCTAAGGAGAACCGTACGGTTTATCAAAGAACTTACCTAACAAATTTTACCTTGTGTTTGGTGATTTCGGCAAATTTGCCCGCCTCAAAAAGTGGACCCTCGTCAAGATTCCGTCTCAGACCGCACGGCTATCGTCCAAGGATCAGATCGTGCAGCGCTGTAGAGGTGTCGCGTCTCGTTCAGTCGGGCCTGTAGTATTACACCTTCCGATCCCAGTCCGATAGCATGCGTCAACCTTCAATGGTCCGACATCAATCTTGAGGGTCCCTATTCGGGCGCCAACTGTGAAAAGAGGAAAATAATATGAGGCCAGGAAACCTAAAGGAAACACACCAAACACTGGTTACAAAGGAACATACAAAGTACTTTATTTTAAGGTCAAGCAATGACAAAGTCAAATGACAGATCAGATAGCTATCGGCCCTCAGTACAACACAACAAACTTTAACGTGGTTCGATGTATTCAGTGAGAGACTGTACATTGGGACATTCAGGCTTTTATACATTTCTCCAGCCTTGTTGTCCAACCCCTTCGCGGGTTAACAATTCCATGAATGTATTACTGGTCTAGGGTCTCTGCCAGGTTAATCTTCTAATACATACATCAGTATGCGCATAGATCAGTTCCGTTGATACAGGTAATCCATTTACATGCAGGTCAACAGTAGGACAAGGTCTCAGTTCACGACCCTAACAAGTGGCCTGTAGGCAAGTTATACATTAGCTGTTCAGAGGTCATGTCGACCTAGATTCTATTCAGAATGGCATTGTCCACCATTTTGATGTACAGGGTGACTTTTACACAGCAAGAGAACCTAAAATGGCGGCTTGATTCAAGATGGCGGCTTACATCAATTTCTAAGGTCAAGACCTTGCCGTAGAGAGTTATTCGCGTACAGATTTAAGCAACTTGGCATAGGCCAATATACATACAATCGTTACAATAGGAGGCATAATTTAATATCCAGTTTGACACACCCTCTCAGAAGACATGCACACCCTCAAACGACACATTCCCCCATACATGGCACATATATTCAAAAAGAGGACTACACCGTCTGTGGGCAACATTATAAAATAGAAAGAATGAAATAAAAAGAAATCACATTTATGCTGAACACTGCCATTGGAAACCCCTGGCCTGTAGGAGTTTGAGATGCAACACTTAACTATTATGCTACAATGATGTTATAGTTTGCATTGTCACAAGTTTCATACCTAGCCTTTTATCATGGAACATATTACATTATAGACTAAGTATGAAATGTATGCCCTGTGAAGCAGCAAACTATTGTGGCATAGTGGTTAAATTAGTGGTGAAATGCTGGGCATTGAACTCGGGCAACCAGGGTACATGG